>NW_022103898.1:21783107-21785775 GCF_000313985.2 Echinops telfairi
GTTTGGCCTGCAGTCATGTTTTAATTAAGAGTTGGGCTGCTAGCTGCAAGGTCAGCAGTTCGAAACTACCAGTCAGCTCCATGGGGAAAAGATGAGGCTTTCTACTCCTACGAAGAGTGACAGTCTCAGAAATTCACAGGGGCTGTTCTCCCCTGTCGGATAGGGTCAATTTGAGTCAGCACTGATTCAGTGGCAGTGAATTTGAGGAACTCGCTCACCTCCAGAGCTGCTTGTTGTCAGATGCTATTTGAGTGGGTTCTGACTCGCAGCCACAGAACAGAGCCTGGTCTTGCCCCATCCTCATAATTGTTCTTCTGTTTGAGCCCATTGTTGCAGCCACTGTGCCAATCCATCTCGAGAGGCCCTGCCCCTTTTTCAGTGCCCCTCCACCGTACCAAGCAGGGTGTCCTTCGCCAGAGAAATCAAGGTCTTGATAACAGAGGTTGGCCCAGCTGAAATTCGAAGCTGGAAGGAATATTTGCTGGACCCAATAGAACAGTTCATAGCTGCCTAAAAATGACAAAAGACCTTATTAATGAACACCTATTAAAGGGGGTGTTTGCCTTGATTTTGTGTGATTTTAAAATTTCCCTTTACAAAAATTTTAATGGTAGATGGAATGGCTGGCAAAAGCATGCCTGCCCTCCTGAGCTGATTTTACTCTCAAATATTAATCTCCGTAAACCAAAGCCAAATCCACTGTTACCAAAGCCAGTCTGACATACAGTGACTAGATAGGGCAAAATGGAACTGTTCCTTTGGCTTCCCAAGAGTGTAAATCTTTACAGGAGCAGACAGCCTCATCTCTGCCCCAAGGAGGTGCTGGTAGATTTGAACCACTGACCTTGTGGTTAATAGCCTGCTGTGTCATTAGACCTTCTTATTAATCTCCATAGCCATTTCTAATGTACTTTTCCTTGGACTTCTGAAAAAAAAGCTATGGACTCCCACTTTCCCACTTCTGTCCACCAAGTTTACATGCAGCTGCCTCATTCTCCAAATATCTTCAAGGGATTCACAGACACCCTAAAGCGCATCCCTGAACCCCAGGCTGAGAACATCTTTTTCTATCGCAAGTTTTCTTTTTCGCTGGCTGGAGCGTTTATGCTGACTGCTGATTGGAGTCAAGGGCTGCATATTCAACCCAAGCCAATCTCACTGCCACTGAGTCGATTCCACGTGACAGCCACTCGATGGGACGGGTGGAACTGCCCTGTGTGTTTCTGGGACTGTAACTCTCCAGGGGAAGAAATTTTCATCTTTCTCCCTTGGAGTGGCTGGTGGTTTTGAACTGCTGACCTTGGTAGCGCCCCAGCATGCAATCACTACGCCACCACAACTCTTCGAGAGCTCCATAAAAACTCACTGCCCCCCCAAAAAAAGAAGGGAAATGCATGTAGATTAAGCCTCCGGTGAATCTCTCTGACCACAGACCAGGGATTTGAATAACCTTGCTATCATGCAGAGGGCATTGGAAAGTGGATTATTGCAGATACAGTTAGATTAACATGCAACATCTTATCATTTGATCTCCCCATTTTGAACAGTCCCAGAAGAAAATGTTCTAGATTGATTGTGGTGATGATTGGACAACTCTCGATATGATTGAATTATGGACTTGTATGATGTGGATGAAGTGTCAATGAAACTGTTAAAAAAAATCAAATAAAACCCTAAGAGGCGTCTCCCCTATTTGTCAAATGTACCCTCTCAGCTAGATTTTACCACTGTGGCCTAAAGACTGTGGCCAGTGTGGTCTCACCTACTTTGGACACGTGATCCAGAGAGAAATCCCCGGGAAGGGGCATCATGCTTGGTCAATGGAGGGTCAGCTGAAAAAGAGGCAGATGCTAAGGCGATGGATGGATTCCGTGGCGGCAACAATAGGCTCCAAGAGAACAATGATTGGGAGGATGGTGCAGGACCGGGCGACAGGGTCGCTGGAAATCGGAACTAACTCGAGGGCACCAAACCAGAACAGTGTTTGTGAAAGGCGCAGGTGAGCCGTGGAGGGTCAGCAGTGCCAGCCTACCAGCTGCGCCTCGGCGAAAGTCGGAGCTCTAGTTCCCGCAGGATTTACAGCCTTGTAAAGCCATATAAGGTTGCTGTGAGTCGAAATCGACTCCATGGTGGTGAGAGTGTCATTTTTAAAGGAATGAGTTTCCTCGTAGTTAAACTAAGGGCTATGAATGCCTGGTGGAAACTTTTGATCTCAGTTGCACCCATTTCCTGGACTTTGAGGAAAGTATTATTTCATGAAACCTCTTCATCTCCATTCTACTCCAGAGATCAAAGGTTCTAAGCTAGGTCCTTGCTAACAACCTGTTCCCTGGAATCACCAAGATGTCATTGATTTGTAATCAACATGAAACCCCCTTGTGACTCTATTGGGACTCTGGGCCCACCAATTGTGTCATAGGCAACCTTCGTAGCTCAGCTGTATGACCGAACCCCAAAGTTCGCTTCACCGTGTCCACACTGACTGTTACTGTAAACCAGTCAACAGTTAGTATTTTACTTCCCCTGTCAGTCTGAAATTTGTGACATGCGTTGCCCACCCTGAGATCCATGTGCTTTAGCCTGAAGCTTTGAGATTGCTCCTTGCAGTAGTAGCTTTGACTTTAATAAATCTCTTGGATTTTATTTCAATGGAGTTTCAATTAGCTGA
>NW_022103898.1:21793718-21810677 GCF_000313985.2 Echinops telfairi
GAAACCAGATGGTGCCTGGCTATCAGAGAGAATAGCATCTAGGGCAGTTCTCAACTTGTGGGTCACGACCCCTTTGGGGGGTTGAATGACCCTTTCACAGGGTTCGCCCAAGTCATAACAGTAGCAATGAAAATCATTTTATGGTTGGGGGTCACTGTATTAAAGGGTTGTGGCACTAGGAAGGTTGAGAACCACTAAGCTGGTGATTTAAAGGCTTGTTTTCAAACAAGTTGCCATCTAAGTGAGTTGTCAAATAAGTTCACAAGGAAGCACACCAGCCTGTGTGACCCAAGGATTGTAAATAATAAAATCTAAATCCAAAGAAGGGAACAGTATCAGAGCATAAATTATGAACACCAAACTTGCAAAAGGCTATGGATGATAGAGAAAGACCAAAATCCCTTGGCAAGGTCCCCACATGGATTAAGCCTCAGGTGAATCCCCTCCGACCAGTCCCGGAATGTGACGAGCCTTGCTATCAAAGACCACTGTAGAGTTGACTGTGGCCGATGCAGTTCAGTTAAAATGTAATAACATCATCTGCTCTCCCTTTTGCTCCATTTTAAATTGTTTTTAATATTTTCTACTCTTTTTGACTGAGGTTTTTAATCTGTTTTGTCTAATAATTGCTGTTGGTTTTATTTGCTTCCTGTTTGTGTGTTTTTTAAATAATCATTTTATTAGGGGCTCACACAACGCATTACAATCTGTACATATGTCATCTGTGTCTAGCACTTTAGTACATATGTTGACTTCATCATTCTTACGACATTTCCACTTAAGCCCCTGGTGTCAGCTCATTTTTCCCCCTCCCTCTCCACTCCCCCTGTTTGTGTTTTATATGATTTTCTTTATATGAAATCCAGCATAGGTAAATCTATAGAGATAGTAACTGGAATAATAATTACCCAGGGGAATGGCAGGGGAGGTTTAGGGAGAAGTGGGGAGCTAGTCACAAGTATAAGAAAAAATTATCTGAAATTGACTGTGGTGATGATGACACAACTCAATATGATTGAATGATTAAATAGTATGTGAATTATAGACCAATAAAACTTGTTTTTTTTAAAAGAGAGCTAAAAGAAAAACTGTAGAGTTTTGGAAACCTGGCTTGAAGAAAAACACTGTCAGAAGTTAAGATACACCGAATTAAAGAGATTTTCATCATCATCATCCTTACAAATAATACTCCAATAAAATTTTAAATTCTTAAGACACAACCTAATTATGTAAAAATACATACAATGTGAAGGCAAGACTCAACCATATATATTTTTCTCTTACCCTTTTTATTTTAATGCATGACAGGATAAAAACATTTGTTTTTTAAGTGGTTATTTATTTTAAGGGATGTACCACTGGTCCAAATTGTCCGAGAAAATGGATATGATATATGGATTAGGAAAGCTATCGGAATTCTCAAAGATACACACAGTTTTCTGGTTCTGTAGAGTCCCTGTGTTAGTCCAGGTTGACTAGAGAAACAAATCTGGAGACATTCATATGTGCGTAAGATAGAACTTTATATCAAAGAGTAATTGTTTATTAAGAAAACATCCCAGCCCAGTCCTGCTCAAGCCCACAAGTCCAATATTGGCCCATAAGTCCAATACTAGTCCATAAATTCCTGTTCAGGCTCACGTAGCTAATGTGCACTGATGCTGAATGCATGACGGTCACAGGCCAGGGGGTGGAAAGTCTATGGAACCAGTGGCAGTGGACATATCTCCAGAGCTCTGGCTGCCATCAGCATGGCTCCACGTGTCTCGTCAATAGGAACGTAAAGCAGAGTGTGTGCTCCCTGGCCAGGGAGGAAGTTCCCAGAATCCTCATGAGAAGGGCACGCCCACAAGGAAGCATCAGGCTGTGACCCTGACAGGCTAGACTCCACCCCTTCACTCTTACTATCCTCAAGTTGACATGCGATTATGTAGCTAACACAGTCACTGACTCAATTAGTCAAGCTGAGACTGCTCAATCAGTTACGGAAACCGTTAGATGGCCTTTCCAAAGGGGTGGTGGTTATTAGTGTTAGCAAGTCAGTTCCAACTCCATGGTGACCTAACAGAGTGAAACACTGCCCAGTCCTGGGCCAGCCTCGAGGAACTCAAAGGTAATAAGGGACCTTTTTAGGTAAGAACTGTTAGAAGAGAAGTTTTCAACAAGTGAGCCATTATCTTTCTAGAAAGAACCACAAGTTGCATTAAGATTGTTCCAGACTTTTTCTATTAATACAGATATTGGGGATTTTGCCCACCCCCCGAATTCGCAAACGCTATACATAGCTGTTAGTTTTTAGTTAACATATGATCATCTTTGTCAATTCTTCATATTTTCATGACTTTTATTCACATGTTTCCGTTGCTGGGTGTTTAGATTTGCTTTTTTGGCTATTTTTAATGTGGCACAAATTGCAGACAAAGTCATACTGAATTCCCAGAAGTGGAATTCCCGTGTCAAAGGACAGACCAGCCTAGAATCTCATCAAGTTTCACTGAATATTTGCAACTCATGCATATTACCTACAGTGTAACACCTCACATCCAATGGCCCTGGTCTAAGCATTTAATGTTGATTAACTCATTAATCCTCACAAAACGAGGGACATGCTATTGTCTCCATTTTGCAGATGGCGAAACTGAGATAAATGGCTGGGCTGGAAGCCAGGAGCAGGCAGCCCCAGAGCCTGACCTTGAGACATAGGCCAGGAAGCCAAAGATGGCCGGTGTGGCTGATGGATCTGAACTCATGGCTCCACCACTCATGGAGAAGACCTTAGGAAATGGCTCTCTCTCCATGCCATTGGTCTCATCTTTAAAATGGACACAAACGGAATACTTCCCAACGTTCTACTCCTTTTACAATAAAATGATATTGCATCATGAAGTAAGTACTGCCAACAGTACAGTCGACAGGGCTGTTTTGGTGGCAGCAAGAGTCCTATCCAGCCAGGATAGGCTAGCCAGCTAGGATCCCCAGTCCTTTCTCCCCACAGAAGAAACCATCTATCTCATGTGCGCTTAGGAACAAGAAATGCTTTACTTCCCAAAGATCTAACAAGGCGTTCCTTATGTTCCTTAAGCAGGCTCCTTATGGAAGGTCTGAGCTGTACATCCATCTTAAGCTTACCAGCAAGTGTGAACACAAGGAGGCAAGATTAAGCCACTAGGGAAAGGCTACCAGTAGAGAAATGGAAAAATGGTCAGTTTAATAAAGAGTATATGTTCCAACTGGATCAGAGGCACTTTGCAGGGCACAGTGGGAAAGAGCCAATGAGAGTAAAGATTCCCCCCCTTCTTGCCTTTCTTAGCACAGCAGTGGATACAGGTACAAGGAGGCAAACTGCCTAGCAAGTGCCATATGGAAGCACAATGAATAGACTTCAGTCTTTGGGAAGTTTCTGAATTAAGTTTTGGATTCAAACATCACGTCTGATATACTGACATGAAACATGGTCATAAAGCCATAGAAAGATGGGACTCCAATGTTTGAAGAGCAGTTTATCGATCTCGCCCGAAATGGAATGTTTTTCCAAGTAGCTGCCATCATCTCACTCCTAAGCATCCCATAAAACACGTACAGGTTGGCCTATGCAAAGTGGTGATTTACTTTTGTAAGGTAAACCGCTTTTAAAAAATAATTTTAAACCATTAAGGTATAACACACACCTTCAAAAGTGCACCAATGGTCAATGTTGTGTGTGAAGTTTCTACACATGCACGTGCTGTAAGAATTATTGAAGTCGGAGGCAGATAGAGAAAAGCACTCAGCGCTCTAGCTGCCAGATTGGTAGGTTAAGGAGTGGGCTTGATTTGCATTTCTTTGATAAATTGTATTCCCCCACCCCCACCCCATTCTGTAGTTTCCCATGTTCCGTGGTCCTTCTAGTGTTTCAAACTACTACTGAGTTGATTCTGACTCACAGTGACCCTGACAGGGTAGAACTTCCCCTGTGGGTTTCTAAGGCTGTAAGTCTTTATGCAAGCAACCGGCCTCAACTTTACTTTCCAGAGTCCTGAGTGGCTTTGAACTGCTGACCTTGCAGTTTAGCAGCCTAATGCACACTCCAGTCAGTATATTAGTTTCTACTAAAGCTCTTTATCAATTAGTTTCACTTATTGCTGCAAATACTTTTCCAGCTCATTCCTTACTTTTTAAGTTTCTTGGCCACCCACTGTATTTTTAATCTTCATGTAGACAGATTTTCTGTTCCTTTGGGACTTCGGGCTTTGATGTTATGCATTTAAAATGCCCTTGTCTACCTCCATTATTGAGTCTGTACTCCCCTGGTTTTTGTTAGGAGCCATCGGCCCTATGGACAGCAGAACAGAACACCGCGCCGTGCTCACAATTGTTGTTCGAGCCCCTCGTTGTAGCCCCTGTCAGTTCCTCTCCTCTTGGACCCTCCTCATTTTCACTGACCCTCTACTGTTCCTGGGATCTCTACTTTCCTGGTGGCATGTCCAAAGTACAGGAGATAAAGTCTAGCCATCCTTGCTTCTGAGGATGATCCTGGCTGTTCTCCCAAGGCATAGTCGTTTCTTCTTCCGACAGTCCACTTTGTATATTCATTGCGAACACTATAGTTCAATGTAACAATTAACTGGAAATCTTGAATCCATATGATTTATCTTTGCATGATATGAGGCTAGAAGCTCCCTTTGTGGGGAATAGCCAGCTCTGACATTGTATGTGGAATAACTCATCCCTTTTTACACATATTTACTTGAAATGCTATCCTTACTATATATTAAATCTGTTTCTACATTGACTATTTGCTTTCATGGATACTCAGCCTATTTCTACATGGACATTTTGGTAATCCTAGGAAAGTGACTTTCATATCCCTCTAAATTGTTTACCCTAGCTTAAAAATGTCCTGTACAGCCATGCATTCATTATTATTGTTGGGGGCCTTGCTAAGTGCCACCCAACAGGCTAAATAGGAAGGCAAACATCTCACAATGTAGCACAACAGCCACTGGAAGACCACTTACACTGGCGAACCACAGCCGCACTGTGCTGTTCCACGCTACAAGTACAGACGCTTGCCACGCAAGAAAGCTCATCTCCAGATCAATCACCTTCCAGTCTTAAAACCTTTTGTGATTCAGAGGACACACGGTGTCCACCTACATCATTCACCTCTGGGGTTCAGTGGGACTATCCCACTTTCAGTGCATCTTACCATCTATCTGACGGGGCCTACAGAACTGGATGGAGCTGAAGAAAGTTTTCATCCCCTCCACCCAAGTGCCAGCGATAGATCTCTTCTCAGGACAGCTATGTTCCACTCATCCTATCAAAATCCCTATTATATCAAAAAAAAAAAAAGGAAAAAATTTCCTTCATTTCATTCAAAATGCCTTCTATTGCTGAAAGCAAAAGGATTTTAAAAACAGCAAAAATTCAAAGCAGAAATCTGGTCTGGACAAAGTTAAGGGAGCTAAAAGAGTGTGTTCAGTTCCGATTCCCAATGAAAAAGACCAGAGAGGACCTTGAGGCAGCTCGGGGTATGGGTGGGTTGGAAAGAAAGACTAGGATTCAGAGAACCCCAAAAGATCAAGCAATCAAGTGGCATCAGCTTCAAAGACAGGCAGTCTCTAAATTCCTAAGATTTATTTCCTGAGTAATCCCAGCCTGGGACCACCTTGACTTCTGGATGGGGAAAAACCCTCATTGCCTGTCTCTGTTCGCTCCTACTTTCCTTGTGTAGGAGCTACAGTAGTGTAGTGGTGATGTGTTAGGCTGCTAACTACAAGGTCAGCAGTTTGAAACCACCATTGACCTGTGGGACGACAAGGCTTTCTACTCCCATTACGAGTTGCACTCTCAGAAACCCACATGTACAACAGTCCTATTCTATCCTGTAAGGTTGCTATGAGTTAGAATTAACTTGAGAGCGAAGAGTTTTGAGAGTGTTTATAGTAATCCTGGTGGTGCAGTGGGTTCACTATGAGATGAGGGTCAAAACCCAATAGCATCTCCTTTGTAGAAAAATGAGGCTTTCTGCCTCCACAAAGGCTTAGTCCTGGGAACCCACAGGGGCAGTTCACTTTGTCCTGTAGGGTCTGCTCTGAGTCAGAATCGATTCGATGGCAGTGAGGCTGGATTACTTGTCTTGTGATGATTCCATTTTCTACTTCAGAAGGTAGAATGATTTTGATAACCGAGACAGAAAGGGTGTCTTTATGAAAAAAGAAAAAAAACCCACAAAACTTCAACACTTAATACTTCTACCTAAAAAAATTCTCCATACGTTCATTCAATCATAGAGCATTTTAAAATGAAAACAAATATACCTCAGGGTAGCTAAAGCGGATGTAAAAATCGCCTTTCTTCTACAACAGTCTCCTGCATCAGACCTGCCACGGACACCACACAATTGTGACCTACCAGACGTGAGGCTGTGTTATACAGTGCAATCACTTTAAGAACCAAGCAACGAAAAAGGTGATTTTATATTTCTAAAAGGAAACAGGCATTTCAGAAGTCCACGTTTATTTATGCAGATGCCAGCAAATTTAAGCATCACCAGGCACGAAGCTCAGCGGTGTCTGACCTCAAACTCTGGAGCAGGAGATCAAAGGCCAGGCTCGCCCCTGCGTGCAAGTGCACCTCGTTTTATTGCTTGTGGAGGACACGGTTTTTCACAAGTTGAAGGTCAAAGCCCCTGGCGCCGCTTTTCTAATCATGAGCTAACACCATCTCACGGATTTCACCCTTTCCCACCACGCTATTGCCCGATGAACAGACTGCATGCAGTACGGCATAAACCTGGCTTTTAAAGACACCGGGAAGCAAACCATCAACAACGGCCTGACTTGATTTATCGCCATGGTCCGGTCCCAAACCCGCACCAGCTCCGAGGTCCGCCTCTGCGGCTCATGCGCCCACAGGGGACCGCGCAGACTCCGGGCACGCGGCGCCTTGCCTTCACTTCACTCCCCGTGTCACTCCTTCTTCTTCTTACTTGCGGGGCCGTCCAAAACTTCTATCTTGCCTTTGCCACCTGCTGCATTGGGGAGTTTCAAGGTCTCGAGGGTGACCTCGCCAGGGACGCCGACGTCCCCGTCCTCAGAGTCCGAGCTGCTCTCCACGCCATCCTGCGCGCTCCCTGCCCAACTCTCCTCCTCCTTGGCGGCAGGCTGCTCCATCTCAAATAAGGCCACGTCCTGCAGGAAAAAACAAAAACAAAACAAACACCGGAAAAATCATTGCAGGGCGGCTCCCGGGTGGAATGATCATAAAACCGCAGAAACCAGCATGCAGCACTGGTGGCGCACTGGTTAAGCACTCAGCTGCTAACTGCAAGGGTGGTGGTTCAAACCCACCGGCCCTTCAGGGATAAGGATGGGCTGTCCGCTAGTGGAAACGGAAGGCGCGTTCTACTCTGCCCGTGGGCTCTCTAGGAGAGCTGACTCTACAGCAGTGGGTTTGGGGCTTTGGTTGAGAACAATGGGCGATTGAGTCTACTCAGGCTCAGGGGCAAGAAATGCTTTTTAGTTCCGCGTAGGGCTGTGAACTGCAAGATCAGCAGTTCAAAACCACTAGCTGCTCCACAGGATTAAGACGAGGTTTTCTACCCCCACACAGTCTCTGAAACTCACAGGGGCAGTTCTACCCTGTCCTCTAGGGTTGCTATGAGTTGGCATCAACTCGATCACTGAGTTTGGTTTTTGAGTTTTATATCAAATACAATCATAGTTTTATGCTTTTAGTTGCCATGGTCCAAAATCATGATTCATAAAGGGGGGGGGATGTCTCCAGAAAGTTGGTGGAAAGTAGAATTAAAAGATAATGCAATGTTTCCACAAAACATTTGAAGCCCTCTTCTGTTTATATGGGGCCCTGGTTGCGTAGTGGGTCATACATGGGGCAGCTAACCAAGAGGCCTCAGCTGTTCAAACCCACCAGCTGCCTCTTGGGAGAAACTTGAGGCTTTCTGCTCCTATAAAGAGTTATGGTCTTGTAAGACCACGGGCTCAGTTCTACTGTCTTCCACAGCCACTCACTGAGTCGGAACGGACTAGACTGGCGGTGAGTTTTGTTTTGAATTTACAAGAGGTAAAAGGTCCCCTAGAAACTAGTTCTGTATAGACGGAGCATACTTGGAACAATTGATCTCAGCAGCCAGGTCCACGCAGAGGCAAGCACCAGAGTAGGTACTAGAGGCTCAACCAGAAAAAATCAACAACAAACCAAAACAAAGCCTGTGAAGTTGGCCACGTGTCTTCATTCATGTCTATGGCTCCTTTCGCACCACAACTGCCACAACTGCCGAGCCAAGGAACAGGCAAGGAGAGACAATGGAGACAGCCTGATCCACAGAATGTAGGGTATTGCCTGCCTGGCCCCTCCCTCCCCTTAGCGGTGAAAGAAGACAATGAACAAATACGGTTAGAAACACAGTGTCCGGCCATGACAATAAAGAGTATTCGAGCAGGGTGAGTTGACAGGGTTCATCAGGAAATGTCTGCCGAGGTGACAGGGGGTACTCAAAACATTGAAATCTGGAAAACAGCATTTTGGCAAACAGGGAGCTAGACATAAGGAAAAGATCTGGAACAAGGAGACAGGGACGGGAGTGCCCTATGTTGAGGGGACTGAACAGGAGGGGGGCCATGCAGGCCCCCAAGGACTCTGTGCTGATGAGATGTGTGATGGGAAACCTCGAGGGTCCCAAATGCACACCACACACCTGTGTGAAGCACTGTCTGGATGCAGGAGACCTGCTGAAACGCACGCAGCTGCCCAAGGGGGAGGCCATGATGGAGTGGACCCAGCTGGGTGGTAGCAGAGGCTGAACGAAGGGGATAGATTTGGGACATCTTCTGAGGTTTGGTTTTTGAGGTAGAGGTGACCAGATCCGCTGATGAATTTAATTACTACTATCAATAACATAGTCAGCTGTGTCCTAACACAAGGGTTATAAGGGGAATTCCAGTGTAAAAATAGGATAGGTGTATATATTGAGACAATGTTCACACAAGCCTTACATGAGGGGGCCTCAAACATTCATAGAAAAACTTCATTTTCCACCAACTTCTTGGGAATCCCCTTATTATCAGCAATCTTTCCATCAAGCACATTTATTTTTGCACAATGATTCGGACTATTCTTACAGACCTCTAAGGCCTTGCTCATACAATGACTTAAGTACTCACGGGATGCTGGGAACAGGAGCTGACATTCCAAGAGGAAAAATAACATTTAGAACGAAAGTCACAAGGCATACTGGCAGTTTTACATTACAAAAAGAAAACAAAGTATAATTACCATTTGTATAATTTTTCCAAGAGGCTCATCAACATTTTCAATATCAAACCGACCAGGGGGGGCAGCTGCCATTTCTTTTCTTAGCTTCTCATTCGCCAAGGCCATCTGGGGGAGGAAGGACTGAACCTGGTCCAACACTAAGAGAAAAGACAGGAGCATGCATGTGAACATTTGGCCAACCTTCAATGTCCCAAACCCACAATTCTTATAAAGCACTTCTGGATCTAATAATAATAAACATTTCAAGCCTCTTCTGTTTTCAAAAACTCCCACTGTTCTTCTGAATATTAAAAGCTACTAGTAGGACTACCCTGTTTCCCTGAAAGTAAGACATCCCCCGAAAATTAGACCTACTTAGTTTTGCCTCTCACTGAAATATAAGGCACCCCCCCGAAAATAAGCCCCCCCCCAGAGCTACCGTAACTCTGGACTCTGGACCATAGCTGCGGGCGCTGCCGTGCAGCTTACTGTTGGCCGCAGTGGAGCCGGAGCAGACAGGAAGTGCGAGGTGTCTTTTAATAAAACAATAAATAAATGTGTACCGTATTCTTCTTCATGGAAAAATATGACATCGCCTGAAAATAAGACCTAGTGCATTTTTGGGAGCAAAAACTAAATAAGACACTGTCTTATTTTCGGGGAAACAGGGTATATACATTTGACAATAAATTACTCATGGCTATCTTCATTCGAACTCCTCTATCCCAGGGCTGTACACGGCAAGAAGACGGGCATTCTCAACGAGTACTGACTAAGGAGGGCCTATGACTTAACAGTAAAGCACCAGGCTCAGGGTAAGACAAATGAGGTGACCTAGACAAGCCCAGTCCCATGACATGGTGGCACAGGAATTAAGTGCTTGGCTAACAGAAAGATCAGTGGTTTGAACCGCCAGCCACTCTCTGCGGGAGAAAGGTGTGGCATAACCATGGCAGCCTTGGAAAGCCTGCCAAGTTGCTCTACTGCCCTGAGAAGTTGCCATTTGAATTGGAATCAACTTGCTGGCCTTGGGCTTCTCACCGCTTACTACTTTTCCTGGGCAAGTTAATTACGAGGTGTGGTTTTTACCTGCTTAACCTCTATTCTCTTCTTCTTCTATGTAACAAAACTTGACTTTCTGTTTAAGCTCCTCTGATGCTTAATCACGCTTGTCGCCACACCAGGCTCTGACATACTCCGAACCACCTTGGCTACCACAATTTGGTTTGCTGGCATGCCTGGGGGCAGTGATCCAGCCAGATCACTAAGAGATCACCTGGGACAGGTGTCTGAACTGTTGGGAAAGAGAGCCCTTCTTTGTGGTGGCTTCTCGAGCTGCAGTACTTAAGTCAGGCACTACTGATAGCGGGGCACCTTGCTATACAAGCCAGATTAAGCAGCCGAGGGAAGCAGAGCCAAGACAGAGACCAGCCTGCTGACACTTAACACGCTTGTTTTGTTTTCTCAATGAAATGAGCCAGGATCATTTCTTTTCTTTCTTTCCTTTTTACCCCTGCAATCACTCTGAGTGAGGTTTCAGTCGTGTGTAACCAAAGGAGTCCTGAGCGGCTCACTCAAACTAACCATGCAAGTGTATCAGGGTGATAAATGCATCGCCAGGACTAGAGGAAGACTCATAACAGACGGCCATATGCAGGCAATCCACCCCGTTTACTGAAAGTGCAGGGGACCTAACACATTTACTGACGAAGGTCACAGATTACATACAGCCTTCTGCATGGATTATACCTCAACATAAAGACGTTTGCGAAAGGTGGACAATGAATAAGGAAGATAAACTGATACCTTTGAGCTATGGTCTTGGTGAAGACTGACTATAATCTGTCTTGGAAAGCGTACAGCCATGGAGCGGCTGGTGGCTTTGAACTGTCCACTTTGCAGTTAGCTGCTCAGCATGTAACCACTATACCACCAGGGCTCCAAAAGCAAAAACTAAATGATCCAAAAGGAAACACAGAGCCCTATCAAGTGGTCTCACATACGTGTAATTGGAGTTCAATGTCAGGAAAAAATTTGCTTAAGCCCAAATTTTCCAAATTTGAAAAAAGCTACAAATCCCAAACTGACAGGCTTAATAAACCCCAAGTAGAACAAATTGAAAAAAAAACTACATCTACTTGCAGCATAGTTTGCTAAACATCAATAAACAGAGTCTTAAAAGAAGGGAAAAGACTTGATACAAAAGGCAACAAATAGAATGAGAACAGACACCTTTCGACAGAAACCCTGTAAGCCCCAAGAGCTCATCTCTGTAGAACTGAAAGGGAAAATGTCAGCCTTGGACTCCATGCCTAGCAACTTTCATAAATGCTGCAAAATGAAGGAACATAAAGAAAAGCTTTCACAGATACACACAGAGATGCCTGGTCAAAGGTCCGTACAAAAATGTCCACAACGCTTTATCCATAATAGCCAAAACCGGATTTGCAAACTATTCCTTAATAAAATTCCATTTTAGAATAGTATTGAAAATGGATTTTTGACAAAATTGACCAGCAAAATTCAACAAGGAGTAGACAATAGTTTCTGAGAGGGTGCTCGTGGATTTCCACTGTTAACCAAGACGGAGTAGAGATTTACCTTCCTGCCTAAAACTAAAAATTCTAAACGATGGAAAACAAACAATTTTCCCATGTTGGCCACCAGACAGTATAAGGATCCTGGAAAGAGGAGAAGTGGCAGCAAGCTTTATGATGACCCCGGCCCACTGCCCGGAAAGAGCTCCTGGTCCACAACGAAGGGAGGCAGAATCAGTACCTAGTGGGCTAGTGGGTCTGCGAGTGTGAGTCCAGGTCAACCTTCTGTTCTGGGCGGATTTGAACGCTAGGACTCGGCCAATGCCCTTCTGAGAACTCTACTTGATGCCTATGTGTTAAGAATTTTTCCTATTCTGGTGGGAACTCCTGCTCCCTAAACTGAGGAGATGGAAAGGACGCGTGGAGAGGCCAAGGTGGATAGAGTATGGGAGCGAGGACGATGCACACAGAAAGAGCTCCAGATGTCTACCAACAGTCCCCACCGGGGTTCAGTGCACGACACCGACACGAGGGAACTACCGAGGAGGTGGGAGCAACTACCGAAAAGGAGCAGAAGACACTTGGAGCGGACAGAGGCTCAAAGAGACCACACGCACCAAATGTTTACATTCTCAGGACATGAGGTACAGTAATCACAGGAGCAGTGTACATTGTGGGTAAAAATTGGGCGTAGGTTAAATGCTGTTTGGTTCCACCGAACAATGCTTGGCAGAACCCATCTGTTTCACAAGTGACTTGGGTACACTCACAACAAAGCTGAAAAAGACTTGAATACAAAAATATCCAGCACTGTGTAAATATCCATGGAAACGTAAGTACTGGTCTCTCCCCATCTGGAGCACAGAAGGGGGAGGGTGTCACACGATACATGGAAACAACTAGCCTACTGGAGCGCTGGAATACCAGCCTTTATAACCCTGACACCAGAAGAACTAGATGGTACCCAGCTACCACTACCAACTGCTCTGAAAGGGATCACATTAGAAGGTCTTGGCTAGAGTAGCAGAAATTTTTGGAACTTAAAATCACAAAAGAGAACAAGCTTATTAGAAAAAATTGAGACTGGCAGAACCCCTGAGACTTATGATCATGATGTCATCTTTTGGGTCTGGAACTGAACTTACCCCATGACTCAAGGTTAGCCAAATGACAAGCAGGTCTGTAATGGGATCAATAGTATTAGTAGGAATACATTTCTTAGAATGTTCATCCATTTGAGATAAAAAAGACAAGGCTCAGAAGGGTTAGGAAAGGAGTAGACTGTAAGTAGGAGAGACAGAGAGGAAGAAGGATAAAGTGATGCTACAGGGGGGGATTGCAAGCAATGATATAAAACAAGAGACATGCATAAATTATTGAATGGAAAACTGATTTGCTGTGAAAACATTAACCCAAATTGTAATAAAAAGCTGCAAAGTTTAAAAAAATGAAATACAATCCAGCCGCCAAGAAGATGAAAGTTCATATTTTACACCCAGTAAAATTTAACAGACATAAAAAGACGTAGGAAAGTTTAATTCATGGTAAGAAAAATCCATCTAAAACACAGACCCAGAAATGTCACAGGCACAGCATGAGGAATGAACAGGAAAAAATCTACTGTAATTCCCTGTGCTCAAGAATCTAGAAGACTGGGCATGTTACATTCCGTCATGGAAAAAGAGCCAACCTGAACATGCAGAGATGGAAACAGGATCTGAAACAATGTTACGATTAACAGGTGATGATAAACTATAAAAGAAATGAGTACTGTACTTGAGGACAAAGGAATACGAACTATCCAAAATGAAACAGGAGAAAAGAAGGCACCTCCCCGGAAAAATGAAGTGAGCATCACTGAGCTGGGGGGCAATTTAAGCACAACATTAAGTCTCACAGGCGTCACTGAAGGAAAGGATCAAGATGGAGAACAGGGAAACTGTTTTTTTTTTAAGGAAAGAGCAGGCTGTGGGGAACCAGTCTCCATAGTCATTAAGTCCTAGCGGCGGTTGTGAAATTGAAGGGTAAATTAAAGAAACTTCAAACAAGGCAGGCAAGGGTTCATGACAACCAGAACCAGAGAGGGGGGAATGTATTCTCTCACACCTCTATATAATCTCCCGCATGCAAATACGTAACAGGAAGGTAATGTATTAGAGGCATACGAGTAACAAGAGGGTACATACATAACAAGATGGGTGGGTTCTAAAGTTAAGACGGCAGTTTAACCTTGGTCGTCCCTGAGCTGGCTTGGCCTTAGGTCTCTGAGTTTTTCTCCAGGGAAGCAATCTATGATCCTTATCAGAAGGGAGTAGCCATACTTTGGGTGGGTGGGTGGTCTGACCACTCTTGTGAAGGCAGACAATCTTCTGGCAAACAGTCTTCAAGCCGTTAACCTTCAAGCATATAGTAGCAACCATGTGCTTGCAAACAGCACCTGACAATTGGCATTATTATAGGGGACATCGTGGGGAACAACTCTAGTTAGGAGAATGTGACCGGCATTCGTCTCCAACCCACAAATATGAAGGCCTCCCTCCACGAGCCTCGATCTCCCAGAATTCTTAAAATGTAAGCATAGAGCATTTGTGTGAATACACTCTATTCCCCGTTCTCAAGTTTCCCACAGTGGGCAAAAGTTTTTTCCAAAACACATCTGGAAAGTTCAACAAAGCTCAAGAATCACAAGGAAAAATACTCCAAGCTACAGTACCATCAAGCTGGTGAAAAACCAGTGACAAAGAAAAAATTCTTGTTTTTAGATCATTTTATTGGGGGCTATTAGAGCTCTTATCACAATTCATACATCCATCCACTGTGTCAAACACATTTGTACATATGCTACCATCATTTTCAAAATATTTTCTTTCTAAATGATCCCTTGGTATCGGCTCACACCCCAACCCCCTCCCATGAAGCCTGACGGGAGACTTAATTTTGTGCTTAAATTGTCCCCCAGCTCAGTGGGGCTCACTTCATTTTTGTGGTGAGGTGCCTTTTTTTCTTTGTTTCATTTTGGATAGTTCGTATTCCTTTGTCCACAAGTTCACCAATAATTTCTTTTATATCATCAACTGTTATCTTTTATATCATCAACTGTTAATCGTAACCATTGTATTTTTTTCATGTCTTACACCGACCGCTGTCTCCCTTCACCCATTTTCTTGTTGTCCGTGCCCCTGGGGTGTGCTGTGTCTTACATGTCGATCATTGTGATTAGTTCCCCACTTTTCCCTACACCTTTCCTCTACCCTCCTGGTATGGATACTCTCATTATTGGTCCTGAGGGGTTTATCTGTCCTGGATTCCCTGTGTTGCAAACTCTTATCTGTACCAGTACATGCTCTAGTCTAGCCAGATTTGTAAGGTAGAATTGGGGTCATCGTAGTCGGGGAGAGGAAGCATTAAAGAACTGGAGGAAAGTTGTATGCTTTGTCGGTGAGAAAAATTCTTAAAAGTAGTTTAGAGAAAAGGAAATTGTATCCAGGACAACTGTAAGACAGCTGACCTCATTAGAGACCAACTAAGTTCTCCTACTTATTGTGATTTCTTAGTTTATAGAAGCATTCACCCCGTGCATCATTTACATCCTTTTCCATTGGATTCTTATCTTTATTGTCTCTGTTTAACACCAAGATAAAATTATTCAGATACTGAGCATTACATGAATGGCCATAGAAAGGCTAAGAGTCACAAATCGATGGCGAGGAGGGTGTAGGAAGCCTGGTAGGGCTTGATCAAGGGCAAGGAATTACTGAAACCCAAATGAAGGCTGAACATGATGGTGGATCAAGAGGAGAGTAAAAGGAAATAGAGGAAAGAATAGGAGGCAACAGACATTTATAGAGGTCTAAATACAGGCATGTACACATGTAAATATATTTATGTGTAACAAGAGAGAAACAGAACTATGTACTCATATCTATATGTTAACAATAAAGGTTGCAGATGGACATTGGGCCTCTACTCAAGTACTCTCTCAATGCAAGAACACTTTGTTCTATTAAACTGGCATTCCATGATGCTCACCTTCCCTACATGATCACTGAAGACAAAGTGGGTACATAAGCAAATGTGTTGAAGAAAGCTGATGGTGCCTGGCTATCTAAAGATGTAGCATCTGGGGTCTTAAAGGCTTGAAGATAAACAAGTGGCCATCTAGCTCAGAGAAGCAACAAAGCCCACATGGAAGAAGCACATCAGCCTGTGTGATCACAAGGTGTCGATAGGATCAGGTATCAGGCATCAAAGAACAAAAAAAATCATATCATTGTAAATGAGGGGGAGTACGGAGTGGAGACCCAAAGCCATCTGTAGGCAACTGAACATCCCCTGACAGAAGGATGATGGAGAGGAGATGAGCCAGTCGGGGTGCAGTATAGCACCGATGAAACATACAACTTTTCTCTAGTTCTTTTTCCTCTAGTTCTTTAATGCTTTCTCCTCCCCACTATCATGATCCCAATCTACCTTACACATCCAGCTAGACCAGAGCATGTACACTGGTACAGATAAGAGCTGGAAACACAAGGAATCCAGGACAGATAAACCCATCAGGACCAATAATGAGAGTAGTGATACCAGGAGGGCAAGGGAAAGGTGGGGAGAAAAGGGAAACTGATCACATGATCTACATATAACTCCCTCCCAGGGGGATGGACAACAGAAAAGTGGGTGAAGAGAGACATCGGACAGTGTAAGACATTAAAAAAAAATTATAAACTCTCAAGTGTTCATGAGGTGGGGTGGGGAAGGAGGGAAAAATGAGAAGCTGATGATACCAAGGGCTCAAGTAGAAAGCAAATGTTTTGAAAATGATGATGGCAACAAACGTACATATCTGCTTGACATAATGGATGGATGGATGGATGGATGGATGGATGGATGGAGGGAGGGATGGAATGGTGGGGAGAAATGGGGAACTGATCACAATGATCTACATATAACCCCCTCCCTGGGGGATGGACAATAGAATAGTGCGTGAAGGGAGACATTGGTCAGTGTAAGACATGAAAAAATAATAATAATTTATAAATAATCAAGAGTTCATGAGGGAGGGAAGGGGAAAATGAGGGGCTCAAGTAGAAAGCAAATGTTTTGATAATAATGATGGCGACAAATCTATAAATGTGCTTGACACATGGATGGATATATGGATTGTGAT
>NW_022103898.1:21811198-21812635 GCF_000313985.2 Echinops telfairi
CCAGTGCTTAACTTTTATGCCACCAGGACTCCTTGTTAGGTTGTGTTCTAAGGAGTCGTGTCCAGTTTAATAAACCCGGGTGGCTTTGCTGAACATGCATATTAAATCTGGGGTTCAGTACCCCTAAAATATTTCCTGTAGGGAATAACAAGAATTATTTTCAAATTCTTTTTTTATTTGTTTTCCTCAGGAGAAAACGATCCTGTTAGCAGTGTCAGGCCCATGTAAACCTGCTCCACGAGACTCGGTCACTGGCTTATGACGACATAAAGCGCCTCCATCAACTTACACTCAACTGGGCAGAACTGAGCCTCAGAGGAAACAGGACCGAGGGGCTACTCACAGGGACTCCGTTCTATCCGAACAGTCTGAAGACGTGAGTTCTTTCTGGAGTTAGGCTTGGAGTTGATGAGCAACCTGTCCCATATTCCTGGAAAAACACACACAGCAGCATTTACAATGCCATTCGCAAACGGGCCCATCGTGCACCCTCCCGTGACTAGCCTCAGGTTTTGAATGCTCCTCGTCCCAAGTTCTTTTTTAAAACGAGGCACTCCATGCTCCACGACAACAACTCATCATTGTTTGGTTCTTCCTACTCATCTTATCAAGCCTGCCCCACATACAGCTATGCTCTAAGGCTGAGTGACATAAATGTACAGAGTTATATTTATTTGGGTCCAAATTCTATCAGGAGACAGACGTGGGTCTGCAATGAAAAATGAAGGGAGTATTAAGAAGTGCAACCACCATTAAGTGAGGTCAGAAAGCATAATGCACTTGCTAATACGGGGCAAGTAACCTAGCCCCTTATGAACATTCGCTTCTCATTTCTAAGACATTCCTATGTCTGATTAGTTCTCTTTCAATGAGGACATCTAGCCTAGAGAAGGCAGCATCTCCCTACCCACCTTTCAGCTTCACCTCTCACTATGAAATTCCACTCAACTCTCTAGAAAAGGGTGTCTTTCTTAACTTGAAGCTTTACACACCCTTATTTCTCAAAACAAAACCCCACTGCCATCAAATGACTTATGGCGATCCTATAGGCCACGGTAGAATTGCCCCTGCGGGTTACCAAGACTAGCTCTTTACAGAGTAGAGATCCTCATCTTTCTCCCCCAGAGAAGCTGGTGGTTTCAAACCACTGACGTTGCAGTTAGCAGGCCAAAGCGGAACTACTATACCACCTGCACAATCGCTTCCCTCTGTGGCACCAAAACCCTGTTCATCCTCCAAGCACAGCTTTCAAACACTGGCTGAACACTCAGTTAGGGGAAGCCCAGCAGCTGGGCAGAAATGATGCAGGTAGGTTCTGGAGCATTGCTTAGATTCAATTTCTGGCTTTGCTCCTTTCCAGCGAGTTACTGACCTGTATGGTATACCTTGCTTATTAAATGTAGGTAACAATTTATTTGCCAAAGAAAAACTCAAAAA
>NW_022103898.1:21813198-21824644 GCF_000313985.2 Echinops telfairi
AGGGCCACAATTCAGCCGCATCAATCTTCAGTCTTCCTTAGTCAATGTCCGACTTTCACATGAACACGAGGCGACGGAAAATACCATGGCTGGGTCAGGCGAACCTTAGCCCTCAATCCTTTTTAGTACTCTAAATCAATACTCCAGCCAGTACAACTATTAGTCAAAATTCTGCCCCAACCACTAAAGCTGGTGATGAAGAATTCTACCAACATCTTCCGTCTGAAATTGATCAAACATGCAATCAAGATGCATTGATAATTACTGCAAACGTTGTGAGGATTAAATTAATTCCTAGAGAAGAGTAAACATGACCTAAACTTTAGCTATGTTACCTGTAACTCGTCAGAAAGTCTGGGTTCTCACTGGTCTTTTCTTGAAGCAAGTATTTACTAAGAATTTGACTCTAGAACCTTATTTATTCTCTCTTTTCTCCAAACACTCTATAACCGCTGTTGTGAGGTACCTACCGTCCAGTCAACGACTCATAGTGACCACTTCTGAGTAGCTTTAAAATCAGGGCTACCTCCTTTCACCATTGACAGTGGCTGCAAGAATGGGCCCAAACATCGTGAAGATGGCCCAGGACCAGTTGCTGTGTGGCAAAAATGACTTGATAAGAGCTAACCATAGAGCAGGAGAGTCCAGTCCCTAAGGAAGGACACCATGCTTGGTAAAGTAGCAGGGCAACGAAAATGAGGAAGGCTCTCAACACGATGGATTGACACTGTGGCTGCAACAATGGGTCCAAACATAACAACTGTCAAAATGGTACAGGGCAGAACCGTGTATGGTTGTTTTGCAAAGAGCCTGCTGTGACCGATTCCACTGTACCTAACAGAGTTCCACAGCTAGTTACTCCTGGAGCTGGAATTCGAACCCATGCTTTTTAATCCCGTATTACAATGCTGGGCAGTCCTCGTCGACTTCTAGTCACTGTCTACAAGAGAAGGGGCGCTGATGATGCTGCGGGTTAATCGCTGAACTGAACCTGCCATATCAGCGGTTCAAACCCACCTGCTGCTCGGGAACTGTCTGAAATCTTAGAAACCCTAAGGGGCAGATTATACTCGGTCCTATAGGGGCGTTTGGGGTTGGGACCGACTTGGTGGCAGTGGAATAGTCTACAACAGAGCTGCACCAAGGGCTCGTCCCGTGTACATGGGTGTGGGGGAGAACAGATGACTACCTCTGATATTCACAGGCCTGCCCCAGACCAGCCAACTCCTTTGACCCTAAAGTGCGGGATCCAGTGAACTAAGCGGCGTGGGAAGCGCCTTCCTTGCAGCGCCTGGCACATAGAACCACCAGTTCGAGAAGCAACACGGCCACGCGGCGCTGGAACCTGGACCGGTGCTGGATGCCCCGCACCTCCGCGATGGCGGGACATCGAGCCTGCAGCGCACACGGGGCTCCTCCCAGGGTGGCCAGGCCTGAGCAGACAGACGCGCAGCCCCGCCGCACGTGCCCGCCCCACATCGCCGCCGCCCATCACCTCCGAGGCCCCCGCTCCCCGCCGTCAGCAGCTCCTTGGATACAGACACGCCGGGGCCGCCCGGAGAGGACGAAGAACAGCTCGTTGGGCTGGGCTGCCGTTCACCTGGGACCTCCATGCTTCTCAGTGCCGTGCCCCGAGCGGACACAGGCCGGATACCGGAAAGAAGCGCTGGTAGAAGGCGGGATCAAGGGCTGCCATTGGAGGAAACCCGGCGGTGGGCGGGGAGAGGGCGGGGCTTGCGTTGGCGCCACCTGGTGGAACGACGCTGTGGCGCGGAAACGCCGGCCGTTCCCACCACCCGTCCCTCTGGAAGAGAGAGGATGGGACTCTTGCTTCAGTCCTTGGAACGGAGCCAGTGAGGTATCATTTAGCCAGACAAAAGGTGTAAATTCTGCCACGAAGAGCGCAGCTTGGTTAATATTCATTGACCATTTGCAGCAGCTTGGTTAATATTTATTGACCATTTGCAGCCGCGGGAGGAAGAGTTACAGTCTTAGAAACCCACCGGGACAAGTTCTCCCCTGTCCTGTAGGATCGCTATGAGAAGGAATCGACTTGATGGCAATTAATTTGGTTTTTCGGTTTTTTAGTATGCCCAGACCTCATCTCGACGTGGCCTGAGTTCACAAAAGCAAACCCTCCCCCTTTTTAAAAAATCATTTTATTGGGGGCTCTTACAACTCTTAACATACATATACATCAATTGTGTAAAGCACACTTGTACATTCATTGCCCTCATCATTCTCAAAACATTTGCTCTCCACGTAAGCCCCTGGCATCAGGTTCTCATGTTTTTCCCCTCCCTCCCCCCTCCCCCTTCCTCATGAGCCCTTGATAATTTATAAATGATCATTGTCATATCTTGCCCTGTCCGACATCTCCCTTCACCCACTTCTCTGTTGTCTGTCCTCCAGGGAGGAGGTTATATGTAGATCCCGGTAATTGGTTCCCCACAAAACATCTTAAAAAATTTTTTTATTGGGAGCTCCTACAGTTTTATAAGATTCTATACATCAATTGTATCAAGCATATTTGTACATAAGTTGCCTTCATCATTTTCTAAACATTTATGTACTTTCTATTTGAGCTCTTAGTATCAGCTTCTCTTTTTTCCTTCCCTCCTCCATCCTCCCACCCTCATGAACCCTTGATAAATTATAAATTATTATTGTTTTCATAACTTACCAACCACTGTCTCTCTTCACCCACGTTTCTGTTGTTCATCATCCTGGGAGGAGGGGGTATGTTATACATCGATCATTGCGACTGGTTTCTCCTTCCTCCCCTCCTCCCCTCCCCTCCCCCCTACTCTCCTGGTATTGCCACTCCCATTTCTGTTCCTGAGGGGTTTATCTGACCTGGATTCCATGGTCAGCTCTTATCTGTATTGGATTCTATGTGTCTTGGTGAGCTCTTATCTGTACCAGTTTACATGCTCCAGTCTAGCCAGAACTGAAAGGCACAACTGGGGTCATGATTGTGGAGGGTGAGGAAGCCTCAAAGAGCCAGAGGAATGTTGTGTGTTTCATTAGTGCTATACTGTGCCCTTGTTGACTCCTTATGACCCTTCTGTGAGTGGATGCCTTATTGTCTACAGATGAGTTTTGGGTCTCTGCTCTGACCACCCTAGTTCTCAACAAAATGCTTTTGTTTGTTTTGGGGGGAGGTCTTCTGGTGCCTGTTACCTGAGCCCATTGACACCTCATGATTACACAGGCTGGTGTGATTCTTCCATGTGGGCTTGTTGCTTCTCTGCTAGATGGCCGCTTAAACTTCAAGCCTTTAAGACCCCAGCCTATCTTTTGATAGCCGTGCACCATCAGCTTTCTTCATCACATTTGCTTCTGCACCCATTTTGTCTTTAGCTATAGTTTCGGGAGGGTGAGCATCACAGAATTCCAGGTTGTTAGAACAAAGTGTTCTTGTGTTGAGCGAGGCCTTGGGCAGAGGGCCAAAGTCCATCCATTTCCTCAATGTATTGCCATGTAAATATATGTACATAGGTCAATACCTCTATTTTTATGAATTAATATATTGACATAAGTGCACACCTATGTTTATATACTTCTATCCATAGCTTTGCTTCCCAGATCTTTCCTCTGTTTCTTTTTACCTTCCTCCTGCCCCACCATCTTGCTTGCCCTTCTGCTGCCTCTTAGTAATTCCTCTCAGCTAGATAGCCAAGCTCTTTTTTTTTAAATCATTTTACTGGGGGCTCATACAACTCTTATCACAATCCATCCATCCATTGTGTCAAGCACATTTGTACATTTGTTGCCATCGTCATTCTCAAAAAGTTTTCTTTCTGCTTGAGCCTCTGGTATCAGCTCCTCATTTCCCCCCTCCCTCCCCCACCCTCCTGCCCTCATGAACCCTTGATAATTTATAAATTATTATAATATTTTTAAGTCTTACATTGACTGATGTCTCCCTTCACCCACTTTCCTGTTGTCCATCCCCCAGGGAGGGGTTATATGTAGATCAAGATCATTGTGATCCGTTTCCCCCTTTCTCCCCCCACCTTCCCCTTCCCCTCCTGGCATCACTATTCTCAATATTGGTCCTGAGGGGTTTATCTGTCCTGGATTCCCTGTGTTTCCAGCTCTTATCTGTACCTGTGTACATGCTCTGGTCTAGCCGGATTTGTAAGGTAGAATTGGGGTCACGATTTGGTGGGTGGTAGGAGGAAGCATTAAAGAACTAGAGGAAAGTTATATGTTTCAACGGTGCTATACTGCACTGACTGGCTTGTCTCCTCCCTTCCACCCTTCTGTAAGGGGATGTCCAATTGTCTACAGATGGACTTTGAGTCTCCACTCCGCACTCCCCCTAATTCACAATGATATGATTTTTTGTTCTGAGTCTTGGATGCCTGATACCTGATCCTATCAACAGATAGCCAAACTCTTAAAACTACTTCACTCTGCTTGTTTCTAGCTTCAGCGTCAGCCAGAGTAAATCTGATCCCAGATCAATCATTTGTCACCAGTGACCTTGAACCTCAGTTTTCACCTCTGTTAAATGCACATAATAATACCTTCACAGCTTGTCCTAAGGGATAAAAGAAGAAGGGGACTAGGATGTCTGTAGTGGCACTGGAAGGCATATTATTGTTGTAATCATCATAGTAAGTTAACATAAGCAAATTATTAAACATAGGGCACAAATAATTATGGGGAAGATTATAGTAGGTACTCCAGGGGGAAACAATGATTAATGCATTTGTTAAAAATCAGTCTTTTTCACTCCTAGTTAAAACTTGGAAGTGCATACCCTCCAGGCAGGAACAGTGTCATTTTTCTTTGTATTCCCAGTACCACACTTGGGGCTGGGCTCATAGTTCATGATGAATTCACGTTAGATGAGTGAACACAAAAATAAGGAAGGCAAACAAATGAATATTTTTAATGGACTCTTCACTGTTTGTCCATTGGAAAGTCTTCCCACCTCAGTTGACTGGGTTTCTAGCCTCTAGAAATGTCCTCAATTCTCTTTTGTAAATTGTTGATTGAATGTGAGACAGAATCACCTTAGGGGACCATCTCTGGTTCTTAACGATGACTTGAATTTGAGATAATTATATCTGGCCAAGACAGAGTAGAAGACAGAATGGCAACATTCACTGTGATAGCCCAGGTGGCATCAGTAGGAACTAACCACTAGGTGACCATTTGAACCCACCAGCTGCTGGGGAGAGACCAGTGAGGTTTTCTTCTCCTATGAAGATTTACAGCCTTGGAAACCCAAAGGGGCAGTTACATTCTAGGGCCGCTATGAATTGGAATAAAATAGATGGCAATGAGTTTGACTTTGATAGTTAAAAGTTTTGTGTTATTTTGTCTAGTCTAGGATTCTCAATAGTTTGGCAGCTGAGAATTAGTCATTCCCCACGATGAAATCTGACAATGTCCCACTGCTATTCATAAGGTTTTCAGTGGCTAATTCTTCAGAAGTGGACAGCCTATTCCTTCTTTCTCCATAGGGTTAAAGGCACCTAACACAACAATTTGACAAGTCTAATATGCTAAAATTAATTTTATGATGAAATCTTCTATGAGTAATCAACTGAAAAAATTTCCTCAGGGTGCTGCCTACGTCCAATAAATGTGAGTGCTGTGGAAAAGCTCAGTGGTTTTTTTGGTATAGCTGGCTCATCATTTGATCTCCAGTTCTGTAGATTTCAGCCAGCAGCCTGCTATAATGCTTGCCAATCTTGAGCGTGGTCTGCAGCCTAGCATTCTACCTGCCAATTTTGGATTCACTAGTTTCTGCAGCCAGAATCCTGCCATCTGACCTGACGATTTTGGGCTCATTAGCACGTACAGCTACATGAGTTAGAAGCCTCCAGGCTGACATCTGTCCCATGATCTTAAAACTTACCTACCTCTCCAACTGAGCCATTTCCTTTACATCAATCTCTGCATAGATACATGCTTCACTGGTTCTGTAACCAGATTCCAGAGGCCCCAGAAGGCTCAAAGGATTCTTGTTCACCTCATTTAAGAATAACAATATAGCTTCAGAATTTATTGAGACAATGTTTATTTTTACTTCTGGAAATAAAAATAGAAGCCACTTTAGCCCAAGCAGCTTTAGCAACTGCTTCTTCAAAGAGAAACTTACAAATATTTGTAAAGGGTTTTAGTTAGGGCAATCTCCTGTATACTCATTAGAAATGTTATTAGGTACTGTTGAATCAGCATCGATTCATAGTGACCCTATGCACAGTTCTTTGGATGGAATGAAATATTGCTATGTCTTGGGAAAACCATTGTGAAAAGAATACCAGAACAGTAGTTCAAAACCACCAGTGCAGAACCCAAATCAGGAACTCCCCAGAGGCCAACAGAGTGAGCGGGGGCCTTGGCCCTGCCTTTATACCCCTCCTGAATTACTGGATGGGGCGTGGTTGGGGTATTGGCCTACCTTATTGGCTGAGTTCAGGTGCACCTGTGTGAAACACTTCGTAGGTTTTGTTGTTTGTTTGTCTTAATGGGCATTGATGATTAATCCAATAGAACTTCAATCTAGATTTCAAATCCAGAATGTGAGAAATCTCACAGGATAAGTCATCTATTTCAGTCAATAAATGAGTGATATGAAAAAAGATATGAAGAAATGAACTGTTAGAAAATATTTGGTACTTGAGGCATATAAAGATAAGAAACTTGGTTGACTTGCATATATATTATATTGTACTCACTGCCATTAAGTCAATTCTGACATATCAACCCTGTATTATATATTACAGTCCATGATACAATCTAGTCATTATCACGGTTAAGGTTATTATCAAGCCAGGTCTCTGGTCCATGTGGCTGAGAAACAAAGAGCAGAGACTAGATGAAAGTGGGAGGGGAAAGTTTCACTGTACTAGTTGATCAAACAAGGAGCAAACGGGGAGGAGAATCATCTAGGCAAGCTCCCAAATAAAGGTTGTTTTCAGTTTTATACATGTACACCAGGAAACAGACAGAGGAGATTGTGAATGGCCATGAATATGCATTAGGAATGGCCATGAATATGCATTAGGCCAGGGATAATGATCCTAAGGAAATGGCTCATCTGACCTCTCCTTTTCAAATGTTGTGTGAGTTGTTCTGCTGCTGTCTTCCTGACCCTTTCTGTTCCTCGACCAAAATACTGTTGACCCAGGGCAATCTGAAGGTTGGGCTGTCCTACTATGAGTCTCCATCGGACCAGGTCTGGTCACAACTAGTACTCGCTTACTGTGATCAGATACTTTCCCGGGAGGAAAAGGCTCAAAAGAAACAAGTTACCAGGAAAGAAAGTACAAGTTAATTGTAGGTCATCCAAGGGGTCTATATCTTCCAACCCCCTGTGACATTGCCTATCCTGAAGTAGGCTCCTTGGGCAAGCTGTGGAAGTCACAGCGTTTACACAGGGCTAAGCAGGTTGGGGATGGTCTTAAGTTCTATTCATGAGAAAACTGAAGCGGCACATCACTGAAGCCGCTTTCAATTTATTTGCTAAGTGCATCTTTTAACAAGAAATTAGAAATGAGGAGGAAAAGTAGTATTGCCACCCAGAAGTTCAACATAAAATCAAACAGGTTGGGTCATGAGCCCATTCTTGAACTACCTGTGACTGGGAGACGGAATTATCCCAATTGGACTAAGCCATCAGGTCCCCTCCCTTAAGCTGCGGCAGTGGCGATGGCATGGTCCTCACTGGTTCAAGTCATCAGGTCCTCCTGTACTTGGAAGGCAGAGCTGCTATAGTTGAGGGAAAAAACCCAACTCACCGCCATACAGTCAATTCTGGTTCATAGCAACCCCCTCGGACATGGTACAACTGCCCCTATGGGTTTCTGAGACGAAATTGTTATGGGAGTAGAAAGCCCCACCTTTCTCCCTCAGAGTGACTGGTAGTTTCAAACTGCTGACCTTGAGGTTAACAGCCCAACACACAACCACTACGACATCAGGAAATTAAATAGATACCCACAATGCCAGCTACCAAACCAGAAGGCAAACTCACTGCCATTGAATTGATTCTGACTCATGACCCTGTAGCCAATAATAATTGGGATTTGGGATTATAAAACAGGAGCCCTGTGGTACAGTATGCAAGTGCTCAGCTGCTGACCAGAATGTTAGTGATTCAGCCCATCAGCCGCTCCTGGAGGAAAGTGATGGCTGTTGACTTCCGTCAAGATTACAGCTGTGGGGACCCTGTGGGGCAGTTCTACCCTGTCCCACAAGGACACCATGAGTTGGCATCAACTCAATGGCAATGGGTTTGGATTTGGGGCGTAATTACAAAATTTTTCTCAGAGGTAATTTTATTTTCTCAGGATCATTTTAGTCTTCAGCCAACTTAACCAAACTGATTGTTTATGCTGGTAACTTTCCAAATGAAATGTTTTTACCTGGCTCCAAAGCCCATAGGAACAATTATCTACTTAATGTAATTGCCCTTTTTCGCAAATAAAAACCATTTTCTCTCTAGAGACATGAATCTCAATGCTGAAAGTATGGTGTAATTAGATTGCAAATCATTTATATTGTCAGGCCTCTTAATTAATCTATTTTAATCCTGTGGCTAAAATTAAACATTTGTCTCAAAAGTATTACCTTTGAAAACAATAACATGAAAATTTTCACTCAAAAGGAGGATAGATTGATATCCTGTAGAGCCTCCACCTTGACCTGGAGTTACCTGGATTCTCTCTTCATTTGCAGAATTAAAAAAAATAATAACCTTTTAAAGAGGTAAATTTTGTATAGGAAGGCTTCATTTCTTTCTCAAAGTGCTACCCATGACATGGTACCAGTAAGATCTGTGTCAAAATGTCAATATCCGTGAATCAGAAATGAGAGCATAACATTTTAATAAGTGGCGAGTTATGTGCACAAGAACCAGAGTACTGGTGGCATAGTGGCTTATGCATTGGGCTGCTAACCTCAAGGTCAGCTGTTCCAAACTACCAGGGAGACAGGGCTTTCTGCTTCCATAAAGTTACAGTCTCAGAAACTCACAGAGGCAGTCCTAACCAGTCCTATAGGGCCGCTATGAATCTGTTTTGTTTATTTTTAATGCGCACAAGAAAACCATTTCCCAGTATACAATTCACTGGTTTTTATTGTAAAGGACTTTAAAAAATTTTAGTTATTTGAATCATTCTTCCAGATCAAGTCTCCAGGATCTTGCTCAAGTTAAAAAAAAAAAAATGAAGAAGTATCCAGGAATCCTGGCGGTCACTTAGCTATTCACTGAGAGTTAAGAGGGTAGAATTCACCCAGAGGCCCCTTAGAAGAAAGGCCTGGTGATCTCGTCCCCCTCAAACCAGCCATTGAAAACCCAATGCAGCCCATTCTGCTCTGACACAAAGAATTGACTCAACAGTCACTGCTGCTGTCACCCCCAAAGTATTTAGAATATATATATCTATAGAATATGTATATATTTAGAATATATGTCCTATATATATATCCTAAATACACACACACACACACACACACACACACACACACACACACACACACACACACACACACACACACACACACACACACACACACACACACACACACACACACACACACGCCATTAAAGAGAGACCTAGTAGAAGAATTAAAGTAAGTACTGACAACTCATATTCACTGCCACTGAGTTGATGCCAACTCATAGCAAGTTGACAGGACCGGGCAGAGCCACCCCCGTGAGTTTCTGAGACTAACCTCTTACAGCAGTAGAAAGCCCCTGTCTTTCTCCCCAGGACGGGCTGGTGGTTTCAAACTGCTGACCATGCAGTTAGCAGCCGGATGCCAAGCAAACCCCACAGGGTGGTTCTACTCCTGTCGTTTGGGTGGCTATGAGCCAAAATGGACTCCATGGCAGCTTAACAACAAGACAGTAACTCTGCCTTATCGGGCACTGCTAGACAGGCGAGACGCTACTGATGGCACTGCCAGGAAAAGGATTAGACCCAGGGCTAAATTGTGGGCAAGAGCTGGAAGAACACTTGACTTTTCTACATTGGCAAAGTGTTAGGCTTTGTACTGTTCTTTGTCTCACGCCACACTACCTCTTTCATCTATCTGGTGTTAAGAACATTGTGCTCGCTTATACATGCTGATTACAAGTGGTTAGTTACTGGGACTCCCAAATGGTGAGTCCAGGCCAGGGAGAGCTCAATTTTTATGTGATTACTTTTATGTCTTCCCCCTTGAAGTTGCCAAAAACAGACCACCTACACAACTGCTATAAGGTCCTGATTATTTTAGCAAAGGATGCAGAACACAGCCGAGAGAAGGAGCAGAAACACACTTCTTTGTGTAGCTATTTCGCCCAGCTCTGGCGCCTCCAGCACAGCCCCCTCCCCCACTGAACTGATGTGATCCTTCCAAGAGTAATTTCATTTGGATACATTTCCCCCCATTTGCTTTTTTGCATTATCATATCCTATTTCTCTCTCTCCTCACACACACACATTTTATGAATTATTTGAGATTAAGTTATAAGCTTCATGCCAGTTTACTCCTAAATAGTTCAATGTGTAACTCCTAAGAACAAAGATAGTCTCATCTATAACCAGAGTGATTAGCAAAATCAGAAATTTTAACATGAAATGCAATACCCTTAGAGCTCTCCTGGTGGTGCTGTAGGTAAGCATTGGGTTGCTAACAGCAAGGTTGGCAGTTCAAACCCACCAGCAGCTCTGTAGGAGAAAGATGAGGTTGGCTGCTCCCATACAGGTTTACAGCCTCAGTCACCCTGTATAGATAGGGTCTCTGTGAGTGGGAATTTACTCAATGGCAGTGAGTTTGAAGTTTGAAGGTGTGCAGCAGGATTATATTGCTTCACCATACATGGTCAATCTGAATGCTGGGCAAATAATATGAGGAGCTGGGCTGAATGAAGAAGAGCACAGCCTCAGGAATGGAGGGTGTCTGCAAGATGACACCACCTTGCCTGCCGAGAGTGAGGAGCGCTCGAAGCGCTGGCCGATGAAAATGAGAGCCGGGAGCTTTCATCATGGATTGTAGCTCAGTATAAAGAAAACAAAAGTTCTCACAGCTGGATCAATAGACAACATCATGATAAACGGAGAAGACACTGAAGTTCTCAAAGATTTCTTTTTGTTTGGATTCAGAATCAATGTTTATGGAAGCAGCAGCCAGAAATCAAAGGACATGTTGCATTGGGCAAATCTGCTGCACAAGACCTCTTTGGAGTGTTGAAGGGCAAGGGTGGCCCTTGGAGGACTAAGGTGCTCCACCCGCAAGCTGTGGTCTTTTCAATAGGCTATTGTACATGCGAATGTTAGATAATGAATAAGGAAGACCTCAGAAGAATGGATACACTTGAATTATTGTTGGCAAGGAATATTGAAAGTACTGTAGATGCCAGAAGAACAAAGAAATCTGGGAAGAAAAGTACAGTTGAAATATTTCTTAGAAGCAAGGATGGGAAGATTTTTTT
>NW_022103898.1:21825342-21828389 GCF_000313985.2 Echinops telfairi
GAACCATTATCAGTAGGGTGAAAACTATGCCTACAGGAGCCTGTCCATTGTCCCCAGAGGCAGGGAGCAGGCCCAGTGCAGTCTGACAACTGATCGCCCTCAGGGGAGGGAATGCCTGCGCATCTGACCTCCCCCCACACCCTTCATCCACTTTTCTGTTGTCTGTCCCCTAGGGAGGGGGTTATATGTAGATCCCTGTAATTGGTTCCCCCTTTCCACCCCACCCTCCCTTCACCCTCCTGGTATCGCCACTCTCACCACTGGTCCTGAGGGGTTCATCTGTTCTGGATTCCCCGTGTTTCCAGTTCCTATCTGTACCAGTGTAGGATGTAGAGACCTTATCTCACAGATTGGACACAGTCTCACGAGACACTAGTCCTTAGAAAAGGGCTCTAGTCCCTAGAAAATAGAGGGTCAGTGAACAAGAGAAGACCTTCACTGAGTTGGGATTGACATCGTGGCTACAATGGCCCCAAACATGACCACGAGGAGGATGGTGCAAAAGGAACTCTTTCAAATTCCAACCTTTTCCTTTATGCATCCTTGTAAGTTTTTTTTGGCATGTCCCTAGATTCTGGACAAAAAAGTTATTGCAGCCTCATTTTGAACTTTTCCTATGCCAGTCCTAGAATCTGCTTCTCGAAGGAGCACTAGCTACTTGTAGTGTGGGGAATGGTATTTAGAAACTAACACTAGGATGCTAGACATGCTGATGGATACTGAGCCCTCTCACTGGAAAAATCTAGAAACACTCCCCTCATATCGTCCTGTATCTGAACTTACTTCTATATCTATTTATACATTTCAAACTTCAATGAAAAACCTGCAATGGTGTGTTGGACCCAGCTTGAACCTCACAAGGGCCACTTACTAAATATTTATAACTTTTGGAACTAGTTGTAGCTTAAAGATTGCAAATGCTAAAGATGAAGATAATTCTGCCCCCACCCTCTTCCCTGTGCACTGGCTTAGCAGCATACCATCAATAGCCTGGCTTCCATTATTCTCAATACACTCAGACTACTCAGAAACGAATTTCAGAATTGTTTACACATAGAGCTGTGAGAAACGAAACTAAAAGTCAATATTTGTTTACAGTTTTCTATTCCTGTAAAAATCTTAAGTGTACACAGTTGGATAGTTTTGATAAGTGTGTGTATGCGTGTGCGCCTCTTTAACCCACACACCTAACGGGTGTGGGCTTTTTTGCCCAATGCTTCCAAAAAGTTCTCTCGTGTTCCCTCCTGGGGATTTGTTCCAGAAACAATGAAAAACTACTGCAAATAATACAACTGCGGTGTTTTCTGCCACAGTTCTGTCTCTCCACACACTGTCAGGAAGACTCATCCTCTTTGTTGAGTATGCCTCTAAAATCTCTTTGTTTTGTCTGTATAAACTTGTACACCTTTCTTGATAGCGCTCTACGGCTGGCACTGTGATTAGACCCATTTTACAGATGTGAACTTGAGGCTTTACTCTCCAGTGTCTCAGACCCTGCATCCATAAAATGTGCATAATAAGCCTCATGGGTGGTTTCACTGTATTATCCATCAGGCAATTAAATGAGTAATTACAGCAACATAGAGAGCGGTAGTCAGGGACGTCTGAGCGGCTATCCTTGTACACAGCAGAAGTATTCTCCATTATTTGCAGGTAGAGGAGCCAGGAAAAGGACCAGAGAAAGCTCCTACCAGGAAGTGGCACAATCAGAAGTCTGAAAGAACACTGACCCCAAACGCATCAAACCAGTCGCCGTGGAATTGATTCCAGCTAAGGCAATCCCCTGTGTGCAGTGTAGAAGTGTGTGCACTGTGTGGGGGTTTTCAACGTTGTGACCCTTTGGGAAGAATTTTGCCAGGCCTTTCTTCTGGGGCACCCTTCTTACTCTGTCATGGAGTCAATTCTGACTCATATCAATCGTAGAACTGTCCCTGTGGGCTTCCGAGACTGTAAATCTTTCCAGGAGGAGACCACATGGAAAGAATGTCAGTATGATTGTTTGCGTCTTTTTTATTGATTAGCTCCTGTTTGAGTGCTCGTTCTATCAAACATAATAATGTTTCCAGGTTTCATGACGCCTCCCGTCTTTAGTGGGAGAGAGATGAGGCTTTCTACCTCTGTAAAGAGTGACAGTCTCCGAAACTCACAGGGGCAGTGCTACCTTGTCCTGTAGGGTCACTACATGGCGGACTCGCCGCAATGGCAGTGAGTTCAGTTTGATTTGGTGGTCTTCAGTCAGTCTCTCTGAGAAGTCGGAGGCCTACGGTCTTTTGATTACTCACCCGGTCCTTGTTCCTCAAATGCTGCCCCAAAGCCCTGCCTCTGGGCTCTGGCCCGATGTTCTTTATCTAGAACACTCCATCCTCCCAGAAACCTTCTTGGATCTGCACCCAACAGATAGATAGATGTAGGAGCCTCTTCGCTGCTTCCAGAACAACGCGTGGATGGCTTAAAATGCCACACTGTAAACACATCAACATGTCCGTCCCTCTCCTGGTTGTTACCAGTGTTATACCCCTGGCTGCTACTGTGCTCTCCCCCTGAAATGCTCACTCACTGTCCCCGAAATGAGCGACGGAGCGCATTTGAATTGGCCTCCCTTCGCTTTTGGAGGTGCTACTCTTGGCATTTTGATTTCCCACCTAGCAAAGAGTTTTAAAACTTCATTTAAATGTAATGATAGGTTGCACGGTTCTGGCTGTCTTCATCTGGCCCTGCTGGTTTTTGTAGGCGCAGCTGGCTGCCACACTGGGAGGCTGACAGCTGGGCTACTGTTGTGAGACACCAGGGCTTTGACTGATCTTCTGGGGATGAGCTGTGGCTTTGCTGATACTAGTTGGTTTAAAGACCAAGCGAATGTGTGACTATTCCCTTAAAAGAACACTCCTACGTTGTGGTATGGTGAGCCACTTGATATGGCTCTTCTAGCTGTACTGTATGTACTTGAGTATAAGCTGAGTTTTCCCATCACATTTTTTTAAATCAATTTATTGGGGCTCATACAATTCATCACAATACATAGATCAATTGTGTAAAGCACATCTATA
>NW_022103898.1:21829811-21835638 GCF_000313985.2 Echinops telfairi
AATTAAGTGCCTCGGCTCATATTCAGGTTGGCTTATACTCGAGTATATATGGTAATTTTTGGAGCTCTGTAGAGTAGTGGGTTACCTGTTGGGATGCTAACCGAAAGGTTAGCAGTTTGAAACCACTAGCCGCTCCATGGGGGAACGATGAGGCTTTCTACACCTGTAAAGCGTTAAAATCTCAGAAACCCGCAGGGGCAGTTTTACTTTGTCCTATAGGATCACTACGAGTCAGAATTGACTCTCTAGCAGTGAGTTGAGTTTGGTTTTTATTTTTAAATATAGTCTTTGCAATTCCTACCAAATGACTGGGGGGCGGGGGTGGGGGTGGTAGGTGCCATCGAGTCGGCTCTGACAGGTCTTGCATCATCCTCACAACTGCTGTTTTCTTTGAGCACATCATGGCAGCCAGTGTCAGTCCACCTTGTCAAGAGTCTTCATCTTCTTCACTGCCCGCCACGTTAGCAAGCATGATGTCCTTTTCCAGCAACTGATTTCTCCCGATAACATTCCATAGTACATAAAACTCACTTCCATCGAGTCAGTGCCAACTCATAGCGACCCTATAGGACAGGGTAGACTGTGGGTTTTTGAGACTGTAACTCTTTATGGGAGTAGAAAGTCCTATCTTTATCCCAAAATACATGAGACTGCAAATATAAGGTGTTCGTAGTCCACCAAGGGAACTGGATAGCTTGCTAATAATGTAAAGCACATGGTACCCCTTATGGGATGGGACCATGCAAATAAGGCATATAGAAGCCTAATGTGAGGATTGGTTCATTTTGCTGTTCCACCCACCACCACCAACTACCACTGCCATTGAGTCTAGTCTGCCTCAAAGCAACCTTCTGTAAATCTTTACAGAAGCAGGATTCTCATCGGTCTGTCACAGAGCAGCTGGTGGGTTTGAACCACTGACCTTCTGATTAGCAGCCCAAAGCTTATCTGATAGCTCCACCAGGGCATCTTTTGCCATCCCATTAGGTTTAAGATGAGCTGTGTCAGAACTGGGTAGGGATCTTACTACCATCAAGAAAGATGAACTAAGAATGGAGCACATCCATTGGACCTGCGATTCCTGTGCTGTGTGGAAACTTCTAGATTAAGGAAACAGAGCTCTGACACTAGTCCTCATGCTGCACTCTAATTCATGTAGCTTCTTGGATTATTTGCTCAGCATACCCACTGAAGAAGTATAGTTATAGGATTCAACCCTGACACACAGCTTTCTGATGTTAAACCACATGGCATTCCCTTGTTTTGTTCCAAAGACCGCCACTGGGCCCATTACCAGGTTCCTCGTGAGCACAATGAGGTGTTCTGGAGTTCCCATTATTTTCAAAGGTATCCATAGTTTATGATCCATACAGTCAAATAGCTTTGCATGGTCAATAAGACACAAGTATACAAGAATACCTTTTGGGTATTCTCTGCTTTTAACCAAGATCCATCTGACATCAACGGTGATCTCGTTCCATGCCCTCTTCTGAATGCGGCTTGAATATTTTCAGGACATTTGACTTGCATGTGATATTAATGATGTTACTTCATAATTTCCTCTTTTCTTCGGAATAGGTATAAATATGGATCTCTTCCAGTCAGTTGGCCAGATAACTCTCTTCCAAAGTTCTTGGCACATTCAAGTGAGTGCTTCTAGTGCTTCAGCAGCTTCAGAAACATTTCAGTCAATTCCTGGAACCTTGTTTTTTGCTAAGGCTTTCAGTGCAGCATGTACTTTTTCCTCCAGTACCTTCAGTCAGTTCTTGATCATGTGCTACTTCTTGAAATGACTGAATGCCTAACAGTTCATTTTGGTACAGTGACTGCGTATTACTTCCATCTTCCTTTGATCCTTTAAGTATAGTCTGTGGGTTCTCTGTGGCCACTGCAACCAATGCTAGCTAGTGCAGCAGAGACTCAGAGAGTGCCATGGGAGGGATGGCTGTGTCAGAATGGATGAAAGGGTTGGAGGGATGAAGCAAGTCTGACCTCAGCAGCAAGGCAGCCACCTTGGGTTGTTGATGTAGATATGATCCTCCTCCCCTCGCATTCGCATCTTTAGTCGGAGGAGGGTAGACTGCTGCTGCCAAGCTGTTTGCAACAGTAGTTGAGTTGTTTGCTACCTCCTCCCCGACTCTGCTGGGGGACTGCCTTTCTTCCAAAGGGCTTGGCTTACCAACTCCCCCTCATGCCCAAAGGTCAAATTAAATTGCACTTCCTCCAGGAGGTCTTTCCTAACCCCTGGAGCAGTTGGGCTCCTTCGTTATATCCTCTCTACCTTCCAGACCTTTTTCTAGCAATCGTCACCATAGTGATGACTGCACATCCCGTGACTGTTCCCTGCATACGTCAGGACCTGCTTTTTCAGAAGGCAGCTCTTCCTCCAGAGGCCTGCTCATGTACTGGGTCACACGTTGGGCTGGTAACCACAAGGTCGCAGCCACTTCATGGGAGAATGAAGAAGCTTTCTACTTGAAAGATTTAGTCTTGGAAACCCACAAGGGACACCCAATCTGTCTTAAAGAATCTCTAGAAATCAGAATTGATGGCAGTGAAGTTTTAAAAATATATATCTTTTCAACCATGAGCCTCTGAGTGGCATAAACTGCAAAGTCAAGGGTATGAACCCATCAGCTGCTCCTCAGGAGAAAGATGAAGTTTTCTGCTCCCATAAAGATTTCCAGTCTCAGGAATCCTATGAAGCAGTTCTATTTTGTCCCATAGGGCTGCTAGGAGTTGGAAACGATTTACCATCAATGGGTTTTTAAACTATATTACCTGAAGTTTGGCAGTTCAAACTCACTCAGCAATGCCCCCAAGAAAGGTCTGGTCATGTGTTTCCAAACTGATCTGTCTCGGAAGAAGTTTTGGCCAGAGTGCTCCTTAGAGGCAAGGATGGCAGGACATGGTCTCATGTACTTTGGACATGTTATCAGAAGGACATCATGCTCGGTACAGACATCATGCTTAGTACAGTAGCGGGTCAGCAAAAAAGAGGAAGACCTTAGACAAGATGGACTGACACTGTGCTGTGTTGATGGGCTCCAACATAACTGTACATAGGGTAGCTGTGAGTCAGCGCCACCTCAATGGCCCTAACAACAAAAACAATCTGTCCATATAGATCCCAGTCAAGAAAGCCCTATGGAACAATGAGTCTGTGCCGCTGCGGCTTTCTGTACCCTGCTTTCCTTCTGATTCAATCTTGCAATTCAGTTAGGATTCAGGGTGAACTGACAACCTTTCCTGTTTCCCTGGATGTTCAAATTAACCCATCTCTATCTCACAATACTTGCAGCTGGAAGGTGGACTCACTCCTCCAAGCATAGAGAACGGTGTGACAACCAGCAGGCTTATCTCATAGGCCAGATCACTCCAGAAGATGCCTCCTCCACATCGTGCCCCAGCAACACCCTGTAACCTACTGCTGGAAGGTGGGGGTGTGGCGGGGACGGGAGTGCTCGCTAGGTTTTGATGGACAAGGTCCACTTAGTCTTCCTGGAGCCAATAAACACTCTTGCTCTCTCTGCTGTCCGAGTCTCCTGAATTGCCCTACGTAGGCCGGGCTGCTTAAACTGTAACACATGAGGTCTCCATAAATTGGAATCAACTTGAGGCCAGTTTTTGTTTCACTGCTTCAACTGATTCCACTTAAAAGTTATTTCCCGGGCTGAAATTCAATTTATATTTCCCCCCATCTTGAAGCTTAAGGGAGAGCCCTGGTGAGGTAGTCGTTCGTTATATGTTGGTCTGCTAACTGCAAGGTCAGCAGTTTGAAACTACCATGGAGGGCTTACCGGGATATTGTTGGCGATTTCATTTTTTGAGTCAGCCTGTGTAATGTATAAATGTTTCTTTAAAAACAAACCCACAAACAATATCTCCAGAGTCCTGATCCCTCAAACCTAAATAGTGGTTTGAGTGGCTTAAAAAGGAAGAAGAGGAAAAGCAATATTAAAATGGATTTGGAGTCTTCAATGATAAACAAGGTCATCCCAAACAAAAAGAAACCACTAGTCCCGCTGCAGGAGAAAGATGAGACTTTCTTTTTCTTTAAATACACCATTTTATTGGGAGCTCTTACAGCTATCACAACAATCCATACATCATTGTATCAAGCACATTTGTACATATGTTGAGATGAGGCTTTCTACTCCCATGAAAATCCACAGAGCCAATTCTATCCTGTCCTACAGGGTCACTATGAGTCAGAATTGACTCTGGCATTAATTTTTTTTGTTGTTATTTTGTTTTTGAAGGTTAATCTAGCTCAAAGAGTATTTAATGAGCACTAGCCATGCATCTTGCCATACAAAATGAATACTGTGTGTGAAGAATGGAGTCTCCTATAGCTATATGCCAAAGGATGAAATTAAGGGCAGTTAAAGCCATCAGTTCCCTCAGCAAAACAAACGAACCAAAACAAACCAAAAAAATGGGTAGAATTTTCAAAACCAGGAAGGATTGGCCTTTTCTACACAGGCTTCTTGCTGACTTTTGAAAAACTAGCAGAGCCAGGCGAGGAACACTTATCAGTTGGAACCTCTGGTAAATTTTCAAGAGCTCTGTAGTTAGAGGCCTTGAATCTATTATGACCCCAGTGACACAGAACTGTTACTTCTGAAAATGTTCGTCTTGGAAACGCACAGAGGCAGTTCTACCCTGTCCTATAGGATCCCTGGGAATCGGAATCGACTCAGTGGCAGTGAGCTTGGTTTGGAATTTTGAATCGACTCGAGTAGATCACCAGGTACCCTGGCAGAACAGCTTGGGTGGGTTGGAACTGCCAGCCTTTTGGTTAGTAACAGAGCTTAACTACTGTGCACTAGGGTTTACTAATTCTCTTACCCCTTGAAGTCCAGTCAATTTCAACCCATTGTGACCTAATAGGGCAGATAGTATTGCCCCAAAGTGCCCCTAGAGTTGTAAATGAGCATAAAAGCAGACCGCCACATCTTTCTCCCTCCATCAGTGGGTCCAAGGAGCCAATGTTTTGGGGGTAGCAGCTGAACATGACCCACTGCGCCATCAGCGCTGTTAAACTACCTTCTCAAAACACAAACTCACAGCCAGGAGTCCATTCATAACGACCCTCTAGGATGAGAAAGAATTGCCTTTGTGGGTTTTCGAGATTATAAATCTTAATGGGAGGAGATAAGCTCATTGTTCTAACCTGGAGCCGCTGGTGGGTTTGAACTTCCAACCTTGAGGTTAGCAGCCCAGTATGTATTGCCCTAGCCTAGGCGGTTACCAAGACTCCTAATTATCTTCTAGTGATGTGTAATTCAAAAGAACAAAAACTGTTTGGAAAATAGTTAGAAATACTTTTTCTGTTTAAAAATATATATTATGCTTTCATTTGCAATTTAGACTTTCATTTCAAAATGCAGTAAGGCAGTGAAGAACATCAGCATGTTCGATTATTTAAAAAAAGGGTTACTGACCATGGCCAGGCATGATACAGAGCACCTTTCATCCTGAAGTTGAAGGTTAAAACTTAAGAGTTTGTGAGGCAAAAGAAAAAAGAAAAAAAAAAGCCAACCCCAAACTGCAGATAAAGGAAAGATGGTGTCTTTTAGCCCCTGAAAAACTCAACGGCCATCGAGTGGATTCTGACCTTATAGGACAAGGTAGAACTGCCCCAGTGGGTTTCCCAGACTGTAACGCTTTATGGTGTAAAGAGCCTCGTCTTTCTCCCAGCACCTAAAGGGCTGCCTACCTCACCGAGTGACATAAGAGTGGAGGGAAGCTTTGATCTGCGGATAGAGTGCCACTTTTAGAGCGTGCGTTGTGTGAGGCCGGGCACCTCCGCGCCCATCACTGC
>NW_022103898.1:21837172-21843447 GCF_000313985.2 Echinops telfairi
TTTAGAACAGAGTAGAGCTGCTCCCGAAGGTTTCCGAGAGCAGCCAGCCTCATCCTTCTGCAGATCAGCTGGCGGGTTTGAGCGGCTGGACTTGCCGGTTACCGCCGAATGTTTAACCCATTGCGCCACCAGGGATCCAATTTAAAAAACAAACAAAACACCTCCCTGCCATCGAGTGATTTCTGACTCACAGCGACCCTATAGAACAGGGTGGAGCTGCTCTTAACTGTAACTCTTTAGGGGAGTAAAACCTTAAGTCTGTCTTCCGCCATCAGCTGGTGCTTTCCATCTGATGACCTTGTGTTTAGCAAATTGTGTTACCCCCAATAGGTGCGTAAACGCACACATATATTCAGATATACAGCTTTCTGTAAATGAGCAATTTAAAAAATTGAGCAATATTTTACATGCCATAAAATTTGCCCTATGAAGTGTAGACTCTAGTGGCTTTTAGCAGATTCACCAAGTTGTTCGATCGTCAGCGCTATTTAATTCCAGAACATTTTTCATCACCCTAACAGAAACCCTGTACCCATTGGCTGTCACATAACCCCTGGCAATCACGAATCCGTTTGTCTCAGGAGCTACCTGTTCTTGACATTTCATGGAAGTAGAATCAAACGATAGGTGGCCTTTTGCCATTGGCTTTTTCACACAGCAAGTTTTGATGTTTCTCCATGTTGTATCAGAACTTAATTTGTCTTAACTGCTACACATCCTTTGTGTCTTGTCAGTTGCTGACAAGTCCATTCTAGCTCATGGTGACCCCGTGTGTGCAGAGTGGAACTGCTCCATACGGTTTGGAAGGCTGTGACTTTTGGGAAGGTGTCTTGGGGTGTGTTTGAATCTCTAACCTTTCCAGTTGTCAGGCCTTGCCCATTGGCACCATCCTGGGACTTTGCTGCCTTCAGCATCTTCAGCTGATGGCCCTATTGCGTTATTTCCAATTTCTGGCGCTTTTTGAACAATGCTGCTGTGTGTGTTGATGTGCATGTGTTTTGGGTGGCCATATCTTCAATTATCTTGGTGAGTGTATGTATGTAAGTGTGTTCGACTTTTTGAGGAAGTGCGAAACTGTGCCCCAAAATGGCTGCTCCATTTGTCATCACCACCAGCGATGTGTGAGGCTTCCAGTTTCCCCACCTCCTTGCGAATACTTGTTATTGTCTATTGTACTCGTTTTTAAAGGTACCATTTAAAAAATTTTGATCGCCATTCTTGTAGGTGTGGAGTGGTAGCATTGTGGTTTGATGTGCATTTCTCTGATGACTAATGATATTAAGCATCATTTCATATGCTTACTATTTGCATATTTTTGGAGAAACATTTGAATATTTTGCCGTATTTTAATTGGGTTATTTGTCTTGTGTTGTTGAGTTATATTTTGTAGTTGTAAGATTCTAGGGTTAGGGGCTGGCTCAAACTTAAAAGGCCAACCAATGTGCTACCAAGGTAATTGATTACACGTGGGTAAAACCCACTGCTGTCAAGTTGATTTTAACTCTTAGCAACCCTATAAATCAGAGTAAAACTCTCCTTAGGGTTTCTGAGGCGGTAAATCTTATGGAAAATGACTTGCGTCATTTTTCCGACAGGTTGGCTGATTGACTCGAACCGTTAGCATACCAGCACTTAATTCAGTGTTGTGTAAATCTTTCTGAATACGTTGATTCTGAGGCATCTGAGCAGTTTGAAACCACCAGCTTTCTACTCCCATAAAGATTCACAGCCTCGGAAACCCACCTGGGCCATTCTGCCTGGTCTGAGAGGGTCGCTGTGAGTCAGAATTGACTCAGTGGCAGTGAGGGGGGAGAGTTTTAGTTGCCCTTTACCTTTTCTGGTTTCTTGAGAAAAGCAGCAAAAGTGAGTTTCTAGCCAGAGTCAAGAGAGACATACCCCAACCCCCTGAAAAAGGCATGACACCTGTCACAAACAAAGGACCCCAAACCAGTTGAGGCCGCCCCAGGCGCTTCCACCTAAAAACCTTACTTATTGGTAGTTTCTAAAGCCACATTCTCTTGAGGACTCATCATAGAAAAGCCAAGAACCCTAGCACCTACTACAAACACAAAAAGCCACACGTGGCCCATTGGCAGTCTTTCCTCTGCTTCTCAGAAAGGATCACCTTAATTGACAGCTTTACAAAACCTCAGCTCCCTCCCCCACCCCCCTACCTGTTGTTGTTTGGTGCCATCAAGTCTGTTTCCAACTCATGGTCCCCCCATGTGATGGAGTAGAAATACCCCAGGGTTTCTTAGGCTGCACTCACACTTCTTTACTAAATCACCTCACCAGTTATAGGGGCCTGCGGGCAGGGTTTGCTTCGGCTGTGTGCAGGGTTATGATGAGCTGGAACTGACAGCAGCAATCAGCAGTCTTTATAGGCCCACGGCCCTTGCTCTTTCCCCTCACAACTTTCAGTCCGCTGGGGAGTGCTTAGCCACTGGGCCACCTGGGGTCTTTTTTCTTCCTCCCACCACTGATGTCCCGAAGGCGTCATGTAGAAGTCCTTGCTGTCTTTCTCAAATTGAAGTCCTTGGCATCTCCACCTGAGTGCAGGCCTCTTTGCCGCACTGAGTTTGGTTGACTCCCAGATGAAAGTCTTTCTTGAAGTTGTTTAACTTGGCTCCAGAATCACCCATGTAGCACATTTGCTTCCCAGGAGTTCAGGGAAATGTTTGCATCCATCGAATCTGACAGTTTTTAAAGCACACTACCACATGTTAGAAAGATGCTAGAAAATAAAACCGAAATTTCTAAGTGGAGATAAAGCTTAAGCAGCCGATTAAAAGTGCACGAACAGTTTAACTGTGCCCCTCGACAAATAAATGACAAAGGAGTGGAAGTATTATGGAACGCTTCGCTGTCTCGCGCCATCGGCTGTAGAATGAGGCTGTCTGGATTCATAACAAGTGTGTTTTGAAAGTCTGTTTTCATCACGACCCGATCAACCAGCATGATGGAACTACAAAGAGGCCCGTGGCTCAGCGGGCGAGCACTGGGCTGGTATCTGCAGTTTGAACTCACCTGGCTGCTCTGGAAGAGATGTGACAGCCTGTTTCCAGAAAGATGAGTTTTCCCCGAGGTGACCTTGCCTTGCCTTGGCGTGCTCAGTGCCGTGTCTTGCATTTGTTGGGAAGGACTGAAAGTGGGGGGCAGTGAAAAGTGGGGACGCATTGGGGGAGATGATGACTGGGAAATGCTGACAGTGGTTCTCAACCTTAATTACGCTGCGGCCTTTTAATACAGTTCCTCATGTTGTGGTGACCCGCAACAATAAAACTATTTTTGTTGTTACTTCATAACTGTTATTTTGTTACTCTTATGAATCTGGTGACCCCTGTGAAAAGATTGTTCAACCCTCAAAGGGGTCAAGACCCACAGGTTGAGAACCACTGCTAAAGACATTCTTGCATTCTCCTCCATCTCTCTGAAATGACTTTCATTTACTTAGCTTAAAAAAGATAAAGGGAAAAAAAGATAGAGAAATAATGAACATACATAGAAAAACCAGTAAAACCCGAGGATACTGAAACCGCTGTTAGGTGGAAATCTGTCAGCAAAGAACAACTCCTCGTTCCCACTGAGAAAGGTGCGCTGCCTGCACCCTGTCAAAGGCGGAAAACTTAGGAGACCTGCAAAAGCAAGGCGGCCTGTGGCGTTCTGGTGCGCACAGATTTCACCGGATCTCCAGCTCTGCTAGGGCTCAAGGGTTGGGGACTGTTAGCCAGTTTGCTTATTTTACTGTGAGTGGATTTAAACCAATTTCTTTCCCTTGATTAGCTGCACTGAGGAAATGAAAGTTTTGACTGGAGATGGGACAAAAGCTTCAATCAAATCCTATTAGGTGGGATTGAGACCTTTTAGGATAGGGTAGAAGAACAGTAGTAGATAGGGTAGTAGAACTGCCCTTTAAGGTTTCCAAGACTGTAAACCTTTATAGGAACAGCCAGCCCCATCTTGCTCCACAGAGTTACTGGTAGCGTTTGAACTGTTGACCTTGTGATTAGTGACCCAGTGCTGCTTTGACCCAGTGCTTTGATGCTTAGCCCATAGAGACACCAGGACATTTTTTTTTAAGCATAAAGAAAGTGTCAAAGTTAAGAAAGGGGAGGCAATCTTCATTGGATTCCTCATCCCTCCTTGCTCTTCCACGCTTTTCCCTCTAGAATATTCAAGTCAGGCTGCAAGCAACCCAAGCCCACTGCCATCGAGTCACTTCCAACTCATAGCAATCCTTTAGTCTCCCACTCACTTTTACAGAAAACAAACACATTACTGAAGGCCCCTGTTGAAATTAGAAACGACTACAGCCCATAATCCAGGATAAAGTGTAGGTATCTGCTTACACAGCACCCCTCCCCCCAGTAGTTCCAGCTTCCCCAAGGGGTGGTGCTGCCCACTTTGGGAAACTGCTATGTACGGTTTCTGAGGCTGTACTGTACATCTTTACAGGTGCAGACTGCTTAATTTTGCTCCCAAGGAGCAGCTGTTAGGTTTGAACCATGACCTTTTGATTACTAGCCCATTGCCCTAGGGCTTCTCGAGACTGCAGTTACCATTGTTCATGGTGGAGCGTTTCTGTGTGCTGACAATGTGCCACCTCTCCAGATTCTAATCAAATTGCTGTCAGATGTAAGAAGCCAGATGAGGATTAAAATGCTCTCAGTAGTTCAGATAACTGTTTGATTTTCATTTCTGGTAAGACAGGGTTGAAGAACTCAGGTTAGACTATTTACTGTTTCTTCTTAATTTACTTAGGTTGGGAAACTAACCACAAGGTCAACAATTTGAAACCATCAGCCATTCCACAGGAGCAAATGAGGCTTTCTTCTATGTAGGAGCCCTCGTGGTGTAGTGGTGACTCATCAGGCTGCGGATCTGAAAGGTCAACAATTCAAAACCATTAGCCACTCCATGGGGGAAAGATGGGGCTTTCTACTCCTGGAAAGAGTTGCAGTCTCAGAAACCCAAAGGGGGCAATCCTACTGTGTTCTACAGGGTTGCTATGAGTCAGAATCGAGTCAATGGCAGTAAGTGTGAGGTGAAACTGCTAAAACCAAAACACAAAACCAGCTTCCCTTGAGTTGATTCTGACTCCTGGTGGCCCCGTGTGTACCAGAGTAGAACTGCACTCCAGCGGGTTTTCAGCAGCTGACAGTTTTCAGAAGTAGCTCAGCACATCTTTCTTCCAGGCCCCTCTCTTGGTTAGTGGCTGAGTGCATTAACCAACCGCCCTACTCAGGGACAGATCAAACCAATACAAATAAGGTCCCCCCCTAGGGAAAAGGGCCCTGGTGGCACAGTGGCTTATGTGTTGGGCTACCAACCACAAGGTCAGCAGTGCGAGACCACCAGCTGCTCTGCAGAGGAAGGGTGAGACTTTCTCCTCCCATGAAGATTGACAGCCTCAGAGACCCACAGGATCAGAATGGATGCTGTGGCAGTGAGTTTGGTTGGTTTTGAGCCCCCTTTGAGGGTGAGAGGGAAAGCCCTGCCCCAGAGAACTCTTCTCAGAGATGTTGAGATGGAAAGGCAAACTTCCTCTTTGGAGGGTGTGCAAGTCCAAGCGCCAGTGAGATTTTAGGGGTGGAACCTGATGGGAACATTGACCTTTTGCCCTATCTTAGCAATTAGATAAGTCCCTGCCCTGTAGGAAGAACTTGTGATTACAGTGGAAGGAAAGCTCACACACAGTCCTTTAATCCTGTTTTCTGCTATCAGAGGAGTGAAAGTTCTCTTGTCACTGTGGAGAGGAAAAAGCAACAGCTGCCCTCTCATCTCTTAAGTATGTTTTGTCTTTTTTTTTTTTTTTTTTGTAGACATTATAAAATTGGAACTGTGAAGCTTTTTCTTTTAGAATACTAAGCCTCCCTCTCCATTTCCTTATATCTTTTACTCAATGCATATTGGTGAAAACAAGTAACGTGCCCAACCAATAACCAAAAGGATAGAGGATTGAGTCCACCCAGAGTTACCTTGGGAGAAAGGCCCTGTGCTCTCCTGAAAAGCCACCTATAGAAAACCCCTGGAGTATAGGTCTACTCTGATACTCAGGGGGTCACCGTGAGTCGGCACCTGGTAGTGAGAATCTGTCAGGCCCCAAGGATTCTGTGACGATCCAGAATGGATCCGTGCTCTCTGAGAGTTTATAGGTCAGAAAGACATTAGTATAAGTGCAATTACAATAAAGCAGAAGTGCTCGAAGGGTATTGCTTTGAGGCCACAGAGCAGGGACTAATCTAAGAGGTCAGGGGAGTGGTGAGATCAGAAAG
>NW_022103898.1:21845001-21850117 GCF_000313985.2 Echinops telfairi
CTTTACCAGAGTAGGAAGCCCCATCTTTTCCTCTCAGTGCAGCTGGTGACTTCAAACCACTGACCTTGCAGTTAGCAGCTTAACACGAGAGATATCTGTATAGAAATGTACCCAAAACTTACAACTAAGAATTTAATGATGTCATTTTGTTGCCAGAGAATGATTGTCCTGTCACAGAAAGGATGACTTCACAGAGCTGACTTGTAAAGGAATCATTCTTCCTGTAAAGTGTTAAGGAAGACTCTGAGAAATTCATGAAAGGTAGAGGAATTTCAAGTTCTGATTCAACTTTCTCTAGAGTGTGTTTTTCAGACATGTGGGGACTGCTAGTTGACTATATAGATTAGGGTTTCCTATGCCTTACACTAGAATCAACTTTTGCTAATATAGACTGGATTAAAAAAAAAACTTAAGTCTTAGGCTTTGAGTGCCCCATTTTAAGCCGTACTTTGTAGAAAACCTAAATTTTGAAACTTCTTCACCTTTGTAAGTTTTATCTTCAGGAAATAATTCTAAGTATGGCAACGCGCGATGCCCAAAGACATTCACTTTCACTGCAGTGTGATTTAGTAGAGAAATGTAGGGCTTTATGAAAGTGATGCTGGCATTTCACACCGTTGCTTATCCCATGCTCCACCTTGGCTCACTCCAGTCCCCAGACGGAGCTGCTGGGAGGCCTTTGGGGTCTGGCTTTCCAGATCTTTTTCCCGAACCTCTTGGCCTTCATCTGTGCTCCAAGGAAAGGCTTCAGGACCGTGTCAGGTTGTGTCAGGTGGGCTTCAGTGGATAAGAACCAGGGCACTTCAATGGGCACTGCTTTGCTTTTATCTGTTGAATGTGAAAAATAAAAATGAAATTGGAACAGACCCGAATTTTAAACATTTGCACATTCCAGAATGATAGTGAATGGGGGGAAATCCTGAACTGAAGCCCTGGATAGGAAACTCAGAAGGGTTTGTAAAGCTAACTAGTCCTTTGAGGAGGCTGATTTGAAACAAACTCACTGCCGTCAAGTTGGTTCCGACTTAATTCTCTGGACCAGAAGAAACGGTACCCTACGGTTTATGATCACCTGTTTTATGTGTAAACTGTAAGAATGTTATTCAGGTGTTTTCTTTCTAAAATTAAAAAATACATGCATTTCAGTTAAACAGCTGAATTAGAGCTAGTTCCTGTTCCAGCTTTCACTTTCTTCCTGCTGAAACATTGTGCTTTCCTAAAGACCCATGTCGCTCAGTATACAGAGGTGCCATGTATCATGCATATAGAAACTGGTCAGTTTATCTAGGGAAAGCAAAAAGGTATTGCCTTGAGGGGTTTAGTTCCTATGTGCACAGGTTTATTACAAGCCAAACGTGTTTCAACATATTTCTGAGATCAGTGAATGGCTACCACCAAATCACTCATTTTGGTCCCCCCCAAAAATGTGTGTCGGTAGCAGGGGATGGGATACTTTTTTATATCAGGAAAAAAACTGATTTTGAGGTCAGTGGACACCTTCCCAAATCACTGACGCTTTTCCACAAGTTTGCAGGAATGCTGCTCCACACAAAGCGGCCGTTTTTAGTTGGATCAATAATTTTAAGGAAGGTTGGGAAGACCTCAAAGTAGAGCCAAGATCATCACCCTGGACAAGTGAAGAAACTGGCTGAAGGCCAGAAACTGGTGTTGGAAGATTGTAGAATGACCTGATGACACAGCTACTGAAGTTAGGGTCTCACTTAGTTTGGCATTTTCCATTTTAAGTGAACCCGTTGGCTTCAGCAAGCTTCTCGGTGCAAAAAATGTGTGAAGATCAGTTAGTCAAAGAACAAGATCAAAGCTAATGGCGATTCTGTGGAACAAATTCTAACGGGATGATTCCTGGATTCACTAGTATGATCCAGAGAGCATGGTCCAATCAAAACAGTGGCTTCCGAGGGATCTGCTGGGCCAGTTACATTCAAGGCTATTGTGTCTATTTATTAGATATTCCAAAAGATTAATCTTGATAGATTGCCTCCAAGGACACATAAGTCGCAGGGTTTATTAGGAAGAAGTTTTACGAAAATTGAAAACTGCATGGGTGAGCAAAGGCCAGGAAAGTTGTAGGAAGGCATTTTTCCCATCATGATATAAAAAAGTACCCATTCTGTGCCCCCCCACTCCCAACTCCCCCCACAGGATCATGCCCTTGAGGGTAACAAGGGCTGTTTTATGAGAATTTTGTTTGGAAACCTTACTGCATCTATCCCACAGCCTTGATTTTATACCTTCAGACTTCTTTTTGTTCCTCAAACTCGAGAGCATTTACAAGGAACATAATTAAGTCCCTCAAAGTTGTCAAAACATTTTTGAACCTTGTTTAAATGGAAGAGATCAGAATTCTTTAGGGAAGGGTTCCAAACCAAACTCACTGCCAGAGTCAGTGCTGACTCAGTGACTCCCTGTGGGTTTCTGAGACTAGAACTGTTTACAGGAGGAGAAAGCCCACTCTCTCTCTCTTGGAGCTACTTGGTGGTTTCGAACTGCTGACCTTATGAATCTCAGCCCAATGCATAACCACTATACCACGAGGACTCCTTCAGGGAAGGGTTAGAGATAAAGAACACCTCACTTTCAGATAGAGGATATATGGAGGCGCATTTGGATATTTTTATTTGTAAAGATTTCTATTATTTGGTAGTAATACTTTTTTTACCTACTCTGATATATAATATGCAATACTGGATAGCATGCTGGTAATTTAATCGAATGACAAGTAAGATGGAATGAGTTAGTATATAATGTGAATATTGAAATTCCAATAGATTTTTCACAGAAAATGGCAACAAAAACAATTGATCTAAATATTATGAGCCAGAATGCAGTACAACAATCTATAGCATTCTTGTGATGGTATATACCTTTGTAGGAATATAAAGAGATGACAAGTTATGGTTTGAATTTTAAAAATGAGCAAACCATTTACAGCCTTTCCCTTCTTGATGCCACTGAGGTTGCACATGTGAGGCTGTCCAAGAATGCACGCTGAGATGTGCTACTTTACCACCTGCCCTCGGGCAATGCCTCCCCTAGTGCCGGTGACATCAAGAAAATCCTGGACAGCGTGGGCATCAAGGCTGATGATGCCCAGCTCAGTGTTATCAGTGAGCTGAACTGAAACAACATTGAAAGATGTCAGTGCCCAAGGTATTGGCATACTTGCCAGTGTGCCTGCTCGTGGCACTGCCTCGGGCTCTGTGGTCTTTGCTGCCAGCTAGGCTCCAGCTCAGTCCCAGTTCTAGCCTGTAGAATAGAGCAGATCCACCCTGCAGGCTTTCCAAAGCGTAAATCTTGATGGAAGCTGACTGTCACAGAGCCAGCTGGTGAGTTAAAACCTCCAGCCTTATTTTTATCAGCCAAGCACTTTAAAACACTGTCAGGAATTCAGGTGGTAATGTTGAAGGTGCCATCGAGTCAGTTCTGATTCACAGCAACCCTGTTTACAACAGAAGAAAGCAGTCTTGTGCCATCCTCACCATGGTTGCTGTCTTTGGCCCTTTTTTGTAGCCACTGTCACAGTCCACCTCGTTGGGACTCTTCCTCTTTTTTGATGGCCTACTTTATCGAACGTGGCCTAATCCAGAAACTGACCCTCCTAATAGCATGTCCAAAGTACACGAGACGATTCTCACTTCTAAGGAGCAGTCCGACTCTCCTTCCAAAAAGACAGGCTTTTTATTTGTTTGTTTTTTTAACAGTCCATGGAGCCTTCCACATTCCTCACTAACACCATCATTCATATGCATCCCTTCTTATCCATTCTCCCTTATTCATTGTCTGGCTTCCCCTGCATCCGAGGCCATTGAAAATATCATGGCTTGAGTCAGGTGCACCTTAGTCCTTGTGATAGCTTTTTTGTGTGCCAACAGGGCACCTGTAAGAAGATAAGGGTGGAGTTTAGCCTGTCACTCCGGTCACAGCCTGGTGACCTCCCTTGGAGGTGCAACCAAGATCTATAGCTCTCTCGAGACCAGTCTCTCTCCCCCTCTCTCTCCTTCTGTCCCCCTTTATCTTCCCCCTTGCTGGACACCCTGAATGCTGCTGGAGTCCTGCCTTGTTTTCCATGGATCTCGGATCCACACAACTTTCCCTCGACTGACCTGTGATCTTCCTGCATTTTGCATCATTTCTTGTGGCTGTGTGAGTCTGAAGAGGGACATATGGACTAGTATTGGACTTACAGACTTGAATTGGACTGGGCTGGGATCCTTTCTTGATATATAATTACTCCTTGATATAAAGCTCTTCCTTATACAATATGAGTGTCACTGGATTTGTTTCTCTAGTCAGCCTAGCGGAACACAGTCCTCAAAGTGGCATCTTTGCTCTTGAACACTCGGTAGAGTTTTGGGGATTTTTTTGCAGTAGATCTGCCCAGGGCACTAGGGCATTTGATTTCTTGACTGCTGCTTCCACAGATGTTGCTAGTGGTTCCAAGTACAGTGAAATCCATGAAAACTTCAGTCTTTGTTGATGATAGTGCTTACAGGTCCACTTGTGAAGAATTTTGTACTCTTGATGTTGAAGTCATCGTTGATCTTCATCGGAAAGTACCAAGTCTTCTTCACAGTCAGCAAGCAAAGTTGTGTCACCTGTATATTACAGTTTGTTCATAGTTATTCCTGCAATCCTGATGCTGTGTTCTCTATGTAGTTGTAAATTATGTGCTCAGTATACTCATTGAATGTGAATGGTGAAAGTATACAACTGCAATGTATACCTTCCCCTTGTTCAGCTCAAATAACTGTGTACAGTTTCCATGTGAGCACAATTAAATGTTCTTGAATTCCTATTTTTACAGTATTACCCACAAGTTGTTATGCTCCACACAGATTTTTTGTTCTGACGATTCCTGATCCCTGATCCCTTTGACATCCTCGTGATCACACAGGCTGGTGTGCTTGTTCCATGTGGGCTTTGTTGCTTCTGAGCTAGATGGCCACTTGTTTACCTTCAAGCCTTTAAGATCCCAGACACTATACCTTTTGATAGCTGGCCACCATCAGCTTTCTTCGCCACATTTGCTTATGCACCCATTTGTTTCCAGTGATCCGTTCGACACCTCGTGATCACACAGGCTGATATGTTCTTC
>NW_022103898.1:21851079-21852172 GCF_000313985.2 Echinops telfairi
CTGGGGACCTCACCGCTTCATTCCCTTGCTGTTCTGTTGCACCCCCTTAGTGTTTTGCCTTGGCGTGACAGGATCAGATCGGGCGTATATCCCACACTGTGTCTCCGCGATGTTGTGCCCTGTAGGGCTATGGGTCAGTGAGGGGTGTCATGTCTCATAGTGGGGCTGGCCATGTGATCCTCTCTGTGGACTGGCTGCTCTAATTGGGATCTAGTGCCCTGGGCAGATCTACTGGAAAAAAATCCCCAAAACTCTATTAAGTGTTCAAGAGCAAGGATGCCACTTTGAGGAGCCAGGATGTGCTCCACTCTCTCCTCCTTCCCCTTCATCTGCTCCCTTGTGCTCCGATCAGACATGTCCCTCTCCCAGCGCTGCAAATTCAACGCCATCTTTTGAAGTCAATTCTTCTGGGGGAGGGACAGGTGTCCACTTAGTATTTGGGATTGGGGCCAGCCCCCCAGACCTTTCCACTGGTTCCCTACTCCACGCCGGCATGTTGCATTCACATCTTGGAGCACTGGGTTCAAATCTGGTCCCTCTTTTCCTGTGGAGATATAGACAATACCCCTCCCCTTAGGTGGGTTAGTGCCCTGTGCCCCCGCTACCCATTTCTTTATTATTATTATTTTTCCTTTCCCCACCTCCTTTTTAGTTGTCTACCATGTGTATCCCTGTATTTGATCTGGTCCCTACCATATTACCTGGTCCTCACCCCAGGAATGTTTGTATACAGTAGCTTTTTCCCTGTGCCCCTTTTGCATTCTTTTTTCAAAGCTTACCTCAGCGGACTCGTGGTACTTGTCCTTTTGTGCTTGACTTACTTTGCTTAGCATGTTTTCCTCCAGTTCTTCCCATGCAGCGATGTGCTTCATCTGTTCATCACTGCTTTTTAGCAATGCGTACTACTCCATTGTATTTATATACCACAGTTTTTTAATCCAATCGTCAGTTGATGGAAATTTGGGTTGTTTCCAATTCCTTGCAATTGTGAACTGTTCCGCAATGAACATTGGAGCACAGATGTCTGGCCTTGGTTTGTTTCTTGCCTCTTCTGGGTATATGCCCAGTAGGGGGATTGCTGGGTCGTATGGTA
>NW_022103898.1:21852838-21865831 GCF_000313985.2 Echinops telfairi
AACATTTTCTCATATGTTTGTTGGCCATTCGGATTTCTGTTCAGGTCCTTTGCCCACCTCTCAAGTGGGCAATTAGTTTTTTTCTTTTTGAAAGCTAGCAGAGCATTGTAGATTTTAGTAATAAGGCCTTTGTCTGATGTGTCATTGCTAAAGATGCTTTCCCAGTCTGTGGACTCTCTTATTACTCTTTTGGTGAATTCTTTTGATGTACACAGGTGTTTTATCTTCAGTATATCCCATTGTCAATTTGTGCCTCCTCTGTGTTTGTGTCCTTCCCTATTTCTGATAGCGTATGTATTCCCTGTGCCAAAGTTCTCAAGTTGGTTCCAATTCCCTCATTGATGGCCCTAATAGTTTGGGGTTTAACTTCAAGGTCTGTGATCCACCTTGAGTTTATTCTTGTGCACAGAGTGAGATAAGGGTCTTGCTTCATTTTTCTGGAGGTAAATATCCATTTTTTCCAGCACCATTTGTTAAAGAGGGCATCTGCTTCCCATTTGATATTTTTGGGCCATCAACTTGAACTTTCATGAGCAGATTGATGGTCTGTTCTGAAGTTGACCCCTGGCTGTGTTCTTACTGCTGATACTGAGTTTCTTCATTGTCTCTTTCCACATAAGTAGTCATTTGATTCCTGTACATGCCAACGAAGTCTGTGTGTACAGTCATGCTTGTGTTGTTGAAAAGGTATTTGCAGTGAATCAGTTGCTGGTATTGCAAGATTTATCATGTAATCTCCAGCAACATGTTGAAGAGCTAGCAGCAAGAACAGAAAAACCTGTTTTGAGGATGAGGGTAATGAATGTACAAATGTGCTTTTTTACAACTGATATGTGTATGGATTGTGATAAGAGTTGTATGAGTCCCTTATAAAATTACTAAAAATAAAGACCAGAAAACTCACAAGCTGCTCTGAGGGAGAAAGATGCAGCTTTCTATGCCCATAATGAAACCCATAGGAGAAGGTCCCCTCTGACCCATCAGCCCCTATGAGTTGGAATCCACTCGAGGGCAGTCAGTATCCTCCTCCTTTGTCCCAGCTTTCACATTCCAATCCTCACTAATGATCCCTGCACCTTGATTGCATTTCTTATCAGTGTCAAAATGCAGAAGTTGCTCCAAACCTTTAATTTATTCACCATAATATTAGCTACCCTCTATTAAAAGTCCAGGATACTGCTCTAACAATTCCGCATGTATTAAGTAGTTTAAACCTCGCAATAACTATCCAAAAACAAACACACCCACCACAATTGAGTTGGTATCTGACACATGTCAGCCCCATGAGGAGCTTCCAATACTATCAATCTTTCTGGGAGCAGATAGCTGTATCCTTCTTTGGGGAAGCTGGTAGGTTGGAACCGCTGACCTTGTGCTTATCAGTCTCACATATAACCACCATGCCACTGTGGCTCCTTCACTAGCAATGTAACCGTAAGTAGTAAAAGCCAGGATTGCAGGATTTAAGCAAAAGTACTTTAACTTGAGCAAAGTTCTTAACTATTAGCAATATTAGTAGGTTGTATTGGTTTAACTTTTAGTTGACTCAAAATAGGAAACTAGGAAAGAAAATAGGATGAACCTTAGTGCTCCAGGGAGATTTAGAAAAAGAGGAGACTGTGTGTGCCCGTTAGGGTTAGGGTTAGGCATTATTTGTATACATGTATAGGAAAAAAAAGATATTGATGTCACCGTATATCCCACTGTGTCATCAGTGATTGTGTATATGATGACTTTCCAGGGAAAATAGCTTTTGTTTACCCTTAGCTTCTTTGCTTCATTTTGTTTTGTTTGTTTACTTTGCATACATACTGCTTCTGAGAGCGGGAGAGGGGATATTAGAAGAGAATTTCAGATGCTCTGGGAAAGAAGGGAAGTCGGGACTTTTTAAATGAGAAAATACTAGCTGAACTGGTCTTTGGACGGCTTCGAGACTTGTTTTAACTTGAACAGGAAAAAGTACACTTAGAATTCTGTAGAAAATGGGTCCTTTAAAAAATTTAATATTTTTTAACTGGTGTTTGAATAAAAATGTCTTCAACTCTGTCCAAAGGACAGAGGAGAGATTTGATTGCAGGGAGTAAAGATACTGATAGAGTGAGGCCATTGTTCCAATTTGATGGTGAGGTAATGGAGTTACGGAACAGCCTGTGCCTGTAACTCTCCTGATCTGTATGTAGGCCTTTCCATTGAGTGCTCTCACATGGACTTCAGAGCTTGGTGTACCAGGGAGCACTCGTCAGGGAAAGGACGGCTGTGGGGTGGGAGGGAGGGAGGGGAGCTGACTTCATTCCCTCCGTGGGGCCATGATGAAGGAGGCCCAGAGAAGAACGGTGGTGAAACCCATGATTGAGGAAGACTCCTGCTCTTACAGGAGCTGTCCTGGCCAGCCTGCTTCACCATGTAAAGGACAGTAATGTCATTTGTGTGGCCTGCTTGTGCATGAGAGTGCTGCTTCAGGACCGGGACAGGGGAAAGAGAAGGGCTATGGAAGAATAGCAGAAGGACTCAGAGCAAATATTGAAGTGCGAGACTCAAATGAGCTCACTGCAACCCTGTAGGACAGGTCAAACTGCCCCCGTGGGTTTCCAAGGCTGGTGCATCTTTACAGAAACAAAAAGCCGCTTTCTTTTCCCTGTGGAGTTGCAGGTGGTTTCAAACCGCTGACCTTTCAGTTAGCAGCCCATTTTATAACCCATCAGGGTCTATGTGATAAGTCAGAAAAATTGTGACATCTTTAGCCTTAAAAATAGAATAAAAATGATAACATATGGCAACTAATTTTCCCCTTTTTCTTAAAAAGATTTTTATTTAAAACTGTGACACATTGACTTCCTTTTTGCACTTTAAAATTCAGGAAGCTTTTATTTTTAATTCTCATTTTAATTATACAAAGATTCAGATTGGTCCCAGAAGAGGGTTTGTATTTTTAAAATGGAACTCTGAGTATATAAGGATGTGCTAAAAGTCAAAGTAGGAAAAAAACAGAAAAAATTTTGTATGGGTTCTGAATATTAATTTCTATGTATCTGAAATGCTGATAACCCCCAAAGTCTCAGTCCCCATGCTTTTGTACCTCCCACCTCCAAAACTAATAGAGAATGTTTTAAAGACTGCTTGATTTGGAAGAATACATGAACAACAAATCAGTGAGTCAACTAAAAGTTAAACCAATAAAACCTACTGAGAAAAGGTTGCCAGAATAAATATGTCCAAAGAACCAAATAGATTACATAAACAGAAGTAAAATTCATCAATTTCCAGAAACCTTTCACAGAATGCCAATGAACCAAACACCAGAAAACAACAAGTTCTGGTACAGTTGAATGGACACCGGAACACATATATATTGCTAATAGGATTGTAAAATGGTACAGTCACTGATGGAAAACAGTATGATGCTTCCTCAAAAAGTTGGAAATAGAAATATCTTATGATCAAGCAATCCCACTCCTAACTACACACCCTAGAAATAAAAGAGCAGAGACATAAACACTCACCCTTGTTATCACAGCACTGTTCACAGGAGTAGAAAGGGGAAAGCAACCTACCAGTAAGTGCCCATCAAGAGATGAGTGGATAATCAAATTGTGGTCCACACACATGATAGAATACTATGCAACCATGAACAACGAGGAATCCACAAAACAAATATCATATGGTGCCACCACTATCAAAAGTCAGCAAATAGATATACACACAGAAATAAAAATTCTTTGATGGTGACCAGGGATGGGAGGGATATGTCAGGGGAGAATAACTTTGTAGGTAGCAGTTACTTGCTACTTTTGGTGATGGGAAAGGCAACACCCAGTACAGGTGGTGGGCACAACCTGACCAAAGAAAATAGAAACCCTAAGAAGTACACAAAAAGGGTAATTTCAGTAAATGCCGTAACATATACAAGTATGCAACCACAGTCGAGCCAACAAGATGTGTGCCTATGTAGGTAGAGATGGATGCATATCTGTGTATATGACGGCATATGTGGGCCAGTGCATGTTCATGGCGAAGTGTATCTGCATATAATGCACATTGGTGTGTACTGCATACATACCCACACACGTAACAACCCCCCCAAAAAGTGTAGAGAGAGAGAAATCTGAGGTGGTGAAAAACAAAACAAAAAGTATCTACTGCAAAGAACATCACTACCTGATCACCTAATCTCCCCTCCCTACAGAAAGTCAAATAACACCCGAGCCAGACCCATTGCCTTCGACTGCGCTCTGACTCAGTGACCCTGTACTGCAGAGTGGAGTTCCACGTCTGTCATCTCTACAGAAGTAGACTGCTTTCGTAGCTGTCATTTCTAAGTATTTCTCATGTTCCTTTGTAAGGAGCCCTGGTGGTACAGTGATTAAGCACTTGTGTGCTGCCCAAAATGTCAGTGGTTCAAACCTGCCAGCTGTGCAGTGAGAGAAAGATGTGAAAGTCTACTTTTACTCAAATCCTACCAGTTTATTGACCTTAATGTTGTATTCCTAGTTTTATTTTCTCTGCTACTGATTTTTTCACATCTGTTTTTTAAAATAAGTAGTTGTGTAGGTGATGTTTTTATAAGTTAATTTAGCACTTTCATATACCAAAGAGTGTAACTTAAAAAAAATCATTTTATTGGGGGCTCGTACAACTCTTATCACAGTCCATACATCCATCCACTGTATGTCAAGCACATTTTATATTTGTTGCTCTCATCACCCTCTAAACATTTGCTTTCTACTTGAGCACTTGGTATCAGCTCCTCACTTTTCCCCCTCCTTCATGAACCCTTGATAATTTAAACCCCATTTTTTCTCCCTCAGAGTGGCAGGTGGTTTCAAATGCTGACCTTGGCAGTTAGCAGTCCAGGCTCCTACATAAGAATAAAGCATACTTAATACATCCCCTTAACTTTTCTCTGGCATTTATAAATCTGAAATGCTTATATTTAGAACCAGAAAACAGAGACCAAAATCAGTTGCATCAGTCTAATTTTATTTGAAAAAGGTCACTTAGAGATGGGGTGAGGATCTCAGTACAATATCTTTATTATATATAAGTATATATATAAATGTACATTCTATATACATATTATACAATACATTATGTTATAGATCCTTAGTACAATTTTTCAATTGTACTGGGATCTTTGATACCCAATACTGCCCCTCTGGGCATAAATGAGTTATGTGCTGTCTTTTAAGCTTATAGAAACTTTAAAAACCAAAACCAAACCTACGACCGTTAAGTGGATTCTGACTCACAACGACCCTATCTAGGATATCTGAGGCTATGAATCTCTATGGGAGTAGAGAGCCTCATGTTTCTCCCTCACAGCAGTTGTTGGGTTTGAACTTCCGACCTTGTTTTCGCAGCCCAATGCTTACCCAACAGCATCACCAGGCTTAGTCTTTTCTGTACGTGGGGGCAGTCTTAGAAACTGCATTGTGGAATTAGCTTTAGGCCATCGGTCGATTGAATCATGTCCATGACTCATATGAAGCTTTTGTGTGTGTGCAGAGAATAGATACCAAGGTCACCGATTTTATAGCAGTTCATTGTTACTGATAAGGCAATTACTTGCCCTTTCACTTTTCTCCTATTTTTTCCAACCTGATTGTTGAGCACTCCTACCTATTACCTAGCTGAAACCTCTGTGAGTTACTGAATTCGATTAGAATGTTTATCCTTTAAACCAAAGAAGTTCAGCTTTTTGTTAGGATCTAACTGTGTATTTCATTCAAAAAAGAAGATACTTTCTATATTGGAGGTGAGCCTTTTAATAGGAAGGATGGCATTTGTAAGGTAGCATGCACTGACCAAACTCAATGTGTGTTGATTCCAACCCACAGTGACCCTGTGTAGAACAGAGTAGATGGTGCTCCTTAGGGTTTCCGAGACTGGATATCTTTATGGGAGCAGATAGTCTCATATTTCTCCCATGGAGCAGCGAGTGGGTTTGAACTGCAGATCTTGCAGTTAACAGCCCACGGCTTAGCCTACAGCACCACCATGGCTCCTTTGTGAGGTAATATTTCATTTTCAGAGGCTTCTAAATAAGCTGAATGATGATAATAAAATTACAGGTTAAAGTGTGTAAATTAGTATAATTCAACTGTTGTTTGGGCCAATTTGAGACTTAAACTTTATAAAGTCCCTGAGGCAGTTACTGACTGAGTTTACTTTCATTTCTTAGAAGTGTTGCCCTGGGGTCCTTTGTGAACTAGAAGAAATGAGGCAAAGAGAGTCATAGTGTACTCAAAAAAAATATTTTTTTCCCTAGCTACATAACTGGCGCCCATGAATTGTAACTCTGCCAAGCAGCAGTAGTAACACATTTGGAATGCTGAAGATTTCTCTCACATTGCCATATTGATTTTTTATGTTTGAGAGCCAAGTTGTATATTAAAAATCACAGGAAACATAAAGTGTGACCTCTGCCATACGGCAATCAGTAGTGGGAAACCAAGTGGATTCGTTTAACTTTCAAAGCAAAGCACTACTAAAGAAGAACAAACTAGGTGGTCCCTTCCTTCCCACTCTCAAAACCTACTACACAGCCACGGTAGTCAAACCAACTTGGCACTGGCCCAGTGACAGACATGAAGACCAATGGAACCGAATGGAGAACCCGGAGGGAAACTGCCCACCTATGAATAGCTGACCTTTGATGCAGGGCTGAAACATGAATGGGAAAGACATAGTCTCTTTAGCTAATGATGTTGGCAAGACGGGCTAACCATTTGAAACAGGACCCGTAGCTCACACCATATCATCAAAAAAAAATCAAGCTGGATCAAAGACCTAAATATAAAACCTGGAACTATAAAAATCACCAATGAAAAAATAGGGAAATTCAGTGCCCCTAATGCATAGTGTAGATACACTATCAAATATAACTGAAAACACAGAAATAGCAGAGCCACACTAGATGACTGAGACCTCCTAAGAATTAGATACTGATATGTATCAAAGGATTTCACCAAAAGCATATAAAGAGAACCCACAGACTGGGAAAGCATTTCTGGCGGTGACATCAGACAACGGACTAATTTTTAAAACATATGGAAAACTAAACAGCCCCAAAAAAGACAATCCAATTAAAAGTTGGGTAAAGCACATAACCATACACTTAACCAAAGAAAACATTCAGGTAGGCAACCAACACGAAGAAATGCTCATAATTATTAGCCACATCAAAACAACCATGAGCTAAAAATCAGCTCACCCCTTCATTAATAGCAATTCTCAAAAAAAAATATTGGTAAGGATGTGGAGACTAGCACCCCTCCTACACTGCCGGTGAGGCTGTAAAGTGGTGTAACCACTTGGAAAACGATATGACACTTCCTCAAATAGTTGGACATAGAAATATATGAGCCAGAAATCCCTCTGCTTGGGATGTATTCTAGAGAAATAAGAGCCATAACATCATGAGTAGCTACAGGCATACCCATGTTCATTTTGGCACTGTTCACAATTGCTAAAAGATGGAAACAACCTTAATATCCATCAAAGAAAGAAAGGATACATTTTGGGACCCTTATACAATGGAATGCTAGACATCATTAAAGATGGATGATGAATCTTTGGAACACCTCATAGCATGGATGAACGTGGAGGACATTACACTGAGTGAAATTAGCCAACCACAAAAGGCCAAATATTGTATGACATCACTATTAGTGAACAAAAGTTTTCATATTACAAGCACCAGTCTTTGATGGTCACTAGGGATGGAAGAGGAAGCAAGGGAATCACTGGCTAGAGGGTAGACAAGTGTTAACTTGGGTGATAGGGAAAGAGAGGTTGGCAAAAAATGGTGGAACCGGGAAGACACAGGGAAGTTTGCAAGAGTTATGACAACAGAGGCAAATACTGTTATACACAAAATCCTGAACCAGTAGTGATCTGCAAGTAGATACTTGGATAGACTTGAAGAGGTGGGAGAGGGAGAGTGGGGTATACCCACGGCTTGATAAGAGGTTTGACAAGGGATATGTGTATATGCGTATTTACTTTTGTTGCAAATATATTCATGAATGTGGTTGAGCACACAGGAGGCAAAATTATGAAAACTTCCTAGACATAACCAACCACCTTGAGGGACCAAGTTTCTGGGCATGGGCATCAGGACCATTGTCTCAGGGGACACCAAATCAATTGGCATGTATTGTTGATAAAAACAGTGTTCTACACCTTCATTTCATGTATAAGGAAGCTTGTGAGCAGCCATCAAAGGCACAACTATTGGTCTGTCCCTGTCCAGGGGAAAGAAGAGTAATGAAAATAGATACATAGAAACATTTAGTTAACCTGATGAATGAACCACACAAACCTCAGTGTCTATAACCAGAAGAACTAGATGGTACCTGGTTACCACTACCAATTGCTCTGAAGAGGATCATACTACCAACTGCTCTGAAGAGGATCATACCAGGAGGTCCAGGATGGAGTGGGAAAAAAATGTGGAACAAAACTCCAAATTATAAAAGAGACTAAAAACAAAAACCCACTGCCATCAAGTCAATTCTGACTTATAGCAATCCGATAGGACAGGATAGAGTTACCTCCTGTGGGTTTCCAAACTATTTATGGGAGTAGGAAGCCACATCTTTCTCCCACAGAGCTCCTAGGGGATTCAAACTGTTGGCCTTGTGGTTGCAGTTCAATGTGAATGACCCAAACTACAGCAATTGACCCAAAGACACAGTTCAGGGGTTTCGGAAAGGAGGAATGGAAATAGAACAAGGGAGAAAGTGGGATAAGTGATGGCACATTGAGAACATTGCAATGGATGGGTTGCATCAGAACAGTGTATAAATATTTTAAATATAGAACTATGATCACTTGTAAACATTGCCCTAATTCACGATAAAAAGTAAAATTATATGTGAAACTTCTGAGACATGACCGAACCTGAAAAGAGTGGACCTGGGGGCTCAGGACCAAAGTCTCGGGTCAATTGGTATAACAAGTCCACAACGACAATGTTCTTCATCCTGCTTTGGTGAATAGTAACTGGGATCGTAAAAGCTGTGAGCAGCCATCTAAGATGCAAACTCTTGGTTTCTCTCTGTCCAGGGGAAAGAACAGTGATGGAAATCAAAAGAATGATGGAAACAATTAGTCTACACAATTAGTCCACACAAACATCAATTTCCACAACTGTGAAACCGGAAGAACTAGACGGTTCTCCACTATGATAACCAACTGCTGTGAAAGGGATTACTTTAGAAGGCCCTGGATAGAGAGTGTGTGTTCATCATTAAAAGAGGCCAGGCTTACTGGTCTTATAGTGACTGTTGGAACCCCCATGTCTGTAACCTTTGGTTCATCCTACAGCTCTAGGACTGAATTCACCCTCATGGCTCACTTTTCAATCTATACGGAGAACAGTAATACTACTGATGTATGCACACCTCAGAATAATCCACCATTTACCCAAAGACAAAGCTCAGAAGGGTTAGGAAAGAGGAGGAATGGAAGCAGATACCCAGAGGGGGTGATATAATTGTTGATACTTTTACAGGACTGCAATGAATGAGAGGCAACAGAATGTGTTTGAATTGTTGACTGTAAAGCTGATGATATGCTCTTTAAGCCATCACCCAATTCACAATAAAACGTTAAAATAGAACAACAAAAGACAACTATGGATCTTAGGAAATTGACTAATTATTGCAGTGGACGTTTGCTTTTGCCTGTTATTTTCTCTGTGTATACTCAGTCCTACATTAATTCGAGTAGGTTTCTCTGATGCGGCATACTTCTATTGTGATCTTTTGAATGAGGCAGAAGTTCTTGCGTGGTATGAATAGTGTGATAGAAAGGGCAGAAGAGGGAAAACTTAAAAGAAATTTGATTGGAGAAAAGGAAACTTAGAATAAGAGAATTTAACTGGTTTGGGGAACCCATTGGAAGGTGTGAGTCAGTGTATAACAATTAGGAACCAAAAATAAGCAATGTAGAAAGCTCAATGGATGAGAACAAGGAAATCAAAAGTTTGAAAATGAGAAAACATTCCCCAGTGCTAGCTCCCTTCTTCAGTAGCCAAGGTGTATGGCCTGCACAGATGCTACCAGGGTGTCCTCCTAGCTTCTGGTGTGCTCTCCTGGGAGCTGAGTTGATTTTGATAACCAGGGGATGGATGATAGGGGAGCAGAAAGTATTAGAGTAAACATGGACATCTAAGGCAAGAGCTGTTTGCGATAAGGGCAGAGAGAAGAGATAACAGTGAATTTTATGAGAAACAAAAAGCTGAGGTGCTCAGACGATGGAGCATATTAAAGGTTCTTGGAGCCCTGCAGGCTCTGTGGGTTAGGTGTTGGGCTGCTAACAGCAAGGTCAGGAGTTTAAGCCCCGAAGCTGCTTCGAGGGAAAATGATGAGGCCATCTGCTCCTGTAAAGATCTGCAGTGCAGGAGTCCTAAGGAGCAGTTTCACTCCGCCCAGAAGGATCACTGTCAACTGGAACGGGTTTGATGGCAGTGGGTTTGGTTTATTGGGACTTGTAAAAATGTTTTTTTCTTAGAATGGGAGGCGTTAGCCATTGAAGGTTAATTGGTGAGGTTTTAAGTTTATATAGCTCTTGAGATTCTTAACGTAGTTGACAAAAATTGCAGTGATCTGGCTGCTTGAGTGTTGCAGAAAGCAAAATGAAGCCCCAATCCTTGTTTTTATGACCCGATGATATAATTGCAAAATCTTATCATAGGTTGTTCAGAGGTATGTACCAATATTTTTTATAAAATAGAGATAAAAAAGGGGATACAATTTATAAAATAGCTAATTTCTAGTTTTGTTTGCTGTGGCCTCTCTAAAAAGTATTAACTGACCACATAATATATCTTGTTTGTGACTATGTACATTTTAATAGCAAACACAAACATAAAAGTACGTGGTACACAAATAGGAACTGAAAGGAGCTGAATGCACGCTTGACTAATTGAGAAAGTCCAAATGGATGATAATCATAATAGGACATGATTTCTAGGTTTGTTCTATTTTTATCAGGGAAGGGCATATGGGGTACCACTGTGGGTATTAGTACATGGATTGGTGTTTGTTTACATCCTGTTGTCCTGACTCATGACTACCTTGTGTGAACCTGAAAGGAACGATGCATGGCCTCACGCCATCTCTCTGATCTTTGATGTATTTGAGCCTGTGGTGATTGAGGCTCTTGTGCCGGTCCGTCTCTGAGGATGTACCTGGTTCGTTTCTTTCTTATCTTCTGCATTGCCATAATATCCTTTATAAGGGATGGTGTTATTGATGAGATAGGTGTTCAAAGCAAGCAAGCAAGCAAGCAAGAGGAAAGCTTGCCTTCTTTGCTCCTAAGGAGATTGTGTTTCTTCTAAGACTGGTTTATTCTTCTGGCAGCCCATATTCTTCGCCAACACCTGAATTCAGATGCATCAATTTTCAGTCTTCTCATCGTCCAGTTTTTATGTGCATATGAAAACTCCAAAAAAAGCAAACTCATTGCCATCGAGTGGATTCTGATTCATAGTGACCTTATAGGACGGGGTGGAACTGCGCCCATAGGTTTCCAAGACTGACTCTGGATGAGAGTAGAAAACTGTGTCTTTCTACCTCAGAGAGGCTGGTGGTTTCAAACTGCTGGCCTGGCCTTGAGGTTAGCAGCTCAACTTGTAACCACTATACCACCAGGGCTTCTCACACGCCTATGACGAAATGGAAAAGACCATGGCTTGGGTCAGGCGCATTTTAGTCATCCAAGTGACATCTTTGCTTTTAAAACCTTTAAAGTGTAGACAATACCCACCTGATGAGCAAGCACACTTTGAACTTTCTAACTAAATGGATCCCCAACATAAATAAATAAGTCAGCTCTGGGTTATATTCTGGGCATTTGCTGAGTGGCACTACACATTTATGTTCTCAACCCTCAGTATGAGCATGTATGTTTTATACCTTTAACTCTGCAAATCTTAAGTATTAAGATAGTTAATCTGATCTCTAAAACATGATTTTATTTTTCTCTTTCCAGATCTAACCCCTGCCCTGGAACTACTGAATATCTTGTATTAGTGAAAAGAGTCATACTTCTACACAATGGAGTCTTAATTTAAAACCAGTGGTTCTCATTCACCTGTTGTAGTTCATGAAGCTTGAATCCAGAGAGGACAGGGACGTTTGCGATGACAATATGACTAATAGTAAAGGAAGATTTGTATCCAGTAAAGCAAGCAGCGGTCCAAGTAGCGGGGGAAGCTTTGTAGACTGGACTTTACATTTTAATACAATTCAGTCTGATAAGTTTTTAAACTTACTGTTGAGTATGGTTCCAGTCATTTACCAGAAAAACCAGGACGACCGGCACAAGAAAACTAATGGCTGGCCAGATGGGCTGTCAGCAGCAGCCCAGACTTACAGCGCCAGACCTGAGCAGCACCTGGAGTACCACAGCTTCCCGGGACAGGCATTTCACGGCAACAGTGGGCACGCACCTTCAAGCTGTGGCCCAAAGTATGATGACTATGCCAACTACAATTACTGTGATGGAAGGGAGGCTTCAGAAACAACCGCCATGCTGCAAAACGAGGAGAATTCTAATGATGGGGAGGAGGATGCCATCGTGGAAACAACCCATAAACTACCGAAGGAGTCCAGTGGGGTCATGGCCTTGCAAATACTCGTGCCGTTTTTGCTTGCTGGCTTTGGAACCGTTTCAGCGGGCATGGTTTTGGATATAGTACAGGTGAGTTGTCATTTATAGTTAAATGTGCTTGTCCTTTTTGAGATTCCATTTTGGTTAAAAATGCTCCACGTGGGTTATTTATCTCAAACGTTTACTTTGGATGTCCTGTCTTCCTTAGTCAAAGGAAGGGATGTGAGCTCTGGTAGCAAATCTGCTATTTCTAGGCATTTCTTTTCTCTTAAGAAGTTACAAAAGAGTAGTCTCCTTCTGACCAGGCAATAAGTCTTCTGTCCAGAGCCCAAACCAGGTGAATTGGTTAAAACTAACTAACTAACTAACACAACT
>NW_022103898.1:21866405-21880286 GCF_000313985.2 Echinops telfairi
AGGTCCTCATTTTTCCCCTCCCTCCCCGCTCCCCCCTCCCGCATGAGCCCTTGATAGTTTATAAATGGGTATTTTGTCATATCTTGCCCTGACTTACTGATTTTTAAGGCCCCTGGGAGGTATAAATAGTTTGTCCCTAATTACTAACCTAAAGGTTCAGAGTTCCAAACTTCCCCCAACCCCACCCCAGTAGTACCACAGAAGAAAGCCCTGGAGATCTGTTTCTGTAAAGATCACACCCACGCAAACCCCATGGAACAGTTCTCCGTAACACTATGTGGAATTGCACTAGTCAGAGTTGACCCAACTGCAAGAGGTTTGTTTTTGTTTTTTACTGACTTACAGAAGTTCTGAATCTATTATGGGCACAAACTACCTAGGAGGTATAACTATCTTTCTGAAGTAGTGAATGGTCAAGCGTGATGTTTGGTTGCTGTCAGTCTTGAGCCATCAGGTAGAGAAAGGTCAGGCCTGGGGAGGCGTTGGGCACTCTGTCCTTTATATGTCCTTTCATTTCTTTGTACCTAAAGGAATCCCAGGTCATTTGTGACTCTTCAGACATTTTCAACAGATAACTTTAAAAAAAATCATTTTGTTGTGGGCTCTTACAGCTCTTAGAACAATACATACATCAATTGTATCAGTAACTTTTGTGAATAGATTGCTATCATCATCTTCAAACATTTTCTTTGTACTTGAACCCTTGGTATCAGCCCCTCTCCCCCCCACCCTCCTGCCCTTGTGAACCCTTAATAAATTATAAATTATTGTTATTTTCATACCTTATACCATCCGCTCTCTCTCTTCACCCATGTTTCTGTTGTTTGTCCCTCCTGGGGTGGGGGAACTTTTTTTCTAAAATGGAAAATGTACCTCAATAGACACATACTTTTTTCATCCCTTGATGGAGAAAATTCTGAGGGGAAGTGTATTAAGAGGAATTTGGAGTTTGAATATTGCGTTATCCAAGGGGTCCCAGTCTTACCTGTGCACTTGAAAACAACAGGGGTTCAGTGTATTGCAGTGCCAGCACAGCTGCTCAAGTGAATACACTAGTTTGGGTTGCTTCTTTTTCTCGCCAATGCACCACTTGTTATGAAGATGCTGTCTGTAGGAATACTATGTTATAGATTGGCAGAACATGTATAAAGCTCACCGTGTACACGGTGTACATTCCTCTGCTGCAAGGTTTACTGGTTTCTTGATGCCATTTGAGAGAGTAGCACACATGTAACTGGAAAAAGTTTCTTTTATGATGTTATGAACCTTGCTGAACTCTCCTAACTCCAAAGAAACTGTAATGTTAAGCGTCAGTGTTAAATCATAAATAAGCAAAAATACATAGTTCAGTGAATTTTCATGACAACAGCACCTACGAGAGCGGGGGGGGATCAGGAATTTTTCCACGAACTTTTCTGATGCACCCTATATCATGCAACAAGGAGAATCTTGCCAGCACTTCCATTTTTCTTTCTTGTGCCCCTTCCTAATCGCTACTTTTTCTTTTCCATCCCCAAAGGTAAGTACTAGAGTAGCTTTTATTATAAGCTTGTTTGACTCTATAAGCTTGTTACAGTTTGGTTTTGCTTGGTTCTTTAATATTTCTCAATGGACGTGTAGAGTGTATGTATCTTTGTGCCTGGTTGCTTCTGTTCACCATTGAGTTTATGCTTCATGACACAGCTCATTTATCTTCATTGTTGTGTAGCCTTTCTTTGTATGATTATACCACATTTATCCCTTCTACTCTTTTTTTATTTATTGATGATTTTATTTAGCACATTTACTAATGAGGAAGCCAATAGGATGCCACCGGCTCAAAGAGAACTTTAAAAAAATGTATATAGGCCAGTAGGCTATATTGAAATAGATGCAAAACTGATGACTATCTACAGGAGAATAATCCATTGTATCTTCCAATAGCCACAGAAGAATAATCCATTGCATCTCCACTACACATTTTTATGGGCAAAAAGATACATAATCATGTTTTATACAATTTACATTAGAGTTGTAAAAAGCTCAAATACTGTGAGTTAAAGCCAGTGTGGCACAACAAATCAGATCTTTGTTGTCCATTTCCGACTTTCACAGTTTTCTCTGGTCTACTCTTACTTATCCATAACCTTTTCCGACTTTATGACCCAATCACCTTTTAGGGAGAGTTCTGTGCCCCACTAAATTAGGCAAGTTCTTTTGTTGATTAACTTCCTTACAATTTTCTTATTTCTTCTGTCTGGTAAGATCACAGTTCCTATGTTTTCATGGACTCCAAATAGATTTGATCTCTTACTTTTTGCCCCTGACACTCCCTATACACACAACACTGGAGACACACTAGCGACACTTGGTGTAATGTAATATATTTGTTTAGTGTTCTGTGCCAGGGCATGGAGCTTGTTCTCAGAAGTTGCTAAGCAGTACATACTGGCTAGTCAGTGACATAACATTTTTTCATCAGAGCATTTTTTTCATCCACCGCAACTTTAATTAGTGATATTCTCCTTCATAAGTTCACTGTTGTTATGGTTGGTTGTTGCCCAGTTCGTTCCCACTCATAGTGACCCTGTGTCAAGCAGAATGAAACATTCCTTGGTCGTGTACCACGCTCACAACCATTGCTGTGTTGGAGCCCAGTGTTGCCACGGCTATGTCAGTCCATCCTCTTTTCCACAGACTCTCTACTTTATCAAACAGGATGTCATTTTCGAGGGACTGGTCTATGATGATAGCATGTCCAAAGTAGGTGAGATGGTCTCACCATCTTTGCTTCTAAGAAACAGTCTGGCTGTACTTCTTCTAAAATAGATTGGCTCATTCTTCTGACAGTCCTTGGTATTTTCAGTATTCTTCACCAACAGCGTAATTCAAATGCATTAGTCTTTCTGTAGTCTTCCTTACTTGTCCAACTTTCAACTGTATATCAGGCCATTGAAAATACTGTCACTTGGATCAGGTGCCCCTTAGTCCTCAAAGTGCCGTCCTTGTTCTTCGACAATTAAAGAGGTCTTGTGCAGCAGATTGGCACCGTGCGGTACATAGTTTGATTTTTGACTGCGGCTCCATGAGCATTGAAAGTGAATCCAAGCAAAATGAAATCCTTGACAACTTCACTCTTTTCTCCAGTCTGAGGAAAGGTGCTTCCAGACTCTGTGTTCCTGACATGGAGTTGGTACTCAATAAATATATATTTGTTGAATGATTTGTAAACACTCACCACTTGCTGAAGGTCTGCTACTGGCCAGCACTATGACTCAGCCCTGTACATAAACGATCTCATTTAACCCTTGCAAGAAAACGGTGGCATAGGTGATTCCATTTTCCTTGTATGAAATAGGAAATTTTACATTATTAAGTGCTAGAATTAAATCTTGTATCTTGGTTTAATTTCAGTGCTTGTCCTTTCAACCACTATACATATGTGACTCTTGCAAGCATGTAACAGATTTTTAATCATTTAAAATCTGTCTATATAACACTTAAAATGGTACAGGTCAAGACCAATTTTAAACAATTAAAAAATTAAGTTTGTCTCTCCACGTGCTGCCTCAGTTAGATCATCAAATTCAGGGTGGGTTAAATGACCATTACTGTCGTAAACTAATCTTTTGACAGATGGCACATTAGGGCTGACTACTTGGCTGTTACTGCCCATCTGTTTAACAGCACACCTGTTTCTTGTTACATTTAAGATCTGTTCTAGCCCTGCTTCTCTCCTTTTGTGTTTTTCTTCCTCGGTTATCAATCAGCTTTGCATTACCAGTTAATGTTTACTGAGAGACCTTGCCAAGGAAGTTGGCAGTATAAGCCAGCTATTTCAAGTTGGAAGTATAAGCCAAAGGCTGAATTTTATAACAGTATTCTCACTTTACAAAGGAGGAAACGGGGGCTTGCAGAGTTCATTCAGCTAGTATTGTAGGGTGAGTATTCAGAGTCAGGATTTTATTCCACATTCTATGCACAGTCCATACAGATATGTGGATTATGACTGTAGTGCATGATTGACTAACTACCTTAAGCGGTACGGAGTGAGTGCCACAGCAGTTCTGTGTTGTTGTTAGAGGCCGGTAAGTCGTTCTAACTCATAACGACTCTCTTTAACAAACACTACCAGGTTCTGCGCCATCCTCACAAGTGTTCTTCAGTTAGTGTTCTAGATCACACACACACTCACAAATTGGTTCTGTGAGGTTTTGCTGAATCAGCTTTGACTGAACCAATCCAAGACCTTGCTTACAATGTTAAGTAGGCTAGGTTATAGGCCCAATGATTGAATCAAACTCTAATCGAGGTGTTGCTTTGAAGACATTTTATAGATGTGATTACAATCTAGGAGCCCTGGTAGCACAGTGGTTAAGCATGTGACTACTAATTTAAAGGTTGGTGATTTGAATCCGGCAGTCACTCTGTGGGCGGAGATGTGAGAGTTTGCTTCTGTAAAGATTTACAGCTTTGGAAACCTTTAGGGGGCAGTTTTTTCTACGTCCTGCAGAGTTGCCATGAGCCAGAGTTGACTGGAGATTGATGGAGTTGTTTTTTTGCCTTTGGTTATCATCTACAGTCGGTTGACTACATGAAGGAGGTTGTCCTCCACCACCTACAATCAATTGACTTTAAAGGAGATTGCCTTTAATACTGTGGGTAGAGCTCATCAATTGGAAGGAACTTGAGGTTTCCTGAAGATGAGATTTTCCTCAAGACTCTGTTAGATTCTAACATAAACTTTTGCCCGATTTTGAGCCTGCTGGGTGCCTTGCCCTGCAGGAGCCCTAGTAGCATAGTGAGTTATTTGTTGACCTACTAACTGCAAGGTCAGCAGTTGACACAGCCAGTCGCGCTTCCAGAGAAAGATGAGGCTTTCTGCTTCTGTAAAGATTCACAGCCTCGGGAACCCAAAGGGGTTCTACATAGTTACTTGAGTCAGAAGCGACTCATTGTCAGTGGGCGTGGCTTGGTTGGCTTGTTCTGCAGATTTTAGACTTGCCAGTTTGCAAAATCCTATGAGCCAGTTCCTTAAGACTAGTCTCAAATCTCAATCTATACCTATGGCTATGTCTATACTTACATACCTCCTTTTGGTTCGGTTTTGTCAGGTGACCCCTGAATGATACACCTACCTTTGTGCCTTGCACCTTACAGCATCCCTTTATTCACTTTGCTTCCCAAGTTAAAGACCTTTGTAAAAGAGCGTGTAAAGGACCAGTTATAGGACCTGTGAGCCAACTGTTCAATCACTGCTAATCAGTGCCATTCGTTGAATGTTCTGCGTTAATGCACTAATGCGTTAATGCGAATTATGCATTTGATACTCATGAAGACTATCTGCTTTTATTAGTTTTATTAGTTTCCTTGGGGCGCTGTAAAAAGCAGAAGCCACAGAAATGTATTCCCTTTCATGAGCAGTTACATTCTTGGGATACAATAGCCAGGACCTTTGTAAGATGAAATTAGCATTTTATCTTTTCTGAGGGGGCTGGACATTATTTTAAAAAGGAAAAAAAAAAGAAAGAAAGAAAAGAAAGACGTGTTCTCTTGCAGTCTGGAGCCAAGAAGTGTGAAATCCAGTGCAAGAAGAATTGATTCCTTCTTGGGGTTCTGAGGGAGAATCTGTTCCCTGCCTTGTCCCAACTTCCTGGTGAAGACCAGCAGTCCTTGTCATTCCTTGGCTTGTAGGTGTGCCAGTTCACTCGCTGCATCCATCTTCACATGGTGTTCTTTCTGTATCTGTATCTCTTCTCCTTTCCAGACAACCACCCTAGAGCCCCCCTAATCATGTCGACGTGTGCACACAGAAGGTCACACAGCTGAACTAAATGCAGCCAGAACTCCCTTATGGTAAAACACTGAAACCAAATACCTAATTACACAAAAAAGGAAAATGCATTATGTCCTTTTACTGGAAAGAGCAGAGGTGCAATCTGCTTTTGATGTGACTAAGTCAGCAACTTAGTTTTCTTATTTACTTCTCTCCTTTCATTCCTCGAAAATTGCATTTCCCCTCTTGGCCTCATTACTTATTGCTGCTGACAGTTGTGGGGTTATAGCCTTTCAGTTTGTTTTACAAACTACTTTCAGTTTGGAAAATTCTAGGGAAAACTTTTTAGTTGCTTTGGCTGTTGATTACATACCCACCAGCTCCTTGGACCAGTCCACATTGTTAGGGGGTGTTTCTATGATAAACTCAGTTCAAGTTACATTTCTATTTGAGGGGTGGGCAGCAGTGTTCCAAAAACCTCAGAGACTAGGAGTTGAACTCCCCTTCACAGGAGTGGCACTGTGAAAGGAAGGAAAGGGAAAAGTGGGTAGAAGAGACGAGAACAGTGTCTCTTAGAGTGGTCATGCTTTGGCGATGGCCCTTCTGTCGTCTTCCTAGTTACCCAACCTAGAGACTCTGTATGTGTTTTCTGGACTCTGTATGTGTTTTTTGATAATTGGTTCGTTACAAGGGCCTTCAAAATGTTCTTGGAAGAATGGAATCAAAAGAGAATGGGATTTTTTCCATGAACTTTCTGAAGCCCCTTGATTACATAAAATTTCAAGCCCTGTTCTATACCTACCGAGTTAGAACCCCTAGGGATGGGGCCCATCAGTTTGTTTTTCATAAACCTTCCACGTGATGCCGGTGCCAACTGTAGTTTGAGCACCACTGGTCTCTAAGGAAAAACAATCTTTTTGTCACCAAGCCTAATGTATATTACACAGAGTAGACATGTAGTGGTTTCCTTTTTGTTTGTTTGATTTCTTATTAAATGATGAAGAAGTCTTGATAACCAAACTCATAGTTTAAAATTCCAGAATGTCAGAATTGGAAAGAACCTTAGAAATTACCTAGTCCAAAGAGGAAAGTAAAAGGAAATAGAGGAAAGAATCAGGAGGCAAAGGACATTTATAGAGGTCTAAATACAAGCATGTACATATGTAAATATATTTATATATTATGAGAGGGGAATAGAACTATGTACTCATATTTATATGTTAAGAATTAAGGTTGCAGATGGACGTTGGACCTCGACTCAAGTACTCCCTCAACACAAGAACACTTTGTTCTAATAATCCGGCATTCTGTGATACTCACCTTCCCAACATGATCGCTGAAAACAAAATGGGTGCATAAGCAAATGTGATGAAGAAAGCTGATGGTGCCCTGCTATCAAAAGATATAGCATCTGGGATCTTAAAGGCGTGAAGATAAACAAGCGGCCATCTAGCTGAGAAGCAACAAAGCCCACATGGAAGGAAGAAGCACCCCAGCCTGTGTGATCATGAGGTGTCCTTGGGATCAGGTATCAGGCATCTAAAGACCCAGAACAAAATCATACCCAATGTGAAGGGGGGAAGAGCATGGAGTGGAGACCCAATGCTTAGCTGTAGACAATTGGACATCCTCTCACAGAGGGGTCACAGGGAAGATATGAGCCATTCAGGGTGCAGTATAGTACCGATGAAACACACAACTTTCCTGTAGTTCTTTGGTGCACTTCCTTCATCCCATTATCATGACCTCAATTCTACCTTACAAATCGGGTTAAACCAGAGCATGCACACTGCTACATGTAAGAGCCCGAAACACAGGGAATCCAGGATAGATAAACCCCTAAAGGCCAACAAGGAGAGTAGAGATACCAGGGGGATTAGGGGAGCGTGGGAGGAGAAAGGAGGAACTGATCACAAGGATCAACCTATAATCCCCTCCCAGGGGGACAGACAACGGAAAAGTGGGTGAGGGGTAACGGAGGATGATGTAAAATATGAAAACAATCTATAACTTATCAAGGGTTCATTAGGGAGGGTGGGCAGGGGAAGGAGGGGGAAGAAATGGGGAGCTGATATCGGGCTCAAGTGGGAAGAGAATGCTTTGAAAATGATGATGGCAGCATATGTGCAAATGTGCTTGATACAATGGATGGATGTATGGATTGTGATAAGAGATGTAAGAGCCTCCCATAAAAGTATTTAATTAAAAAAAAAGAAAAGAAAAAATACCTAGTCCAAACCCTTTGTCTTTTCTTCCCTATGTACAATATTTTTAAAGTGATTTGCCCTAGAGTAAATAGTTAGTGATAAGCCATCTCTTGTGAATAAATCCTGTTGTCTGAATAACATGCTTGATGTATATCTTGGATTGTCCATAGACTTAACTCTACTAGAAGACTCTATAAAATAAATTTAATGTTAGCTACCAGTGAAAGTGATATGGGGGCCTCATCTGACCTCCTTCAGCTTCACATGGGTGAAGGAGAATCCACCTCCACGTCTGCTCAAGGATAATTCCAATGCGGCAGGGATCAAACATTCCTCCACCATCCAACTTTCTTTACCCCATTCTGACACTAACCATTCATCACGAGGCACTGGACTTCTCTGCTGAGTTCAAGAACGCATTGTAGTGCCCACACAGAACTCACAGATAATACACCACTCACAATTATGGGACTTATTAGGGAAGCTATCAGGTTACAATTCAAGATTAGAAACATCAAGGATACAGTTCTTTTCTCTGCATCACTTCTTCTCAGCCGTGCCAGCAGGCATGTCTCTTTCTAGTCCTTGCCCTCTCTCCGTGCAGCTCTTCGGCTTCTGCCCCCTTGGATAAGTGCTATAATGTCCCTTTAAAATTGATAAAAACTCAAAGAAATCTCCCTTTGCAGGCCAGCCTCCTGCCAAAAGGCACTCAGTTTTACTCCTCCTATGGACCAGAAAGCCTGCCCCTCTGTCTCATGATTCCTACTGTTCCTCTCCATTCAGGGATCTGGAATATGCTTGGTTCCATAGTTCTTCTTTCTTGATGGTTTTGGGATTATTTTTTCCTGTTTCTGCCATCCCATTGGAATGGCAAAGTTGGCCATTACCCACTTAGAGCCCCGAGTACTTTACGTGCATGGTCCCATCCAGTCATTTGGTGGGTGTTACAAAGACTGTTGTTAGAGGAGCCATAGCGAAATGCACCTACCGCACAATTCATCCCTCTAAATAAAGAAATAAATGAGTTGATCCAATACTTTTGAAACTTCCAGTAATTTGTAGGTAACTTTATGCTAATCATGAGAGGATTATTAAAAGTCAGTGTCTACAAGACCTGGAGTTTCTGTTGTATTTTATGAAGACAGCCTTGTTGCATGCTAGCAAGTATTCCCTTGAAAATAAACCAAATTATAGCTCTCACAAATTCCTTAGTGCTACTTCCGTGTGTGTGTGTGTGTGTGTGTGCTTCAGAATTCAGACTTGAAATATTCCTGAGTTGTATCCTGAAATTCTGAGAAAGTAACACAGTGGTTAAGCACTTACCTGCTAGCCTAAAAGGTCAGTGGTTTGAACCCACCAGCCACTCCACGAGAGAAAGATGAGGCAATCAGCCTCCAAATAGATATGTACCCTTGGAAACCCTGTGGGGCAGTTCTTTGTTTGATGGGATTGCTCTGAGTTGGAATCTCTTCAATAGCTATGAATGTGATTTTTCTGATGTAGAAAGTAGGTTGGAGAAATTTTGTGTGTAAAATGCCAGTGTTTTAAAAATATAAAGGAAATGTATGAGGGCAACTTCAGTGTCAATTCTGTTACCAGTTTCTGAGTTAAAAAAGCTAGGGTAACATCGTCGGGTTTATAAAGTATAGCTATAGTTTTAGAGTTTGCATTAATGATAAGTCCCTGCTCAACATATCTGTGATCACAACTATTAGGCAACAGCACTGTCATGATGTAATGCTTCTGCTTTTTTCTTGTGTTTCAAAAAATATATTAATAACATTTTTTATTATTAGTTGGGACTTAATACATAAATCATTCCAGATTTCAATCACGTCAAGTAGAATGTACCATTGCTACCACAGTGTTTCCAAACATTCTTTTTCCAAGTGGACTCCTGGATATTGTCTCCCTTTTAGCCCCCCACCACCACTGTACCCCCTCCCTTCAAGCCCTTTACATGGACTTCCACTTTTGGTAAGAAAGGGTAGACATTATTTTGCCTGTTTCCCTTATTAAATAAAGCTAGAAACCTCTGGAAATTTAATATAAAACAGCATAAGAAACAGAGAGAGAAGAAAGCAGGCTGCTAGAGATCTTAACAGAGACAGCATATTAGTGAGTTTTTGGTTGGTGTTTTTTTTTTTTTTCTCACTTATCCCAGACTTGGAGCTAAAGATGCTAGCAACTGGAATAACCAGTGGAGACAAACACCTAAAGCTCCAACAAAAGCCTGCTTTCTTTGGCCAGAGGACTAGGAAAGGGGCAGCCTGGAAAGACAGAAACCTTTTAGATAATTCTCCAGCCAAACACTATCATAAAAGGGTGGCCATACCTGCATAGGCCAATGGGAACTTAGACTCCTGCCCTTGCAAGGCTATACCGAGATGTTTCAGTATGCCAGCTGGAGTAACGACAGAGAATGCCAAATAGGAAGTTGGGACTTTCATCTCTGCTGGCTGATAGGCCCCTGTAGGCCCCTCCCACTGTGTGATCAGTAGAGACAATATGGGGGCCTGGAGCTCCTATCGTTGCCCACCCTTGAGGAGGCTAGCCCATGTCTGTCAGCAGAGACTGAGCGGGGAACCTGGTCTTTGTGTTCACCTGGCAGTAATGAGATGGCACGCTCGCCCTCTCTCCCTCCTAGAGAAGTACCATGAGGAAAGACAGTCAAGCAGAAGATTTAAATCAGATCCAGATTCTCACAATACAGAAACGCCCAGGTTACAATGGAAAATCACCTGTCATGTCCCAAACTGGGAAGAGCTCAAACCGAATGAATAAAAGACAATAGACACCAACATGCAGTCATAAATGTTAGAACTATCTGGCAAAGATTTTATAGCAGTCATGATAAAGAAGACTTCAAAAAGCATTATGAACGTGGTGGAAACAAATCACAGAAAGGAAGTCTCAGCAAGGAAAGCAGCAGCACATGAATAGGAGCTGTAATAGAGACTCAGATGGAAATTTGAGATCTGAAAGCTCCAGTAGCAGATGGGCTCAATAGCAGAATGGAAGACACATGAAAAAATCAGGGAACAGCAAAAGTGGGCATTACCAATATTAGGAATAAAATGGGTATCAATACAGATCCTGCAGGCATGAAAAAAAACTAAACTAAACTAAACTGACTGCCATTTAGTTGATTCCAACTCATGGTGATCCTATACCTCAGGTTGAACTATCCCTGTGGGTTTCTGAGGCTGTAACTTTTTTACGGGAGTAGAAAGCCTCATCTCTTTCTCCGGTTGAGTGGCTTGTGGTTTTGAACCAGCCACTTAGTGGCTAGCAGTCCAACACCAATCTCACTTTCCTTTTTTGAATTGTTCTTCCACCAGTAGCATAACCTCACCTTCCTCTAAGATTCTTAACGTAATCTTTCGAATTGTTGTCAGTTTGATCCCATACATATAGATCTTAAAAGTGTGTAATGCTCCAGGCAGACACTCTTTACTGGTTATGTTAGACTACTTTACTTTTTAAAAATCATTTTATTGGGGGCTTACACAGCTATAACATCCATAGTGTCAAGTACATTTGTTGCCATCACCATCTTTAAAACATCCTCTCTCTACTTGAGCCCTTGGTATCAGCGCCTCATTTTTTAAGACTGCTTTATTTTAACAAGCACGAATCCCTCGTGTGATTGCTGCTTCTGCATGTGCTGCTTCCATGATTTGTATCCAAATAAAATGAAATTCTAGACAACTTTCATCTTTTCTCAGTTTATTAAGACACTGTCGGTTGGTCCAGTTGTGAAGACAATTCTCCTCTGTGCCTCAAGTCCTCTGCTTTTAGCAAGCAAGGCTGTGCCGTTTGCATGTCATGGGTTGGCTTATTTATTTAACAGTTTCACAGACATAATGCAGACATCATTACATTTTAATAGTTCAGGCATATTAAGAAGAGTTACATAATCATCACCACAATCGATTTTCGAGCATTTTCTTTTTGCTTTTACTCATTGTATTAGCTCCCATTTCCCCCCAACCTCCCCTGTTGTACTCCCAAGAAACTGTCAGTTCCGTTACTCTCTCTTTATGCTTCCCTGTCTTGGATTTCATGTACAGAAAACAAACATGCAAACAAAACGAACAATAACAAAATGCAACAGAGAAACACCTCAGTAGAAAGGAATGCAGAACGTACTGAAAAGTAGAACAGATTTAAGATGGGTGGAAAGGGAGATCAAATGATAATGTATTAACTTTGAACCTAGCAGCATCTGCAGTAATCTGTTTTCCAATGCACTCTGCATGAGAGCAAGCTGTCCACATCCCTGGTGTGTGCTCAGAAGGACTTCACCGGAGGCTTACTCCACCTTCACTCCCAGTGCTGCATTCTTTATGTAGTCCAACTTCTCAGATGAGACAAGGCCCCGTGGTGTACTGGCTAGTACTCTGGACTTTGAACCCACCTATTTGAATTCAAATCTTGGTGGGACCTCATTCCCTTGAAGGAGCCCTGGTGATGCTCTTGTTAAGTGCCTCGCTGCGAACTGAAAGCTCAGTGCCTCATCCCCACCTGCTGCCCATCAGGAGACAGATGTGGAAGTCTTCTGTAAAAGTTACAGGGGCAGTGCTCTCTGCAAAAGGTTGCTGTGAGTCAGGATCAGCTTGACAATGTTATTTCAAAAATCCTTTAGGTAAGCCCTAGTTACATTTGCAACAACCTCAAGAAAAACTGTGGGACGAACTGAATTTTACTGCCATTTTTGTGATGGATTTAAGTTGTACTTGTGTGCTTTCTGTTCTTTTCAACATAAAGTTAATATATGTAGTCCATAAAGTCTGTCTTGAGTTGATTATGAGTCACAGTGACCCTATAGGACAGATGACCCTATAGGGACAGAACTGCCCCTGTGGGCTTCTAAGCTGTGAATCTTTATAAATCACCTTCGCCAAAAAGCACTCTGGTTTTGTCTGTGTAGAAAATGCATTTGTTAGCACAGTTACAATTCCCTGTGAGCCTGGCAGGGGAGATACTGTCTTCATGTCATGAAGGAGGAAATGGACACCAGAAAGGCATGAGACTCGCCTGGGCTCACACAGACATGCTAGAATCCCTAATCTTTACATGTCCTATTGTGTGCTCTCTTCTGATTCCATGCTCAGAACCTCTTGCCTCTCGACCCAAATGGAGACCAGAGCGTGAGCATCCTAACATCTCCCAAGCTCAACTCCAGGCCTCATCTTTTGATATTTGGGAAAATCATTGAACGTCTCTGTTCTTTATTTCCTCATTTATTGAATTAGATGATGCTGTACTTTTTAAAAAAAATCATTTTATTGGGGGCTCATACAACTCTTATCACAATCCATACATCCATCCATCGTGTCAAGCACGTTGGCACATTTGTTGCCCTCGTCACTCTGAAAACATTTGCTTTCTATTGGACTTTTCCTGTGGGGTTGTTACAGGAAATGTGAGTCAGGATTCAAATCCAGGCTGTCTGGTTCTTGGGTGTATGCTCCCCAACCACCAGCACACTGCCCCTTTCCATCATCGAGGGACAGAGCAAGATGTCAGCTCAGGACTGTGTAGCAAGTCAGCTGTAGAGTGGGCTGTAATAACTGTATTGATGATCTCTCCCAACTCGAGAAGTAACTCAAGGCTTCAAAGTTCAGGGCTTATGCTAACTGTTCTCTTCTTAGAAGATATGTACGCATTCAAGGTGTGGAGGCAAAGTTAGAGAAACAGGCCGGGATTTAGAAATGTCTTTGTTCCAGAGTATTTTCCAACTATGCCAGAAATTTTTCTTTCTTTTTCTTACAGCATTGGGAGGTATTCAAAAAAGTAACAGAAGTCTTTATTTTAGTTCCTGCACTTCTTGGTCTCAAAGGGAACTTGGAAATGACTTTGGCATCCAGATTATCCACTGCAGTAAGTTTTTCCCCCAACACAGTATGTATATTG
>NW_022103898.1:21881022-21889064 GCF_000313985.2 Echinops telfairi
TGTTTCCAGTTCCTATCTGTACCAGTGTACATCCTCTGGTCTAGCCAGACTTCCAAGGTAGAATTGGGATCATGATAGTTGGGGGTGAGGGGGAGGAAGCATTTAGGAGCTAGAGAAAAGTTGTATTTTTCATCGTTGGGTAGCCACTATTAACATATAGACCCTCCTGTACCTGGAGCCTTTAAATGGGTAGGTATTGCTGTAAAGTAGGTGGTGGTTGTTCGCTGCCATTGAGTTGCCTCTGGCTCATGAGGACTCCGGTGCAACAGAACAAAGCACTACCTACATCATTCTCACAAGTGCCAGTGTATAGAAGTGCATCTTACTGAAAGTCTCTCACACCTGCTTCACTCAATATGATGTCTTCCTCTTACCATTGATTGTTTTCTCCTGATGATGTCTATGAAACCATTGAATCAGACAGTGTTCTGTTTTGATCCATAAAGGGTTCTTAGGCTAATTTTCAGAAGTAGATCTCTGGGCCTTTCCTCCTAGCCTGTGTTAGTCTGGAAGCTGTACTGAGACCTCTCCACCATGGAGGACCCCACTGGTATTTGAAAAGCCAGTGGCAGTAGTGTTCAGCATCTTCACAACAGGCATGCCACCAGCAAGCAGACCTATAGATGGACGGTGGTGTAATGAGTTTTAACAGTTGCCATTGTTCTCCTGTCATTATGCTCTAAAGAACCGATGGATTACCTAGTTAGAACTCCGGCAGAAACACTTTTCTCATAGTAGAGGAGGCTAAAGAAGAGGTTAAGGAACAAAACCAGCAACATTTGTTTTGAAATGAAAAGTTAAAATGGGACTTAAGCTTCATTTGTTGGGAAATGAACTTTGGTCTTATAAATATAGTTAAGCATACAAACATCTAAGCAACTTGGTTACTTTGCCAGGAAAGCAAAACTTTTTGGCTAGTGTATCCCAAAGAAAACATTTGTAATGGCCACATTCTTGAGCATTGTCCAGCATTTGACTGCATCCAAATAATAGAGTACACATACCTGTCCCTTTAGAGCTGGTGTCCTGTTTGCCCAGGGGTTGTGTGCTTGAGTACTAACTAAAAGATTGGCACTTTGAACCCTCCATGGGAGAAGAATATAGCTTCCATAAAAACAGTGTTGCAAACTCTCTGAGGGCAGTTCTGCACCGTCACTGAGTCCTAATAAACTCTGTTGGGGCCTATTTTGAGGAATCCGTTTTGAGGTAGGCTGCAGTGAAGGCAAGCCAGAAAAACCCACTGCTGTTGAGTGTATTCCAACTCATAGAGCCGCTAGGATGATGGAGGCCGTTTCCTTCAAAAGACTGTTGTAAAGGACATACTTTGAGTAATTTGATGAGATGTTCCTATTACGAGGGAACAAAGGTGGATTTAGTTTTTTCTTGTTGCCGTGTTTTGTATTAAGTAGCTTCCTCAAATGTCTGTTTCTATTTAGTGGTGCATATGTGAGAGCAGGGAACCCCAAAGCCGAGCCACTGAGTATCTCAAGCCTGCATGGGAAGGCCCAGAGCAGGACTCGAAGTTAGGTCAATGGTTGGTTCTCAGAGCGTGAGCTTTTGATGAGCAGTGTTACCAGCACCTGGGAACTTACAATGCAAATTCTTGGGCCTCACGCCAGAGCTAATGAATCAAAACTGAGAGCATGGCTCAGCAGATAATTCTAATAACATTAAAGTGCGAGAGTTACTGTGGTAGATGAATGCTGTGGAGGCCAATAGAGCTGGGACGGAACCAGAGGGGGAATTCCATAAGATGTCACGAGAGAGTTTGCCAGGGCTTAGAGCATTTGATAGCTACTGTAAGGTCTTTGCCTGTCATACTGTGAGAAAGGATGCAGTGGAAGGTTGAAAATAGTGGAGTCATGGGACCCATAGATATTTTCTGGCCATTGTGCTGAGTGAGGCCTAGAGAGGGTCAAGGACTGAAGCAAGGGGAGCAGTTGAGTGTCTTGCAATAGTAAAGCCAGAGGATGATGTTGGCGTCCATCAGGGATGTAGCCACCAATTTAGTGGAGGGAGGTACTTTGATTCGGGAACTAATTTTAAGAGTGAACAGACAGAATTGGCTCATGGATTAGATGAAATAAATGAACAGGAACAATCAGGTTTTTAAAAATTTAAACCACATTATTGACCAAGGAACCCTGGTGGTGTAGTGTTACTTGTTGGGCTGCTAACCACAAGGTCAGCAGTTCAAAATCATTAGCTGCTCCGAGGGAGAAAGATGAGGTTTCCTGTTCTTGTAAAGCAGGGGTCTTCAAACTTTTTAAACAGGGGGCCAGTTCACTGTCCCTCAGACCCGTTGGAGGGCTGGACTATAGTTTTGAAAAACTATGAACACATTCCTATGCACACTGCACATATCTTATTTTGAAGTAAAAAAACAAAAGGGGGAAAAACACCTGGCGGGTCGGATAAATGTCCTCGGCAGGCCACATGTGGCCCGCGGGGCCGTAGTTTGAGGACCCCTGCTGTAAAGAGTTAGTCTCCGAAATCCACAAGGGCAGCTATACTCTGTCCTCTAAGGTTGCTGTGAGCCGGAATGGACTCAATGGCAGTGAGTCTGGTTTGGGTTTGGTGTTGGCCAAACATAGCACATCTTCAGTCTCTGGCCATACCCTTTCTAGTGCCTCTGTCAAAATGCTGTATTTTCTACACAGCAGGTCTTCATCAGAGCATGGCTGCACTATATAACCTTCCGAGTACTTGGCTTTCTCTAGCTGAACACTGCCAGATCCCCTCCTCTCCTAAAGTAGAACTGTCAAAAGCCTTTAGACAGAACACCTGTGCTTCACCCTCTCAACTTCTGAAAAACCTTGGGCTACTAGATAGTGGGGTGCTTATCCCACCTTCTCAGAAGGAGGCAAGAAAGGTCGTTTTTCATTTCTCTCCCCTTTACTTCTGTGCATGCCCATATCATACCTAGCCTCTCTAATGAGGTTCATTTTGGTCTACATTTTTATTCAGGTTTAAAAAAATGTTTTTAATTTGATTTCTAAAAGTCTTTGCTTTGTACAGTGTTATCCTATGGAGTTATTTTTTTGAAATCCATTGCACATCAGACACTGTTTTCACTTGCTATTATCTTGGAGGCTTCCAGCTCTTACATCAATTATAAAAAGGGATGACTTGAATTTGTTGGACTAAATGGGAGTATAAGGTTCCTCTGTTAGTCTGGGCTAATTTGATCAGGAAAACAGAAAGTCATTAAGGAATACTCTTGGGTGGGAGAAGTCGAGGGAGCAGACACCTGTGGTGAGAGACCCCAGAAGCAGTCTGAAGAAGCACTGTCTGGCCACCAAGAATTCCCCCACGTAATAGCCCCTGCTTACCTTCTGCCTTCCAGACTTTGTCCAGATTCCTCTCACTAACAGGCTGCCACCTGCAGCTATCCAGGGAAGGCGATTTTGGGGAATCGTAGCACCAGGTCTCAGAAGAGACTGATGGTATTGCTTCCCAGTGAACCATCTAAAGTTGTATATTATCTATGTCGCCCTCATTTACGTCATTACTCCCATCTAGCTTGATCTTTTCATAGACCCTAAGCCTAAGGGGCCCAGGTGACCCATGAGTTAAGCCCTCAGCTGTTAGCCAACAGGTTAGTGGTGGGCACTCACGCAGCCTCTCGATAGCAGAAAGATCTGTCAGTCTGCTCCCATAAGGATGGTGGGCTGGGGAATCCTAGGGGAAAGATCAACTCCGTCTCGGGGCCAGTATGAGCTGAAAGTCGACTTGATGGCACCCCCCCACATTTACGTTATGTCTCCATTGTCCATCGTAGCCTTGTCCCTGCGACCGTTTTAGATTGCTTCCCGTTGCTTAGCCATCTCTCTAGAAGTTATATTGCTCTCATCCCTGGTGCTTCAACTTTAAACTGGAGATAGTTTACTTTTTAACATTGCCTGTGTCTCATTGCTCACTTGAGAATCAATCCAGGTTACTAGAACAACATACACTGAATTTCTTCAATAATTTAGATCCCTATGCTTAGGAAAGAAATATATAAATAAAGGCAGAATGAATAATTATTTTGAAACCCAGAGAAATTCTAATATTTACATTTGCCACATATTTGAGATTAAAGTTCAGAGGGAGGTTACACAGAACGTGATGTTTTCCAAATTGACTGATAGAATTGTTGATGCTAGTACTTATCCTGCCAGCCTGAAGCCGTGGTTAAAACTTCCTGGAGATGTTGTTGCAGTGTTGTGTGCTATTGAGTCCACTGTGACCCATACTGGCCAGTGTGATGGGCAATAACTGCCTTGTAGGGAGCAGATCAGCAGATTCTTCTGCAAGCAGCTGCTAAGTTTGAACCATCTACCTTTAGGTTAGCAACGGAGCACTTGATTGTTGCACCAACCCATATGTTTTTCACTTTACCCATTCACCTGAGGTTTTGCTTTTTGTTTTTTTAACATTTGAAAATCTTTGTGACCAAGCATCTGATAAATGATTACAATCTAGTTCAAGGATAGTATTTTTTAATAGTGACTACTCGTTGCTCTCCAGAATGACTGCATTAGAAAAATCCGGCAGATTTTGATAGACATTATTTGAAAACTAAGTGGTTTGGAAGTATAATTTATCTTAGTGTCATCTTCTAATGAACAGAATGATGTTTACATTCTAATAGTGAAGTATATATGCAAAATTCATATCTACACTGAATGTAATTGCTAGCCAGAGTGCACTGGGATGATCCAGGCTCTGTGTAACCAGTTTTAATCATGACTCCAATATAAATTTTGTACATATGGATGATTTGTTTTTGTGTTCATGTTTTTCTTTTGGGGGGGTGTCAAGAAATCTTCAGATTACATTAGTTTCATGATGTAGGATTAAATGCTAGCAGCATAGAATTATGTTTTTATATTGCTCCTCAGTACATAAAACTTGGCATAGTAGAATGATACCTGACATTTTTAGATGTAAAATAATGTCAGTGTAGGCAGGTGAATAGTGCCAACTGGTTTCATTAGTTTTTGTGAGCTGGTTAATTAAGTTTTAAAAAGAATCCTAAACATCTCAGAGAGAATGAATGTTAAATACAGGACTGGTAGTGATTACAGGATTTTTTTTTTCTTTTTAAGAAGTACAATGTAAACTCACTGAATATCTGAAAGAATTGTCTTTGGTTTTACGACATGATAAAATATTTTAAGAGAGCAGACAATATAGATTATGCAGTGATGTATGAAAATATGTTCAATAACAGGTAAATGTTGGGAAGATGGACTCACCCATTGAAAAGTGGAACCTAATAATCGGTAACTTGGCCTTAAAGCAGGTGAGTGATGGACATATTTATAGAATTTGTGTTCACATATCTTTTGTTAGCTGTTCAAGTGACATTTTATTACTATGAAGCTGACTGCTTATTTGAACAACACCAGAAAAATAACTTGAACATTACCTTGAAAAGGGGATGGAATAAACAAACATCCATGACCTGTACAAGTTATTTGTTCTCTAGCTACACATTGGGTTCTTCCAAATGTGACAAAATATAAGAACAATAGTAAATATTTTCTGTCATAAGTGTCTAATTGAGCTTGAATTTGAGCACAAATAAGTATTTAGCATTTTATTACTTAGGTGCTCTTTTTCTACTAAAATAAACCATCTGTTTACTTAACCTGAGTTTTAAAAATACATTGTAGTGAGGTGCTTGTTTAAGCTAACTTCCTTAATCCGTTAGCATTATTATAAGTGAGCACATTAAATTCCTATTATGTATGTACTAAACTCAATTGCATGTAAATTATCTGTAGCTCTTTCTAATCTCGTGTGGTTATCTCCTCTCCCATACCTTGTCCCACATTGCAGAGCACAGCAAGGTTGTAGGCGCCTCGTGCACTTCTCTAGCTCATCTATGCTGACCTCGTGCACTTCTCTAGCTCATCTATGCTGGAGAAGCACCACATTTTCCTATGAGCTCAATGAGGACATGATGTTGAGAATGTGACTGTAGGAAAGGCGAGTTCATACAATGCATTTCAAAGACACACAGGGATTTCTGGAATCTAATTTTTTATAATATCGGTGCACCATTTCTAAAGTCTCAGGGTCGGAAATAAGAAAGCTACATAGATTGAACCACAGTGCTAACATTAACCAGCTATATTACCCCTGTTAATTTATTTACCCTTTCCAGTCTTCATTTTCCTTTTCTTTTAAATAGCAGCATTACATTAGATATTACTATTGCGCTGTCAGGTAAGCATTAGACTAACAACTGCAAAGTTGGTGGTTCAAACCCACCAGCCACTCTGCAGGAGAAAGATAAGGCTATCTTTTCCCACAAAAATTTATTACCTCAAACCCTTATGGGAGTTGGTTTGCCGGGAGTTGGAACTGACTCTTTGGCAGTTGGTTTGGTTGGGATGGCCTTTTTCAGCTTTTAAAATTTCAATCTGTGCACGGGTAATATTCATAATATTTAACAACCATTCTTTTGTCATGAGTTGAATCAGCTTGACCCTTCCACATGTTGGTTGCATATTTGGAGAATATATATACAAATATATCTTCAAAAATATATTTCATTTTATTCTTTAGATATCTTTCATTCTTACTAAGTAATATGAATTGTAGTAAAAATGTTCTTTATGTCATTCTAATAATTTCCACGTCAGCCTTTTCTTTGTCTCCACTCTTCCCTAGTCAAATCCTCTCTTCCTGCTTGTGCTAGGGAGGTGGGAGCCAGAGTAAGATTTGCGGTCCTAGTTGCCATAGCCAGAAGCCTGTGCCCCTGTCTGCCTCACTCACCAAGGATGTATGAAGAACAGTGAACTCCACCCAGGCCAATCAGGAGACAAGTAGTGGCAGTCAGCGAGGGAGCAAGTGGTTCAAGCCAAATTACGATGGACAAAGGCAGGAGGGAAAGGAAAAGGAGGTGTGTGGGCGTGAGTGTGCTCTCCTTGAGGCTTCATCTACTGAAGCGTGTGACGAAGTCAGTGAGCGTGGAAAGAGGGAATGAGGTGGACATGCATATGGCTCTTCTACCTGGAGACCATTTATGAAAGGTAGAGGTGGGGAAAGACACAGGACAGAGCAGCTCGGGCTCAGGCTGTCATTTGCTGGGGTCTCTGTGGTCCCAAGGAGGTACTCTTCTTGTCATGCAGGTTGGCCACCTTGACTGTGGCCTAAGTTGTTAAATGAAGTGAAGTTTCCCAGTCTCATCTGAGAGACCATTACCTGATGGAGACAGATATATAGAGTGCTTGATTTCTGTAGTAAGCTCCTTAGCTTTGCGGGCCGGTGCCCAACCAGGAGAAGACACAGAATCACAGTGTTAGAATTGACATTATTTGAGAGACCTATTATTTCATATGCTGTTGTTAGATGTGATCAGATTGGCTCTGACTCAGCCACACTGCACAACAGAAGAAAACACTACCCAATCCTGCACCATCCTCAAAACCGTTCTCATGTTTGATCCCATTGTTGCATCTACTGTGTTGATCCATCTCTCCCATTCAGGGTTTTCCTCTTTTTCGCTGGCCCTCCAAATTATCAAGCATGATGTCCTTTTCCAAGGGTTGCCTCTTCTGGTAACATGTCTGAAGTATATAAGACCGTAGTTCTCAAAGTAGCATATTTGCTTTTCAACACTTTAAAGAGTTCTGGTGCCACAGATTTATCCAAGATAATATTTAATCTCTTGACTACTGCTTCCATGAGCATTGACTGGATCCACACAAGATGAAATCTTTTCTCTATTTATCATAATGTTACTTATTGGTCCAGTTTAGATTTTGGTTTTCTTTACATTGAGTTGTAATCAATATGAAATCTGCAATTCTTGATATTCAGCAGCGAGTGTTTCAAATCCTCACTTTCAGCAAGCAAGATTGTGTCATCTGTTTATTGAAGGTTCTTAATAAGCCTTTCTCCAATCCTGATGCTGCATTCTTTTTTTAAAAATTGTTTTATTAGGGGCTCATACAACTCTTTGTGTAAAGCACATTTGTACATTCATTGCCCTCATCATTCTTAAAACATTTGCTCTCCACTTAAGCCCCTGGCATCAGGTCCTC
>NW_022103898.1:21890258-21893412 GCF_000313985.2 Echinops telfairi
CCATCTAGCTCAGAAGCAACAAAGCCCACATGGAAGAAGCACACCAGCCTGTGCGATCACAAGATGTCGAAGGGATGAGGTATGAGGCATCATCAGAACAAAAAATCTTACCATCGTGAATGAGGGGACGAGTGTGGGGTGGAGACCCAAAGCCCATTTGTAGGCCCTGATGCTGCATTCTTCTTCATATAATCCAGCTCCTCTGATTGTTTCTTCAACATACAGATTGAACAAGTATGATGATAGGATATAAGCCTGATACATACCTGTCTTGATTTTAAACTTTGCAGTATTCCCTTTTGTGATAAAGATGGGGCTTTCTACTCACGTAGAGTTACAGTCTTGGAAACTCATAGAGGCAATTCTTCCCTGTCCTATAGGGTCACTGTGAGTTCTCATAAACTCAATGGCATTGAGTTAGTTTTTTTTTGGTTTTTTTTTTTCAAGAAAGAAAAGCTTTTGTTTTCCAGTCTAGCCTGTTGGGGCACCATGCCCTGAGTTGGGTTTTTTTTTGCTTTTGAATATTTCCTTTTTCTATTCCTACAACTGCCTCTTGTTACCCATGAACACAATAAAAGTGTTCTGGAATGCCTGTTCTTCTCAAGGCTATACGTAGTTTATTCTAATCCACACGACTGAATGCCTTTGTATTACAAGTCTGTGAAACACAAGTAAGCATGTTTCTGGTATTCTCTGCTCTCCCCCAAGATCCTTCTGACACCAGTAATGATATCCCTTGTTCCATATACCCTTCTGAAGCTGGTCTGAATCTCTGTCAGCTCTGTCAACAATGTACTGCTGCAACCATTGTTGGATGATTTTCAGCTAAATTAATAATATATCATTCTATAGTTTGAGGATTCTTCTGGGTCACTTTTCTTTGGAGTGAGTACAAATATGGATTTCTTCCAGTGCCTTCTAACTTTCTTGGCATAGATGAGTGAGTGCTTCCAGTGCTTAATTAATTTCTTGAAACATTTCCGTTGGTAGCCGTCAAGTCCTAGAGCCTGTTTGTGTCTAATGCTTTCAGTGCAGCTTGAACTTCTTCCTTCAGTCCCACTAGTTTTTGCTCATGTGCTACTTCTTGTAATGGTTGCATATTGATTACTTTTTTTTGATACAGTGACTATATTCTTTTGATCCTTGTTGAATTATTAATATTTTGCCCATACAAACTTTCAGTATAGCAATTCAAGACTTGACTTTTTTCTTTTGTTTTTTTCAGTTGAAGGTATGCTGTGCGCATTCTTCCATTTTGGTTTTCTGACTGAGGTCTTTGCACATTTCATTAGTATTTTACTTTGTCTTTTCAAGCTGCCTTTTGAAATTTTCTGTTCATTTCTTTCACTTCAACACGTCTTCCATTTGCTTTAGCTGCTTAACATTTAAGAGCAAGTTTCAGAATCTCTTCTGAAATCTACTTGGATATCTTTTTCCTGTCTTTTAAAGGACCTTTTGCTTTTGTCATGTAAGATATTTCTTGATGTTCTCCCACAATTCATCTGGTTTTCTGTCATTAGTGTTGAATGTGTCAAACCCGTTCTTGAGCTATTCTCTAAATTCAGATGGGATTGACTCAAGGTCATATTTTGCCTGTCATGAACTTATTTTAGTTTTCTTCAACTTCAACCTGAATTTTTATATGGAGAATTGATGGTTGTTTTTATAGTTGGTCCCTGGCCTTGTTTTGGATACTCACCATGAGTTTCTTCATTGTCTCTTTCCACAGATGTAGTATTCCTGTGTATTCTATCTGTGATGTCTACCTATATAGTTGCTTTTTTATATTGCTCCTAGTATCTACAATGAAGAAGTCATTGGTCTTGCAAAATTAATGTCATGTGATCTGAAGCTTTATTTCTATCAGCAAGGCCATTTTTACCAACTGCTGATTCTTCATCGTTGTTTTCAATTTTTGCTTTCCAATCATCAGTGATCATCAATGCCTCTTGATTACATGTTTGATCAACTTCAGACTGGAGAAGTTGGTAGACTTCTTCAATTTCTTCATCACTAATTTTAGAGATTGGTGCATAAATTTGAATAATAGTGTCATGTCAGTTGTAGGTGTATAGATATTGACTACCCCCCCCTTTTATTCTTTTCCCAAACCCATTTTATTGGGAGCTAATCAGATATCATAATATCATTCCATAATTCAATCACATCAAGCAGTATTATACAATTGCTATCACAATCAGTTTCTAAACATTCTTTCTTTCTTGAACTCCTTGACATCAGCTCCCCTTTATCCCTGTATTAGGCCAGATTGACTAGAGAAACAAATTCAGTGACACCCATATATATGTAAGAAAGAGCTTTATATCAAGAAGTAATTGTAAATCAGGCAAACATCCCAGCCCAGTCTAACTCAAATCCATGTCTGAAACTAGCCCATAAGTCCCTTCAGACTCACACAGCCACTTGCACTGATGCAGCACGCAGGAAGATCACAGGCCATGTGGATGCAATGGTGGTGGCAGTATTACCGGGCTTGCGCAGGTCTCAGTGTGGCTTGTCAACAGGAAGGTGAAGCCAGAGTGAGCTTGGCCTGTTTCCAGAGAGCCATTTATCTCGGTGGCACCTCCAAATGAGGTCATCAAAGTGCAACCTGATTGACAGGCTAAATTCCACCCATATCTTCTGTGGGTGCCATGTTGGCACAAAAAAATCTAGCTCTCACAACCCTCTTCCCTGTACCATACCCCACAGAAACCCTTGTCCTACTTTCTGCCCTTATAGGTTCACCAATCCTATGTTTCATATACTGAAAAAGAGAAAAACATATAACAAAATTCAAGAGGGTCACCCCCAGTGGCCAACTACATCTCAGGTAAATCCCTATATGAACAAACAAACAAAACCACAGAAAATGTTGAAAACCAGATTAGGGCCAACGTGCATGAGGGGGAATCATCTCACAAGGTTTTAAGCATTCAAGTTAGGGTTTATCATTTTTGTTTGTTTGCTTGTTTAATCATTTTATTGGGGGTTCATACAACTCTTATCACAATCCATACATCAATTGTATAAAGCACATTTGTTTTTTTAAACCATTTTATTAGGGGCTCATACAACTCTTATCACAATCCATACATACATCAATTGTGTAAAGCGCATTTGTACATTCATTGCCCTCATCATTCTCAAAACA
>NW_022103898.1:21895038-21896259 GCF_000313985.2 Echinops telfairi
TCTATTTCCCCATCCTCATATATATATATATTTACATATGTACATGCCTTTATTTAGACCTCTATAAGTGCCCTTTGCCTCCTAGCTCTTTCCTCTATTTCCTTTTCCTTTTCTCTTGCCTCACTATCATGCTCAGCCTTCATTTGGGTTACAGTAATTTTTCTCAGTTACATTACCCTTGATCACACCCTACCAGGCCTCCTACATCCTTCTCACCACCAATTTGGATCACTTGTTGTTCCCTTGTCCCTGGGGTTGTTAACACCCACTCCCTTTTCTCCCACCCCACCCCTGATGTCGGCCGTCCCACTTTTCATGCCAGTATTAATGCACTTGTGCTCCCTTTCCCCTCTCCTGACTTGACCCTTGCATCAGTATCCCTCATCCCTCTGATAGGGCTGTCTCCCTATCTGGGGGGACCTCTTTATGTCCCCCATCATGGCTTTGCATGGCAGTCATTCAGTAGACTCCCCTCCCTCTCAACAATTTGATCCTAGCTGACATGACATCCCCTCTTCCAAAGTGACCTTCAAGATACATACCTAGATAGGATGATGTAATGTTCTTTGGCACCGGTCAGACTCTCTGCCAGGCTGTCTGGCCACAGTGTCCAACTGATTAGGTGCCCTGCAGGCCTAAGCTTGTGCCCATCCTGTTACTTGATCCTATAGCAGTGTGATTGACTAACTTCGCTCAGCATACTATTTCTAGATCCCTCCTTGTTTTTAGGTATTTCAAGGTTTCATCTCTGTTTTTTAGGGATGTAGAGAATTTCACTATGTGTATATTCCAGAGAATTATTTATTTATATTAAGTACTTTCATTGGGGGCTCTTACAGCTCTCATCACAATCCATACATTCATCCATTGTGTGAAGCACATTTGTACATATGTTGCCATCATCATTTTCAAAGCATTTTCTTTCTACTTGAGTCATGGATATCAGCTCCTCATTTTATTCCCTCCCTCCTTCCCTCATGAACCCTTGATAAATATTAGATTATTATTTTCATATCTTACATTGTCTGTGTTAGACAGGGTTCTTTAGAGAGATAAAATCAAATAGCTGATAATTTAATATATTTACTTATAAAGATAACTAGATAGATAACAAGAAATGAACTGTTAAATCATATACAGATAAATATATAATACAAGAAATAAACAGTTAAATTACAAAGCACTACAAATGGCTCAATGCAACTCACTCCCGTGAGAGAG
>NW_022103898.1:21897376-21900924 GCF_000313985.2 Echinops telfairi
TTATTAGCCATTCGAGTGTCATCCTTTGTGAATCATCTCTTCAGGTCCTGCGCCCATCTTATCAGATGATTGTTAGTTTTTTTTCTTGTTGTAGGCTCGTAGTATACTGTAGATTTTACTAATTAGTCCTTTGTTATGCTATTGGTCAATTGATCTTCTTCTAATCTGTGGGCTCTCATTTTACTCTTTTAATGAAATCTTTCCATGTACCACAGTGCTTTATGTTTAATAAGTTCTGTTATCTATTTTGTTTTCCATGGAGTGTGCTTCCTTTTCATAGCTGGCGGCCTGTGCATTCCTTGTCCTAGGTACTTAGATTTGTCCCAGTTTCCTCACTGATGACTCTGATAGCATTGGGTTTTACATTTAGGTCTTTGATCCACCTTGGATTTGTTTTTTGTACATGGGGTGAGATATGGGTCTTGTTTCATTCTTATGCAGATGGACATCCAGTTTTCCCAGCACCATTTATTGAAGAAGGCGTCATCTCCTTACCATTTAATACTTACTGGGCTTTGTCAAGATCACTTGTCTGCTCAGATATTTATATTTCTGAGTTTTCTCTCCTGGTCCATTGGTCTGTGTATCTGTCCTTATACCGGAACCAGGCTGTTTTGACGGCTGGGACTGTGCAGTGGGTTTTGAGATCAGGAAGTTCCAGACCACATACTTTGTTCTTGTTTTTGAGGAGGGTTTTTTTTTGCCTATTCTGGGTTTCTTCCCTTTCCCATTGAAGTCGGTATTTAGTTTTTCCATTTATTTAAAGAATGATGCTGGAATTTGAATTGGGATTGCATTGAATTTCTAGATTGTTTAGGTAGTATTGACATCTTCACAATATTGAATCTTCTGATCCATACAACGTTGCACTTCAAGATCAGTTTTGGTATGTTCTTTCTGCCAATGAATGTAGTGCTATTTCAATTTGTCATTCCAGGTATAGTAAACTAAATGATCGTTGATTCAAAGTGGCCGATATCAGTCTATTTCAGCTCACTAATGCCTAGGATACCGATCTTTATGCATTCCACTTCATTTTTCATGACTTCCAGTTTTCCTAGATCCATACTTTGTACATTTGTACTCTGATTTTAATGGATATTGGTCATTGTTTCTTCCCGTTTTGACCCGTTACTATCAGATTAAGGCCTGAAAATTTTTGTTCCCTCTGTTTCGTTTGAGATCAATTACTTTGAGGAGGCAGCACTTCCCCAGTCATATTTTGAGTGCCTGTCAACCCGATGGCTCATTCTCCAGCAATATGTCTGACAGTCTCCCAACTGCTGTGCACAGGATTTCAGTGGCCAATCTATGGAAAGTGTATTGCATATTCATTCTTCTTGGTCTTAGTGTGGAAGCTTTGCTGAAATCTTTCACCACAGGTGACCCTGCAGGTATTTGTAATCATGGTGGCATAGCTTCCAGCATTATAGCAACGTGCAAGCCACCCCCATGCAGTACGACAAAGGGACAGATGAATGGTGATACTTGACATGATGTTATATTATGTACTAGCTTATGAAAATGCTAAAATATTTCAGCAACTGGTTCAGCCATTGTGGTGCGTGCAGCTTTAATCTCAGCTCTAAAACAGTACATAACATCAGCAGGAGCAATGGCAAATGGTCAGGGGCCAGGAACTCAGGATCTCTGAACTTTATGACAGGATTAGACTACTTCCGGGGCTCTTCACCAGGAGTCCTGAATTCCTGTACCTGATTGGCGTCAGAGAGTTTGTGAGCACCAGAGATTCTATTCAAAATATCAAGTGCCCCTGTGATTTTCTAAAGAAAATAATTTTTGTCTGTGAAATTCTTGAGGGGAGTCCGTGACACAAATATCCATAGTTAAGAATGAGTGGAATAACTCAACCCCTTAAAGTTTCCTTTTCTAATGTTCTACAAATTTGATTCCAAGGGTTCACTGTCACTTTATTGGCAATTTTTTGAGTGTTGCTTTGTGAGAATACTGGAGAAGCACATTTATGCTTGCATAATTCTCTGAAGTCTCAAAAGGAGCCTTTCAAGTTCCATATTGTCGTCACGATTACAGATTAGGAACTGAAATTTTTATAACACCTATCACGATAGTGATTGTTTGTGAGGTCATTTTTTATTAATCGCTCTCACTGACGGCACGCTCTCTGAGAGAGCACAAACTAAGTCTCTTGACCACCATGTAACTTGACACCACGCTGAGCACTTTGTATGTTAAACAAAAACAAGAATGAAAAATCATGTTAGTGGATCTGACTTGTGGCAGCCCCATGTGTATGGAGTAGATTTTGCAGAAAGACTTGTTCTGTGAGTCCATGTAAATGACATGTAGAGCCAGGAGTCACGTGGGGCTGATGGGTCAGGACCTACCTCAGGAGGGCTCTGAGTCAGGATTCTTATCTGATGGTGAGGTGCACACTCTTGTCAGCACTGCCTGTGGAGCCAGATACACTTTCCAACCTGTAGGCAGTATGACAGCATCAAAATCACATGGAATACTTGTTAAAAATTCCCATTTTTAAACTCAATTTCATGCCTATTCTCAAACTCCACTCTACCCCCCAAATCAGGACAGTTTGCGAATTCACTGCTTTCGGGAAAATGCAGTGGCTTCTTTAAAAGGTCAATTATCATTTATAGTATTTAACTCTGACTTTTCATATGTGGTATTTACATACTTAAATAAAAGTCGTGTTTTTATATGAATAATTCAGGTGGATTTTATGAAACATTTTTTAGGTGCAGGCTACAGTAGTTGGTTTTCTAGCAGCTGTGGCAGCGATCATATTGGGCTGGATTCCAGAGGGGAAATACTACCTGGATCATTCCATCCTCTTATGCTCTAGCAGCGTAGCAACTGCCTTCATCGCATCGCTCCTGCAGGGTAAGTTAGATCCACAGTTTCTGTTTCACGGTTGAGGACGCTTTGTATTTAAATGGGACAAGTAAACCTGCCTGAGAAGGAAAGCACCAGTGTTCCCCAGTACAATGAGCGAAAGGAAAGTGCTCAGATTGCACCTTGTCAGAGGCGAAAACTCGAGGAACCTGGAAATACCAAGAAGTCCTGTCCCATTCCATCTCTCCAGGTTTCCCTGTGCCTGTGTGTTATCACAGCAGAGAAAAGTGACCTGCAAACTTTAAAACAGCTTAATTCCTTCAGTTATAACGATGCTTAAACTATACTTATATTGATAACTGTAAGCTTCGGTGTGGAGCAGGCTGTTTGAGTTGGTCTTTTGGCCATGGGAACTCTGATACAGCTCCCAAGATTAGGGAAACATCCCCAATAGTTCTTTCTCCAAGTTAAATGAATTAGGAAACTCTTTTCTGGAAATCATTACAAGGTATTTCCTAACTTGTTATGTGAATATTAACAAATATTCCAGGAATTCTTAGTTTCAAAAGCCGTTCTTTAAAAATTTCGCCCCCCCCCCAACTACCAGAACCCCAATTCTGCCTTGCAGACCTGGCTAGACCAGATGATGCACAGCAGTACAGATGGGAATTGGAAACACAGGGAATCTAGGACAGATGAACCACTCAGGACCAGGG
>NW_022103898.1:21902393-21904270 GCF_000313985.2 Echinops telfairi
ATGATCACTTGACTCTTGTTACTTCGTTTTTACATGTAAACTAGGTATGGTTATCTGCATTTTGTAAGTGAGGAAGCACACTTAGACACTTAGGCACATGAGACATGTTCATTGTCATCAGCGTCATAGTAGCAGAGTCAAAATTAAAACCAAGTTTCTGACTCCTAGCTCTTTCCACTGCACTATGGATGTTGGCATGGTCTTTCAAATGACCTGAATTTGGACAGAAATTCTACACCTTGATCGACTATTGCAAAATAAAATCTTGGCGTTTTCAGCTCTTTTTTTCTTTTATATGGAAAATTTCATATTTAAGTCATATTACAGGAAAGGTAAGTCCAGTGACTTACAAAGCCTCCAGAGTGCTACATATGTGGCATTGTTTGAAGCAAGACAAAACTTCTTGTTTAACATTTGGCTTTATAGGATAACTGAAAAAATATAAGATTAGTCCCTTAAAAGCTTCGTGACCTCGGGCAAGTATTCAACCCTACTTACCAGCACCTGTTTTATTGTTTATGAAATGAGTATACTGGAATAAAAGCACAAATTACCCTTATTTTCAGCCTAAAAATAGCCACATTTGAGCTCTCATTCTGATTTATGGCGAGTGCATTTTAAGCTTCCTCTGCACTGCATCTTCTTACTGATATGCTGCTGCCATAATAATATCTATACAGTTGGCACAAGAAAACCTATTCAATAGGATGTGACCATCACTGCTCTCATTTTTCTCCTATAATTCAAGGAAGTAAGGATTTAACAGTATAAGGACACTCAATTTTTAATCTGTTTTTTAATTGTGGGCTCACAGAGAGTTGGGGTTTATGGGGTATCATTTAGAAAGATTGTTTCTTGGGTTCTGGCCTCCATTGTTCAAATTGTAATTACTTCCCTTCTCTTAATACTTCAACACTTTTAAATTAAAAAAAGAAGCAAGCATTGCTGGTTATCACCATGTAAACACATCTGTTTTTCTTGATCATATTCCCAGTTGTACACACACGCACACTACACAATCCTTTCTCTCCTATATCCACATTTTGGGTTTGATATATGTGAGTACATTGAATCTAATGCATACATATTACTGAATATAAAATTTTGGTTTTAATGTAGCTGTATAGTAACTTTTCACATTTATAAATGCAACATTGAACTTCTCAAATCTTCTGTGATCCCCCCCTCGGAGTTTGTTGCCAGGTATTTTACTAAAGTATTAGTGTGAAACCTTTTGTTTGCTTCAGTCAGCTTATTTGAGTAGTCTGGCTGGAAATAATATGCTGCCTAGATGCCTGCAGATCTACGCATCTGTGAGATTTCCTTTAAATTACAGCATAATAGTAATGACTATTTTTTCTTCCAGGAATAATAATGGTTGGAGTTATCGTTGGTTCGAAGAAGACTGGGATAAATCCTGATAACGTTGCTACACCCATTGCTGCTAGTTTTGGCGACCTCATCACCCTTGCCATATTAGCTTGGATAAGTCAGGGTCTGTACTCCTGTCTTGGTAAGTTGAGTTGAAAATAAATAGTGTTTCATTCAGAGCTTCTTAATTATTTTTTCTTAATTGTGCTTAAGGTGGAGGTTCCTATTTAACAGTGTAACTAACAATTTCTACACAAATTACCAAGTGTCATTTGTTCCATTTTCCCCTCCATGCCATCATTTCAGTCATCCCATTCTGGTTGTACGCTAGCTTCCTTGGTCTCTTACCATTTCATCTTGGAATTAAAGGAATTTTGACTCCTTAATATAGATGATTTGTAAAAGGTACTTATTACTTATGGGAGGTACTCATTAATGAGCCAATCTGTTAATTAGCTAAAAGGTGACCTGGATGGATACCGTATATATTCGAGTATAAACTGACC
>NW_022103898.1:21905628-21913297 GCF_000313985.2 Echinops telfairi
GATTAAAAAAATGCGGAAAAACTCGGCTTATACTCGAGTATGTACAGTAATTTGGGCCTGAGGTTAAAGATTATGTCAGACCTATAGTCTTTAGGGACTCTGTAGTTTCAACCAATCTATTGAGTCTAGATTTTTAAATTATTTGAGTTCTTTTCTACATTTTCCGCCAATTCTGTCAGGATCCAGGATGGTCTGTAGTGGTAGCTGGGTACCATCTAGTTCTGGTCTTACAGTCGCCACAGCCATGATTTGTGTAGACTATTAATCTGGTAGATGATTTTCTGCTCAGAGATTTTGATTTTCATTTCTTTTTTTGGTTTCGGACATGAGTTCAATAATTATAGGTTAGACCAAATGTATGTTGTTTGTTTTTTAAATTTTGTGCATATGGAGCACACAAGGAATGATATATATATATTTAAGTATTTTCAGGGTAATGCTCAATTTCTTTCTTCCCACTGAAAACAAAAAGCATAGAAGATTATAGCTTTGTCATGAAGGGAATTACCTTGACTGTCTATTACAGAGATGATAAATGTCAGTTTGCTGTAATGTGGCAGCTTGCATATTGCTGTGATTCTAGAAGTGATGCCACTGGTAATTCAAATACCAGCAGGCTCCCCCATGGTAGACAGGTTTCAGTGGTGCTTCCAGATTGAGATAGGGTAGGAAGAAACAATTGGCCAGTGAGTAGTAGTCAGTTGATAAGGCCCCTCTAGCCATAATTATTTATCTGATACATTGTAATTCTGGACTCTATGCCTACATCTATAATCCAATATTGGACAGAGTGCTTTGCTATGCTAATACACAGGATTAGAGTGGGATTAAGTCCTGATTTTAGGAGAGGGTGTGAACCAAGTCACACCTTTTTGTATCCTTGGCAGTGTTGTCTGCTAAAAGACAAAAACCACACCTCCATCAAAGCCTTGCTTTCTGTGTAAGAGCCACCTCAGACACAGAGAAGGCCCAGGCCATTGGAACAGCACATTGAAGATCTCTCTGAAGGAGTAGAGGCCTGAGGCCCTGGCTGTTGTCGCACAGAGACTATGGGACATAGCAAAGGACCCAAGACCAAAGGCAGAGGCGAGGAAACTGTGAGTGAGAGCAGAGGAACAGCACCAAGAACTTTGAGGCAGAGTGGTCGGTGGACTTTCTGGTCCTAGAAGGCAGAGTCCAAGGGACCATGGTGCCGAAAGGCTGAGGACAAGAGACACTTGGCTGCTGGCTGAAGAAAAGTGTTGCTAAAGGCCCTTAGTGTTTACCGATCCTGACTTGTGGTAACTTACTAACTTCTCTAATAAACCCCATAATGGTGAGTTTTGTGTGTGAGTTCTCTGTGGCCAGTGGAATGAATTGTAAGACCCAGTGTAGACACAGAGTGCTATGGGAAGAGCGGTTGGTGTCAGAGTAGGTAAAGAAGGGTGGAGGTGAAGACATGCCTGATCCCTGCCTGGTGGCCACGAGGAAGCCCGAGGAAATCAGATAGGCCACCATCATCCCATCCCCAATGCTGTTTTCATAGTCAGTAAAAACATTATAAATAGCAGGAGAACATTGTCTGATATGATGCCAAAGGATGAAAGACTTAAAATATGATAGGGGAAGGGCTGACTTCTCAAAATAAGAGTCGACCTTAATGATAATGGAGTAAAGCTTCCAGGACTTTCCTTTTGCTGCGACTTAGAAGAAACAGCTGCAGGCATCCATTAAAAATTGGAACATGAAATATATGAAGTATGAATGCAGAGCAATTGGGCCTTTTAAGAAATCAAGTGGAATGCATAAAGATAAATATCGAGCTGAAATAAACTTGTATTGGCTATTTTGAATTGAACAATTGTATTGTCTATGCTGGGAATGACATGGTGAAGAGGAGTGGCTTCACATTGATTGTCAAAATTATTGATTATTTTAAGATCTCTCCTGAAGTGCACTGCTGTCAGTGATAGTCTAATGTCCATAAATTTACCACTATTATTCAAATTTGCACAGCAACAAATAATGCCAAGGATGAAAAAAATTGTTTTTTTTAACTAACTTCTGCAGAGTAAAATTAAGTGTGCAATCAAGATGAATGAATAATTATTGGTTCTTGGAATGTAAAAGTTGTAAATAAGTTTGGTAGTTGAAAATAATGTTGGTGATTAAAAACAATGCCAGAGATCACACAATAGAAATTTATAGGACCAATGATTTATTGATTGCAAATATCTTTTTTCTTTCTGGTGAATTTTTACTGTGAATTAGGAGGGGGTTTTCATTCAAACCACAACTTTTTACTCAACAGTTCAAATCACTCCTAACCACCCCCCTCCATCCGTCCCCTGTTCCACCCCCATTGCCTCTTTCCTGACTTTTCTTCTCCCTCATCTGGACTTCCATCCTCCCCTTCACCCACATCAATACCAGTCTGATGCTTTATCTTACCACCCTGTCCACCCGCCCTTGGGGACCTCCAAAATTTATTCCCTTTGCAAATATGCTTTTTTCTTTTTAAAATATCTTTTTAAAATAACATAAATGGTGACTATATAGCTGGACTGTACCAGATAAAATAGACAGGAATCAACTTGACTCCATCTATGAAAAGAGATAATAGAGAAGTTCAATATGAACAGTGAGAACAAGACTGGGGCCCAAATGCAGAACAAAGTATCTGTTGCTCGTACACATGTTCAAGTTGGAGCTGAATAAAACTATAGTCCACGAGAGTCAAAATATGACCTTGAATATATCCCACCTGAATTTAGAGATCATTGAAGAACAGATTTGGTGCAGTGAACAGATGACTTGTGGGATGGCATTAAGGACATCATACATGAAGAATGCAAAAGCTCATTAAAACTAAACAAAAAAAGAAATTATAGGCAGTCTGTGTTATAAAGGCTGACTTAAATGGACAACTAGTACTTTTTAAGGATATGTAAGTTAGCCCTCATTAGAAATGCTTTACCTCACCCCTCCAAAAAAATAAAAAATAAAAAAACAGAAAGAAAAGATCAAAATAATGTCAGAAGAGAAGTAAACCAAAGAAATTATAAAGTGAAGGAGCTGAACAGAAGCGTTCCAAGTGTAGCTTGAGAAGGCAAAGTTTTATAATGAAATGTGCCCAGGCCTGGAATTAGACAACTCAACTAGAAGAACGTGCTTAGCATTTCTCCAGCTGACCAAAAAATTTTTGGAAAAGAGAAAAAGATAAGCCTTGAGTTCTTGAAGGATTCTATGGCCAAAATACTAAATGATACAAGAATCATCAAAGGAAGATGGAAGGAATATACAGAGTCACTGTACCGAAAGTATTTATTGGATGTAGAACCAATTCAGCAGGTAAAGTCTGTGGAGAAATTCCATTATCTTTTTACTTCATTTTTCCACATAACCAGGAACCACTGATACTGAAGGAAGAAGTCTAAACTGCATTGAAGACATTGGCCAAAACAAGGCTCTGAGAACTGACAGAGTACCAATTGAGATGTTTCAGCAAATGAATGCAGTATTCACTCTCACATGCCCCAAAATTTGGAAGACAGCTACCAGGCCAACTGACTGGTAGAGATCCATATTTTTGCCCATTCCAAAGAAAATGATCCGACAGTACGGAAATTATTGAACAGTATTACCATATGTTTCAAATTTGGCTGTAAATACTTTAATAGTGCTTGCAGCAGACATCCACAGGGAACTGTCAGAAATCTGAACCATATTCAGAAGCGGTACCGTTGCTGATATCAGATGGACCATGAATAAAAGCAGAGAGTACTGGTGTTAATCTGTTGACTATGAAAAGGCTTTCGACTGTGTAGGTCATAACGAACCGTGGACAACATTTCAATGAATGGAAATTCCAGAATACACCTGTGCTCATGTGGTATTTGTACACAGACCAAAAGGCAATTGTTCAATCAGAACAAGGGGATACTGCGGGGTTTAAATCTGGAAAGGTGTGTGTCAGGGCCGAACCCTTCTATCATACTCATTTAATCTGTATTCTGAGCTATGATCTGAAGATGGGGGTTATCTGAAGAAGAAGGTGCCATCAGAAATGGAGGAAGATTCATTAACAACTTAAATTATACAAATGACACAACGTTGCTTGCTGCGAGGCAAGAGCACTTGAAGCACTTGCTGATGAAGATCAAACTCCACTGTCAGAATGGCGTACAAGTCAGTGTAAAGAAAAAAACCATCCAGGAGAGGTAGATCTATCGAGACAGTAACTGGACAGGGGCATGGCAGGGGAGGATGGGGGAAAGGGGGAGCTAACGAGGATGAGAAGAAAATGTTCTGAAATGGATGGTTTTACAGATCTTAATATGATTGAACTATTGTAGGATATATGAATTACATACCAATAAACATTTTAGAGAAAAGAAAAACCCGTCACAGCTAGACCACTAGACAAACATCACAGTAAACCAAAGACTGGTGTTGTCAAGGCTTTCGTTTTACTTGGATCCGCAATCAACGCCCACCGAAGTAGCAGTCGTGAAATTAACCACCAGATTTGCTGCAAAAGGCCTCTTTAAAGTGCCAAGCAGCAAAGATAACACTTTGAGGACTAAAGTATATTTGCCCCAGGCCATGATGTTTTCATTAGTCTCATCTGTAAAGAAAAACTAGACAATGGATAAGGAAGACTATAGAATTTAGATGCTGATGAAGAATATTAAATACATATCACAGACTGCTGGAAGTTGAAACAAATCTCTTGGAAGAAGTACAGCCAGGGTGCTGCTTAGACATGAGGATGCAAATGTGTTTGATACAATTATATATGGATTGTTGTAAGAGCCCCCGCTAAAATGATTTATTAATAATTTTTTAAAAAGAAGTGAGGATGGTGAGATTTTGTTTCATGTACTTGGATATGTTTTCGGGAAGGACCAGCCCCAATGTAACATCATGCTTGGGAAGGTGGAGGGTCAGCGATTAGAGGAAGCCCATCAGTGAGGTGGCCTGACACATGGCTGCAGCTAGGCTAAAACATAGTTGTGATTGTGAGGCTAGCGCGGGAGCAGGCCCCGTTTTGTTCTGTTGAACGTCGTAGGGTCACGCTGAGCCCAGACCAACTGCATGGCACCTAACAACAACGATTGGGCATAAGGTACTTCTCTCTGTCTGTATGTTTTGGTGCAGTTTATAACTAGATGCTGAAGTTGGGAACTTAGTTATTAGCTTATAGGTAACATTAGAAAATGTGACTTCATTCTTTCTGTACTGCATTAAACTCACCCATCCTGTCCAAGGCAGGCAACTGGACATCCGCAGTTCTCTCTCTGCAGGGACTGGCTTCTAACTGGGCAGGGGAAGGGAGAAGATCATCTATCAAATAGACTCCTGGGCTCTTCCCCGCAGTGTTACCACTTAGATCAGTCTTTACCACAGGGAGGAAAGGATGAAGGGATTCTTCCCAGCATTATTAAGAATTCTTTGGTTTGGCCCGGAGCATTGTGGGTAGGAGGTAGGGATGGAGGTTTGAGTGTAGTTCTGGGATGGGTTCTTATACAAACATGAAAAAGAAAGGTATACTCATTTGTACATCATTTGTAACACATGTCGCAACTGCGTACTAAATACCAGGGTATCTTGTCCATTGAGGCTACAGTGGTATAAAGTGAGAAATAAAATGTAATTGACCAGAGTCATGGCATTTGGTATAATGATACAGACTACTATGAGATTTCAGAAGATGACTCAGCTGTTTAGGAAAATAGTGTATGTTGGCTTTATAAATTTTTGTTAATTATACAAGCGATTGATAAGTTTTTAAGAAGAGGCATAGAGTGATTCATTAGTGTATCACTTAGATCAAGAAATTGAAAAGAGACATGGGCTAATAACCTGTCAGACCATAATTTTTAAAATAACTTATTAAATATTATTTAGCTTCTTCTAGGTCTTAGTCTTCTGAAAGTTGACTCAAGGTAATTCAAGATGAACTAATTAAAATAGAATCTTTTACATTTTATGCGAATCATTTATTCCCCTGCAGGGATACTTTCAAAGGGGCTCCAAATGGGTATCCTATGTAGTGTAGCATTTGATGGTGTTTGCATTTGTAGACCCTTTGTAAAGTGTATTATGAGCACTAGGGGGCCTCATAAACTCAGTAGTTGTAGAGTAATAAACTTGGTATTCTGAATGCAAAGATCAGAAACAGACACATTTAAATTCTAGAACCCCACTTACCATGCTGAGGAGCCAGCACTTAGAAACAAAGTTTCATTCCTGAATTATATTGGAAACACTTAGCATCTTTAGAGATAAAAAGATTTCCTGTCAGTTATAGGATTTGGCTATAAATAGAGGCATCTATTATGTGGCACTCAGTCTCACTTACCTCCTGACTTAGACATTTTGTTATTCTGAGTTGACATTGAGCCAGGGCTTTAAACTGGTTTGAGCTGATTCAGTCTTGGCGGGTGCAATGAAATGGGGATACACCTGAATTTGTGAACTGAGTGAACCAGAATCAGAACAAGAAAAGTTATGGGAGGGGGGAGCGGGGAGGGAGGGGAAAAATGAGGACCTAATGTCGGGGGTTTAAATGGAGAGAAAATGTTTTGAGAAATGATGTACAAATACGCTTTACACAATTGATGTGTGTATGGATTGGGATAACAGTTGTATGAGCCCCTAATAAAATGTTTTAAAAAAAAAAGAAAAAAAAGAAAAGTTATGGGTCCAAACCTTGGAGTGGGAGACTAGGGAGAGGTGTAGAGAGCTCTTTCAGGAGCCTGATGCAGGAGATTGGAGAGCCACACACTTTCAAAGCAGGTGTAGTCAGTCACCATCTTTGGGCTGAATACTCTTGGTTCCAACTCTGCCGGTAAAGAGGTTTGGTTGGGTTACTGTGCAAGCAAGGTGCGTACAACCCTTCTTTTCAAAGAGATTAAGTTGGTTTTTGCTTTTTTTTTATGCTCAAGAACCTTCTACTTATTTTTCTCATTTTCTAAATGAAATGTATACTAACAATTTGTCTTTTCAAAATGGAAATGAAAAACAAATGTTTTTCATTAAGCAAATATACTTAATTATCTATGCCATAAACATAGGATACAGCAATAAGGAGATTAAGGTGTGAGCAGATTGCTGACCAATACTTTTTCCCATTGTGGTTATAATTTTGATATACCCACATTTTACAAATCCCAGTCCATTCCAGGGGAGCTTTGTTGGTCATGACTGAACTGGGATGCACCAGGGGAAGCCCACCTTTGAGTAGCCCCTTCTGTACTGCTGACTTTGATCCATGCAGCAACTCCAACTCCCTCACACTTTCAGTGTGCCGCCTATCTTTCGGTCCTGATAAATTTTGCCGGGTTATTTGATGTTGTGGTAATACATGTATATATTTGCAATGTCTCCTGTGTCTTTTGTTGTATGTGGATTCTAATGGAGATATCTGATGTCTGCAATACCCTGGAGTGACAGTAACTCCTATCTGGGATCTGAAGTAAATATGGGATTTTCCTTTTCTACTTCTAGAACCAAAAAGACAGCAAAGCTTTATTTACTTCTTTCGACTTTATTTGTTGTCTTCACCCTCAGCCAGTTGCAATCTAGTAGAGTCCAGTGGACAAGCGACCCCACAGGTGTTAGCGTGAACTGTTCCATATGGTTCTCAGCGAGTGGCCTTTTAGAAGTAGATTGCCAGGCCTTTCTT
>NW_022103898.1:21914049-21916965 GCF_000313985.2 Echinops telfairi
CCCTCCAGCTCCTACTAACCATCAGTCTGTTTCTTTTGGCATGGAAAACCTTTTGTTTTTTCTTTTATAGCAGTGGTCTCATGCAATACTTGTTCTTTCGTGATTGACTTAACTTCACTCGGCTTAACCATCCTCCCCATCCATCCATGTCATGAGGCGTTCCACAGTTTCATCAATATTCTTTAGTGATGCCTAGTGTTCCATTGTGTGCATGTACCAATGTTTCTTTATCCATTCTTCCATGATAGTTTATCATATGTCACAGATTTTCCCTGAGTTTAAATGATATTTTTCTCTTTTGAATTTCCAGTTCCACCGGCACTCTTTTATGATGTCCTTAAAGCTGGCCAGTCATTTATAGCTTTATTGTGGGATGGTAAATGTAGTGCTTCCATGATCAGAGTATTAGCTTCCTGAGAATAAAACTCTGTCTTAAGTTTACATATTTAATATTTATGATAGTGGATGTTTTAATAAACAGTACTTTACCAAATGCTTTATTCCTTTGGAAAACTATCCAATTAATATAGTAGAAGCTTTTTAGGGAGTGGTTTATGCATGGTAGATAGAAAATGGAGTTCCCTCTGAATTATCTGACACTATAGCTGTATAATATCTTAAGATTGTAACAAGAAATGAACCATCCAGCGTGGACCCAGTATTAGGGAAGTATTATGGGGGAGGGTGGAGGGAGGTATTTTACCTTAGCAAAAATGCCTAGATATAAAGATCAAAGAAGTCACTAATGTAGAGATTAGGATCACTATAGGAAAACAAAAGTAGCAGCATATACCTTGAAGAGACCTGTTTTCAAGGGAAATGGAAGAAGAAATAGAAAAAGGCATTCATTCATGCTGAGAAAGCATATTGCAATCTTAAAAGCTATTAAAACTTTCTAAGATTGCACCAACCACTCAAATGCAAGCACAGTTGTTTTTACCCTCTCTTCCCTCTTTGCATAATTAAAAAATTATAAGCATAATTCTTATATCTCAAAACCAAAGCAAAATAAAATACAAATTTGTTGCTATCTAGTTGGTTACAACTCTCGGGGCCCTTACTGGGCAGACTAGAACTGCCCCCATAGGATTGTAAGCCTGTAAATCTTCACAGAAGCACACTGCCACATCTTACCTGCGCAGGGCCTCTGGTGTCTTTGAACCACTAACCTTTCAGGGAGCTTAACCACAGCACCACCAGGGCTCCTACTTCTTGGCTACACATGCTATTTATTGATTTGAAAAAAATAAAATAACTCCTCTCTCTAGGCAAGATCTGAGAAGCCAATGTTGATTGATTTCTCACCCTTCAAAGTTAAATTGAAAAGATGGTTTATTGAAACTGTAAAAACAGGAGCAATCAGCCTCAGGTTACCCCAGTCCTCTAGAGGCTAAAGAGGATGCTTGCTACCTGGTCATTTACAGAGCAGTTGAGTGCATCACTACTTTGATGTGGCTAGTGGCTAGAATCTAAATTAAGGTGACTAGACATCCTGCTTTTTAACAATTTTTCCCACGTCCCGTGGCATTTTAAAAAGTCCTGATTTTTGGAAAGAATGCACGACAAGCTAGGGTATACGGTTTTTGGCTACCATGTGGCTATTTCGCCAGGATATGAGTTTTAGCAATAGTGTCCCGCTTTTGTCCCGCTTTACCAATGTTAAAATCTGGTCACCTTACTCTAAATGTGTCTCGTGTGTCACTCTGCTCTGCTCAGTCTAGGAAGAGGTGAAAGAGCTCTGAATCCCCAAAGATGGCAGTCATGTTTGGCAGTTAGGTGAAATCATTGTAATGTAGCCCCCTTTGCTGTGCTAATTCCTACTTTCCCATTTTTGTTGTGCAGTTCAGTCAAGTTGATCTTAGCTCTAGCCACCTGGGTGAGAGCAGACAGTCTCTATGGGAGCAGAGTGCCTGCTCTGTCTCCACCAGGCTGGTCTGAATCACTGACCTTTCGGTTAGCTGCTGAGTGCCCAACCCCTGTGTCCCCAGGGCTTCTTGACTTTGCTGTAGTTGGCCTTTTGAAAATAGGTTGGAAACAGATTGACGCGCCTCATGGAATCAGTGCTTTCTTACATGGATGTTTATTAGTCCTAAAATTACCTAAGGTTTTATGTTTATCATTTTGCTTCGTTTTTCTGTGTTTTTTGAAGTTCTCATTGTATCCTTGCTTTGGTCTCCTCTTGCTGCTGTTAAAACAAACAGACAAACAAAACACTACAGCGTGACTTTGAAACAATAGACCTTCTCACTCACAGTTCTTATAGTGCCAGAAGTCTGAAATCAGTCTTAAAGCACCAAAGTCAAGGTGTTGGCAGGGCTGTTCCCTCTAGCGCTGCCAGGGGAAAGTTCCCTCCTGGGGAGAATTTTTCTGCTTTTCGTGACTGCCGCCGTTCCTTGGCTTGTGATCACCTCACTCCAGTCTCCGCTGCCATGGCCACATCGCCTCTCCCGTCTGTAGTCAGACCTACCTCATAAGAACACTTAGGTTTACATGGGGGGGAGGGGGGGCCCTCCCTGGAAAACCCATCTTCAGACTTTTAGCTTGATCACGTACGCAAAGTCCCTTTTGCTGTATAAGATAACAGGGTCTGGGACTTAGGAAGTGGCTATCTTTGGGGACCATCAGTCAGCCTACCACGTTACCGACCCACCCGGATATGTCCAGGTTTGGTTCTGTTGTACTTGGGCTCGCTTGAAGACTTGTGAAATCACCGCACAATTAAAACTGCATGAAGAACACCTGTATGCTCCTTGCTCAGATTTGTCGCATGTTCACGTTTCACCCCATTTGCTCTCTCTTGTTCTCTCTGTGTATGTACCTTTTCTTTAACGACGTTGACATTGCTTAAGTATAGAGTCTCTTTTTCTTTATTTTTAGAGTCTTTTTTAATGGAATATAATTCACCTTCTATGCAAT
>NW_022103898.1:21917628-21918974 GCF_000313985.2 Echinops telfairi
CTATTATTCTATGGCATGCTTGTACTGTGAGATTCTTGTATTCTTCACCCCCACCTCACCCCACCTCATTCACAAATTAAGTTTGCTGATTGGCCTATCTTCAATAGCAGCTAAATTCACAGGCCTCACCAGAGAGAATCAGTTCTAGCCATCCCATTAGGGTTGAGTTAATTAAATGTTTGACCAATGTGCCCATGAATGATGTTATAAGTATTCAAATCGCCCTTGGCAGGAACAAGGCTCCTCCTTCCTGGTTTAGATCAATGTATTTTACCCCCCCCAACCCAGGTCTTCTGTTTCTTGGTCATGGTCTTAGAATCTCTGAGCCTCAATTTGTTCATAAAAAAGAAGTCATGGCAGCATCTACCTGTTCTTATAGGGACCATTAGATGAGAGAATAAATGAGAAGTAGCTCTGTGCCCAGTGAATAGAAGGAACCACATAAATATTAGTTTTTACTCTTAACTCTTCTTATGTTTATTCCCAGGGGGGTCACATGGTTATCTCAATACAGGTTTGTTGGATATAATGTATTCATTTTTCCCCACCAACATTTAATTATTTTTAAGTTTTACTGGCATTTAATTCACATAGAATTCAATAGAACTCATCATGTAATTATAAATATAGTCATAGAATTCATAAAGAAAAGTTGTACAAATCATTTTTAACACTTTAGTTTTTAGGTACATCATTTAATGTTTGGGTTTTTTTGCTTGAAATTGATAGAAAAGCGATCTCCGTATGTCCAACAGCATCATATCTTCTGATACGCTTTTAATTGTAATAATTAGATTTGCTTCATGGAGAGGAAACTGAAATGCTGTCTTTTGTTTTGTTTTTAATTTTAGAGACCTATTACTACATTTCTCCATTGGTTGGTGTCTTTTTCTTGGCTTTAACTCCTATCTGGATTATAATAGCTTCCAAACATCCAGCCACCAGGACAGTTCTCCACTCAGGCTGGGAGCCTGTCATAACAGCTATGGTCATAAGTAGGTTCGTATTAACTTCTGTTTGACTATGTGGGGACTGTATTCGCCATGTATGTGTATATAAAGCCAGCTAGTTGTCTGTTTTATTTTTGGGTCACCATACATAACCAAATCTTTATTAAACCAAGTAATAGGGAGATAAGCTGTGGAATTAGTGAAATCATTAGTTGTACAGAGCCTGATTTACCTACTAGTTTCAGTCTTGCCTCCTTCCAAATTCTTACCAGGTCAGTGTCAAACTTCAGTGGTGTTTGTGTATGTGGTTTAACTTGACCAGACTTGACTTGTTTTGAATAGTAAGTTGCTCAGGTAAGTGTATACTATTTGACTGCTTCTCTTTTGGGACTCTCT
>NW_022103898.1:21920722-21921837 GCF_000313985.2 Echinops telfairi
TTGGAAGATAAAATCGAGGCACTCTCCTGGAAAGTAGAACAAAAAGTGAAGAGGTGGACAGTGGGGGACAGATGAGAGGGAGTGAAAATGATCAAACCGTACAGGTACGTTTCCCAGAACTAAAACCCACGGGGCCTGACTGAAAAGGCGCCCTGTGTGCCTGGCACAGTGAGCGAGATCAGCTCATCAGCATGAAACCCCAAAGGCTTCCAGAAGAAGAGATGAGTTTCTTACAAGGAGAGCGAATAGCACAGTTAAGGATTTCGTGTATGCCTTTCTAGACCTTTTAATACATTTAAAAGACATGCGTTGTTGTGTCTTACAAGTAGCATAGGAGATCACAAAGCCATTAAATATGGGGCTACAGTTTGTCATGTTGCATTTTCAACGTTTTGCTATTAACATTGATACTTTTACTCATTGATACTTTTACTTAGAACGTCTTGTATTTTTACTCTTAAAGTACCTAAACATTTCATTTTTAAAAGTAGGTGTATCTTCCTCTAAAGAAGAACTTCAGGTCGTCCATTTCTCTTTTTTTTACTCTCCAAATTATATAATTTTATATTTTTCAGCATTGGTGGCCTCATTCTGGACACAACTGTATCCGACCCAAACTTGGTTGGGATTGTGGTTTACACACCAGTTATTAACGGTAAGAATGAGACTACTGTTCCATGTAGGTCAGTCTTTGCATCCTCTTAGGTTCCAGTAGGAATCTTAGGGTTCAGATTTGAAGAGGTGTCTCTCCCCATCCCACTCCTCCTTCCTCTGGCCCGGGCTTGTTGTCCGCAGTGGAGCTCGCATTCCTGCTGTCAGGGTACAGACTACAACGAGAGCAATGGCTCTTCATCTTGTCATCAGGTATTTACTTGCTTGACAGTCAAGCATGCATAATTTCGATTAGTGTAACCAGGTATGATGTTTTAGTTCATAATGGTCATTATCTACTGTGTTACGTTGGTTTTGGTTTTTGTTTTTACATTTTCCGTCAACTTTAATGGATAGATTAGTCAAGCCTCCTTCATTTTCATAAATTAGAGTCAGTCAACAATTGCTTCAGTCAAATCAGTTGATTGAAATCTGCCACTCCTCTGCTTTTCTTTTTTTTTTTT
>NW_022103898.1:21926022-21927018 GCF_000313985.2 Echinops telfairi
CTCTCCATATGAAGTTGGTAATCAGTTTTTCCATTTCTTTGAAGAAAGATGAGGGTAATTGTATCGGGATTGCATTAAACTTATATAGTGCCTTTGGCAGAACTGCCATTTTGACTATATACTCCTCTGCTTTTCCTTTTAAAATCTACCTTAGATTTTTTTTCCTCGTCTGTAAAAATGGGAATTATAACACTTAAACTCAAAGGGATTTTTGTAGAAGTCACATTGAATAAAAAAAATTTCAATCCAGTCCTGTTGGCTTTGGTGTTGATTGTCACCAGCTGTTAATTTGCACTCAGAAAAGTAGATTTTAACAGCAGGTTAAACATGGGACTGCTAACCACAAGGTCAGTGGTTCAAACCCACCAGGCCGTTCCCTTAAAGATTGACAGTCTCAGAAGCCTTGGAGAGGGTCACTGTGAGTCTGAATCTACTCAGTGGCAGTGAGTTTTATTTATAGGATTTCCCCATAAGTTTGCAGGACTAAGTCTCTATGAAAGCACATGGAGCAGCCAGTGGGTTCAAACCACTGAACTTCTAGTTGGCAGGCATTCATCTTAGCCAGTGTGCCAACAGCGCTTTCCACTGGTCATAAAATGCCCGTCTCTCCCCAGCTGATAGCTCTTTGTTGCCGTTACTAGTTGAGGTGACACCAGCCCCTATGGATCCCATGTGTGCTGAGTAGAAGTGCCTGGCAGGGTTTCAAGGCTGTGACTTTATGTCAGCAGCTCACCAAACTTTATTCTGCAGGCACAGTTGGGTGAGTTTAAACTGCCAGCCCTTTGACTATTAGTTGAACACTTGACCATTTGTGCCACTTGGGGACTCCTAAAATAGATTTACAGTTATTGAAATATTCTAGAAGAAAGGCATGGCAAAATCTTACCATAGTGAATAAGGTGGGGAGTGCGGAGTGGAGACCCAAAGCCCATTAGTAGGCCACTGGAGATCCCCTTGCAGAGGGGTCTCGGGGAGGAGATGAGCCAGTCAGGGTGC
>NW_022103898.1:21927912-21931489 GCF_000313985.2 Echinops telfairi
GTTGCCCACACATGTCCTCAGTTCCTTATCCTAAAGCACGTTTCCTGTGATGCCTGCCCTTTTATGCTTCTGCTCTTTTCCTCCTGCTCTTCCTTACCACGCTTTCCAGCGTCTGCAGTTTGTCAGCACATTACACTATTTCCTTCTCCTTTCACTCGCGTGACTGCTTTCACTAAACTCGCCAGTAACCTCCTCATTACTTTACCCAATTACTTATTTCCAGTCCAGATGCAAGTGAGATACTTGATACTCTTTAAATCCCGTTTTGCCGCTCCGTCTCTTGGCCCCAAGGGCAGGCACTTTTCTGGCCTAGTTCTTTCTCATCCCACTATCTGGAAAGTCTTTAACATTCTCTTTCACCCGTTCCTCCTTCCTGCCCGCCTCGGAGGGTTTGTATTCTGGAGTACTCTCCTTTTCTCTTCTCATTCTTCCCCTTCTCTATGAGTGTTATTTTCTAATCCAGACATTTAAAAAATTTGGTTCTCACACCAACAATGTCACCTGGGATCTATATAGCAGTGCAAGCTCTCAGACCCTAGCCCAGACCTCCTGAATCAGAAACTGAGGCAGAGCCTATCCATCGATTGTGAGAGTTGGAAAAGTTTGAGAACCACTTGTCTTCATTGTGGGTATATACTGCAGTGGTTCTCGTAAATGGATCCATGCTCATAACTGGATATTTTTGCATTAAAGACCCAAAGTCCTAGATGATCTCATTGTTTTCCCCTCAAACCTGCCCTTTGCTGCTGATGATTCCTGTGTCAGTTAGTGGTATTATCATCTACCCAGAATCCCTAATAAGAAACTCTGAAGCCACATGCCATGTTGTCTCCCTTAGTCTCCCCCTAATTTTTTTATTATCTGCTCTGGAAATGCATTAATTTCAACCCTGTATTTTTTATTATCTGCTCTGGAAATGCATTAATTTCAACTGTATATTTTTTTATTATCTGCTCTGAAAATGCACTGTAAATTAACTTCGACTCTATTTTTTATTAGCCCCATTGTTCATCGTCTCTTACATGGGTCCTAAAACCCAAACCAAACTTACTGCCATTGAATCGATTCTGCCTTAGAGTGATCCTATTGACAGGGCAGAACTGCCCCATGAGTTTTCAAGATTATAACTCTTTATGGGAGTAGAAAGCCTCATCTTTCTCCCACATACATCTCCATAAATTACCTTCTTGTTTCATCTCTCCCAGTTCAGCCATTGCTGTGAGTCAAATTTGACTTGATGGCAGTGGGTTTGGCTTATCTTCTCCATTACTGTTAGAATTCTCTTCCTAATGTAATAAGCTGATCTTATCCCGTTTAACTTAGCTCATGATTACCTTTTGGTTTCCTAGAAGATAAAGTCCAAATTACTTTGCATTCTCCACTTACCTCTCATCATTCTCTAGCCCCATGTCCCCCCCCACCATACCAGCTCTCCACCACCCATCAGTCAGCTCCTTGTACTGTGGTTGCTCACGGGTTGCTCTGATTCTGGAAACAATGCCATTGGTGTTTCAAATACAGCAAGGCTGCCCATGGTGGATAGGTTTCAGAGAAGCTTCCAGACTAAAAAGGACTAGGAAAAAAAACCTGGCGAGATGCTTCTGAAACTTAGTCGATGGAACGTTTTAAGCCTTACCACAGCATGTTGTCAGATTTAGTACTGGGAGATGAGCCCCTTAGGTTGGAAGGCACTCAGAAGACAGAGTGGCTGCAACAATGGACTTGCGCGCACCAGGGGTCGTGAAGATGGCCCAGCACTGAGCAACTTCCGGCTCTGTTGCACAGGGGTCACCACGAGTCAGAGCTGACGCCAACTGGCAGACTGCTAGTCAGCGTGAGTTTGTCGTGGTTTCTCAAATACAGTTGCGTCTTCTTTCTCTGCACTGCCTTTGCACATCCATCCTAGTCTTGGACGTACTCACCTTCTCTACCTTACAGAGTCCTCCTTAGCCTTCAAGCCCAGTGAAAGCACCACCTGTTCTGCCAAGGCAATTTCTCAGCAGCATTAGATGGCTCTTGTTTCTGCGTCCACAGCACGCCGTTAGCACTTTTATGAGGGTACATGTTTATGTTGTCTGATATTTCCTTTTTATCTGAGTCTCTCACAGTGCCAAGTGTGTTAAGGATTTGGTAATTGTTGGATGGGTAAATGCATGAGCTAAAGCATCCACTTAGTTGTGGCACAGACTACACATTACTGTATTGGAGGAAATTGTCTTGCTAAGTAGTGCACCTCATATCCTATCCAAAGCGCTTCATTCTCTGAAGTGGGAAGTGAAGTGGCGAGGTGCATTATGGAAAGGCAAAGACCAAGCAGAGCTCCCTCCTGCTTGTCTGAAACATGAGCAGTGGGGCGCAGACTTAGGACTGTCCCTAATAATAATGCCGCCTGTGTGTAACTAGAGAAATGAGTTTCACACCACCCTCAGCATTTCCTCCCCTGTGGTGCTCCCTCTTGGGCAGCAGCAGGATTAACATGCTTTTGAAATGAAAACAGGCACTAGCTCTTTCACTTCAATTTCAAGTTAAACCCTGGTCTGAATACTGAGCCCCATAGGTACATAAATATTGCTTCGTAAGTTTTATGATGTTTTCTTTTCCTGGGGTAGTTATTTTAGAGGCCGTAAATTGAAGCATTTCATTTTAGTAAAATGTAGAATCATTGTTCCGTTTTTGCTTCTGGTCTTTTCAAAATAATTTGTGATGTTCTTTATTATTGGGCTGAAAATCTAGTCTGGTGCTAAACCCAGACCAAACCCACTGCCAGCAAGTTGGTGCCAACTCACAGTACCCGGTATGGGGCTTCTGAAACTAAATCTTGATGGGAACAGGCAGCTTCATCTTTGAACCATTAATGTTACAGCTAGCAGTCCAACACCTGACCCGCAGCTCCACTAAGGATCCTTAGTTTGACCTTAGTTTCCATAATTCAAAATCCTTTATTATTCTGAGTAAAGTTTATGTTTTTATAAAAATGTTACAAAGTTAGATGACACCAACTTTCCAGGTAAGAAAAACCTTTTGACAGACATGAATTTTAAACTGTAATTTGCCATTGGGAAATCAGTATAAGAGCAATATGCATTACTTCTGGTTAAGGGGACATTGTTTTTTGTTCTGGGCAGCATTAGCTGGAAATGATCATCGAAGCAGTTTATGTTCTGCTAGATCTTCTTGCTTTGAATTTTAACTTGGGAGTTTTCATGAATGATGTTAATGATGGGTGATATTTATTTACGTTTTATGAAGGTATAATACTAGGTTTCCTTGAAAAACAAGAAGTTCAAAATGTGAACAAGAACAGGAGAAGCAGGTCAAGGTGGACAACTTCTAGAATTAACCAACTAGAGACTTGTTAGGAGCTGAGGGCAGATTGAGGATTCAATATATGAGCTCCCTCGATATGAAAAAGGAAGACGAGAGGTCTGAGAAGTAAGTATCGTAGCAGAAGAAGGAAGATTTAAGTGAGAGATCAATTGACTAGAAATGTAAGACTGGAAAACAAGGGTAGTTACTCTTAAGGAGAAAGAAGGGTGTACAGCTGGGGAGGGAGATTGACCAAATATGCCAGCGAGTC
>NW_022103898.1:21931955-21938944 GCF_000313985.2 Echinops telfairi
TTGACACCTTATGATCACACAGGCTGCTTCCATGTGGGCTTTGTTGTTTCTCAACTAGATGATCACTTGATTTTCAAATCAATTGACAAGCCTTTCTTCTTAGTCCTTCTTAGCATGGGAGCTCTGCTGAGACCTGTTCAATATCTTAACAGCATGCTCACCCCCACTGACAGTTCTAGGCTCATGCAGAAGAGTTGATGTATTTGAATTATGGTGTTGAAAAAGAATATTGGATATATTGTGGATTTCCAAGAGAAAGAACAGTCTTGGAAGAAGTAACACCCAGAATGCCTCCAGAAGCAATGATGGCGAGACTGTCTCTTACGTACTTTGTACATGTCAGGAGACAGCAGTCCCGAGAGAAGCACATTATGATCGGTAAAGTGGAGGAGAGGAGCCAAAAGATGATTAAGACAATGGTGCAAGTATGGCAGCTACTGTGAGGCTGGCCAGGCCCAGAACATGGGAGATACCCCAGAACAACAGCAGCAAAGACGAACTGTCAGTGACTTCTTCAATATCATGTCAACTTCATTAGCTTAGTCGAGCATCAGGCACCTAAATTTAGGTCCTGTGCATCCTGAGGACTTCACCAATTATCTAGTGCATTGACAGCTGTTTTTACAAATGTTATTAATATATGTGAGATTCTTTGTAGGTGATTTTTCAGTAATGCAATTAGTTTCTGAAGAATTTAAGTAATTTAAAAGAAATCCTGATGGACTGCCTCTTAGTAGAAATGTAATGTATGTCAAAATAGGAAGAAAGCATTTTTGACATTAATGATAGCAATTCCAAGATAATAATTCTGCTGTAGTTTAATATCAGCAGTGATTGTGATAACACCATGGGAGCGTCAAAGCTTAATTAGTTTCTTCACTAATGATGTTGTGTACTTAAGAATTTTATTCACCTCATCGAGAAACATTACAGGAGTTGCTTTTTAAATTGTGCGTTTCTTTCATTTTCAGCTTGGCGCAATTATAAGCTTATGTCTGTGTTTCCTGGACTGCAGGGTGAGACAGGCCAGGGAGTGCAGAGAATAGGTGGTCAGCTGATTATAAGATTTATTTTTGTTTTACCACTCACATGGTAACTGTCATTGGTTACAAAGACATGATAAAACATAATTCTGCAATGTTCTACCAGCAAATCTGTGATTATCAGAGGAGATCTGCAGCTAATTCGTAGGCTTTTTCTTCAGACTCAATCCAAGGGAAGTTGCAGGCAGAGAAGATCTTCTCAGTGTGAATAGCTAATGTCTTCTGCATTTGCATAGCAAAGGAAACCCTACTAGACCATTCTTTCAGAAGAATCCCCAGAGTAAATGGGATGACAAGACTGCCATCCATGCGTTCCCCTGGTGAAACCTCTAGGAATGGAAACTGTACCTGAAGGCAGTCCTTGTCCCCGCATGAAGTGTCATTCTTAATATTAGAGGTTTCTCCCTTTTGGAGACTATGAAGAGAGATCCATGGGAGATTGCAAACTAACTGCCATTGAGGTGACTCAGTAGGACAGGGTAGAACTACTCCTGTGAGTTTCCCAGACTGTTTACAGGAGTAAGAAGCTCCAACTTTTCCCCATGGGGCCACTGGTGTTTTGAACTGTCAACCCATGTAGTTAGCAGCCCCAAGTGTAACCGCAGTACCACCAGGACTCCTATGAAGACAGATCCATTCTTGTTGGTCTACCCCTAGACACCCTTTAGCTTCTCTCTGTTTCTAGGATGTGTTAGTTAATATGCTTCGAGTTAGAGGCATAAGCTTCTGGTCTTATTTATGCGCTCTTCTTCAAATATGTACCAAGACATGCCAATTATTCAGTGTTTTAGTCTAATTGTTTATGTTAGAAAGTGAGTTTAGATTTAGAAAATCCAGACTTTTCTAAGCATCACTAACTTCTAATAGAAAGTTCACTGAGTAAGTGGAAGGCAATTTAAGAGATTACTTAAAATATGGACACCAAATGGAAGTAGGAGAGAGAGAAATTTGTAAAATTTAAAAAATAGATACATAAATCGTAGCACACATAGATACATAGGTAAACACATAGGTAATGTGTTTTATGACATATTACAGTAGCTTACAAAAATAGATTATCCCAAACACTCACATTCCGTGCTTTCTATGTGCAAAGAATTAATCATCTAACAAGAACCAGATAATCCTACTCTTTTTTTTAAAAAAGACAGTTTCACCTCATCTGTTTGGGGAGCAAGTCTATCTTAGTCCCCGGTAACCAATTCCTAGTCCTGGCCAGAGAGGATTGCCGCCTTCTGATTTTCTTTGGTGTCATCAAACCTTTTGACTTTTAGCCCCTTGTCCAGATATAATGTTTTCATTGTCCTCTAACTTTTCTTGCTCAGAATCCCTCCTTCAGTATATTTAGTGTGATTTAAATGGAGTCCTGCATAAATTAATTTTTGGACTTCCTGTTCTTAATTTCTTTCATGGAGGAAAAAGTTGAAGTTGTCAAGGAATTTCATTTTATTTGAATCAACAATCAATGAGCCATGGACGTAATAGTCAAGAAATGAAGCAATGTATTGCAGTGAGCACACCTCCTACAAAAATAGCTCTTTAAACTTTCAGGAAATAAAGATGTCACTTTGATGACTAAGGTGTGTTCTTCTCAAACATCAGACTTTTTAATTGTCTCATGCATGTGAAAGCCCAATAATGAAAATGAAAGATAAAAAAAGGATACATTTGAACTGAAGTTTTGGCAAAGAATATTAAATATAGTGTGGATTGCCAAAGGATGAACAAATCAATCTTTGAAGCAACACAAGGGACTAAGGTGTACCTGACCCAAGCTACGATCTTGTCACTCACCCCTAATGTGTATGAACGCTGGGCAGTGAAGCAAGGCTGAAAGAGAATGGGTACATATGGATTGTGGTTTAGGCTAAGGATATGAATATACCATTGTCTGCCAAAAGAATAAACCAGTCTGTCGTGGAAGAAGTATAACCAGACTGTTCCTTCGACGTGAAGACGGAGAGACGTGACGTATTGCTTTGGCTATGGCATCAGGGAAGACCATTCGCTAGACAACTGCACTGTGTTGATTAGGGGTCAGTGCGATGAGATGGGTTGACATGGCTGCAGCAGTGGGTTCAAGCACACTGAAGGGGCTGAGGTTGGCGCGGGACCAGGCAGTGTTTTGTTGGGTTATACATAAGGTCACCATCGGGGGTCAACTCAGTGGGAACTGACAACAGTGTTCAAAGTTCATTTGAATTTAAAACATAGACCCAAGTCTAGGGAAATGGGATAGTTATTAGTGACTATCTGACCCAAGCCATGGTATTTTCAGTTGCCATTTATGCATGTGAACTGTTGGACATACAATTAGGAAGGCTGAAGAAGAGTCAATGCATTTGAATTATGGTGTTGGCAAAGAATATTGAAAGTATCACATACTGCCAAAAGTACAAACCAATCTGCTTGGAAGAAGTACAGCCAGAAGGCTCCTTAGAGGCAATGATGGCGAGACTTTGTCTCATATACTTCGGACATGTTGTCAGGAGAGACCAATCCCTAGAGAAGGGCATCTTAATACTTGGGAAAATAGCATGGCCGCGAAAAAGAAGAAAACCTTTGAGAAGATGGATTGACAGAGTGGCTGCATCGATGGGCTCAAACAGGAGGAGAGGTGTGAGGATGGCGCAGGACCAGACAGTGTTTTGTTCTGTTTTATGTAGGGTGGCTGTGGATTGGAACCAACTCCATGGCACCTAACAGCAATGGCATTCTTTATAGGTTTAGAAGTCATTCTTAAGTGAAATTTTCCCCTAAGATAATAATTTTCACTTACTTAACAAGTATGTTAAGCCGCTGCTATGTGCAGGCAGTGGTCTGCGCTCTGGGGTGCATTTTTTATTCAGCGGTGGTGGGTATTGTGCCGAGGCGGTTCCTATCACAGTGACCCTCTGTACGACAGGAGCAAACCCTGCCCAGCCTGTGCTTCCTCCCAGTCGTTATGTGTGAGCTCACTGTTGCTGAGAGGTTGAGAGATGTGCAGCCCTTTTATTCTGATCAGTTGTTACTATGGAGAACTGAGTCATTTGGATTAGTAATTGAGCCACATTTGGCTTTAAGGGTTGTTATAACTCCTTTGATGCACTCAAACCCAAAACCAAACCCGTTGCCTCCAAGTTGATGCTGACTCACTGACCTGTAGGGCAATAGAACTACCTCTACAGGGTTTCCAGTCGCCAGGCCTCCAACCTGTTAGTTAGCAGCCAAAGGTTTAACCGTCAACAGGGCCCCTTCAGTGTACCCTTAACCTTCACGGTTCTTTATCGGCTGCCTTCTGCGCAGTGTGAGGCGTGGCACACTTGCTGTATGTCAGTATCAGGGAGAATGCAGCTCTCTGCTCCCACTCCTGTTCGCTTGAGAGGCTGCCAGTGTGTATTACTCGGTGCAAGGCTCCAGCCCCGTCTTCGGCAGTCTGTGCTCTTCATCCTTGAGGGTAGACTTTCACAGTGTGGGGTTTCTTGCCTGTGCTGACTCTTCATGCCTCCGGCCCATCCGGTCATCTCATGGTCCCCTGATGGAGACCTGTGGGAGATAACTGGCAGTAAGCGTGCACTCCCTTTTGGTCTGGTGCTTTCAGTATTCTAGCCAGTCAACTAGCCAACAGTCAGCACTGTGAAGGAATGGGAACATTCCCATTCCTTTGTCCCTACTGGCAGTTCTTTGTTCTGAAAGCCTGTACTTTGTCAAATGTAAAATTCTCTGTATCCTTTTAGGATTCATTTTATCCCTTGGCATGAATTCTTCTTCCTCAGAAGATATATCTGAGGATAATCTAGGTTGAAAGGTGATTTGCTCACATTGTTTTTTGTTTCTTTTCCATGCTTTGTACAAATTCTTGGATAACCAAAGAAGAAAATGATCAAGCTTTGTCAACTTGAATAAGTAGACCTTATTTTTTCCTATTGTTGAGGTGACAAAAAATGAAATGTCATGACTTAGGTTTATATCTTGGTTGTGATAACTAACTTTTTAAAAAAGTACTTGCTTCCTTTGATGCAAATATATTGGTGAATGCAGTAGACTATGCAGGGGACAAAGTTATGAAAACATCTCAGAACCACACACCTGGAGGGAATGAGTTGCTGAGCCTCGAGATTGAGGACCACAGTCTCTAGGCACAGCAAGGTTAATGGCAAGACGGTGCACAGAGATAAGGCATTACAACCCTCCTTTGATGAACAGTGAGTGGGGTCTTAAAAGCTCATGAGCAGCCATCTAAGGTACACCTACTGGTCTTTCCCTGCCCAGAGGAAGCAAGAGTGATGAGAACAGAAAGGTACATGGAAGCAGTCTGTTAGATTAATGAAGCCTGCACACAGCAGTCTGCACAATCCTGAGACCAAATAACTAGAAGGTGTCCAGCTACTACAACCATCTGCTTGAAAAGGTTCACATTAGAAGGTCCTGGATAAGGTGGGAGACAAATAAGGAACAGAACTCAAAATCCTACAAGGGACCAGCCCTTTTGGTTGAATAAACTGATAGAACCTCCAGACTATGACCCTTAGACATCCTGCACGCCTGGACTGAGCTGCTCCCCATGATTTCCATTGTCAGCCAGACAGTAGGTCTACAAGAGAAACAGCACTAGTGATGGAAGGACACCTTAGAAAAATCCATCATTTCACATCACCAGGCAGCATTTGACCACGGACAGGATCCCGAAAGGTTAGGAGAAGAGGAAGGATGGAAGCAGAAACAGGGAGGAGGTGGGAGTAGTGACGGTACATTACGGGGAGGCAGTGACCGAGATGAAACAAAGTGCATATGAACTGCTGTGTAGGAAATCGATGTACTGTATAAACCTTCCCCCAATTCACAGCAAGACGTTGGTTTTCTTATTTTTACTGGCTTTGATCTACTTTGAGACCAAGCAGCAAGTCAGTCGTGAAAAATAATTATTTACTCTTTCAGGACAATGCTTTGACATCGTGGGAGTATCTATTTCAACATTAAATAAATAAACATTTCAGAAGGAAGCCTTGTCTTAATAGTCCGGGTATGGCATGCTGTCAAAAGAGTTGCTTTTAATAGTTTACAATATGAGATAACAGCTTCACGTTTCTTTTGTTTTAGGTATTGGTGGTAATTTGGTGGCCATTCAGGCTAGCAGGATTTCCACCTACCTGCATTTACATAGCATTCCCGGAGAACTGCCTGACGAACCCAAAGGCTGTCACCATCCATTTAGAACTTTTTTTGGTCCAGGTATGTGCTTGAAAATGTTTGCTTATTTTGTCTCGAAGCTATGACTAGAAGAGATTATGGAGAGGTAGTATTTGTCGAATACCTGTTTTCTCGGTCTTTCTGAGGTCTTATTTCAGTGAACAAAACATTTTTATTAATTCAACAGTTGCTGGAGAACATTTGTATGACATTTTTTTTTCTCCCACTTTCACCCTTCTCTCAAGATCCCTTGTAAGGGTCAGGAGAGTGGAACTGAATGCGCACAAAAAAGCATTGCTAGGGAATTTAGGGACATCTATGCTCTCCCTTTGACATACTAATCTTGCAGGCCTTTCTAAATGCAGGCATTTAATCCCAAACAAGAGCACAGGAAATGACCCTAGTTGGAAGGAACACTGCATTGCTTATATCAACCACGCATGTGATTGCCAACAGCTAAGAGCACACAGGAGCAAAACTTGTGAGGATGGTGCAGCACCGGGTGGTGTTTCATTCTGTTGTACAGAAGGTGGCTATGAGTCAAAACTGACTCGACAGCCCCTAACAACAATAGCAAGACCACAGTTTATATCGCTCGAAATTCATGTCACATTTTTCCTTGGAGAAAAGGCAAGTGAAAACTGCCCAGCCTTATTATTATCAGCACTCTTTTAAATTCTTTTTTAATCTTTAATAATCTTTTATTGGGGGCTCTTACAGCTCTTACCACAATCCATACATATATCCATTGTGTCAAGCACATTTGTACATATGTTG
>NW_022103898.1:21940558-21943924 GCF_000313985.2 Echinops telfairi
GTGTCTCCAGTACTGTCCCCTGTGGCACTGAGTCAGTGCAGGAGGTCATGTCTCGTGGTGGGGCCGGCCCTATGGTCCTCTCTGTCCATTGGCTGCCCTGAGCAGGAATATCGTTGTCAGACTTGGTGGGCCGGGATGTGTTTCACTCGCTCTCCTTCTCTTCATTTGCTCCTGATCAGAAGCGCCCCTCTCCGTGAGCAGCAGCTTCAGTGCTGTCCTTCTGGGGCAGGGTGGAAGGGTCCACATAGTTGGGATTGGGCCTGCCCCGCAGACCTCTCTGTTGGTTCCTTGCTTCGTGCTGGTAGGTTGCATTCATGTCTTGGCGCACCGGGTTGAAGTCTGGGCCCTCTCTCCCTCTCCTGTGTCAGCAATCTTTAAAATAATAATTACAATGAATATATTTTCATACTTGACACACTTTCTATTTTCTCTTAAGATGGGAATTACTGTTAATTTTATAGGGATGATAAAAAGACAAAACAATTTGTTTTAGGGATCCAGGAATGAACTATGAACCTAGTATAATCATGAGAAAGTTTTTACTAACAAAAAAGAAACGGTAAACCTGAATCCATTTCATGTATTTGGATTCCCATGAAATTTAAAAACAAAATCATTTGGAGAACAGGTCATCAGCTATTCTTCACATATTTGTGGTGGTGAGATATGTTAAACATAGGCTGGCAATTCCAGTCCATCAGCCACTCGCACAGAGAGAGGAGGCTGACTGCACTGGTAAAGATTCACAGTATTGAGCACCCAGTGGAGCAGCTCTACTCTGTCCAGTAGGGTCACTGTGAACTGGAACTTACTCAGCAGTTCTCCATAACAAATTTTTATCAGTCACTTTCATTTAACTATATGATATAGGGAATTTTCAAAGAACTAAATGAATTGTAAAGAACTGAAATGTACTTATAGCAATTGAATTTTATATGTTGCTATGCATTATAGTATGTAACAAGAATGTAATCCTCAAACTTTGATAGCTATGACTTACCATTTACTAAAATATGATTGTATTTTAATGATACTTACGTTTTCTATTCTAGGAGTAAATAATAAGTCTGCCCAAGTTCTGCTGCTTTTAGTGATTCCTGGACATTTAATTTTCCTCTACACTATTCATTTGATGAAAAGTGGTCATACCTCTTTGACTGTAATCTTCATAGTAGTATTCTTATTTGCTGCTGTGTTACAGGTAAGAGCTAAAAATACCTTGAAACATAAATTTAAGAGCCTGTTTTTAATTTTAACTTTTCAAAAAGTCAACTGAATGCCTTTATATTTAGTTTGCTTTATAAAATAAACTCAGGGTGACTTCTGATAAGATCTGGTAAATGGAACCTCTGATTTGTCTTACTGTAGATTATAATTAGCGATTCAGAGAAAGTCTGGTTTTAAATGAACTTCAAAACAAATATTCATGGTTATTATTATAGAAGGTAATTAATGTTATAATTAATTTTAGCTAGTTCATAGTGAATTATATTAGCATGAATTCCTCAAAATTTTATTCTAATTATTTATACAATATATGGTTCAATCTTAAGGAAATTAAGAACTGATTCAAATACCGATCATACCTTCTGTGACCTAGTAGAGGCAATAAATGGTTAAATGTTTAGTTGCTAACCTCGGGGGTGGGGTTGAAATCACCTGTCGTTCTGTAGGAGACAGATGTGACCATGTGCTCTTGTAAAGAGTTTCAGCTTTGGAAACCCTAAGTAGCAGTTCTGTGTTGTTCTACAGGGTTGCTATGAAACCTCACCCACTGTCATCACATCTGATAACAACCCTGTACGCCAGACTAGAACCTGCTCCATAGGGTTTCTGAAGCTATAAATGATAATGGAAGCAGACTGGCTTACCTTTCTCTCAAGGTGTGGTTGGCTAGTAGATTCTAACTGCTGACCTTGTGTTTGCAGCTCATTACCTAAACACTGCCCCATCAAAGGTAACTGCAAGTTCAAATTAACTCTACAACAATGGGTTATAATTGTTATAACCGTATAGTCATAAATTCTGTAATACATTATACTGTACAGAGTACATTAAGTTAATTTTTTCCAATAACTGTGATGATGTTAATATAAGAGGGTAAGTCAAAAAGTATTGCTATGAGGATTCCAGTTTATACATGCACAGGTTTATTCCAAACAAAAATATGTTTAAACATATGGTTGCAATCAGTTGATGGCTTTAGACAAGTCCTCTCTGCAGTACACTTTTTTTATTAGGCTACCCACAAATCAAAATGGTCTAATCAAAACAGTGGCATCAGAGTGAATCTGCTGGGCCAGTTAAGTGAAGGCTAAGAGGTCAGTTCAAAAGGTTATTTTTAAAAGATGATGATGACTGTTTGGAGGACTCCAAAGGGGTGATCTTGATAGATTTTCTTAAAGGACAAAGGATGCCCACAGGTTTGTTATGAATAAGTTTTAAGAAAATAGAAGGTTATGATTGGTAAGAGAAAGGCTGGAAAATTGCACTGAGGATTGTTTTTCCTTCCTGACAATGAACCTGCTCATTCTTTGAGGGTAGCAAGGGCTGTCCTACGAGAATTTTACTGGGGAATCTTTATCCTGTACACCCTATAACCCTGGTCTTGCTCCTTCCGATTTCTTTTTGTTACCCCCAACTCAAAGAATGCTTTAAGGAACACTATTTGAATCCCTTGAAGATGCCCAAATGCCCAGAGAGGACACAGAACAAGGGATAGCATTACTGATATCAGGTGGGTCATTGCTAAAAGCTGGGAATTCCAGAGGATATTTACTTGTGTATTACTAATTATGCAAAGGCATTCAACTGTGTGGATCATAAAAAAATATGGATAACATTGAGAAGAATGGGAATTCCGGAACACTTCATTGTGTTCATGTAAAACCTGCACATAGACCTAGAGTCAGTAATTCAAAATAAGGGGATTCTCAATGGTATAAAATCAGGAAAGGTGTGTTTCAGGGTTGTGTTCTTTCACCATATGTACTTCACCTGTATGCTGAACAAATAATCCAAGAAGCTATCCCAGATGAAGAAGAACATGGCCTCAAGATTGGAGCAAGGCTTATTAGTAAGCTGCAGTATTCAAATAACACAACCAGACTAAAACCAAAAAAAGAATGAAAGCACTTACTGGTGAAGATCAGAGACCACAGACATCAGTGTGTAGAGAAAACCAAACCCTCACAATTGGACCAATAGACAACATCATCAGAAATGGAGAAGAGATTTTATTTACTTGGATCCACAAGCAATGGTCATGGGTGTAGCAGTCAAGAAATCAACCCATGTATTACCTTGTGAAAATCTACCAAAGACCCCTTGAGAGTGCTAAAAAGCTAAGCTGTCACTTCATATGGG
>NW_022103898.1:21945019-21951930 GCF_000313985.2 Echinops telfairi
ATTTCTTCCACCTGGAAGAATCAGAAGAGGATTGTATCTCACAAACTAGCTCTTAAACTCAGCTTGCCCAGTCTTCTGTCCGCCTGGAGACTGACATATAGAAGTAGGCTGGAACAGTAAATTCATTTTCCCCTCAGATTTACTTTCTCTTTCACAATCAGTTCTCCCCTCCCTCGTAAGCTATATATACCCACAGTCAAAAGAATCAGTAGTTCTATAAGGCTTGTTAAAGAAAAATGGCTCTTTTTGGCTACCATCCATTTGCTACTCTCTACAAGCAATTCTTTTAACGATTTCCTTGAGTATTTACTTATATATCTAAATAATATATTTATGTTTTACAAAATTTAGATTTTATCCATTCATAACGAGATAGAAGGATTTAGCTTTCTTTTACATCCGTCCACACCTCTAGCAGTCCTTAGCCATCATTCTCCCAGGAGAACTGTCTCGACATTTTGGCTACCCTAACATACATTCCTTTTACATTAAGACTGCTATTCAAACAGCCATGAAGTATTCTGACTGTCCTGGCTCTCTAGTTTTGCGTTTCCTAGCATGTGCTACCATTTGTAACTGTCTATTTCCTCTTTGCTGCATGTTCTCCCCGTATATCACTCACACATTCCCAAACTCCCCCTTGTCCAAATCTCTTCTCACTGTGGGGATCCACAGCCAGCTTCTCCTCGCCAGTATGTTAGCTACATCCATTTTGGAGTGATTGCTGACCAGACCTTCTGTATAACTATTGTCTTGGGATATCTCTTCTCCATAATCCTGAAGAGGCTTTTTGTCGCTTAAATACACACTGGCACACACACATATTAATGTGTAAGTTTCCATTTCCATGCTTCTATTATTGGGTTCTCTTGTTTTGTAGAAATATATTCTTTAGTAGATTCCTGAGAAAGATGTATTAAACAAATGTATGAACATATGTATCTTTCTTGTGTTGTAAGATGCTTATGTTACCCTCTCAGTTAATAAATTGACTAGATCTCATATCCAGTGTCCTTTGGAATTTCACAGACATTGTTTTGTTCCCTTTAACATCTTGTGTTACCATTGAGAGGAATAGGAGCCATCCTGACTCCTGATCCCATTTTACACAGTTTCTTTTATCTTCCTAGAAGCTTGTACGATCTTCTCATTTTCCCTGTTGTCCCTGTGTTTCATTTCCATATACCCTGGTTTGGGTTTAATGTGTCTTTTGTTGCTGGGCTTTGACCCTTTCAATCTAATACGCATGGTCTTCAGTCTGAGGAAAATTTCTTGGATTATTTCCTTTGTGATTTTTCTTTCTGCTTTTCCTCTTCTTTCCAGAAATATTATTTGTTTTCTGGAATTCTTATCTTTTCTTTCTTAGTTTGTTTCACTGCCCTTTTCTCTCTTCTTTCTGGCATATTTCCATGCCCCTTCTCTGTTATTCTAGTGGAATTTCAGGAGAGTAAAGTTGAATACAGAAGCTTAACTTACCTTCATGTGATAGGCTTTTTATTTTAAAGCTTAAGGAAATCCCTTTTACTTTCTAATTGTATGATCACTATAATACATATGCAAATTATAAACATTAAAAAGCTCCACTTTTGTACTTCTATTCTTCAGAGCCCATCGCTGAGATGTTTTAGCACTTTCATTTTGTGTTCGTCTATAAGCATTCAAGTAAAACATGTAAACTTACCATTTATAATTAATCTCTCTCAGACTTCCACTAATGAAAGTTGAGGATTTTTGTGCTGTTTTATAATTCTTCATCTTTTTCATAGTTATATCTAAGTTTTTTGTTAATACGGTTTTTGTTATTATAACTAGATAACCATTTACTATTGAGCTAGATAATGTATTATGATTACTTTTCCTTTCTTGAATATGGTACTTTTCTTTGACTTCATAATGTTATCTTTTTAATTTTCATCATTGTCCATAAACCTGTTTTTAAAATTTCCCAACGATTCCAGTTTCATTTTGGCTTCTGGGCATGACTTCTTGCTAATCTCCCGATAACCTTGATTTGGTACCTCCTGCAGTGAGAAGCCCTAACCCCTTAAGAAAAGAGATGCATTCAAATAAATCTTTGAAGGGATGGCCTTTGAAGGATTTAACACACAGGAACAAGGATGGGGGATAGGGATGGGATATTATTCCAGTCAAAAGGAACTGATAACAGTGATGGGAATGAAATTAGCTGGCTTTTAGAGTGCTTCCTGTATGTTGTTCTAAGAGCTGTTTACATGTATTAATTCGCTCTCGCAACGAATTAATTCTCACAAAAACTCTAACATTTGTTCTTCTGATGTAAAGAGTCATTTCAAATTGGAGTACGTGCAAAAGTGTATCATGTGTAGGAAGAAAAGATGAAAACTTCGATTTAAATTTTTTATCTCATTTGCTTAACTCTTTCTTTTCCTCTACTTTTATAATTGTGTAGTAATAGCAAAGCAGTGTTTTAAAAGTGTGCTTAAGTATTTTATACTGATGGGGCTGCATAGTCTAAAACTTGCAGAGGTTACAGAGGCAAAGCTTACTGAGAAAGGATAGCACTTGTGCCAGAGAAAGTCATTCTACACAGGATCTGACTGAGTGGAAGAGGTAAGGTTGAAAAGGTACATTCGGACTGCCCTGCTGAGAAGCCTTAAACACCATATGAGAGTGTTTAGGATCTATCCTTAAAATATGATTGAAAATGTTCACTCTACTGAGTGATATCTTAAGAAGCCCTGGTGGTATAGTATATATTATGCATTGATTGGGCTGCTAAGCTAAGGTCAATAGTTCGAACTCAACCAGCGGTCCGCTCCCCAGGAGAACGACGAGGCTGTCTGATTCCTTGGAGATTTATAGCCTCAGAAATCCACAGTGGCACTCGTTCCCGTAGAGTGTTGTGAGTCAGAATCTATTTGATAGCAGTGAGTTTGGAGTTGGGTTTAGTAATGATTAATAGTACCTTATATTTTATTAAAAGTTACCCAGCAAATTGGTCATCCATTTTTTCATTAAATCATTCTAGATGAGAGGATGGTGTTTAAGTCCTAGAAGTAGTAAACTTGGGCTTTATCCTTAAAGTCTAACAATCTAGAAGAAAGACTACTACATGAACAAATAATTATATGATAATGGAACATAATATAAATGCTAGCTATCACTCTGCACAAAGTGCTTTCCGAGCTTGGAAGAGAAAGCGGCGCACTCTACCTGGGGAGTCATAGTTCTCTGCTGAGGACAATGATTATTTCAAATATTTTTTTATTACTGGCTGCTTTTATTGCTGTAGTTGATACGGTCATTTACTGTAATTTATGTTCGATGGTGTTCTCCGTGTCTATAAATATTATGAAAAAGATGCATTCCTCAACCCTCTGGCAAATACTGAAGAGACTGTTCTTCGGTCTGTTGAGAAGCATGAATGTTTCTAAAGCATGCTCCTATTTGTACCGCTACCTCTTAGCCTCATGGATTGATTGAGCATTCATATTTATGATTCTTTGCTAAGATACCATCTTGCATCCTTTCACTTAAGCCAGTGGAGGATATAAATAATTTTTCTGAGTTTATTTGAAATGGGGATTTAAACTTATACTCACAGTATACTGACATGCCCTTTTATTAACTTCTGTTCTAAATTCTTAGCAGTATGGGGTTGAAAAACCGGAATGGAGGAAAGAATAATTACTCATTTTCTTTTTCAGTTACCCCTTCTAGAAACTGGGAGAAATAGTAGTACCTACTTTGTAAGCTATTTTGAGAATTAAATGAGTTAATTTTATAAAGACTTATAAGTAGTAGGTGCTATATACATATTAGCTGTTCTATCAGTTTTATTATTGTTATACTTAAATATAAAGTATAAATGATGAGTTAATGTTTAATCTTATAATGTTGGTTGAATTTTATGTGTTTTTCACTTTTTAGCTCACTCCCCCTCCTAGTTAGCTGTCTATCAGAGTAGATCTATGGATGTGTAGCTGAACACTTTGTGTTATTACATCACAGAGGCTCAGAATCAGATAATAAATTCTCACTTCAGCTCTCCCGATGCCAGCACATTGCGCACAGACCCCTTTGGAAGCTGTAGTTAGATTAGGGACCCCTTTACTTCCCCTGCCTGCTTCATTCAACCCAGGGATGATGGAACAAATACCTTTCTAAAGACAAAGACTCTTTTTCAACATGGGCACCAACATGTGATTCACATGCTGCTGCCCCCTTTATCTGAGTTATATTTATATTTAAAGCCTTGCTTTAAGTTCTACTCTTATTCAACTATTTCCATCTCTAAACTCTAAAGATTGGTGGGGTATTATATAGTAAGATTTTACAACACATATTTAATTTCTCCCCAGCTGGATTCCTATCTCCTTGAGGATAGAGAACCCCCTTTTTCCTTTTGTTATTTCTCACAGGACATGCATGATATAGTGTTATTGTTCTTAATGCTTAATGTTTAATTCTCTTCTCAGAATAATATTCTTTGAAGAGTCTTTCTTACCTACTTAACCAGCCTGCTAAATGAAGAAATATTTTGAAAGGAAACTTGATATTGGACTTATTTACAAGGACGTTGTAATATTCATTCACCAGGATTTTAGCCTATGTCATCTCTCCCAGGATGCCTCTCCTGAATACCTAATTTAGCTTAACTGATGTAATTCTTTGCCCCCATAACAGACTCCATAATCCCAACCTTTCCTACATTTTACTAACATTATCTAGAGACAGGGCCTTTGTTTTATTATTTTTTGTATCTTTAACACGCAACTTCATTCTGTTGCTCATGTTGTTCGTTTTGGTGCAGTCAATTCCAGTTCATGGCCACCTCGTATTTCCAGTGCTCAATTAATATTTGTTAAACTAAATAATTATATCTTGCCAGATTCATCTTCTTGTCAGGAGAAGAAAAATTTGCAGCCTGTATTTGGTCATTTCAGAAATCCCAGAACTAAAAAATGAGAATTTTCTTCTTCTTGCTTTCAATGAACACCAATTTCCTCTTTCACTGACATAGATATTCACAATAAAAGGAAATTAATAAAACATGAAACCTCACAAGTTCCAATGATGTTTAATCAAATGGATGGGTTGACTGAGCGATTAGAGATGAAATGTTAGAGTACAACAGAACAAAGATTGTGGGGGACTTGACCTACGTGATGGTACAGAAGAGTGAGGTGGGGTCGATTTATATTATTGTGTTTACTTTGCTATAAATATGATTTTTTTTACATTATATGCTTGAAAAAATAGTTCATTCACTGACTAAGCATTTTTACTTCAAGCAAAAAGTACAAATTCAACTTGAGTTGGAAATTCTACTTGGGATACAGAATAGTTGAGCACCTTGCTCATTTTGCCCTTGGCCCACATTAAACCCATTAAATTTTTTTAAATGAAAAAATATGCTTACATGTCATAAATTACATGGGCTAGAATAATTGTATCTTGCAATTAGAAGAAACCTAACAACTGTGGTCTTGTGAAGTGAAGGCCACTGAATCACAGTCAGTAGATGTTTCTTTCTTTTCTCTCCTCCATATTAATTCTTTTTTCCCTTCTTTTTTTTTATCATTTTATTGGGGGTTCATACAACTTTCATCACAATCCACACATACATCAATTGTATAAAGCACATTTGTGCATTCGTTACCTTCATCATTCTCCAAACATTTGCTCTCCACATAAGCCCCTGGCATCAGCTCATTTTTCCTCCTCCCTCATGAGCCCTTGATAATTTATAACAGTCAGTAGATGTGAGGCAGTATCCCTTTACTCATGCTCTTGCCCACGAGCCCAGGAGCAGTCAGAGCAGTTGGGTAACATCAAAGCCAGAGTGATGTGCTGCAAAGCATTCATATTGGGTACACCACCAGTCACGTTGCTTTTTTGAGTGGGGTGTTTTTTTCAACAGTAAGAACAGGTTGGTGCCAAGCTAATCCTTCTGTGTTCTTTTCTGCCACCAGTCAGCTTTCATGAGATGGCTAGCTGTGGTTAATGGTGCAGTTGGTTGTGGGCTTTGGGACAGCATTTTTCCCTCCAAGTAACATGAGCCCCTTGAACCCACAGTTTGACCTCTAGAACCAGGGGGTAGTTTCTTCTACAAACCTAGGACAATTAGTTTTTCTCTCTCTCTCAGCAGTCACTTCTCTTGTCTCTATATCTTCCTTATTCAGATGCTCCATTCACTGCTCAAAACCTGGTAACTTATGTATGCAGTCAAAAGCAAAGTATGACGCTCTAAGCTGTCCTGGACCCTGTTGGCCTTCCTTCCAAGATGTGCAGAGAGAATCTTAATATCTTCTTTAGGGCTTTCTGTCTTGTAGCTCATTTGTTTGCTTTCCTACCTACAGCCTTTTTCAAGATGGAATGCCTGCACAGCATAATAAACCTCAGAAGGAACAAGGATAATTATCAGTCAAGGAAGCAGGCTGGCAATCTCTTGAGCCACGAGGGAAGAGCAGCAATTTTTTTCATTTCTCTCTTTAATTTAAAGCCAGTTCCCTTCTCTGTAGAAAGCCTAAATATGCTTCCTTTGTTTATGAAAAGACAGAAGCATAGCATTTGGGTGACATATCCTACTAGATGCAAAAAAAAAAAGCACTCCCAAAACCCTAAGACAAACTGAAGCAGGCAAGGGAAAAGAGCTGTACTCAGTCTTGGGTGATCTCCAACCTGAACGAGCCCATTACTGTTCAAGTCTCCTTATTTCTATAGGTGTTCATTTGATCATAATAAAACTTTTACCATCACCATTTTTATTTTTATGATCATAGATAATATGGAGCATATTAATATTTTCCCTTATCTGAAACATGTCAATATGAAAAGAAGAATGAGATTGCCCTAGCCCTAAATGATTATCGGATTTCAACAATGCATTTGGTAATATAGTCAGTAAACAATGAATTATTAAAATTTCC
>NW_022103898.1:21952899-21987382 GCF_000313985.2 Echinops telfairi
TGTTCTTGCATTGAGGGAGTACTTGAGTAGAGGCCCAATGTCCATCTGCTACCTTAATACTAAACACATAAATATATACACATAGATTTATTTCCCCTCATTATATATAAGTATATTTACATATGTACATGCCTGTGTACATAAGCCTTCATTTGGGTTTCAGTAATTCCTCTCGGTTACCTTGCCTTTGATCAAGCCTTACCAGGCCTCCTACACCCTTCTCGCCATCGATTTTGGATCACTTGTTGTTCCCTTGTCCCGGGATTTCTTAACACCCACTTCCTTTCCCCCTCTCCCGTGTTCTCCTGGAACCATTGGTTCCATTGTTTTCTCTGGATTGTTTATCTACCTATCTTATCTAGATAGACTTGTAGAGGTAATAATATGCACAAAAAACGAGACAGAGCAAAACTAAACAACAAACAAAAACAAAACAACACAAAACCAACGACCGAAAAAAAAAAAAGAGAAAAGCCTGAAATAGTTCAAGGTCTGTTTGTTGACTTTTAGGAGTGTTTTCCAGTCAATTCTGATGGGGTACCACGCCCTGGCCCCCCAATCTACTTTGGTATACCCTGGGGGCTTCATTACTCTGTTCCCCTTGCTATTCTGTTGCATGCTCTTAGTGTTTCGCCTCGCTGTGGTGGGGTCAGATCTGGCGCATTCCCGCACTGTCTCCAGTGTTGTCCCCGTAGCTCTATGGGTAACTAAGGAATGCCGTGTCTTGTAGTGGGGCCGGCCTTATGGTCCTCTCTGTGCTTTGGCTGTTCTAAAGTGGGAATATTGTCTTCAGGGCTTGGTGGGCCAGGATGTGGTCCACTCTCTCTTCCTCCCCCTTCATTTGCTCCTGTGTGCTCTAATCAGACATGTCCCTCTCCCTGAGCTGTAGCTTCAGTACTGTCCTCTGAAGTGAATTCTTCTGTGGGGAGGGGGAGATGTCCACATAGTTGTGATTGAGGCTGGCCCCTCAGACTTCTCTCTTGGTTCCCTTCATCATGCCAGTATGTTGCATTCATGTCTTGGAGTACCAGGTTGAAGTTTGGTCCCTCTTTCCCTGTGAAGATATAAACGATACCCTCCCCTTGGGTGGGTTAATGCCCCGCTCCCCTGTTACCCATGTCTTTTTTTCCCTCCATGCTGATGATTTTATTTCTGGGTTTTCAGTTCTTTTCCATTGGTCTATCTGTCATTGTACCAGTACTATGCAGTTTTGACCACAGTGGCTGTATAATATGTACTAAAGTCAGGTAAAGCCCTCCCACTCTGTCCTTGAGGAATTAGCTGCTAATTCTGGGCTTCTTCCCTCTCCATATGAAGTTGGTAATCCATTTTTCCATTTTTTTGAGAAAGATGAGGGTAATTATATCGGGATTGCATTAAACCTATATAGTGCCTTGGACAGAACTGACATCTTGACTATATTGAGTCTTCCAATCCACAAGCTTGGGATATTTTTCCATTTGTTGAGGTCACTCTTGGTTTCTTGTAGTAGTGTTCTATAGTTTTCCTCATGTAAATCTTTTGTTCATTTAGTCAAGTAATATCCCTAGATATTTCAATTTGTGCTTGGCTATTGTAAAGAATTCTACCTTTTTGATCTCCTCTTCTGTGGTCTTGTCCAATGTGTATAGCAGTCCAATAGACTTCTGTTTGTTGATCTTGTAATCTGCCACTCTGCCATATTCCTATATTGCTTCCAGTATCCCCTTTGTGGAGCTTTTGGGATTTTTCCATATATAAAATCATATCATCTGTGAATAATGATAGTTTCATCTCTTCCTTCCCCAGGCGAATACCTTTTATGTCTTTTCTTTGCCTTATGCTAAAACTTCCAGTACTATGTTAAATAAGAATGGGGACAGGGGGCATTCTTGTCTGGTCCCCTTTTTCAGTGGGATTGTTTTAGTCTTGTCTCCATTTACTACCATGTTGGCTGTTGGTTTTTCATATATAGCTTGTATTGTCTTCAGGAATTTTCCTTCTATTCCTATCTTCTTGAGTGTCTTATACAGGAATTGGTGTTGGATGCTGTTGAATGCTTTTTCTGCATCTATCAATACTATCATGTCATTCTTAAAGTTTTTCATGTCATTGTAGCAAATGTTACTAATGGTCTTTCGTATGTTGAACCATCCCTGATATGAATCCCACTTGGTCATGGTGAATTATTTGTTTTATATATTTTTGTATTCTATTGGACAATATTTTGTTAAGGGTTTTTGCTTCGCTGTTCAGTAGGGATATTGGTCTGTAGTTCTTGATTCTTGTGGGATCCTTGCCGGGTTTCAGTATCAGAGTTATACGAGCTTCATAGAAGGAGTTCGGGAGTTTTTGCCGTCTTATCCTATGTTCTGGAAGAGTTTGTGTAGGATTGGTGTCAGTTCTTCTCTGAATGCTTGGTAGAATTCTCCTGTGAAGCCATCTGGTCCAGGGGATTTTTTTGTTGGTAATCTCTTGATAACCATGTCAGTTTCTTCTGTTGCTATGGGTCTGTTGAGATTCTTGACATCCATTGGAGGATAGTCTAGGGAGGGATTGTTTTTCCAAGAATTTGGCCATGTCTTCCAAGTTGTTGAATTCATTGGAGTACAGTCCTTTGTAGTACTGTGTAATTATCCTTTTGATTTCATTAGGGTCTGTTGTAATGTCTCTTCTTTGATCCCTCATCCTTGCTATTGATATTTGTTCCCTCCTTTCTTTGGTTAGGTTTGCCAGCGGTCTGTTGATTCTGTTTATCCTTTCAAAGAACCAACTTTTAGCAGCATTAATTTTTTCCATAGTTCTCTTATTTTCCCTCTCCTGGATCTCAGCCCTGATTATTATTATTTCCTTTCTTTTGCTATTTGTTGGATTGTCCTGTTGCCTCTGCTCTAGTTGCTTTAATTTTTGTGCCAGCATATCAATCGTGAGTCTCTCTTCCTTTCTCGTGTGCATGTATTGCTATGAAACTTCCTCTCATAACTGCCTTTGCTGTGTCCCATACATTTTTGTACGTTGTGTTCTCATTCTTGTTGGTTTCTAAAAATTTCCTAATTTAATCTCTGATCTGGGCCAGTATACACTCCTTTTGCAATAGCTATTCATCTTCCAAATGTTTGCTCTTGTTTTCTTCATCTTCCTTTTGTTGATTTCCAGCCTTATGGCACAGTGGTCAGAGAGAGAGACTGTATGATATCAAGTACTTAAATTTATGCAGATTTGAGTTGTGACCCAGTATCCATCATTATTTTCTAAACATTTACTTTCTACTGAGCTCCTCTCTCCACCCCCACCCCCCGTGACCCCTTGATAAGTTATAAATTATTACTATTGTCTTATCTTTACACTGACTGCTCTCTCCCTTCCCCCATGGTTTCTGTTGTTTGTGCCCATGTGGGGTGCTGGGGGGTGGTGGTGGTGGTTATGAGTTGATCATTGTGATTGGTTCCCTTTTCCTCACTTCCGTTCCCCATCTTCCCCTTTCCCTCCTGGTCTTGGTACTGCCATTCCTGTTCCTGGATTCTGTGTGTTGAGAACTCTTACGTCTTATCTTTACTTGTGTACATGCTGTGGTCTAACCCACAGTGAAAGACAGGACTGGGGTCATGATAGTGGGGGGTAAAGAACCAGAGTAATATCGTGTGTTTCATCGGTGCTTTACTGTGTCCTGGTTGACTCATCCCTTCCTTGTGACTCTGTAAGGGGATATGGCCATGCACTAATTTTTTTTTTACCTAAAATTAGGTTATTAATAACACCTAAAATCCTAACAGTACCAAATTCCATGAGAAATCTGTTTATGAAAAAAAAATTTAGTAGTGTAACACTGAATTTTATATCATTTGAAACCTCACCCCAATGGCTTTGAACCTCAAAGCCATCCCTCTCACTCACGGGTAACACAAGGTATGGACATGGACAAAAGGCTAAAGGAATGAAGAGGGACGATAAATTCCAGTAAGAAAACATTATAGAAAGATCATAGACCATTGAAGTCAGACCCTGGTTTTGAATCGCATATATATTTTATGATGTTGGCAAAAGTTTCCTAAGCTCTTTGGGTCTTATTTTGGGCCTTCCTCACTTTGGAGAAAGTTTATGGGAAGGTGAAATTGAAAGATAGTAGAATTTTCCCACTAAATTGTTGAAGTCTCCTCAAATATATAGAACAAACACATGCACTTTATCATTATTATTATCCTCCTCTCCCATATTGTTGGAGCTAGTAATTCCATGTCCCAAGGTCTGTCACATCCCCTCACCACTAATCTTCCCTTTGGGTAATGTTCTTTACCACAGAATCTTTGATCGAGTGCCCTGATCTTCGGCTTCCACAGTTTCACTATTTACTCCCAAGCTGGTGTTTCTGGTCTGGACTCATATTCTTTATCTTCAATTAGCTGTTGAAAAAGCACCCCAAACTAGTTTGGAACAAAAGTCTTTATTTCCCCCGTAGTCTCTCCCTTTTCCACTGGGGATGATGGGTGTATAGCCACAGGTATTGAAAGGGGGAGTAGACCAGGTCTAGGATACACAAATTCCAGGCTGCTCAGCCTGCAGCTCCTGGCCCCATAAAGTCCCTCTGGAAAGAGAAAAGCCTGGCTCCTATAAACCTCGTTTACAGGTCTTTCCTGCTGATGTCCCAAATCCTTGCCATAGCAGCCACCATCATTGTCTTGCTACTCACGAGTGCATGCAGCAAAATTAGAAGACTCGAATGTGAATCGGATTTCTCACTTATTAATCTGAGGTCCCTTACTAATCTATGCCTTTGCTCCCATCGTAGCACTCATCTGTGCTGTGGGGTAAGATGAAGATACTATCACGAAGGTAACCATACCTAGTTTTAGTCCAAACTAGGACTTTGAGAGTGAAAGGAGGAGTTATTAATAGTTAACTGTGTCAACTTGCCCCAATCATTACGATCTGGGACATTTCAGGAAATACAATGACCCCTGCTGTCTGTCACTCAACTCCCTTCCTGCACTCGTTGAGTAGTTTAGTATGCTTTAAAATTTTCTCACTCATAAGGTAGAGTTGATTTGTTACAAAACACTTGCATATACTTAGTCTCCCATATGTTAATGGTAAGATAATTTGATAATCGAGACTATTCATAATAAAATAATCTATAATTGCTGCTCTGTTGCTGTTTAGAACATTTCATAAACTAATTTTCAGAAGTAGCTCACCGGGCCTTTCTTCCTAGTCTGTTTTAGCCTGGAAACGACTGAACCCTTCCTACCATGTAGAACCTGGCTGGTATTTTAAATACCAGTGGTATAGCTTCCGGCACCATGGCAACACACAAGCCAACATGGTAAGACCAAAAGGATAAGTGGATAGTGGATATAGAAAGGGACATCAAAAAGTTTGTGGTAAAATGGAATTAAAAGATAATAGAATGTTGACTGTTTCCTACCTGTTTAAAGAGGCTAAGAAGAGTACAGTGAACCCTCGTTTATCGCGGTTAATCGGTTCTAGACCCTACCGTGATAAATGAAATTCCGCGAAGTAGGATTCCTTATTTGTAAATCTGATACCTCTTCTGGAACTTTTCGAACCAACCCTTGCTCGCTGTAAAATCCACGAACGTTGCAGAAGAGGATTCTGGTTGAGGTTTGTCTGCTATAAAACGCTGATAGAGCTGCCTTGCCTTCTCCCGGATGACTATCGAATCCAACGGAATGTTTTTCTTGCGCCTGTCACTGATCCAAACGGCTAGGACAGACTCCGTTTTTACTATGAACTTATTACGACTTGTCACAATGCGCTTTGCTTCCTTGTTGAAAGTGAAAGTAGCCGTAGCACGGATGTTTTTTTCCTCTTTACGGATGGAGCGAACGGAAGACTCATTCAAGTTGAAATGGCGTGCAACCTCCACGATTTTCTTGCCATCTTTGATCATATCCAAAAGTTTTACCTTTTCCTGGATGGTGAGCATCTTCCTCTGGCGCTTATTTTTATTGGCAGAAGGCTTAGAAGAAGCAGCTCGTTTAGGAGCCATCATAGGGCTTAGATAAAATTTCTTAAAAATCACAAACAATTACAGTACACTGTACAAAAGCAAAAATGCATCTGATACATAGCTATGATACGTAGCGATGCAGACAGAAGCGTGTACAGTATGAGCCAATCAGTGGCAGTAATGACAGAGCATGCGCTGTTACTCAAAAACCGCGATAGAGTGAAGCCGCGGAAGTCGAAGCGCGAAGTGGCGAGGGTTCACTGTACTCCTTTCGGGGGGTTTAAAGATTAACAGATGATGCACATAAGGTACTATTACTGCCATCATTTCTTATGTTAACACAGCATAACACATTATCACTGTCTCTGGATTACTGGGACGAGGCTCGTAGATTCTAGAACCTGGAGCATCTAGCACTAAAGTATTGCTACCATGATTCTGATACTCCACTCGATTCCTTAAAGTCACTCTTCTCAGCGGCAACATAGCTATAATTGGAATCTGAGGACAAGCATTCAGTAGCTCAGCTAGTTAATTAGTTTAGGCTTGAGGAAGTTACTTAATTCCTTGGAGTCTCATTGTCCTTACATGTACAATGAGGATAATGCTCCTTCTTGGCTTGTAGTCATAGTGAATATGCATGGCACATAGTAGGCACTTGCTCAATGATGTAGCTTTGTCTTTTCTGATTCCCACATATACTCAAATCCTAGACCCAGCTGACATTCAAGTTGTAAGAGGTCACCTGATCTCACATTCTCTTCTTCCTTGATTTAAATCTACCAGATCCCAATGGGAAAGTAAGGGCTACTGTATTCCTCCTCTGTGGTGGTTCTGCCTCTGTCTTGGCTGGGTTCTGTTACCTTGGGTTGAAGGAGAAGTGTAATGAGAGTGATAAAGGGCAGTGCCAGGAAGTTGAAGCAAGTGAACTATTGTGATTCCTTTGTAGCCTTCTGATTGTGTTTGTATGATGCAACAACATGATCGTGCTCTTAGAGCTTGGGTTATAGAGTCTTCAGAGTAAGGGACAGTCCTAAATCCCTATTGATGATGGATTATTTAGCTAGGTGTGCTTGAGCTCCGGGCTACTAACGCACACACAATAAACTGCCTGCCTGCCTTATAGCACGAAGCCTGTGTATCAGGCCAGTTCTCCTCCGGATGGAGATGAAGGTAGGAGCAGAGAAGCTGAGCCATCTTTTCTCCAACTTTCTGCAGAGGACCTAGCTGCCTGTGCTGTGAATCCAGCTCAGGTGGCAGCCCTGTCTTGAGAGGAACTTTCACATCAGCTACCAAAAAAATGTTAAGATACTGCTATGCAAAAGCACTGAATTAAAGAATCATAAAAGTCAGTAGTCAGGAGATTTGCTAGAATAGAGCCTTGATTGTGACCCCAGAATATTCACTACCCAAAATATTGACCTGAATGAGTTTCATATAAAAATTCAATTAAAAATATATTTAAAATTTTGGTTATTTATTAATCATTTTATTGGGGGTCCTTACAGCTCTTTATCACAATCCATACATCCATCCATGTGTCAAGCACATTTGTACATACGTTGCCATCATCATTTTCAAAACATTTTCTTTCTACTTGAGCCTTTGGTATCAGCTCCTCATTTTTTTCCCACCCTCCCTCCCTCATGAACCCTTGATAATTTATAAATTTTTTTTTCATGTCTTACACTGACCACTGTCTCCCTTCACCCACTTTTCTGTTGTTCATTCCCCCCGGGGGGCAGGGTTATATGTCCATCATTGTAATCGGTTTCCCCTTTCTCCCTCCATCTTTCCCCTACCCTCTTGGTATCACTACTTTCATTATTGGTCCTGAGGGGTTTATCTGCCCTGGGTTCCCTGTATCTGTATCAGTGTACATGCTCTGCTCTAGCTGGATTCATAAGGTAGAATTGGGATCATGAGAGTGAGGGGAAGAAGCATTAAAGAACCAGAGGAAGGTTGTATGTTTTGTCAGTGCTATACTGCACCCTGACTGGCTTGTCCCTTCCTTGTGACCCTTTTGTAAGGGGATGTCCAAATGTCTACAGATGGGCTTTGGTTCTCCACTCTGCACTCCCCCTCATTCACATTGATAAGATTTTTTGTTCTGGGTCTTTGATGCCTGATATCGGATCCCATCGACACCTCATGATCACACAGGCTGGTGTGCTTATTCCATGTGGACTTTGTTGCTTCTTAGCTAGATTATCTTCAAGCCTTTAAGCCCCCAGATGCTGTATCTTTTGATAGCCAGGCACCATCAGTTTTCTTCACCATATTTGCATATGCATCCATTTTGTCTTCAGCAATCCTGTCGGGAAGATGAGCATCACAGAATGCCACGTTATTAGAGCAAAGTGTTCTTGCGTTGAGGGAGGACTTGAGTAGAGGCCCAACATCTGTCTGCTACCTTAATATTTAACATATAAATTTATGTATATAGATCTATTTCTCTATCATTAAATATAAATATATTTACATATCTACATGGCTGTGTTAGTCCAGGTAGACTAGAGAAACAAATTCATAGAGACTCATATGTAAGTAAGAAAGAGGTTTATATACAAGAGCAATTGAATATTGAGAAAACATGCAGCCAGATCAAGTTCATAAGTCCGATATTAGCCCTATGTCTGATACCAATGTTTATAAAGACCTCTTCAGACTCATAAAACAGGACGAATGCAGGACAATCACAGGCTAGTGGGTTGGAAGTCTTTGGATGCAGTGGCGTAAGTATCTCAACGCTGTCAGGGGTCTCTGTGGCTTTTCTGGCTCCAGAGGTCTGGTTGCATCAGGGTAGGTCCATGTGGCTTCTCCAGCTCTCACGGCGTAGCGCCATGTGTCTTGTCAGTCTCAGGGAATAAGCAGAGAGAGAGAAGTGTCTCCTGCCTCCAAGGAGGAAGTACAGGAATTCCCAAAATTCTCAGGAGAAGGCCATGGCCACACAGAGGATTCATTGGTTATGACCCAATTGACAGATTAGACTTGACCCCTTCACTTTAATCCTCTCAAGTCCCAAATTGACACCAGATTGTATAACTACCATAATACCTGTATTTAGACCACTATAAATGTTCTTTGCCTCCTAGTTCTTTCCTCTATTTCCTTTTACTTTCCTCTTGCTCTTGTCCCACTAACTTGTTTGACATACATTCAGGTTTCAGTAATTCCTCTTGGCTACTTTGCACTTGATGAAGCCCCCTCTTCCCCCTCCCCCACCCCACCCCACCCCACCCAGGCATCCTTCACCCTCCTCACCATAAATTTTAGATAACTTGTTGTTCCCTTGTCCCTGGATTTGTTAACACCCACTTCCTTTGCCCCTGCCTCCCCTTCTCCCATTGTTTTCTCCTCTGGATTGCTTATCTTGCCTATCTAGATAAAACATGCAGAGACAATAATAAGCACAAAAACAAGCCAACGCCAAACAAAACAACAAAAGAAGATAAAACAAAATAACAGCAACAAAAACCAAGGACATAAAAAGAGAAGCCTATAAATAGTTCCAGGTCTGTTTGTTGACCTTTAGGAGTGTTTTCCAGTGGAGTCTGATGGCATGCCACGCCCTGACCCCACAGTCTATTTTTGGTATTCCCCAGGGACTTCATTGCTTTGCTCCCCTTGCTGCCCTGTTGCGCACCCTTAATGTTTTCCCCTTTGTGGTGGTGTCAGATCAGGCACAATTCCTGCACTGTGTCTCCAGTGCTGTCCCTCATATCCTTATGGGTCAATGAGGGACTTCATACCTCATGGTGGGGCCATCCCTATGGTCCTCTCTGTGCATTGGCTGCTCGGAGCAGGTATTTAGTCCTCGGGGCTTGGTGGGCCAGGATGTGTTCCACTCTCTCTCCTTCCCTCTTTGTTTGCTCCTGTGTGCTCTGATCAGATGTGCTCCTCTCACTGAGCTGTAGCTTCAGTGCTGTCCTCTGAAGTACATTCTTCTGCAGATGGTGTGGGGGGTTTGTCCACATAGTTGGGACTGGCGCCGGCCCCCCAGACCTCTCTATTGGTTCCCTGCTTCATGCTGGTATGTTGCATTCCTGTCTTGGCACACCAGTTTGAAGTCTGGTCCCTCTCTTCCTCTCCTATGGAGATAAAAACAATACCCTCCCCTTGGGAGGGTTAGTGTCCTGTTCCTCCACTACACATGTCTTTTTTTTTTTTTTCCCCTCTCCTTTTTAGTTGGCTGCCATATATATCCCTGGATTGGGTCTGGCCCCTGCCATAGTGCCTGGACCTCACCCCAGGAATGTCTGTATATAGAAGCTTTTTCCCTATGCCCCTTTTTCATTTTTAAGCTTACCTCTGCAGACTCGTGTACTTGTCCTTTTATGCTTGGCTTACTTAGCTTAGCATAATTTCCTCCAATTTTTCCCATGCAGCGGATGTGCTTCATGTGCTCCTCACTGCTTTATTGGGATGTATGATACTCCATTGTGTGTTTGTACCACACTTTTTTAATCCAGTCATCTGTTGATGGAAATTTGGGTTGTTTCCAACTCCTTGTGATTGTGAACTGTGCTGCGATGAACATTGGAGCACAGATGTTTGTCTGTGGTTTGTTTCTTGCCTCTTCTGGGTATATGCCCAGTAGGAGGATTGCTGGGTTAAAACATTAGCACCATGCCACTCTGTTAAAGTTGCATGCCCATGTTCAGTGCAAAAACCCACAACCATCAAGTCTGTGCTAATTCCTTGCAACCGTATATAGGACAGGGTAGAATTTCTCCTTAGCAGTCCCAAGACTGAATCTTTACAGAAGCAGAGAGCCGAGCCTTGTCCTTTTCCAGGGAAGCAGCTGGTAAGTGAGAGCTTTGGACCTTGCAGTTAGGAGCCCGGTGCCTAACCCAACGCTCCACTGGGGCTCCTTTCAGCAGAACACGGCTACTCTAAATTATTGTATCATCTGGGGAAATGTGCTAGAGTTAAAAGTGTCTCAAGATTTTTATGTTTAGTAAAAGGTTCAGGCCTTCACCATTCTTAGTTGATTCTTCATCTTTTTTAAAACAACAACAATTCATCCATTTCCATGTGTATAATCCAGTGACACTAATTACAGTCTTCAGTTGTGCAGCCAGTCTCTATATCCTTTCCAAATTATCCCTCCACCATTAACGCAAACCCAGTGTCCTGCTAAGCAGACAGTTCCTTTCCTCTTCCATCCTATCCCTGGTAACCCTGGCAGTCTTTGGTTTCTGAGTGTTTGCTTGTTCCACATAAGGGAGAAAACACTGTCTTTCCCTCTTGTGACGACTGACTGCAGAACACGTTCATGGCTGAGTCATGATGTGTGGTACATGCTGATTCTTCTTACAGATGAGGCTTCATTTGTGGAGGTCTGATTGTTCATGGAAGTGTCAATTTACATATATATACTTGTTGCTATGGTGGTCTTTGAACCAAGAGCCGTGTGGAAGCGTTTGAGACTCTGAACAATAAGTGTTTAAGGACTGTAAGACAAACAAGAAGAAATAGGAATACTATATATAGGAAGGAACTGAAACAGTCTTTCTAGTGACCCAAGATTTTCAGACCGGCCTATAAAACAAGTTCTAGTGATTTGCTAGGCACCCAGGCTCCCTTTATTCACACTTAAAATACAGTTTTATTTGACTTGCACTGCTGCTTCAAGTATGACATGAAATATTAACAGTGGTGCGGACACCTCTCTGGTTGGCCAAAAGAAAACCCAGTCATTCTATAACCCATAACAATGATCTCATAACTACACCTGCTTAGTTTAATAAAACTGAGTGTGTCTCTCTTCGCCGCGCCCCCCCCTCCCCCAACCCCGGGGCTTATATTGTTATTTACTATATTAGCCAAAGCGAGAGAGAAATTTTTATTGGCAATCTCAAATTACCCACCTCCTGTTAAGAGGATTGTTGTTTCTAGAAATTTGTTCCACCAGTCATTTCTCCCCCAGAAAGGACTCTGTACGGAGACATGACCCATCACAGTTAGGAGCAGGGGAGACATAGCTTTGGATTGGCTTACTCAATAACAAGACACAACAGTGATCCTCATCCCAGGAGAGGCTGTGGAGACCCTGATGTATGGAGGAAGAAAGAGCCAGGAGGTACCTGAAAGATGCATTCTGTTAAGAAGGGAGTGTGGTTTGAAGGAGAACGTGTTTCTGTGGTCTCAAGACAAAACCTGTTTACTTTCTGTGGTCCTTCTTAGAATCTTGAGTCAATAGGTAACTTTCATGGGCCTTCAGTTTGAACTCAATTTAGGCTCTCAATGGGTATTGCTTTTCAATTCTGCGAAGGTCCTTCCCATTTTTCCATTACAACAGAGAGGGTAGCTAGTTCATGTTCATCCAGGGATTATGCCTGTAGAGATTCCATCCAGGGCTTATGTTTTATTCATCATTATAACCTCAGCACCCAGCCTGAGACATTAATATATGTAAAATGAATATTCAGCTTTTATTATTCTTGGATTATTTGGTGTTTCTTCATTTAGATTCTGACCACGTTGAAAGTCATAACTATGCCTTCTTCTTTGAATGCCCCAGCAAGCCTCTCATAGTGTTTTCTACATGAGCTATAAACAAATGTTTATCAAATTGGATTCAAGAATGTGCTTTAAGTGTGTAATGGGCAGGGAGGAATACTTTATAAGCCTTCTCATCTATGATAGACAAATGTTTTAGAGATTTATCCATAGTGTTACATATATTAGTAGTTTACTCCTTTTTTGTATAACTGAATAGTATTTCATTGTGGGACTATACCATAATTGGTTTGCTAGTGAACATTAGTTTATTTCCAGTGTAGGGTAATTATGAGCAAAGCTTTTATAAGCATCCTTGTATAAGCCTTTAGGTAGACTAAAAATGGGCCCGAGACCTAACTGAGCTTCATTAAGTTAGAACAATGTCAGTGTTTTACTTTTAACCATGCAAATGGTTATAAAGGTGAGAATTTCATGGTGATCATAACTTGGCATTTATTTGATAATTAATAGTTTTGAATAGCTTTTCATAGGTTTATTGGCCATTCATATGTTTTGTGAAAGTAAAATTTTTGCCAGTTTTTTTCATAGTATTATACTCTATATATTGTATAGTAATATGTAAAGGATGTATTCCTGTGTTCCTTTGTCCTTTATCAGCTACACATATTGGATATATTTTATTCATCTGTGGATTTCTTTTTAATTTTCATAATCATGTGTTCTGAAGAGCTATTCTAATGTAATGAAATTCAGTTGATCGACTTTTTCTTTTAGAGTAGGACTTAGTATCTTCCATCTTTGCATATCTCAAGGTGATCATAGTTTTTGCTTTCATTTGTGTGTCTGGCCCACTTTGAGTTAGAAACTTTTGTGTATCACATGAGATATGAATTTTCCCCAAATGAATATCCAGATATTGCTGTACTACTTGCTGAAAGATTATCTTTCCCTTTTAATTATCTTGATCTTTTTGTCAAAAGTCAATTTAGCATCCATGTGTGAGTATTTCTGTACTCTATTCCATTGATTTTTATGTCTATGAAGGGGCTTCAAAAAAGTTCGTGGAAAAAAATCATTAGCTTTCAATTCCATTTTTCCATGATCTTTTTAAAGCCCTTTTATATTTGTATGCTTTTTTCTTTTGAGCTGTAATTAGTTCTTTCTACTTTTAGTCTGAAAAAGAAATTTCAGTAGCTCTTTTTTTAATCGCATGTTCTCTTCTTTATATAGATCTTGGTTGACTTAATGAATATCTTTGTAAGTATAAAACCAAACTAAACCAAATCCACTGCCACCAAGTTGTGTCCGACTTAACGTGGCACAGTTTCCCAAGGCTGTGACTCATTACATAAGTAGACTTATCACATCTTTTTCCCATGAAATGGTTGGTGGGCTTGAACCACCAAGCATCTAGGTCGCAGCTGAGCACTTTAAACTGCTATCCCATCAGGGTTCCTTCTCTCTAGGCCTTAATGTGACTCTTGCCAAATCAACTCCCTTTGTGCTCCATTCTCAATATTGAACTCTTACTGTGCTGGAAGTTCAGCAGCACTAGTAATTGTACTATGAGTCCTATGTGATACTGTGTCTCAAACCCACAGAAATCCAGGCGGATAATGTCTTGCCTTTCACAGTGGTCCTTTCTTACATCTGTTTTCTCCAATGTGTTAATTAAGTTAATGAAGCAGGCTTCCTCTTATACATCCAACTCTGTTCTCAGATTTTCACTATGTTCTGTCTCTAACCAAAGACTTTTAGAGCCTTCTTATCAAGGAAAGTTCCATTTTCTAGCTTTCACATTGCTTGCTTTTATTTCATGCACACCCACCATGGCATTCTGTTGTCTTTCCAGGGTTAGCTTACATCCCTTTGTCAGGGAACTTCAGAACTGTATTTCTGCCTCTTTCATTTTATCTGCAGTCAATATTTGCTCAGGTATCCATTAGTCAACTCCTGTAGATTTCAAAAGTATTTTTACAGCTCTGTGTTCGTCTCCATTTGCCCAGAGCAACAAGACAAAGAGAATCCAGCAGAGGAGGAGGGAATGGCGTGCACATGTGACTAAATCTCTCCATATCCGACTGCTGCCTGCTCCCCTTTGAGATGAGAAGAATTGGATGCTGCCTAGCCGCCACTACGAAACACGTTCATCAGAGTTCTATAGACAAGTCTTGATCACAAAGGGAACCCCTTCAGAGCCTCATTTAAAATTTTAGAAGACTGGATGTTTTTATTATTAGAATTCAACAGGCATACAATTCACATTTTGGTAAATACAATCAGAACAGACATAAGAGGGTGAAAAGGAATTACAAACACCACCCACGTTGCTCACTGGACATTCTTGTATAGTTAATTAACCCAGAGAATCACTATTGCACCTCCTAACTTTTTGTCTTTCCACACTGGAACAAAACAAGTGCTATCAATGACACAGCAACCCTCCACATGAATCACTCTGTGCCCACTTTGAACAAATGCCAACCGGATAACTATTTAAAGTGCTAAGTGTGACATGTGACCTAGTTTTTTGCTTGTTAAATTAATCTTTGGCACTACTCACAGGGATGATGTATATGTAAATGGTTTCCGTGTTTAGATGACCCTCAGTAGAGAAACCTGTCTCAGAGATGTTTTCATGGGTGTGGAGAGGGAGACTTGAAAACATTTCAGCAGACTCAAGGTAAACATTGCTAACTGCTATAAAAGCAAAAGCATGTTTTCAAAATTCATCTCTAACCATTCATTAGTGTCAATTCTAAGCATCTACCTGGCAAGTGTTAGTTAAATTTAAATTCATTTTGATGAAAGCAGTAAGAGTCTGAGTTCATGCATTTCCTGAGCCTTAATCTTCTTTTAATGCAAAATTAAAAAAAAATGTAATGTCACCTCATCCTTTTTTGTCTTCTCAAGGGTCACAGTCCTATGCTACCTGTTGTTCATGTCTGAAAAAAATTGTTTTCCTATCTTGCATCCTATTTTCTCATTGTTTTGTTCAGTTTTATTAGATAATATTTTTCTAGAAATATATTCCTTTCATCTAAACCATAGATTACCAATCTTATTTGTCCTACCGGCCATTTTCTAGAAAAACAATTATTCAGCATCCCCCACCCCCTCCTTTTAAAAATGTTTGTACGATAGCCCACAATCCAGGATAAAGTGTAAGGATCTTCTTTGGCTGCCTCTCCTGGATCATCCCAGTGCGCTACAGGGGTTGATATTACCCACTCAGACCTAAACGTTCAAATGTATTGATAGTGTCTTTCAAATTCTTTTTTATTTTTTTATTTTGAAGATTACAGTGAACCCTCGTTTATTGCGGTTAATCGGTTCTAGACCCTACCGTGATAAATGAAATTCCGCGAAGTAGGATTCCTTATTTGTAAATCAAATATTTTCGTAGTTAGAGCATAGAGGACATGAAAAAATACCCTTTAGTCACCATTACACTCGTATTATCCAATTTATTAAACGAAAAAGGGAAAATGCAGTAAAACATTTTGGACGTTACAATTATCATTTATTATTTATTATATTATGAAGTACAACGGATGGAGCGAACGGAAGACTCATTCAAGTCGAAATGGCGTGCAACCTCCACAATTTTCTTGCCATCTTTGATCATATCCAAAAGTTTTACCTGGATGGTGAGCATCTGGCGCTTATTTTTTATTGTCAGAAGGCTTAGAAGAAGCAACTCGTTTAGGAGCCATCATAGGGCTTAGATAAAATTTCTTAAAAATCGCAAACAATTACAGTACACTGTACAAAAGCAAAAATGCATCTGATACGTAGCTCCGATACGTAGCGATGCAGACAGAAGCGTGTACAGTATGAACCAATCAGTGGCAGTAATGACAGAGCATGCGCTGTTACGCAAAAACCGTGATAGAGTGAAGCCGCGGAAGTCGAAGCGCTAAGTGGCGAGGGTTCACTGTAATTTATTTTAAGTATTATTCCCATGTTAGACTTGAACCCTGACATTCTTATTTATCATAAAGTAATTGTCTCTGTGGTTTCATTACTTCCTCTGTAATTTTGGGGTATTTTCATTTCATTTATTTATTACAAACTTATGTACTATTTTGTATCTCAGTCTTCTTATCATAAAACATATTTTGTTTCTTTCTATATTTGTATGCACTTGAAGGAACAATAGGGACTATGCCCCACAGATCTAATACTTTTATTCTCTCCTTAGAGAGAATAAGTTTTGATTACTTCCAAAATAAGTTTTTTTAATTTGGGACTGGTACAACTCATCACAGTCCATACATCAATTTAATCAGGCATGTTTGCACATATGTTGCCCTCATTCTTTTCTAGACATTTACTTTCTATTGAGCCCTTGGTATTAGCTCTTTTTTTATTCACCCTCCCACCCTCATAACCCCGTGATAAATTATACATTGTTATTATTTTCATCTCTCACACCGACCGCTGTCTCCCTTCCCCCATGTTTTCTGTAGTGGGGTGTATAGTTATAAGTGTTGATCATTGCGATAGGTTCCCCCTTTCTCCCTTCCTCTCCCCCTCTTCCCCCTACCCTTCTGGTATCACTATTCCCACTCCTGTTATGGGTTCTGAGTGTCGTGAGCTCCCACCCCTTTCTATACCTGTGTACATGTTCTGGTCTAAATCTGCTGTCCAGCCAGCCTCCAGCTAGCTCATAGTGACCCCACCATGTGTTACAGAATAGAGCAGCTCCCCAGCACTTCCTATGCTGTAATCTTCATAGAAACACATCACCGGGCCTGTCTTCCTCCGGGTAGGTTTGAGCTGCCGCCAGTGGCAGACTGGTTGTGGTGACCAGGCTCTTTCTGTGATATTTGTAATTATGTCCATGTAATTTAGTCAGGATACAGTTTAGAAAATTCAGCGCAGGGTATTAGGTGCTTACGCAAGTTATCAGCCTTGGGATGTTTGGCAAAATGAAAGCCAGTGTGGAGGGAAGGGAGCTGCGTTGCCTTCAACTTTCCTACTGCAGGTAGGGTCTCCGAAGTCAGGTTACTTACTAGTACCTAGAAGTAAAGAGCATGAGCAAAACCACCCACAGCATCACAGCTGAACCCGTTCTATAGGCTGGGAATTGGCTGAGGTCTGGCCATCTCTGCCAAACAATGCCTGCCTTCCAAAGACCCACTGCCTCTCATTCAGGGGAGACACAAAGGGCTTAACCTCCTTTACACCTCTAGTCCTTGGTGGAATCCAGCTCTATTTGATTCATGTCATTCCTGGCCTGGTTTGCCCTTGCAGGGTTGGAAGAACGGCATGGGAACTGGTGGCGAGCACCATCAGTCACTATCTGGCTGGCTCTTTTTCCATTCCTGACAGAGTATATTGGTACATTGTCTGACGTAAGCTTGCCTAACAACTGCCAGTCTTTGCCTTTTCTGAAGACCAACCTTGACATTATCCTCTCTAGGATACATTTTTGTTTTCTATTTTATTAATTTTTATACTTAATGTGTTTTTAAAAAATTATTTTATTGAGGGCTCGTACAATTCTTATCACAGTCCATACATACATCCATTGAGTCAAGCACATATGTACACCTGTTGCCCTCGTCAATCTCAAAACATTTGCCCTCTACTTTAGCCCTCAATATCGTTTGCTCATTTTCTCCCTCCCTCCCCCTCCCTCCTGAACCCTTCATAATTCATAAATTATTATAATTTTGTCATAAGTTACACTGTCCGACGTCTCCCTCCGCCCTCTTCTCTGCTGTCCGTGTCCCAGGGAGGAGTCTATACTTAGATTCTTGTAATTGCTTCCCCCCTTCTACCCCCGCATTCCCTTCACCCTCCAGGCCTCGCCCCTCTCACCGCTGGTCCTAAAGAAGTCATCTATCCTGGATTCTCTGTGTTTCAAGTTGCTATCTGTACCAATGTACATCCTCAAGTCTAGCCAGATTTGCAAGGCAGAATTGGGATCATGATATTGGGGGTGAGGAAGCATTAAAGAACTAGAGGAAAGTTTTATGTTTCATCGTTGCTACCCTGCACCCTGATTAGCTCATCTCCTCCCCAAAACCCCTCAGCAGGGGGGTGTCTGTTGCCAGCCGATGGACTCTGAGTCTCCACTCTGCACTCACCCACCTTTACAATGACATGATTTCTTGTTCCTTGATGCCTGACACCCGATCCCTTCGACAGCTCGTGGTCACACATACTGGTGTGCTTCTTCCATGTGGGCTTTGTTGCTTCTGAGCTAATTCTACTTTTCTTGGGTTTGTAATTATTTCTTTTTTTTCTAACTTTTAGCTTATTTATTTTCAGTTTGCCTACCTTCTTATAGAAGCATTTAAATATTGCATTGTCGGCATTCCATAATGCTCATGTGATTTAATTATAGCTCAGTTTCCAAGATTTATAATTTTCATTATGATTTATTTTCAACTCATAATTTATCTAGCTTCCCCCTTCAGAATTCTAAATATATGATTTTTATCTTCAGTTATTAATTTGTCTGAATTGCAATTTTTAAATGTGTTTTTTTATATTCTTTGAGATTTATTGAAAATTGCTGTATGGTCTAATATTTGATCAATTTTTACAGATATTCTATGTGTGTTCTAAGAAATCTTTTCCAAATGTGTGTATGTATATGCATTTGTATATAGACACATATATATCTTTTAGCTTATCATTTGTGTGTTTCAAATTATATATTTTCAGCTGATCTATTAATTCCTCAGAGAACTATCTGAGCATCTCCCATTGAGCTGGTCAGTTTCTCCTTAAACATTTCATCTCTTTTGTTATCTCTACACTCCTCTCATTTTCTAGATACATATATCTGAGAATTTCTAATGCTATACTCAATGTCTCTAGCACCTTTTTCATATTTCCCAACTCTTTGTATTACTGTCCTTTTTGTTAGGTTATTTAGATTAATCTTCCAGTTCATTTATTCTGTCTTCATCTCTGCCTAATCTGCCATGAATCCCATTCATCTATCGAGCTTTTAATTTCAGTGTTTACACTTTTTGTTTCCCCAGAATTCTAGTTGATTCTCCTTCTAACGTATTCGTTCAGTTCTTTGTGTTCCATTATTCCATTCTCATATTAGCTATTTGTTATTTTACAGTATATAGCATCTAGATGTATTTCATGCTCTATGCCTGGTATTTCAGATATCTGAAGTGGCTGTTGCTCCGATTCCCTCTGTTAATTTTTCTCATAGTGCCATGTTTATTCCGTGGGTTGTGACCCTTGATACTGAGCTCCTAGTCTTTTCTACTTTTAAAGTGGAACTTCTTTGAGGACTACCTTGAAGGTGTATTGCTCTCTCCAAGGGCCTTAGGGAGCCTAAGACTCTGAGAACAGGTTAAAATAAACTCTCAATTTGAAGTTTTTCAGTCTACATAGGTACTTTGATAGTGGCATGGAATCTATAAGGATCACTTTGCCGTTGTCAGTTCTTCCAAAACGCAAACAAACCCACTGCCTTCAGGCAATTCTGACTCACGGCAACCCTGGAGAGGGTTTCCAAGCCTTTAAATCTCATGGAGGCAGATAGCCTCATCCTTCTCCCACCAATCGGCTGGCAGGTTTGAACCACTGGCCTATTGATTAGCAACCCTGCACTTACCCAGGGCTCCTTTTTCAATTCTCATGGGGAGGTTATCCCTTCACCCAGTATCACAGTCAGCTAAGTTTCCCTTATGAGGAGAAGGCTTGTTTCTTCTTTAAAAATGTAGTGGATGCCCCAGTTTCTGTGAACGAGATTCCCCTTAGAATCTCCTTTCCACTTGAGCTGGCCATGCCTTTGACTCGTTTCTACCAGGCTCAGTGCTTCTGTCAAAACCAGAGCTTGGATGGGGAATGCAAACCACCCTCCAGAGGATGCCGGGGTGCCTCCTGGAGTGGGGGTGTGCACACACTGTGTCTTCTGTGCCCAGAGAAGCAGACCTGCTCAGGGACTTTGCCTCCACTGATGCCTTCGGGGCCAAAGCCAGCCTTACTGCTCTGGATTCTTTACTGAGGATCCCTTGCTTTCTTGTACGTTCGGTGAGATATTAAAAATACACAGCCTTTATTATTATTTTGCAGTATTTTAAGTTTGTTTTCTTTTTTTAACTGGGTCGTATTATGCTTATAATGTCACTAAACATGCAAGTCCCAGGTTTTGCTGGATCTACTAGTGGAAATATTTTTTTCCCTCCTTTCTGGCTGCCTAGCAGGGACATTGTGATCAAGGGACTTAAGCAGACATTGTTTTGAAGTCCAGTCTCCACCACTTAACTCGTGTTTAACTGGACAGGGCACTTAACCTTTCTATAGCTCAGCTTCCTCTGTAAATAGGGAGGCCCATCCCCACTATCATACTCTGGAAGAAAGCGGTAACCAAACACACGTTTCCTGTGGAGCCGCGCCATTCTCTCCCCACCTTCCCTCCTCTGCTGCAGCACTGAAACAGGCCAGACCCAAGAAAAGACGTTTTGCTAAATTCTTAGCAGGCGTTAAACTATTAGTAGTGTTTTCAGCCAAGATACTGGGTGAGAGAAGCATATTTTTGCCAGGGAGGTGAATTCAGCCTTTGTAAAGTTAGGGGTTCTGAAGAACTGTACTGATTTGGCACTCGGGTTTATTTGCATCATATTTCTAAGCATTTCGCACCCAAATAAGTGTCTTTCTTCATACAATACATAAGGTAGTTGTTGGCAATTGAGGCATTAAGGAGATTCTAATGCATGAAAATGTTGATTCTAGTTCAGATGAGGAGCTGGCTGAGAGAATCATTATCGCCCAAAGCACGTAGATATTCTTGTACGGTATGTATTTATTTAAATTCCAAGAATACATCTGGAATATGCTATTTAGCTGGGGCTACAAACTTGGCTTTTCAGTAGGTCTATTTACCTAAATAAGTTATGCATATTTCATAAGAGCAAACAGACTATGTGAAAACACAGCTTACCTTGGTTTGATTTTAGATGTGTTTTCTCAGTGAAAGTCTTGCGTTCCTTAAATAATATTTGGTTGTGAAACAAAACTTGTTGCTTTAAAAAGTATCTAATCCTCATTGTAGCTTTCATAATTATACACAATATTCCAAGGAAACCCTGATATCCTTTGTTAACTTGCCAAAAAATTATTTTTAAACTTGCTTGGAAACTCTTAAGCCATCACAATACTTTTATAAAAGCAATTCCCTACAAAGGAATTTGATTGTATGGCATTTTGTTTCAAGAAATTCAATAAGTGGAGTAAGAATGTGAGTTTGGACAGCTATGAAGGACCGCAGAGATGAATAGATCCATCATTGTCTTCTCTTGTCATTTCTGACAGCCAGTTTCTTACCTTGTGCTTCAGAGGTGGAAGAGACTATGAAAAGCTGTGTGTCTACTCCTTCATTTCACACAGGCCCAGACTCAGGCTGAGCGGTACATCATCGTTGCTGGCTGGAAACAAATGTTCATACGTCTTCTATTCAGATACCTCTTAAATAGTAATGGTCCTATAAATTATGAGACTGTGTAATGATTGCTAAATCTGGAATAGGTACAATGAGAATAGTATCTACTGAGTACTACTAGGTACCAAGTCTTAATATTTTTCAAGAAACTAAGGTGTCAAAGAGGAAAAATGCATGGTTTTCTGGGGATTACATACATGTTAGATCAGCATAATTTAAACAGTTCTTATCAAAAGCATAAAAAATAAGCATAATGTAGATATGTCTATATAAATATATGTTTCACAGTGAAAAACCTTAGCTATGTCTTATACGTGTTAATACAATATAATATTCTATTTTCATTTTTTAATGACTAGCTATATTAAACTGGTTCCATGACCCACTCACAGATTAAATATTACAGTCTGTGAAAATGCACACACAGACACACAGATGTGTATTTTATGTATATATATTCAGTCATGCACTATGTAATGTCTGTCCAGCAGTGTCTGACTGTACATACATCTATGGTCCCGTAAGGCTATAATATAGTTCAGAATTCCTATGGGAGAGCAGGTCCTAAGGAAGGCAACACATGTGTCTTATATACAGAGTGATTGTGTCGCCAGGCTTATAATGGTATAGTACATGTGGGAGGCTTCAAAGAGTTCATGGAAAAATAGAATTGAGAAATAAAGGAGTTTTTTCATGAACTTCTTGAGGCCTCCTCTTATAACTTAAAATACATATTTTGCTAGTCATAATAAACTAGCCTAAGCTACTGCCATTTCTAAATATTTCACTATTCTTTCTATTGTTTCTCTTGTGCTCTGTGCTTTCCCTCTTATGAACAAAACCTTTCCCATGTAGCATTGGATGCTTCCACTTGTAGACAGCAGCACTCAATCTCGGTATCGATTGATGTCTCCTAAGTGTTGTAGTGTTCTCTCTCTCTGTTGAATCTTCTGAAAATATTACTGTGAGGGGCATCATGGCCTCCCAAACACGGCAAAACCGGTGCTGATGAGAGCAGCAACGAGAGGCCACGGAGAAATAATCAATATGGAAGTGAAACAGAGGTTACTAAACCACACCGAAGTTGGAAAACCGCTGAATGCTGTTGTTTGTGATTGAGGCATGCATGCTTGCTAAGTGTAATGTGTGTTCACACAACTCCTAAATCACATAACACCCTGTTCCACAGAATAGGACTGTGGCCATTAGGTAACACCTTAGTGCATGCTTGAACGCGTGCTTGCATGTTGTCGCTATTGTTGCCGTGGAGTGCTCCTGGGTGGGTTATAATCCCCAACCTTCAAGTTAGCAGTTGATTTCAAGCCACTTGTAACACCCAGGCTCACGTGTGTGCAATAAATCTCTCTCTAAGTAGGCATGAAATTATAACCTCCTGGTGCTTTTCTCTCAGGATTTGAGGGCATTGCTCCTCTTTCCCCAGTGTTGCTCTTGAAAAGATCAGATCGTTATCTCCTTCTTCCTGCTTTGATTTGAATAAAGGAAATAGTTATCAAGGTGTTTCTGTGCGAGAGCTGTTATAAGTGTTCTGCTCTTGAACCTTCACAGAATCTCTATGAGATAAGGGTTATTTTCTCTTACAGGGACAGATTGAGACATGGAGAAGCTCTCCGTGAGAGGGAGGTCTACTGATAGGATGTGGAGGGCTTGCTGTTAAAAGAATGGAAGGGGCTGGCCAGTTCCTTATGGGAACTCTGCGCGTGAGTGAGCCTGTGGTCTGCTGGACCCATAGATTGTGTCCACTGCTACCCAAGAAGTCAGTGCAGACTTGCAGTTGACCCTCATTTTTATCTACTCCCTCATAGTTCCCAATGTCCTTGAGTCCTGAATGTCTCCTACTAGATTCCTCTAGAAACTCTCCCTTCGTTTTCCCACCTGGAAAGGACAGCTGTGGACTAATGAGAGCACATGGACATCAGCTCACTGCATGCACTGACATTACAGTAGTCCCTTCTTGGCATGCTCACCTCCAGCCTCATGAAAGTCCAGTCCCTTCATGGACTCTGCAGGGAAAACTGGTTCCCATCTCGGCTATTCCAGACTGTAGCTTCTTCAGCTCCAGTCAATCACTTTCCAGATTCTTACATATATTTTTAAATTACAGCATGCAATTTGGAAGTTATGGAAAATAATGTAGCTATGCATTTATACCACCTACTTCAAGCCTTAACAAATTATCTGAAGCAAATATTTGTAGATGATAAATAAGACATCATAGATTTGGTTGGTGCTTTCTGTGTATTGGGGGATCAATTCATTTCCTTGTGGTCGGTGCCATTTTTAATTAGCCAGTATCATTGTCATGTGGGTTTTTAAACTGCTGTTCCAGATGTATTTAAAAGTGTTTAGCTATCCTCTTATCAATAGATATTTTATGTTATCTCCATTTTTGTTTTTTGTTTTTACTGCAATGATGTCATGAGCATTCTTGCACATATCAGAAGGGTTCTCTGCAGGATTTCCGTAAGAACAGAACAACACTGGTACTCTTGCTCTTTGGAGGATCCTCACTGGGTGTGGGTTCAGCAGAACCATTAGCTCAAGTTTATGTAAACCACGAGCAAGTTTATCCTTTTACCTCAGTGTTGCAAAACAAACTAAAAAATTTAAAAAACAACATGGTTTCTCTGTGGAATTACTACCCTGTTTCCCCGAAAATAAGACAGTCTCTTATATTAATGTTTGCTCCCAAAGATGCGCTAGGTCTTATTTTCGGGGGATGTCTTATTTTTCCATGAAGAAGAATACGGTACACATTTATTGTTGAACAAAAAAAAGGAAATTTACTACCTGTATACGGTATGGTAGTAATTGTCATCACAAACCAGCATAACCAGACAAACTGTGAATCCTACAGTATCAAGAATTTCTTGTTACTACCATGATTTTCATGAACAACAATCTATGGTACAGTTACTCGCACTTCCTGTCAACAGTGAGCTGGGCGGCGGTGCCTGCCGCTATGGTCCAGAATTAACAGTAGCTACGGGGGGGCTTATTTTCAGGGAGGTCTTATTTTTGGGGGGATGCCTTATATTTCAGCGAGAGGCAAAACTGTAAGTAGGTCTTATTTTGGGGGGATGTCTTACTTTTGGGGGAACACGGTAAGTTAAGGAGCCGCATACCTTCTGATTTATTAGATTCGGCCAGATTTCTCTCCAAAGTCATGGTACCTGGTTCCCAGTACATCTCTGTCACTGAGGTAAAGAATTCCAACTCCACTCCAGTAGCACACTGCCTCGATGGGGAGAAGAGCATTCTGTGTTGGACTGTGTGGGTGTGAGCCCGACTCTTCCACTGTCCAGCTGGGTTTCTTACATACCTGTAGTTTCCTCGTCTGTCAATAAGGATGATAGAGATGTTTTCGAAAATTAAAGCACATATTTGAAGCTCTTAGAAGACACCACCTGGCTCTATACTATTACGTAAACTTTTATTTTTTGCTGGTCGATGTGTGTGAAGTGGAATTTCAGGTTGTTTTCACTGGCACTTGGTCCGCACCAGAACCCTGCAGTCCTGCCAGGGACCCTGTCTGATGAGCCTGGCCGGAGTGTCTAGGCAACAGGAGTGATGTCTGCCCTTCTCTCCTAGGTGTTTATCTTGCTGTGGATCGCTGACTGGATGGTCCACCACTTCTGGAGGAAAGGAAAGGACCCGGATAGTTTCTCCATCCCTTACCTGACCGCACTGGGCGACTTGCTGGGGACCGCTTTGCTGGCCTTGAGTTTTCACTTCCTTTGGCTTATTGGAGATCGAGATGGAGATGTTGGAGACTAACAAGCCCTACAGATTGCTGTCACGTGACCCAGAAGAAAGCCCAAGGCAGCAATGTAGGGTTCTTCCTCGAGAATTTTAACCCAGCGTCATTTTCACTCAGCCCTGGTTCAATTAAATGGCCTTATATTTTCTTTTAAAGGAATTCATGTTGAGGCCAGATCAAAAAGTATTTGTGCTGCTTTTTATAGAATAAATGATAATTTGCATTGCTAGAGATCCACGCTCAAGCTTTGATATTAATTACAAGAAAGAAGATAGGGTGTTTACAAGAGTCATTTTGAAGCCCCACACTCCCAGCAGAAATGTGCTTTCTTGTTTGGCTTGCAACGCAGGCTGTAGGAGACGGGGCTGGGGCTTCCCCTGTCTCGCAGATGGCACGGTGTTGTGTTGCTGAGCCAGCTATACAGTGAAAGGGGCCTGTCAGACTCCTGATGTATTTGACTGAGCAAAGGTGAACTTACACTAATTGGTCTCGCCCCCCGCCCCCTGATTGAATTTTAACTCTGCAGAATCTTCCGACAGAACAGAGATGACTTTGATCCTTGATTTGTAGGAATATTAGTGCTTTTTTTTTTTCCTCCCAGAAAATGTATTGATAGTCAAAAGAAGAGGGTCACTTCAGAGATTTGGAAGGGACAATCTCGTGTGTGTGTGTGTGTGTGTGTGTGTGTGTGTGTGTGTGTGTGTGTGTGAGACAGAGAGAGAAGTACACTAGAGAACATGAATGAACAGGAGCGAGCAGGCAGAGGTGCTGAAGGAAAATTAAGTTTGGATTGTTGATGGCAAAGATCACAGTGCTGTTGGCATATCAACATTAGTCGTTTTCTTGACCATATTCATTGATATGCTTTACCATTTGCTCTAAATATTTTGCTACTAGCCAGGATCTAGTATTTGTTATCTACATTATAAATAATAGTTCCTTCTTCATAAGACAACAGACAAAACCATGATCAATGTAAGATTTAATGAGCAAGTAGATACATTTGCTATTTCAAAGAAGTCTTAGGCGTGCTCCTTTAATGAGAAGTTGTTTGGTCACCTTTGTTTAGTATTCAAGCCTAGACAAATCATCCGTTTCCACAGACTTATTTTTACAAGGGACCCTATTGTACACACTGCTCTGTTTCTCAAATACTTTTTCTCGAACTCTAACCTCTTGATCAGCCCCTTAAATTTTCGGTACAGAAACATTTTGATAGACAGCTAGTTCATTTTAAAATGCTGAACAGTTGCTCTAATTTTATCAGACATTATTTAATCATGCAACTGGAAGGGGAAGAGAACTAATTCACATTCATTTCGATCATCCTGCTTTCAGTTGTGACTTAGTGTTCAAATCCTGTAAACCGTAGGTTGTTTATAATATATATACTGGGCAGTGTTCCTACTGGGCTCTTTAAAATAAGAGGCCAGTGGCTTAGAGTTAAATATTTTTGCTTTTTTAAAACTTAAATTATTCTACTCTTCTGCCTTTTAATGAAGCATCTAAGGCAGAGAACAGAACTAATTATAGAATTTCTCCTTTGGAGAGTTATAATGTCACATAGTGAACATTCTTATAAAAGAAAGAATGATTAAATTAAGTTGGTGAATATTTAACTGCAAGGTTTTTTATTTTTAAAAAATACATGAATAATCTCTCTGACTTTATTGTAAAGCATTTGTAAATTACTTTCATTTGTGCTGTTGATTCAGGAGTATTTGAATTCCCAATGGTTTCTATTTTGATTTTTTAATGCATAACGAAATGCATGCCCAGCAAACCATGTCTTTTAAGCATTTTAAGTCTTAGTGTGTGATACATTCCAAAGCTCTTTCAAGTACACGCTGCTGTTTAACACTCATAGCCAGCACCCATTGCCACGGAGTCAGTTCTGACGCATCATGACTCTGTTGACTCAATAGAACTACCCCTTTGGTCCCAGAGGATGAGCAGAAAGCTTCATCTTTCTTCTGCAGATTAACAGCCCAGCAGGGAACCCACTACATCACCAGGGCTCCTCTGTTTATCCATATTGGTTCCTGTGAAATAGGTCAAATAGATGTTGTTGTTCAGCAGCTCTGTTGACACATGGTTAAGTGTTTGGCTGCTATCTGAAAGGTCAGTGGTTCAAAGTCACCTGCTACTCTTGAGGGAGAAAGATGTGATCATTTGTTCCTGTAAAGATTCCCCCAAACTCTGATACATAGCAACCCGATAGGACAGTAGAATCAACCCTGTGGGTTTCTAAGACTAAATCTATATGAAAGCAGAAAGCCTCATTTTCTTTCCTTGGAGTGGCTAGTGGTTTCTAATTGCTGACCTTGAAGTTAGCAATACACCCGCATAGCCGCTACACCATTGTATGGGGGCAGTTCTGCTCTGTCCTGTAGAGTCACTGTGCACTAGGGTGAATTTGATGGGAACCAACAAGAACAAATATTGCTAATCTCTGTCCTACAGAGGAGGAATGTGAAACTCAACTTAAATTGCTAATGTTGCACATGTACACCATGGCCAAAGTACTGAAAACCCTGCTCCCCTGTCTCCTAGGCCAGTATCCTTTCTCTGTCACCTCCGTGCCCTCCCTAGAGTGCCAGGAGAACCTAACCGAGAGGAAGGGTTGTCCAAAGTAGAATAGATAGTTTGCTTACCTTTTAGATTTCAGACAGGGAAACCCATTTCCTATACCTTAGTGCAGGCAATTCATAAACTCACTCAGAACTTACTGCCATTGAGTAGATTCTAAGTCACAGCAATCCTGTAGGACAGAGTAGAGCTGCCCCTGTAGGTTTCCAAGACTTTATAGGAGCCGACAGCCTCATCTTTCTCTCATGTAGCTTCTGGTGTAGTGGTTCTCAACCTTGCTAATGTCGCGACCCTTTAATACAGTTCCTCATGTTGTGGTGACCCCCGAATCATAAAATTATTCTTGTTGCTACTTCATAACTGTAATTTTGCTACTGTTCTGAATCGAGCAACCCCTGTGAAAGGGTCGTTTTGACTCCCAAAGTGGTTGTGACCCACAGGTTGAGAACCGCTGCTCTGGTAGGTTCGAACCACTGATCTTGAGATTAAACAGCTCAATGCATAGAGCATTATGCCACCAAGGAAAAGAATAAGGAACAATGCCTTATTTCTTAGAACACAATTTTCACCACCCTTCCCAATTCTAACAATTTTCCACAGATGCTAATTAAATAACGAGGAGGACCGATTTATTTTCTTTCTCCTCCTCTCCCACCAAATCTTGATCTCCTCGCGCACGCCCTCACCCCACCCCACCCTTCACTGCCATCAAGTCGATTCTCATAGTGAACCCTATAAGGGGTTCTGAAGCTATAAATATTTACAGAAGCAAATAGCTCCATCTTTTTCCTTTAGAGGCTGGTGGGTCTGAACTGCCAACCTTGTGGGTAGTCCAATACACCATCAGAGAGTAAGAGCAACAAAATATTGAAAAGTAGTAGGGGAAGGAAGGACCTGGAAAAATCAGTCACAGACTAGCTGAATTACTTATGAAAGGAAAATAGATTTCTCTAAAAATTGATGACTGATCTTTTGAAAACTTTTACGTAATTAGACAACCATTAAGATGGCGTATTTGCCCATAACAGGAATGATCAGTTTTAATACACAATGTAAATTTGCAGTATTTATTTTCATACAATGTAAAAATCCCTGCCTCCTCAAAATTTTTCTTAAACTAATTAATCAGATTTTTATTTGTACACAATCTCTTTTAAAATCCTCTTTATGCCTCCCAATCTTTATTTTTCACTCCAATATGAAATTTCTTAAAACCAGAATAATGGAACCTTAGGAACTGTATCTTCTGAGACACATCAAAACTCTACACCATAGCCTACTAGGGAATGCTAAATGAAGTACATCTTTTAAAACTCTTTCAGTATTTGGGCTTCTTTGACTAATACCTGTGGTATGGTATACCTATTCATAATGAACTTCTGCCATCTTTGAATTACTGCAAATTCAAAAATAAAATTTAAGAAATATTTACACAGCCTTGGTGTGATTACTTCATGATGAACTAGTTGAACATTGAACCCATGTAGAACTGACCAGAAGAGAGTGTGGGTGATCATGTATATATTGGGTAAAAGGTCTGTGGTTGGGACACACATAATTATTGCAGGTTAAATTGGTGACATCCAAGATTGGGTCTGTACCCCTGAGTCAGTCACAAGGACCCCTACTTCAAAACTAGATAGCATGGCTATTTTCAGTAAAAACCATTCAGCACATGCCGAAACAAATTCCTCAGTTCTCAATGCAAGCCTGAAGGCAAACTGCTGCCATTCCCTAGGTTTGCCCCAGACTTATCTAAGCATAAGCCACCTGGCTGGTTTAATGGTCAGTAAGGATTCAAATGGTCCCTGAACTTATGTCAAGAAGAAAAATGGAATTAATTCTCCCGCTATAGATAGACTGCAGTCTTCTACAAACCAAGGGTTTTAGAATTTTAACTCTAATACAATACATTATCTTTATGAAGTGTAATTAATTGGACCTACCCATACCTATACCTGTAATCCATTCACTTCAGCACTTTTATCACTATTAAATACTCTTCATTTCTTCACCCAATGGTCCAGCTTAGGTTCCTTAGTTTATCAGTCTATACAACTTTAGCTGCCCTTTTTCATATTTACCCGGCAGGACCCCAATTCCATTTAACTACAACTCTGATTATTCTCTGTTTCTACCTCAGCAGCTAAATATGACTCATGAAGAACATGCAACTGGTTCAACAGATCTTTAAATTTTTATCTTCACGTATCAAGTAACCGTCAACTGCCCAGCAATCCGATATTTCTCTCTTCACTCTCTGGAAGATCAGATTTTTATCCCCCGCTCCACAGCAGGTATACCTGTCAAGATCACCAATAGTTTCCATGTTGCCCAAACCAGAATGGTCAATTAATAATAAGAATTCACATCTTATTCTATTTCTAAAAATAGTTGACAGTGTCCCTCGTCCTTGAACTACTTTCTTCACTCAGCTTCCAAAATATCCTCCTTTAGTTTCTTCTATCCCCCTCTCGGCTTGTTTTGGTGGTGGTTCCTCGTCTTTTCGATCTCAAATGCTGGAATGCCCTAGGAACGCAGTTTTTATAACCTGCTCTCTAGGTAAATTGAAACTGGTGGCTGCTCACGCTAATAAGTCCCAATTCATTCCTCCAACCTTAGCCTTACATCTAAGCTGCAGAGCTATTTATCCAGATCTATTTACTTGCTGGTGAACTCCACTTGAATGACTTTTAAGGGGTCTGAAACATTTGAACAACAATATCAACCACCTTGACTTAATTCATATTTATAGACCAATACACCCGACAGTCACTTTTAGTCCTACAATCACATGTCCATGTTCATTGACAAAAAGAACATTTCAAGATCTATCTTTAAATATGATGCTATCTGTGATAGGATAATATCTATACGCCTGCAAGGGAGTCCAGTTAACAACAATATCCACAGACCTCATCAGATGGAATATTCAATCATCAAATTGGCTACATGTGTGCAAAGAGACAATAGAGAAAATACCAGCAGCCGAAACAGGACCAGGGGCTGACTATGCAACAGGTCATCATCAATTGCTCGTTGAGAGTTGAAGCTGAAGAGGAAAACATCAGCAAGAGCCACAATAGGACTTTGAGTTCATCCCACCTGAATTTAGAAATCATTTCAAGAGCAGAGTTGGCACATTAAACAATAATGACATCAAGAATATCATACACAAGGAAAGTAAAAAGTCATTTAAAAGGCAGGAAAGAAAGAGAAGACCAAAGAGGATGTCAAAAGGGACTCTGAAACCTGCTCTTAGTCATGGAGCAGTAACGCAAATGGAAGAAACGAAGTAAAAGAGCTAAAATTGTTTTAAAGATCAGCTGAAGAAGACAGTATTACAGTGATGCGTGCAAAGACAAGGAACTGGAAAGCCAAGAAGAGCAACAGCTCCTCTCAAATGGAAAGAAATGAAAATTTCAAGTTGCAATAGTGAAGGATGCAGTAAGCATCAAAAGCATATAGAGGGGATACGCAGAATCACTGTGTAAAGAAAAAAGATAAACGTTCAACCATTTAAAGAGGTAGCATGTAATTAAGAACCAATAATAAGGAAGATGCCCAAGATGAACTGAAGGCCTTAGTACAAAACAAGGCTCTGGCAATTCATGGAATGCCAATTTCAACAGGTTGATGAAACACTGGAAGCACTCACTAGTCTTTAGGATAACAGCTACCTGGTCAACTGACTGGAAGAGAGCCATATTTGTGTCCACTACAAAGAAAAGTGACCAAACAGAATTCAGAAATTATTCAACAGGACCATTAAATAACGCACAGGCAAACAGAAGGCATTCAAACTGGCTGCTCCAATACATAAACAAGGAGATGCCAGGGCTTCAAGCCAGACTGAGAAGAGAATGCGGAGCAAAAGATGGAATTTGACTGAAAGCAAAAAACATCAGAAAGATGTTTGCTGATGTTTTATTGACTGAAAAGGCATTCAGCTGTGTAGAACATAACAAATTATAGATAACACTGAAAAACAGGAATTCCAGACCACTTCGTTGTGTTCATGGGGAACCTGTACATGGACCAAGAGGCAACTGTTTGAACAGAACAGAGGAATAGTATTTGCTTTAAAACCAGGAAAGGTGAGTGTCAGAGTTGTGTCCTTTCGCCATACTCTTTCAATTTGTATGTTGAGCACATAATCTGAGAGGATGGGCTGTATGAAAAAGAGTGTGACATTAAGATTGGAGAAAGGCTTATTAACAGCCGGTAATATGCAGATGGCACAACCTTGCTTGCCAAAACTTGCTCGTATTTGTAGAGTAGCCAAAGCAAATGGAAGAAATGACGTAAAAGAGCTAAACAGATTGTTTCAAAGGGCAGCTCAAAAAGGCCAAGTAGAATATTATACTAATTCAATCAGTAGGCCGAGCAAATAATCCAAGAAGGTGGACTATATGAGGAAGGACACAGCACCAGAATTGAAGGCTCATTAAAACCTTGATAAGCAGATAATCTTGAACACCGACAGCCAAGAGAACTTGAATCATAGCCGAGAAAATAAAAGACTACCTCTTTCAGTATTGGATTGTAACTCAATTTACAAAACCAATAAATAAACCACACTCACTGCCATCAAGTCGATGCTGACTCATAGCGACTCTATAGGACAGGGCAGAACTGCCCCTGTGAGTTTCTGAGACTGTAACTCTTCATGGGAGTAGAAAGCCCTGTCTTTTTCTCTCAAAGCAGCTGGTGGTTTTGAACTGCTGGCTTTGAAATTAGCAGCCCAACTCGTAACCCATTGTGCCACAAGGTGTTATCATTCATTGTAAAGAGGGGGAAAACATGTCACAACTGGGCCAATAAGCAACGTGATAAGCAAAGAAAAGATTGAAATTGTCAGGGATTTCAATACTTAGATGCTCATGGAAGCAGCAGTCAAGAAATCAAATGATGTATTGCATTGGATAAATCTGCTGCACAAGACTTTTTAAAAAGTGTTAAACAGCTAAGATATCTTTGAAGACTAAGGTGTGCCTGACCTAAGCCATACTATTTTCAGTCGCCTCATATGCTTGTGAAAGTTGAACAATGAATAAGGAGTCTGGAGAAGAATTGACGCAGTTGAATGATGGCGTTGGTGAAGGATATTGAAAGTACCATGGGAAACAGATCTGTTCAGGATGGAGTACAACCGGAGTGCTCCTCAGCAGCTAGGACGGGGAAACTTCATCTCCCGTGCTTTGGACGTGGTATCAGGAAGGACCATTCTCTGGGAATGGACATCATGACGGGCAAACTGAAGCATCAGCGAAAAAGGAAGACCGTGGATGAGCCAGGCTGACGCAAGGGCGCAACAATGGGCTCAAACACAACTGTGGGGATGGCACAAAACCAGGTGGTGTCCATCTGTTACACGTAGGGTTGGTTGCTGACCAGCAACCTAATAACCACAGAATATACATTTAGGGTTAATCCGAATATATCAAGAACTTCTGTAAATCTGGAAGGAAAATATCAAGAACCCACTAGCACAATAATTGACATAAGGTCCACAGAGAAAAATTGCTGACAGATGCTCAATAGTGGAACGAAGAGAAATGCTAATTAAAATCAGGGTGAGATTCTCACCTATCAGACTGGCAAAAAATTCAAAAGTGCATCAAAGAATGTCTTGGGCGGTCTGTAGGGAAACAGACAAAATCAATGGTTGTGTATATAGCAGAAGTGGTTACCGAGTCCTGCGCCATCCTCACAACCATCACTACATTTGAGCTCATTGTTGCAACCGCCGTGTCAACCTACCTCATTGGAGCAGTTCTTTTTGGATGACTTTATTTTACAACGCATGATGTCCTTTTTCAGGAACTGATCTCTCCCAATACCATGTTCAAATTACATGAGTCTCACCACTTTTTATTTCCAGGAGCCTTCTGGATATACTGCTTCCAAGTCACTCACAGTCAGTAGTCTTTCCAATACCGGCTTCCAAAGGCAGCCATTCTTCTTTTGTCTTCATTATTCATTGTCCTGAAAAGTTTTCGTGACAAGGAAAAAAAAGAAAGAAACCAGGCAGTAGGCGAGACTTCACCCTTTGTCACAGTTTGCCAGCTCTTGCTCTAAGCCACGAGGCCGAGGACCCAGGGTAGTCGTGATGAGATTGCAAGATCAAAGGATTAGTTCAGCTGTACTTTTGGTGGATGTGACTCCGTTTCCTTCCACAAGCCTTTTAACACAATGACAACCATTTGTTGTTTATGGAGATCTATAGCCGCTCTCCTTTTACTAGCGCAAAATTGAGGAGCTATGAAAAAGACTC
>NW_022103898.1:21987482-21990488 GCF_000313985.2 Echinops telfairi
CCCCCCAGCCTGGAATATGAACTCTGGTGCTTTGTACTTGCCCCTGCTTTAGAGGAATGCCCTCCAAGTTTTCCAAGTCCCCTCTGGTGCCTGGCACTGGCCTCAGCCACCTAAAACTGGTTCTGAATAGGTCCCAGTTGCCAGAGCACTAAACTTTAAAGTTTTATAAGTTATCTACGGGGCTTTAAAATCTAACTTTATTCAAATAATTTGGTCTTTGTCTTCATTTCCTACAATTCCTCAAAAAGCAAAACAAAAACCCAGCTATCAAGTCAATTCATAGTGACTATTCCCAGATTCTTGGAGTTTTGATTTAAAAAAACCTGCAGATCTGACAGGTTCTACTTGGGAGACGACTCTAGGGGTAGGAGCTGACCAGGCCAGAGGGACTTACCTAATCATGATTACCTCCTGGCCACCAAGCCAAAGAGCCCCACCTCAGGATGCCCGAAACTACCGTGGGGTATCAGTTGACCTCAAGAGTGGTTCTTGAGGAGTTCCTCATGGTGGCCAGGCCAGGTGACCTCATGATATTGACCCCTAGAAAGAGAGAGAGAGAGAGAGGCTGGCATTTGCATTCTGTCATGGAACCGCCCCAGTAAAAAGTGCGGGCATCAAATCTCCATGACAGTGGGCAGAAACACCTGCTCCTGGGTTGGTGTGCCCTCACTGGGCCACCGAAGCTCTGCATCGTGCACCCTGTCAGACTTCACCCTCCTCTGCGGCCTTTAAACTAAAGCTGTCATTGGAAACGCTGGGGCTGTTCTATGGAGTCACTGACCCCGAAGGAGTCGTCGGAGCTGGTGAGTCAGACGTGAGGGGAGCCTGGGAACCCAGCCTTAAAGTCTTGCCCCTCCATAGCAGTCTGAATGGGAGGATTGTGTCCTTTAACGTGTGAAAACTGACCCAGCTCCAAGGGGTGAGGGTCAGAGAACAGTGTAGCACGGGCAGTGTCAGAACAGGACAGAGGACTGAGAAAGTGAGGACCTGCCATGTCATTCGCCCTCCAATGCCTGGGGCCAGCTATGGCTGATGCAAGCACAGTGCCTGTTTCTCCCCCTCATCCTTTAATCCTGTCACTCCCACCCCCACCCCCATTCCATGCCAACCGAATACCCCAAGGAAATCCAAGACTCCTGTTTATGGGTAGTCCCGGGATCCCATGGCTAGTCCCAGTTTGAGAGGGCCTCTTGGTGAGCCAGTCCTGCTCACTGGTCACCACTATATTAGGCCATCAGAATGGAACTGGTATATTAATTTGGGATGACCCACCTCAGACACAGCATAAACCCAACTCTGGGCCATTGACAGTCCACGGCTAACCCTTGAGCTTGAGACTCAGCTCTCTTCTGTCAGCATTCTGACTGCTGTCACCTCGGTCTAGAGCATCCAATGGTGGTGAGCAGTGGTCCCCACTGCTTACACCCAGAAAGGTCTCCCCTTCTGCATATCAGCCAGTCCTTTTGGAGCAAGGGAACAGGGTTCTCCACTGAAGACTTTCAAGACCTTCAAAACTGTCCAAGAATTGCTCCCCAAATGGTCCTTTCGGTTGACATCTTCTCTGGCCTCTGACGGATGTAGTCGTAGGCATGTTCTCTCAGGTTGGCCTTAAGCTGTGCCAGACAAAGAGGGGCGTTCTGTGGGTCCTTTCTTCTCACTCTGACAATGGTTCCCTAGACTATCCTGCCCCGAGTGACCATGTGTGAGAGGCAGGGGCATGAGCACCATCGGAAGAGATTGCCGTTTAGGAATGCAGCCGCCTGCAAGTTCACAAAAAAGCACAGTGGTTCTACTTTTACACGATGACATTCCAAATGGTACAATTCACTTGATTAGAAAACAAATCATCTTTCACGTTTTTTCTCGCATACTTTAGGTAGGCTTAGCGTTTGTGGAAACCCACAAGGAAGTGCAGTAAGTCTTAAAGAGTCATTGGAAGGTAGAATTTCCCAGGTCAAGATGGGTGACAGAACAACCTAAGTCCTGATGTAATCATCACTCAATAAATGGTATTAGAGAACTGCGGAAGCAAGAAATCCTACATGTGGCAGCCATGCGAGTAGCGACAGCTGTGCTACCCTTTTCTCATCGCGTTGTCATTGTTGGCTGGTTTTCTGCCATTGTCATTGTTGTGAGATGCCATTGGCTTGACTCCAATCCATATTGACCGTGTGCACAACAGAATGAAACACTGCACGGTCCTGCGCCATCCTCACAATTGTTCCCTCGCCCTAGTCAATTGCAGCCACAGTGTTAATCGGTCTCGTTGAGAGCCTGCCTCTTTCTTCTTCCCTGCCCCTCCACTTCACCAAGCATGATGTCCTTCTCCAAGGCCTGGTCTCTCCTGACATGTCCAAAGTATGTAACTATGTGACCACAAGGAGCAGTCTGGCCTTAGTTCTTCCAAGACCGACGTGTTAGCCTTTTTAGCAGCCCATGGTACTTTCAATATTTTTCTCCAGCACCGCAATTCAAATGCCTCCATTCTTCTCCGGTCTTCCTTATTCAATGCCCAACTTTTACATACAATGGAGAATACCATGCCTGGGGTCAGGTACACGTTAGTCCTCAGAGTAACGTCTTTGCTTTTCAACCCTCTAAAAAAGGTCTTGTACAAAACATGTTTGATCTCCTAACTGCTGCTTCAATGAGCATTGATTATGGAGCCAAACAAGACAAAAATCCTTGACAACTATGAGATTAGTCCAATGGCGTATGTGACAAAAACGAACATTAAAAGGTGGTTCCTGGGTGCTCTGAAGATTTTTGTGCACTGGCTATACAGTAAACAAATATGTAAATACTTCTTTTCCATGTACTAGTCTAAAGCTCCATCACTTAATCACTGCACCTCACATGGGCTAAAGAATTTTGTAAAGCATTTGAGGATTAAGTCACACATATGGACAGGGGGTCATTTGAAATTATTTGCCTGGGATCCCGCCTAACCTAGGGAGCTCCCTGAATCCCACCTTTGAGTATCTACCACATATTCTTTTTTTTTTT
>NW_022103898.1:21991838-22002154 GCF_000313985.2 Echinops telfairi
GTGTCCATGATTTTGTTTCTCTAATCTACTCGGACTAACACAGCATACTAAAGGACCAAGAAGCAACTCTACTAAGTCATGGGGTGAGAGCTCCAGGATCTATCAAAACCAGTTGGTCACGAGTCATGCTGACTCGTGGTTACTCTGTGTGCATCAGAGTAGAACTGTGCTCTGGTGGGTTTTCAGTGGTCGATGTTTCAGAAGCAGATCACCCAGCCTTTCTTCGGAGGCTCTGGGTGGACTCCAACTTTCAACCTGTCAGTAAGCAGTTGTGGGCATTAACATTTGCACAACCCAGAAACTCGTTGGTCTTGCTAATGCCAGTCTAAATATCTTCAATTTACTGGGCAGCTTTCTGGAACAGAAGACTACTGCTTCTGCTTCCTCTCTTTCACCATTCCCTCTATGTTTAGCACCTGATCGCTTATAACTTTTTTATCTTTTGGCCCCCATTCACCTTGACCCCTGGGCTCCATTTCTTATGTGCTGAGTCCTTTGTTCAGGCTTTGCCATTTACTGGCTGTATGATAATGGGACATGTTCCTGATCCCAGACTTTGCAATGTAGTTGAATTCAATTTAGTTCGACACATACTGACACATAGATCCCTTGTGGCATAGTATGTCAGGTGTTCCAGGTGCTAACTACAAGATGGGTGATTCAGACTCATCAAGTGCTCTTCAGGAGAATGAGGTGACTGTCTGCCCCCATAAAGATTCAGCGCCTCAGAAGCCCTCGGGAGCCACTCTAGTCTGTCCAGCAGGGTCACTGTGAGTTGGAATCAACTTGGTGGCAATACGTTTCTTTTTTAGGGGGTGGGGGTGGGGAAGGAGGTTGGTGGTACTTCGTTGTTTTTAGTGGTCGCAGCCTCTTGACTCCATCTAAGTCAACAGTGTTGTACTGAACACGTGTGCTTTGCTTGGCATTTTCCCAGGAACTAGGAATTAAGGTGTTTTCTGAGGAAACTAACTGGTGAACAATTTCTATGAAGTCTCTATAGGAGCTTACATTCTAGAGGTGGAGATGGAAAACAAGCAAACAAATAAGACTATCAGAAAATATTGATAAGAGGGAAACCAACCAATGAAACAGACAACCCAAACACATTGCCATCGAGTTGATTCCAACTCACAGTGAACCCGCAGCACAGAGGAGAGCTGCCCCCGGGGGTTCCTGGCCATCCTCTTGACCGAAGCAGATGGCCACATCGTTCACCCATGGAAGAGCTGGTGGGTCTGAACTCAGCCTATCAGCTGCTAGACTCTTCACCCCTGATGCCGCTCGAGTTCCTTCGAGTGGGGAGAAGAAGCTGCACCCTTTGTCTGAGATGTCCAGGGAGGAAGTCTTCTCTGTGCCGGGCTTGTGTTGCTAGACAGGGCCAACTGTAAAAAGATACAGAGGTATGGGATTTCGGGCAGAGGGAACACAGATGCAAAGCCCTTATGGAAGTCACAAGTCTGGTCTAACCGATAAAAAGGATCTCACTGCCATCTCACTGCCACTAGGTCCTAGAATCTAGGACAGGGTAGAACTGCCCTTTTAGGTTTCTGAGACTGTAACTTTTTATGGGTGTAGAACGCCTCGTCTTTCTCCCACATGGACAGAAGGCTATAGCAAGGGTGTACAGACGGGCCGCTGTTGCTAGAGCTATGAATAAATATGCACGATCTAGTCATTGCCAAGGGTGGTTTGTTTTTTTAAAGAAATTACTACTTGTATTTTTGTTCTGTAGTGCCTTAATGGTTTCTGCTAATAGCATTTTAGAAACAATGTAACAAAACATGAAACGCCTGTTTATAGAGTGAATCACTCGTGGATACTAATTGGATTTGGCATCATCTTGTCATTTCCTATGGCTTAATATTCTAGAGAGAGGTTTTGTAGGGCCTGCATGGAAGCTGATCCAGACCAGGGGTGAAGTGGATGAGTTGTGTTCAGCACCATCTGTGAGGCCACTCCTGCTCGTAGTCCTGAGATGAGTTCAAAAGGAGAAAACAAGGTACTTACTCCTGGTGTTCATAAGAAATAATATGAGGGGGGCCGGAGAGAGGAGTCCTGGTGGCATAATGGGTTATGTGCGGAGCTGCTAACCACAAGGTCAGCTGTTCAAAATCACCAGCTGCTCCGTGGGGGAAAGATGAGGCTTTCTACTCCATCGGGGGCAGTTCTGCTTTGTCCTCTAGGATTGCTATGAGTCTGAACTGACTCAATGTCAGTGTCTGGTGTCTGGTTTGGGAGAGTTAACTACGAGAAAACTCATCGCAGTGATGAATAAGCATAACCCTTTTTAGCAAAACGAAAGGTCTAACCACTGAGCAATGGTTGAAGCCCTCATGGTCCATGATTGTGAACTGCAGTGCCAAGAATGCTTAATGGCAGGGGAATTTTTCACAATATCACCTTTATTCTGTGTTTAAGCAGGATGTACAAGGGAGCTTCAAAAATTTCATGCCTTCATTTCTTGTTTCCACAGATTTAAAAAAATTAAAACGATCATTTTAGTGGGGGCTCTTATAACAATCCATACATCAATTGTATCAAGCATATTTGTACATATGTTGCCATCATCATGGTCTAAACATTGACTTTCCATTGAGCCATTGGTACCACAGATTTTTTTAAGTCCCCTGGCCTGTAGTTGGATCTTACTGCTCCCCACCCACTGCAAGGCAAGGATGCCTGCCCTTGCTGAGAGCCTGTGAGTCGATTCTAACGCGCTATGGCAGAGTAGAACTGCCCCTTAGAGTTTCCTAGGCTGCTACCTTTAAGGGACAAGACGTAGCAGGCAGGCACTCACCATTAGGCAACCCAGGCTCCTTCCCTAAGGATTAGGGTGAAGAAAAGAAGCTACTTTGAGTTGATCAGTTTTATTCAAGGAGATGTCGAGTAAACAAACAAACAAACAAACAAACAAAACCCATTGCCATCGAGTTGATTCTGACTCAGAGGACAAGGTAGAACTGCCCATGTCTGTTTCCAAGACTATAACTCTTCACGGGAGTGGAAAGTCTTGTCTTTCTCACACAGCTGGTGGTTTTGAACTGCTGACCTGGGGGTTAGCAGTCCAATGTATAACCACTATGCCACTGGCTCCCTACAACCCAGCCAAGAAGGAGTAAATAACTCTGGAGGAAATGAACCTGTACAAATGCCAGGTATCTCATTCAGTGACTTCGTTGAGTAGGGCCATATCATAAGAACTAATTGTTATGAGATTGGGTCTAGAATTAAGTGGGAGCCCCAAACCTATTCATATATGGATGGTTAAATATGTCTCTGGTTCATTTTAAAGATATCATTAGGATTTTATGATAGAGAACATTATAAATCACCCTCCTGGGGATTAGTGTCATTAATTTAGCTAGTGCCACAGAATTTAAAACACTGTTGAGAAATGGAAATTATATAAGCATAGGCGGCATCAGACCACATTATATGAATTGTTGACTTGTATAGATTAAACTCTTCAGTGACAAACACTATTTACACAAACAATGGGGCTTGATAACGGAGCAACATTTTCAGTAACATTCATTCACAGAGGCAGAACCATGCCTACCAGATTAATACATGTCATAAGAAAGCAAGAAAGAAGTAATATATGGGAGTCCTGAACACCATTCATTGGGCACCCTCAGAGGGATCTGAACCAATCCAACGTCCGCCAATCCCATTAGAACAGCAGTCATCTGCTGCTTCTCACATTCGAGGAGGATGTGAGCCTTCAGTCCGAGGGAGTATGTTAGCTCCTTAAATCTGCTACAGGCGAGCTTGTGCTAAAGCCCAGTTTGCATAGTGGGTTTCCACATTGAATTTTTTTGGTGTGGCCTATGAAGATTGTTGTGCATCTCAGAAGGACATAGTCTAACGTCCCAGTTGTCTATAGCACATGGCCTGGGTCACAAAGGACTGTCTAGAAACTGGGTCAGAAGTGTCTGACTCATAATGTAGTACAGGATCTAGTCACCTCTTGGGTTCTATCTCAGTGTTGTTAAGCATTTTTCCCCCAATGGGAGTTTGCCCCTCCTGGCTTACCCACCAACAGAACTGCCTTCTCCAACGTGTACATGCTCCCCCTCCCCCCATCTTGACTTGAGTTTCTAATAAGGTTTCCTTGTTACCCTTGTAAGAGTGTCTGTAAATTTGGGGTGACCTTAGCCCAGTGTTGTATGGCAGCAACTGAATGGTCTTCTCCCTCTCCCCACATCTTGCAAAATTGACCCAACTGAGGTGAGGTCCCTCTGTCAAAGTTGTTAAGATGTACATATAAAAGGGTGACATATGGCTCATGGGTGCTGGGCAGGCTCTCCACCTCTTTACTTAGGGAACTTAATTCACAGAGTACGTGACCAGAGAGCAGAAGCCTGCCTTCACCTTGGTGTTCATCCTGATAGCAGGGACTCTTACAGTATTTGTCCCTTTGTGTTTGACTAACTTCACTCAGGTTAATGGTGTCCAGGTCCCTCTAAGTCATGAGGTATTTTATGGCTTCATTGCTGTTTTTAGGGGTGCATAGTATTCCACTGTGTGTATGTACTGGGGTTTCTGTATCCGTTCTTCTATGAATGGGCATTCGGGTTGTTTACAGCCTCTTGTTATTGTGAGCTGTGCTGCCGTGAACATGGGAGAGCATACATCTGTTTGTGTGCTGTCTCTTAGTTCTTTGGGGTATAGGTCCAGCACATGCTCAGTCATATGGTGTTTCTATTCCCAGTTAATTTACGCAGTGTCACATCGCTTTCCATAATGATTGTGCATCAGTATGACTTTCAACAGCTCTCTGAATCACTCATTCAAGTGCTTGGGTGTGGTGCAGGTATGCTTCATGGAAAGAGCTGGTGGTAAGGCTGACACCTGTCCTGTCTTGGATGAACCATGCCAGTTCTTTCACTATGGGCCACTGAACTTGGGGGCAGGGGCATCAAGCCCCAATGGCAGTCCCTAACTTTCCCCTCCCCAAGGATAGCACAGACATGTTCTAAGAACAAAACTTAAAAGGGCCCAACCACGGGGCTTACTCTAACTCTGAGCTGGGGGTGGAGGAGGGAAACAAAGGAGAGAAATACCCACATCACATATATTTATGCATTTTTAAAAGATGGGGAGGAAATGTATGAAAGTAATAGCATCGATGAGAACTTACCATATATACTTGAGTATAAGCCAACCCGAATATCAGCCGAGGTGCCTAATTTTACCACAAAAACTGCATTAAAAATGTGCTGAAAAACTCGGCTTCTACACGAGTACATACGGTAGCTGCTTTTCTTTTCTCTTCATGGTTCTGTGTACTTCTCAACTGTTCTGCAGTGAGCATGTGTTATTTATGTATTAGATGGGGGGGGGGAGGAAACTGTATAGCCCCCCAAAGGTAATCTTAGCCCTCCAGAGGATGTGGTCTGAATTGGGTTTACAAACACAGCTTGCTGTTGGCGTACTCATCTGACTGTGGGACGCCTAAGATTGTGGTGCTCTGGGGACCCGGATCACTGCCCGCCACATATTTGGTGCTGATGCTAATTTAATCAACATCATCTCAGGGTAGGAATGAGGCTTCATGCCTCCATGGAGCTGATCTTGGCGAGCCTGGCTGAGCCCTTCTGTATGAAATGGCCTGACATACAGAGAAAAGAGTTCTACATTGCATTCCCTGGGCCTCCAGGATCTCAGATACATATTGGATCAGGTCTCCGCTTGTTCTGTCATGCATGGTACACCTGGGTACCTCAGCGTCTAAGCCCTTGCTAGGCAACGCCCATGAAAGGTTGTTTGACCCCCAAAAGGGTCTCAACCCACAGGTTGAGAACCGCTGCCCCTTTAGATGAGGATGGCTTCGTTAGCAAGGAAAGCCCTTGGCTTCCCAGAGTACCACATCATGAGAAGGGTCCATCTTTAAGGGAATCCCAAGCATGGAAGTGTTTCTTTCTCTTTCATTTGGTTTATCTTTCAACAACTTTTTGTGGAATCAACTAGGTTGGCCCCAAGTTTGATGGCACTGATCCAATGGGGTGGTCTTCTTGGCTGCTCGTCCAGAAGCTAGTAAGCTCTGGGTAAGAAGATGTGGGCCCAGGGAACCAGGCCTCGGAGGAACCAGCACGCTCCCCATCCTGCAGGGCCTTACAATGATTCTGTGCGGGTTAATGGATACAAGGAACACCCAGATCAGACAGCCTCTGTAAGTAGCTGAGGTTGTTGAACAGTTATTGACCCGCCAGCTCTCTGAACTGTGGCACAAGCTGTCTCACAATCCATTAGAGAACGTAATTAGCATGACTTTATTGGATTTCATTATTGGCTCCAGAGCAGATTTGTATGGGAAACGCCTTGGTAGGGAGTTTTCTGAGAAGAACAACTAACGTGCTAGCGATTTAAAGGTTTGGTTGCACCTCTGTAAATATGTCTTTGGAGACAGAGATTCTGTGTGTTGTGGAGATTGCAATCAAGGCGGTGAAACAAAACGTGAACCGACTGTTGGATGGAAAATGGATCTGCTCTGAAAGCCTTCACCCAATTCATAAGAAAAAAAAGTTAAAAAGAAATATCATGTCAGTTTGCCAAGGGAAACCAATCTTTCATCATAGCCTGTGGCTCATCTCTCTCTAATCTTCAATGGCTTGCTTTCTCCCACCACGTTCAATGGACACTCTTCTGCCCCCGGTCCTCCATGACTCTTCCGACCACCCGTTTCACTCTGACACATTGTGCTGCTGGGCCTGGTCTCCTTGTTGCCATTTCACCAACTGAGCCCATTTTCTCCTTATCTCCTAGCTCCTCCATGGTGGACCCCCATCAAGCATTGAACAAAAGCCATCTCTGGAGGAAGAGGGAGCCGGAGATATCATCAGACGGAACCCTTGAGCAATGGGTTTCAGCCCAAGCTGATGATGAGAATCACCGGGCATGAAACACCACTGCCCTGGTTCCACACCCAGAGATTGTGATCCCATTGCTTTGAGGGGAGGTCCAGGCAGTCTGATGTTAGGACAGCTCCACAGCTGATTTTGAAGTACAGTCTGGTGATCTCAACACATGGAATCTAGAACAGATAACCCCCTCAGGAACAGTAATGGGAGTAGCAATACCACGAGGGAAGGGGAAGGTGGGAAGAGAAGAAGGAGAAAGATGGAACTGATCGCAATGATCGACGTATTAATGCCACCCCCCAGGGGGACAAACAACAGAAAAGTGGGTGACGGGAGACAGCGGATGGTGTAAGATATGAAAATAATAGTAATTTATAATTTATCAAGGGTTCACAAGGGTGGGAGGATGTGAGAGAGAAGGAAAAAAGAGGAGCTGATACCAAGGGCTCAACTAGAAAGAAAATGTTTTGAAAATGATGATGGCAGCATATGTACAAATGTGCTTGATACAATTGATGTATGGATTGTTATAAGAGCTGTAAGAGCCCCCAATACAATCATTTAAATAAAAAAAAATAATAATAAATAAAAAATAATAAAATAAAAATTAAAAATAAAAAAATTTTCGTGAGGGACAAGATTGGCTCTTCTATCTGGAAAGTTCACTGAGCCCTGGTCTATAGCAACACCTATTCTCAGTCAGCAGCCAAGACTTTCTCAGTCATGTGGTCCTTGGCTTCTTGCTCTGTGCCCCCGAAGGACTGCCTGCTGCTCGGTCTCACTGCCCCATCGTCTCCACACAGTTCCTCTGCCCTGTTTCCACATGGCTCCTTTGCTCTGTCTCATGGTCTCTGTGCCCCTGCCTCTTCAGACAGGGATCTCACACGCACCCCACTGGAGGCTGTTCTGCCTTGATGGTCTTGGGACTCTCTCAGTTCCTACTTCTGAGATGCCTCATTCTTATACCCACTAATCCCCTCTGAGTGTTTCACACACCCAGTTTGCATGGCCCTTCGCAGTAATTTGGTGGGAGACAGACAAGATTGAAGAGCCACCCTTAAGCAATTTCACGTCACCACCGTATTCTCGGTACCCCAAGGGACAAATGCATGTGATGAAGGAATGGGCAGACAGGCCAACCCTGATAGATGGAGTTAGAGCCTCACCTGCCCAGCCTCTCCACTCATAATGTTGACCAACCAACTGCTGGCTGTGCCGAAGGTCCTTCCCCAGGCCAGGTGTGAGCCACGTCCGACGGGACAGCTCAGACCCACTGTGACCAAGACCAAGGCACATGGTGACTTGGGCCAACAGGAGGCAGCCCATCTGGGCTGGGTTGTACCGCTGCTGTTCTTACAAAGGCTGAGCAGTATGTTGGATTCTTTTCCCCAAACTAGACATGGAAACTATCGTGCCTGCCAACTCCACCGGGATCCCAAATGACCCTTGTGTACATTTGGCTTGGAGGCTTTCCCCTTTTCCAGTGGGCACATTAAAACGTCAGTGCCATTGTCTTGCTATGTCACTACCCCAAAGAGTCCCTTGCCATCTGAAAGTGTGCCCTTTGTAAGATCCCTTTTCAACCAGTGACGGGGGCACTGTGCCGACTCTTTTGTCTGTCTCTAATTCAGTTGAGTCAATTTTACCCGGCCGCCAGGATACTGAAACATTTCTAACGAACGTTCTGCCACCGTGTTGGACGTCTAAACAGATGATGCCTTTCCCACATAAAGCACGATTCACTCGCAGCCCTCACGGAGACGGGGCGGGGTGCGGAGGGGAAGCAGGGCTTTCCCAGATTGCCTCACCGCGTGGAGGCAAAGCACTCACATGAACCAATACAAATGTGGTAAATGTTCTATTAGTACTGGCTCTTCCATAGGACTATTTGAGGAGCAGAGACTAAACCAATGACTTCTGCTCCCTGGAGAATGACACCCAGCACTCCCACATAGCCCCCAGGTACATATATGTCTGGATTTAGTCAAAGTTACCTGCCCTTTGCTTTGGAAACCCCAGCCAGTCTGCAGGAGGAAGATGAGGCCGCCTCCTTCCTGACTGAAGAGGTTCAGCCTCAGACTCCCTTGACAGCAGGTCTCCTCGGCCCTGTAGGATCTCCATGAATCCACTCAGTGGCTGCAGGGTTTGTGGGGGTGGGGGTGGGGGTATTAGGGGGGTTGCTTTTGACACCGAGCCTCCAGATACATATTTATTTAAAACCAGGAAAGTTACCTTGTGCTTTGTTCTTATTGCTTCCCCTACCCGCTTGCAACTTCTCAAATGGGAATCCATGGTGAGAGGCAGGTGTGAAGGAGGCCTCCGAGAAACAGCTGCTTTGGGGAATAATATTGAAAATGTATAAAAGCTGTTAATAAATAAAAAGAAGCCCATATGCATATTGTATAAAACCGAAACAGCATTTCCTGCCGCCTTCATCAGCTTAAGTGCAATCACTTTGCTTTCTCTTTTCTCCTTTTTAAAAAATTGAACCAAGTCATTTCCACACAGAGTGGAGCTATCTGGAACTGGGATCTGAGCGGGTGTGGATTTCCCCTTCTCTGGGGAGCCTGCTGAGTCTGCTATCGAAGGGCCTGCTGCCAGTGCAGCCTTTGCCAGGACAAAAGCTTGATGAACTCAGCCGGTGGTGATGGGAGCGCCTAAAATTAGACTCGGCGCAAAAATTTGACACGAAAGTCTGAATGGAAGTGTGGCCGGTCCCTATATGGGAACACACAAATTCACCTTTTTCCTTTGACAATCATTTAGCGAGCACCTCCTATGTGCCCCCTGGGAGTCTTTGGAGGAGTCGGGTAGATTTCTGGTCATCTTTGGGACCCCCCAGGCAAGTCTGCACAGGACATAATGAGAACCTTTATACCTGCAGCTGTGTCCAGAGTGAGTGGGAACCAGGAGGTGGTTGTGAGCCAGGCAAGGTCTTGCATTGAGAAGCTGGCAGAGATGTGGGCTCATTGTTCTTGTTGTGGTTGGTGGGAAGCAGTGAGTCGGTTCTGACCCACAGCGACCCTGAGCACAACAGGGTTTGGACTAACCACTCAGCACGCTGTTCTCCAGGTCCATCATGGTTTCATCGTTGTTTTTTAGCAATACGTAGTGCTTCATCGTGCGTCCAATGTTTCTTTATCCATTCTTCTACTGATGGGTATTTGGGCGGCTTCCAACTTCTTGCTTTCTGGAACAGTGTTGAGGTGGTCATGGTATAACTCTTACTTCTCTACGGTACATACCCAGCAGAGGGATTGGATGAAATATGACAGATTTTAATCAGCGTTTCACTGGCTAGATGAATCAAACACCATGGTAGCAAGAGAGCAGGGAGAAGCTATTCCAACCAGGAGCCTCCGGGATGGGTTTCGCAGTGAGTGTCAATCAGTGATACAAGACCAGTTAGAAGGCGGTTCCCCCAAAGATCGGAGGAAAATGTGTACTAGTGAG
>NW_022103898.1:22003782-22005124 GCF_000313985.2 Echinops telfairi
GTGGTGAGTTGCCATCCAGACACTTCCAGCTCAGGAGCACCCCAGTTTGCAGGATGGAACAGAACCAGAGAGTGTTCAGGTCCATGGCTTTTCGGAAACAGCTGTGAGGTGCCTCCTAGCTTTTCAGTTAGGAACCCATGGTTTCACCATTTGAGCCACACGGGAACACCTGATGCTGCCTATAGTTTTATTGCTGCTTGCTGGCATTGAAGAGAGTGTGAACACCCCCGAGTGGTAAGTGGAACCCGGGGTGAAATGAGAATGGCGAAGGAAGGTGTGTGGAGGGAGAAGGGAGGGAGACAGAGACCAACCAAGGCAATGATGGCCACTATGAAGTGAAATAGCAGGATTTCTGCTTGGAAAACTTTTAGGACAGTAAAGATCTCATTACATGTGAGGAACTTTATGCTGGATGAGATGGTAAATTATCTATATATATATCTATATATATCTATATATATCTATATCTATCTATATCTATCTATATCTATCTATATCTATCTATATATATATATAGCATCAATATATAGCATATATATATATATAATTGTTTGATGCTATGTGTTGAACAATAACTAATCCTTAGAACTTTCAAAGAATTTCACATCTTTGTAGTTAGGCATTGGGTTCACTGAAACCCTTAGCACTTATTGTTCCAGAAAACAATGGATGATTAATGAACATGTACTGTTTCCAAGACTTCAAAGCCCAAACCAAAGCCACTTGAAAACACTTGAAATGTATTCTCTCAGAAAACAATCTCAAAGATTAATGAGCATGCCCTGTTTCTCAGACGCCAAAGCCCAGCGCCACTCAGTCACACAGTGACCCTCGAATACTGGGTGGAACCATCCACCCCACAGACTCCCCAAGGCTGTGATTTTACGGAAGCAGACTGCCACATCATTCTCAAATGGAGCAGCTGGTGGGCTTGAACTACCAACGTTTTAGTTTGCAGAGTTGGTGCTTGACGACTGCACCATCAGGACTCCATGACAAGACTCCCGAGGTCGTATCATTGTGGCTCGCTGATAGGACAATCGTCTATCAATACGGTTTCTATTCTCTACTCTTGAAAATGTCTGAGCACATACTGCTCTCTTAGCAGATTCTAGTATTCTGACACATCATCAATATTCCTGATGAAATGATACATAGGCACTGTGTTAGTCTAGGTAGACTAGAGAAACAAATCCAGAGAGACTCATATGTATAAGAAAGAGGTTTATCACCTCAGGACCAATCATGACAGTAGCGATACCAGGAGGGTAATATACATATACCATACACAATGATCTACATATAACCCCCTCCCTGGGGATAGACAACAGAAAAGTGGGTG
>NW_022103898.1:22006587-22007662 GCF_000313985.2 Echinops telfairi
TTTATTCTATTAGTGGTCCCCTATCTTCATAGGTATACTTGCGCAGTGAACCCTGAAGTTACACAGTGGAATAAAAGACGATGGAGAAGATCAATATCATCAGTCAGAACAAGGCAAGGGCCCAACTGAGGAACAGACCACTAATTGCTCGTATCCAAGTTCAAGTTCAAGCTGAAGAAAATAAAACAAGCCAGGAGAATCAGAGTGTAACTTGAGTATATCCTACCGGAATTTACAGACCATCTCCAGAACAGATGTGATGCATTGAACATGGATGCCCTCACTGTGCCAGACAGCCCAGAGATCCTTTTCCTTCCTCTGCAGTGCCCCCTTGAGCATGTTCTCTAGGGAAGATCTGGTGGTGGAAAGGCTTAAGATTTTCTTGATCCTCAATTGTCATCATTTCACCCGAGTTGCTGGAAAGTAAGTAGTTGAACTCATTACACCGTTCTCCGGCGACAGCACTTTGAAGATGTGACCCCACTGTTCGCGAGCTTACAGTAGGGGATGCTGAGAGGTCTGCTCCCGTGTGGACCATTATTCCTTTGGAGATGATCAGCACTTCCTCTATCACTGCTATTTTGATATTCGTCACTGAGTCCTGCGTGCCACTACCAGATGTTTTAATCACCGAGTCTCCGGTACTCATCTTACTTGAGATGAGTTGTGCCTCTCATCAGTTCTGGGATATTTCCCTGGATATTGTCCCTTCTTCACTCTGGTACTGTATTTTTACACACGTAACAAATGCTTCTGTGTTTGTTACTAATCTTGCTCCTTCTGGGTGTTTTCTTGAGCACACTATTCTAAATGTTTATAACAACACATTAAAAAAAATTGGCCATTCGAGCCAGTCAGGGTACAGTATAGCACTAATGAAACACACAACCTTCCTCTGGTTCTTTAATGCTTCCTCCCCCAACTATTATGATCCCAATTCTACCTTACAAATCTGGCTAGACCCTAACATGTACACTGGTACAGATAAGAGCTTGCAACACAGGGAATCCAGGTCAGATAACCCCCTCAGTACCAACAAGGGGAGCAGTGATACTAGGAGGGTAAGGGGGTGGGG
>NW_022103898.1:22010252-22027909 GCF_000313985.2 Echinops telfairi
TCTCTCCTCCTCCCCCGTCATCTGCTCCTGTGTGCTCTGGTCAGATATATCCTTCTCCCGAAGCTGCAGATTCAGTGCCATCCTTTGAAATAAATTCTTCTCGGGGGAGGGGCAGGCATCCACTTAGTATTTGTCAACAGTGTTTTTAATTCTGTACCATTGACTGAATTAGTGACATAAAGTTACCTTATGCCCCAGGTGGAAGATTCATAATGTTCTCTATCATGAGATGGTAGTGATGCTTTTAAAGTGAACCAGAGACATATTTAACAACAGATATATGAATGGATTTGAAGCTCACACTTACTTCTAGCCCCAGTCTAAGAACAACGATTTCTTATGACATGGCCCTACTCAATACTGACCCTCATGCAGACATCACCAAATATGTGGATGGGAGAGGAGCATGTGATGAAGAAAGCAGATGGTGCCTGGCTACTAGTGAGAATAGTACCCGAGGTCTCAGTGGTTCTCAACCTTCCTCATGCCGCCTCCCTTCAATACAGTTCCTCATGTGGCGGTGACCCCCAACCATAAAATTATTTTCGTTGTTACTTCATAACTAATTTTTCTATGGTTATGAATTGGGCCACCCCTGTGAAAGGGTCATTCCACCCCGCAAAGGAGTCACGACCCACAGGTCGAGAACCACTGTTAGAGGCTTGTCTTCAAACAAGCAGTCATCTAAGGGAGGCATCAACCAAGTCTTCATGGAAGAAGCACACCAGTTGTGTGATCTAAGAACTGTAAATCATAGAATCCAAATCCCAAGGGGGGAACTGTATCAGAGCTTAAATTGTGAACACCCAGTTTGCAGAAGGCTATGGATGATAATGGAAGCCCAAAATCCATTTGCAGGGTCCCCACATGGAATGTCTCCAGTGAATCCTCTCTGACCATAGTCGAGGTCAGACAGAGGTCAGACCATATCAGACAGAGAGCACTGTAAGGTGGATGATGGCAGATGTGGATATCATTTGATCCTCCCGTTAACACATTTTCAGGAGCCCTGGTGGCATTGTGGTTACGCATTGGGCTGCTAACCTCAAGATCAGCCGATCAAAACCACCAGCCATTCTGAGGGAGAAAGATGGGGCTTTCTACTCCCACAGAATTACAGTCTTGGAAACCCACAAGGGCAACTGTCCTACAGGGCCAGCACGATTTGGAATTGACTCAAAGGCCGTTTTCCTTTTGTTTTGTTGCCCGTTTTAAAGTTGTCGCAGTTTTCAATATCTTCTCCTTTCTTTTCAGTTGAAGTTTTACTCTTCTTTTGTTTCATCATCGTTATTGGATCTTTCAGTTTGTTTGTTTGCTTCCTGTTGGTGTTTTGTACGGTTTTCTGTCTATAATATCCAGGACAGGTAAGTCTACAGAGACAGTAATTGGATTAATAATTACCTAGGGGAGGCCGGGGGTGGGTGGGACATAGAGAGCAAACGAGTACAATAGGAAAACATTGTGGTGACGACTGCACACCTCTTAATATGATTGAATGATATGTGAATTATATGCCAATAAAGCTATTAAAAAATATCTTGGGACTGGAAACACAGGGAATCCAGGACAGATGATCCCTTCAGTACCAGTGGTGAGAGTGACGATACCTGGAGGGGGTGTGGAGGGAAGGTGGGGTAGAAAGGGGAAACCGATTACAAGGATCTACATATAACCTCCTCCCTAGGGGACGGGTAACAGAAAAGTGGGTGAAGGGAGACGTCGGACAGTGTAAGATGTAACAGAATAATTATAATTTATAAATTATCAAGGGTTCATTGGGTAGGGGGAGCGGGGAGAGAGGGGAAAAATGAGGAGCTGATCCCAAGGGCTCAAGGAGAAAGCAAATGTTTTGAGAATGATGATGGCAACAAATGTACAAATGTACTCAACGCAGTGGATATATGTATGGATTTTGATAAGCGTTGTACGGACCCCCAATAAAATGATTTTAAAAAAATATCTATCTTGGGAAGGAGGGCGCCTTTGGCACATAACTGCGGCTGGCAAGGTTCTCTGAGTGCACGTGCAGTGCATTCCCTGCGGAGTTCTGGTTGCATGTGAACAGAACTCCTGGTTCCTTGCCCTCTCCTCCCTGGGCCCGTTTTCTTCCCTCTCGTTGCTTTCTGAGCAGTGTCCCAGCTGCCGCTAGCCCCTGCTGCAGCTGTGTTTGATTTACGTCTAATCCTGCTCGGGGTTCTTCCATTTGGACAATTACCGGTTGCATTTCTGGGAGTCCTTTTTTCCCTTATCAGTCTGAGCTGTCTTGATGGTCTCCTGGTGACTCCAGTTTTTATTATGTTGACATCGTACGCAATGCGATCATTTTGTTGGCCAATATCCGAAGTCCTTGGCGGTTTGAGACAGTTGTTTGTTTTGCGAACGTACCCCCCTGGTGTCGACTTTTCTCGTGTGCTCGGCAGTGTTTGCATGTGGGCACATGATGACCTTGGTCTAGAGTGGATCCCGAGATCTAAATCGGGCCTCGTTTCTGTCTGATTATGCCATGTTCATAGTCCGCAGGAAAGAAGGAAGTCTGGCATCTCTTTCCTTGGTGATGTCCTGCCAGCGACCGTCATGTTGCTTTCAGGGCGATCCCTCCGCCCTCCGCCCACCGCGCTTCTTTTTCACAAGGTCTGCTTTCAGTTCCGTTTTGAGGGTGGAGGCTGGAGTCGTGTAGATTTCTATCTCAAAGTTACTCCCTCTTTGGATGTATTTACATAATTGCATGTTTTTGTAATAGCTGCAAACTAAGGCATGTTAAGCACAGTGGGTTGGCATTTTTATTACCCCTCTGGTTTTTCCTCCGTGAACTGTCAGCTGTGTGGTTTGTGGCAACATGGCGACACTATCCTAAAGAGTCACGTTGTGGGGCATTGAAGGTAGACAGGCCTGAGTTCTGCTCTGGGCCTGAGCTGTACCTGACATGTGACCTCTGCCCAGGTTGGCCCCCTGAGAGCCTCGGTTTCCATATCTATGTGGAGGAGGGACTAATAGACACACTTACCTCACTAAAGCCCACGGAGTCAATTCTGACTCACAGTGACCTTCCACAGAATTTCCTGGGCCGTGAATCTTGACAGCAGCAGTTCTCAACCTGTGGGTCGCGACCCCTGTGGGGGTCAAAAGACCCTTTCACAGGGGTCGCCCAAGACCATTAGAAAACACATTCCGATGGTCCTAGGAACCCAGACACCACACTCCTCTAACCGTCTCCAGGAGGGTCCGGCCACAGGCAGATGCGCCAGGTGAATTCAATGCAGCCAATGGGGTCGACCAGGGTCGAGAAGGCAGGAGCCCGGAGCCGACAGCGTGACTTTACAAGCAGCTTCTGGGAAGACTGCATGTTCGTGAGGAGCCCTGTGGGTGCCTGTGTAACCTGAAACTGCTTCTTACTCTCATACAACTCACGTGGAACACACAGACACACACACACACAAGAAAATACATCCTGCGTACATCAGATATTTACATGATGATTCATAACAGTAGCAAAATTATAGTTATGAAGTAGCAACAAAAATAATTTTATGGTTGGGGTCACCACAACCTGAGGACCTGTATTAAAGGGTCATGGCATTAGGAAGGTTGAGGACCACTGCTTTACAGGCACAGCCAGCGGCATTTCTCCCAAGGAGCAGCTGGTAGCTTTGAACCACTGAACTTGAGGTTAGCAGCCCAACATTTACCCCACATGCCACCACGGCTTTATCTCATTGAGTGCCAAAACATCACTGCCATCGAGTCGATACCAACTCATGGTGACCCTGTAGGTCAGGGTGGAACTACCCCTGTGAGTTTCAGAGACTGTAACTGGTTATGAGAGTAGAAAGCCCCCCTTTCTCCTGTGGAGCTGCTGGTGGTTTGGACTGCTGACCTTGCAGTTAGCAGCCTAGCGTGTAACCCTTCCACCACCGGGCCTCCCATTGGTGAGGCATTATTAATTCGGTGGGAGAGACGGTGTGGTGGTTACATAATTTGGTGTCAATTTGAGAGGATTACAAGTGAAGGCGTGGGGGTCTAGTCTGTCAATCAGATCATAGCCAGTGAGGCCTCTGTGTGGGCATGGCCTTCTCCTGAGGATTCTGGGAATTCCTATCTTTTCCTCCTTGGAGGCGGGAGACACTCTCTTTCTCTCTGCTGACTCCCTGGGAGACATTGCAGTTGACAAGACACATGGAACTACACTAGTGCTCTGAGGAGGAGAAGCCACATGGACCTACCCTGATGCAGACCACTGCAGCTGGAGGAGCCAGGTAGAGACCCTTGCCAGCGCTGATGCTTATAGACTGATATTGGGCATATGGGCTACTATTGGACTTATGGGCTTGGACTGGACTGGGTTGGGGTGCTTTCTTAATGTGCAATTACCCTTAAGAGTGAAGGGGTGGAGTTTAGCATGTCAATCAGATCACAGTTTGATGACCTCATTTGGAGGAGTGACGGAGATAAATAGCTCACTGGAGGCCAGATACATACTCTCTGCTTGACATTCCTGTTGACCAGCCACATGGAGCTATGCTGATGGAGCCCAAGGCCTGGAGCTGGAGGAGCCACATGGAGACCCACGCCAGCACTGAGATGCTCCACCACCACTGGATCCGCAGGACTTTCCACCCACTGGCTTGTGACCCTCCTACATTCAGCGTCATTGCATGTGTGTGTGAGTCTGAAGAGGAATTTATAGACTGATATCGGGCATATGGGCTAATATCAGACATAAGGGCTTGGTCTGGACTGGGCTGGGATGTTTTCTTAATATACAGTTACTCTTTATATAAAGCTTTTTCTTATCTACATATGAGTGTTTATCAATTTTGTTTCTCTAGTCTACGCAGACTAACACACTGGAATCACATGAGGAACTTACCTTATTTGGACTCTGTGCTCCACTGCAGCCTTCTTCTCATCTGTCCTCCCAGTAGGGTCACCAAGGGGTGTGGGGAGTGCAGACCACACTGGGTGACCCTGTCACACTGGGCGACACCAACCTCTCTATAACATATTTGTGCCGTGTTCCAGCAGAAACTCCATATTACATGTGCATGTTTGCATGCAAATTCAAGATTTTATTAGAATGAGCTTTTCACGAGGCAAAACGATGACTGTTGTGACTAGGTAGAAGTTCAACTTTTCACGAGGCAAAACGATGACTGCTGTGACTAGGTAGAAAAGTGTAAAGTGGGAATGTGACATTTCAATGGCCAAGTGATTTCCCACAGTTCTTTTGAGGATGAGCAACTTTGCCTCTTCGGTTCCAGGACCTCAATCCGTGCACCTCCTGTCGAATCTGCAGCCGAATTGGAGCTTGCTTGCTGCCCTCGGCCCCTGGAAAGGAAGCACATGGAAATGGCTTGAAGAATTTTACAAGTCGACCATCTACCGAAAGAACTGAGAAGCTCAAGTGCTGAGGCCTAGAGAGCGAAAGTGAGAAGGAAGGATAAGAAAGAGCCACAAGAGAAGCACGCACCTTGTATTGATTCACGAGAGAGAACAAACGGGAGAGGCATCGTCGTGAAAGCAGGGCCAAGGCCCATGGCCCTTTGGGACTTTGCTTGGTTCTTCTGTGGTGGTTCTCGGCTCCTTGGCCTGCATGTGGTCTGGACTTAGAATGGCTTTATTCAAAAACATGGGATGCACCAAGCTGGAATTGCACGGACACTGGGGTACCCCGGGGAATGTGTTCTCTGCTTCGAAGAGCCTGTTTCTCACTAGTTGAACCCAAGTTTTCTAGTTGTGGGGTAGAGTAGGTGGTTCCTTGCGTGTGGACTCCCTCCGATGTGTAATCCAGCCGTTAAGTTGATTCCAACTGGAGGAGACCCCATGTATGGTCCAGGGAGGAACTATCCACTCCATAGAGCAGGGGCCCTCAAACTACGGCCCGCGGGCCACATGTGGCCTGCCGGGTGTTTCTCCCCCTTTTGTTTTTTTACTTCAAAATAAGATATGTGCAGTGTGCATAGGAATTTGTTCATAGTTTTTTTTTAAACTGTAGTCCGGCCCTCCAACAGGTCTGAGGGACAGTGAACTGGCCCCCTGTTTAAAAAGTTTGAGGACCCCTGCTGTAGAGTTTGCAGTGGCTCATTTGTCAGAAGGAGATCACCACTGTTGAGGCAACACAAAGGGGACTAGAACCCCAACCTTTGGGTAGCAGCTGAGCATGAGAACTATTTGTACCACCCCTATTTCCTTACGCCGAGGGAGCTCCCTAATTTCACTCAGCAGAGAGATCAGGCCAACACCCCTAAGGCTGAATATCTGTATGTAACTTAATGAGCTTTTTTAGTTTAGTTTAGTTGTTTTAATATGTGGTGGCAGGCTTTCACTTAGATGGAGTGCATGCAGGTGAGAAAGAGAATCTTCACGCAAGTCAAGGACCTCAAGAGTCGATAGAGTGATAGAGAGCCGGATGCACAAGGCAAAGCCTGTTTATAGCACGGTTCAGGTGTTTGAGTTTCAAAAGCTGCTCCTCCGTGTGGGCACCTTCTCATCTGGTCATTAAAAAGCTGAGTGAATCCAGGCAGTACTCCCCTGTTCTGTGCACTCAACTGCCTCTCGATCCGTGAACAAGGTCTGAGTGCGCACAATGAAGTACTCTCGAATTCCCATTCTTCTCAAGTATAATGATAAGGCCCTGGAGAAAGACATCATTCTTGGCAGAGTAGAGGGGCAGCAGCAAAGAAGAGGAAGGTCCCTGACAAGATGGATGGACACAATGGCTGCAACAATGGGCTCAAACATAGGAACAATGGTGAGGGTGGTTGTGGTAGTTACATAATCGCGTGTCAATTTGAGGTTAAGAGTGAAGGGGTGGAATCTAGCCTGTTAATCATTATATAGCCAATGAGGCCTCTGTGTGGGCATAGCCTTCGCCTGAGGATTCTGGGAACTCCGGTAATTCCTCCCTGGAGATGGGAGACACACTCCCTCTCGGCTCACTCCATGAGAGACTCTCTACTGACAAGACACATGGAACTACGCTAGTGCCCTGAGCTGGAGAAGCCACGTGGAGACCCCTGCCAGCGCTGAGATGCTTACAATGCCACTGGATCCACAAGACTTTCCACCCACTGGCTTGTGATCTCCCTGCATTGGGTGTCCTTGCATGTGTTTCATGAGTGTGAAGAGGAATTTATAGATTTATATCAGGCATATGGGCTAATATCAGATTTAGGGACTTGGTCTGTACAGGGCTGGATGTTTCATCAATATTTAACTGCTCTTGTATATAAAGCTCTTTCTCATACACAGATGAGTGTCTATGAATTTGTTTCTCTACTCCACCCAGACTAACGCAGTGGTGCAGGACCAGGCAGTGTTTCATCCTGTTCGCACAGAGTCTCTTTGTTTGGGTCAGAACCATTTCAATGGCACCTACAACAACAAACTACATCAAGAGGACCCCTGGTCAGGTAAGTGTTAGGTTGCTGACCACAAGGCTGGCAGTTCAAATCCACCAGCCACTCTGCAGGAGAAAGATGAGGCTCTCTGCGCCTGTAAGGTGTACAAAGACTCTGAAACCCTGCAGGCGACTAAATGGCAGGGGTTTTGGGGGTTTTAAGTATGCCCGAGTTCTTCCGTTGCTGTCGTGACTAAGCGCTAGTTGAGTGCTATGGGGTAACGAGAACAAGCGGCTGACATCCAGCATGGTGGAGAAGGCGTCGCTCCTCATGCTCTGTGTTAGGCAGAGTTCTCTAGAGAAACAAAACCAGGACACTGATTATATATATATATATATATATATTTATTTATTTATTTATACAGCACGAAGGAATATAACAGCCAAACAGCCATTTAATTCACACAGCAGTACAGAGGGCTCAGTTCAACTCACTTCCGTGGAACAGTTAATGTGCTGGAAGTCCTTCAACTCTCGAAGGCTGACAGGTCCAAGGTCAAGGAAGCAGACAGCTGAGTCTTCCCGTGGGCAATGCAGGCAGAGTCTGCCCATAGGCAGCAAACAACTTCAATGTGGTTAGACTTCTGTTATTATTATTTTTTAGGTCAACATTATGTATTCAGTATTTTAATAAATTATTTTATTGGGGGCTCTTAAAGCTCTTATAACAATCCATACATCAGTTGTATCAAGCACAATTGTACATATGTTGCCATCATGATTTTAAAGTATTTTCTTTCTGTTTGAGCCCTTGGTATCAGTTCCTCCCACTCCTCCCAATTGGGATCAGTTCCCCCCACCCTCCCACTCTCATGGACCCCGGATAAATTTAAGTTATTATTATTTTCATATTGTATACCTCCCGATGTCTCCCTTCACCCACATTACTGTTGTTCATCCCCCTTTCCACTTGAGCCCCTGGTGTCAGCTCATTTCCCCTCCCTCCGTGCTCCCCCCTCCCCCTTCCCCTGATAATTTATTATTTTATCATATCTTACCCCATCCAACCTCTCCCTCACCCACTTCTCCGCTGTCCGTCCCCCAGCGAGGAGGCCACATGTAGACCTTGTCATCTGTTCCCCCTTTCTCCCTCTCCTTCCCTCCACCCTCCCGCCATCGCCACTCTCTCCACTGGTCCTGGGGGGTTCATCTGTCCTGGGTTCACTGTATTTCCATTTCCTATCTGTGCCAGTGCACCTCCTCCGGTCCAGCCGGGTATGTAAGGTAGAATTGGGATCATGGTAGTGGGGGGGAGGAAGCATTTAAGAACTAGAGGAAAATTGCGTATTTCATCGTTACTACACTGCACTCCGATTTGCTCCTCACCTCCCCGCAGCCCTTCTGCAAGGGGATGTCTTGGTTTTGTTTCTGATCTGAGTGAGACATTTGTTTCATTGTGTTTTCTGAGCATTATGAAATGTTGTTCTTCACTGTGGGGACAACATACATGACAAAATAGCTGCTGATTCTAAATGGTGTTGGTTTTAGTATACTCATCTCTTATCTAGCCACATTTCAGAACTTTCTAGCCTCCCAAGTTTTCTTGGGTTTTCTAGGATCCCATAACCTATTTCTAAGAGGTTCCATGAAGAAAACACGGTCAGTGGAGTCAGAGGCCTGAGTCAAACCCTTGGACCCCTTGGTAGCACTGTGGTAGTGGTTTCCCATCTGTAGAATGTGAGTAGCAACGGTATATACGTAAAACCACGTAGAAAGGAGTCTGGCATATGACAAGAGTTAATGTCAGCTTCCGCGGTGATAATGATCAAACCAAGCTCACACTCACTGTTATTGAGTCAATGCCAACTCACAGCAACCCTGAAAGACAGGGCAGACCTGCCCTGTGGGTCACCGAGACAGTAACTGTTTGCGGGAGTAGAAAGCCTCCTCTTTCTCCCCAGTGATGATGGTGTTATCGACTATTTATTTGGGGGAGGTAATTCTTCACGTGTCTCTCACGCTTATGAAAATGAGGTGCTCCCTACCCTTTGTTCTGGAATGTCTTTTTGAGATGCTATGCGCATGGAGAATTCCCTTGGAAGGCAGAGACTGTGCGTGTATTCAGAGCAAAGGATAGACCTGCTAACTGACCGTTCTCAAACATCCAGGTTCCCTGAGCTCAGGGCTCCTTTCTGTGGTGCATCCCATGGTGTGTGCAGGCATTCATCTGGGCCCACCCATCTCACCATCACGGGAGGTGGGAAGGGGAATCAAAGGGAAGATTTTGTATTAAGCTACTCATGCCACGGGCTGTGCCCCGAGTAAGAAGTCATTTGTCTCTGACCCAGGACATGTGTGTCTTGTGCCAACATTCATGAAACGTTAGCGTGCATGTAGGGTCAATGTCATCCCTGCACAGTCCTGGGCATGTGCACAACTTACATGTCTTGCATTGTTGCATTATCCAGAAGGACAACATCCACAGTAATGAGTAGGATAGAGAGCAGTGAGCATCTTCCCCTTCATCCTGATTTCAAAGGGATGCAGAAGTACACGGGACACTGACTGGTGATGGGTGGGGGAGAAAGCTGAGACTTTCTACTCCTCTAACGAGCTTACAGTCTCAGAACTCACAGGGACCGTTCTGCCCTGTCACGGTAAGTCAGTGCATTAGGCCAGGTTGACTAGAAAAACAAATCCAGTGAGAACCATATATGTATGAGAGAGCTTTCTATCAAGAAGTAACTATATATCAAGAAAACATCCCAGCCCAGTCCAATTCAAGTCCGCAAGTCCGATAACAGTCTATACGTCCCTCTTCAGACTCATGCAGCCACATGCAACGATGCAGAATGCAGCAAGATAACAGCCCTGTGTGTGCGAAATGGTGTGGATGTAGGGTTGGTGGAAAACTTCACAGGGCTCCAGCAGATCCTGGGGTGGCCAGCAAGCAGGACGGTGAAGGAGAGAGAGAGAGAGAGAGAAGCCTCCAGAGGCCTCTATATCTTGGTTTCACCTCCAAGTGATTGATAGGCAACACCCCATCCTTACACTTGTACTATCTTCAAGTTGATAGGCAATGGTGTCAGCACTGACCAGATAGCTGTGATGTGGGTCTTTTGGATGATGGTGGTGAAACCCTTGAGGACCAGTCGACCCTCGAGTTGTCCACCGACTTGGGGAGAACACGCCTGTAGCTGTCAGGTCTCCATCTGGTGTACACATTGGTAGCCCAGCTCTGGAAACATAAATGGGAATCCATTGCTTCGTAACTTAAAACAGCAGAGAGACAGTTGGCCTCAAGGGAGAATGGATTCAAGGGTTTTGAACCCCATCAGGCCTTTTGTTTTTTGTGTCTGTCTCTCTGCTTTGCTTCCTTTTGAAATTTGGCCTGGTTTCTGCCTAGTTCTGCGGGCTTTCTGCACACAGCGGGGAATATGGCTGGGAGCCCTGCCTGCTCAGCTCCCAGGGGGTGGGGGAGGAACATGATCCGCATTAGTTCCAGTTAGAAAACTCCTAGGGGAGCTTCTGGTCTGAGTTGTATCCTGTGTCCAGCTCTGGACCCAGCTCAATGGCCAGGAGGATGGGAGACTGTGGCCCAGGCAGGTACAGCGCCACCCTGTGGTGAGGGCCCGCGAGTCCAGTGGGGGAAGTGCGGAGAAGAGCATGTTTGGCAGATTCCCGACCTGGTTTCCCAGAGCCTGCCACACCAGGGTGGTCTTTCCTTAGCAGTTTGCTCAAGAGGAGGGACACCAGCCTGCTTCTGCAGGGACCAAGGCGGCAGTGGGAGACAGCCATGTGGGGACTTTGCAGCAGACTCCTGCCCGTGTATGGAGTCTCTCACTCCAGAAAGGAGCCCTGGTGGCTCAGTGCTTACATGCTCTGCTGCGAACTGGAAGGTTGGCAGTTCAAACCCACCAGCTGCTCTTCAGGAGAGAGGGGTGGCCATCAGCTTCCAGAAACATCAGTCTTAGAAACCCTCCGGGGCAGTTCTACTTGTCCTACCTGGTCGTTATGGGTTGGAACCGAAGGTGCTGGTGCTCCGGTATCTATCTAGCCAGGGGGCACTTGGTTATGTCTTCAAATTCACTGTCAAGCCCACTGTGGGAGAACTAGGGCCTGGGTGTCTGCGCTTCTGAGCATCCAGGCCATCCCTGGATGACGCCCCTTCAGTGAAGGGAGGCAGGGCTTGTCCTGCCCGGCACAGAACCTGCGTGGTGCGGCCTTGGGAGGGACAGACGAGCCCAGTCCTCAGAGCATGGCCCCTGGCGCCAGAGGACCCAGCTGGGGTCCCGCCTTCGCCCGGTGTGGGGTTAGGCGACCTTGGGCGACTTGCTCACCCTCTTCCTCCGCAAACGAGAGACGAGGAGCACCTGCCCCACCGCGGTTTAGTGAGTTTGGAAGCGTTGCTGCATGTCATTCTCTGTGCTCCTGTACGTGACGAGGCGGCTGTCATGAATGTTCATTCGGCGCTAGTATGCTGATAAGGAGGGTTCACTGCTGCAGCCGCTGCTGCGAAATCAACCCCCACTCAGAGAGACCAGGTGGGACTCGTAGAACTGCCCCAGAGGGTTTCCCAGGCTGTAATCATGACAGAAGCAGACTGCCTCACCCTCCCACGGAGTGGCTGGGAGGTTGGAACTGCTGACCTTTTGATGAGCAGTTGAGCACTTTAACCGCGGTGCCACCAAGGCCCCTTTCCGGCGAGGATGCCACAGGTAGGGAGTATTCATGTAACCGCACAAGCTTGGGAATCACGCTGGGTTAAGATATTTCCATATCAGTAAGACAGAGATGGCACCATCTATTTCCCCCAGGGACGGGGTGAGGCTCCAGTGAGTGGAAGCCTTGTTATGCAGCAGATGCTCAAAGACCGTCCCTTTGTTGGTCTTTCCTGGAGCGTGGCCGTGGTCCTTCCGGGAGACTAGCTATCTTCATTTGGCAATGCTGCGGTGCCTTGAAGACTCGGGCTGCGGGCTGGGTCCATGCCTCTTTCTGCTGAATGATTCACAGGGAGCAGAGGGTTTAACAGCCACCAGGTGTCTCAGAGCGGGAGGAGGGAATGGAGCCGATGGGGCAGCTAGAGACTCACTCCTGAGGGAGCCTCATTTAAGGGCCAGATAGGCAGTGCTCTTCCAATTCTGATCCTGTGGGTCTCCTTAGAAGTGTCCCAGAAGGATGGGGCTGAGACCGCTGCAGCCTCCCTGTCTCCCGCCCTCCCCATCCACCCTGCCAGCCGGACAGAGCAGGGCCTTGGAGATCACGCTAACCTGTTGGACTGCTGTGTGGACAAAGGGCTGTGGTAGTGGTGGCTAGGGAAGTCAGCATGGATCCTGACGCATGGTGACCTCATGCCCAAGGGGATAGAAAACTCCTTGGTCCTGTGCCATCCCCAGAATCCCTTTAGAATAGGACCTTTGTGATTTGTAGGATTTGTACTGCTTGGTTTGGGGAAGTCTATCACCAGGCCTTTCTTCCTGGTCTCTCTGGGTCTGGAGTCACTGCTGAATGCTGGTCAGCAGCATGTTGCAGCTGTTCCATGCTGTTGAGTGAGTTCTGAACCCGCGAGAACCAAACACTGCCCGGTCCGGCACCAGCCTCACCGCTGGTGTGTTTCAACCCATATTTGCAATCAGTATCATCAACCCATCTTGTCTAGGGTCTTCCTCTTTGTTGTTGTTGTTATTGACAGAGGGGAGGTGGCCAAGTATATACCTAGACCAGTGGTTCTCAACCTTCCTAATGCCGCAACTCTGTCATACAGTTCCTCATGTGGTGGTGACCCCCAACATAAAATTATTTTCGTTCCAAAATAGCATCCCCAGACAGCTCTATACATCACAGTTCTACTCTGTCACGTCCGGGGTTGCCCGTGAGCCAGAGTCAACTCGATGGTAGTTGGCACATATGGAGTCACGTGTGATTAAGAAGCTTTGCAGACACAGACAGAGAAGGCCCGGGACCCTCGGAAGAGCACCTCCCAGATCTCTGTCTGAAGTTCAGAGGCTGAGACCAGAGGCACCGGGACTGTGGCACGGAGACTCTGGCACAGGACAAGTAGAGCAGCATCAAGAGGAGCTGCCCTTGGAGGGGGCTGGGGGTCCCCAGGGGGCTGCACAAACAGAGACCTTCACTCCATCCTGGGTGATATGGGACAGAGTGATAAAAGTGCATAGTTGCTAGGTGAGACAGTTTATTGTACCAGCCTGGCTGATAAACGCAGGTGGGATTGACTGAGGGGCGGAGAGATGGATGGCTTGGTGAGCCTTGCCTTTCTTGTCTCTCGCTCTGTGATCATCGGACCAGTGTGCGGCTGCCTTGCTTGTTCTGTGCTTTAATTTAAAGGCTACAGAGCCTGTGGGACGCCTAGACTGTGGACTGTGTTGCTGTAAGTTGAGGTCCCTTTAAGACTTCTCTGGAGCTGGGAACTGGCAATTGGTGACCTGCCTTGTGATTGGCTGCTGTGCTGACATAACCTAGCTCTCTACAAATACAGGAAGATCTGGCATCAGATAGAGACTGGAAGGACTGCTAGTCTCTCAACTTTCTCTCACGGACGTGAGTTGCACTAAGCCGTTTATAGTGCTTCTAATTTAACTGTTTATTTCTTGTGTATTTATCTGTATATGATTGTATATTTATGTGTATATGATTTAAGATTGTATATTTATCTGTATATGATTTAACATTTCATTTCTCGTTATATATCTAATTATCTTTATGATTCAACATTTCATTTTTTGTTATATATTAATTACCTTTATAAATAAATATATTATCAAGAATTTGGTTTTATCTCTCTAGAGAACCCTGTCTAACACACTAGGCAAGTGCTGAGTAATTCCCTCCCCTACCCCACCCCCCGAAAAGTGGGTGATCAGCCAGATATGTTGGGGAAACTCAGTGAGACCCCTAAACTATGGAAACCTGCTCTGATTTCCAAAAACCCTCCAGGAGGCAGAGAGGATAACTTATAAGCTGATGCAAAAGACGAAGGAAGCAGCAGTGATTGTGGAAAAGCCAGAGTTTAGGCAGCAGGGGAGACGACACAACACTGCTCAGCGTGGCGGAGAGGCAGTTCTGGTGGGAGGCCGCCTGGACAGCAGCTTGAGGCCCATACTTGGAGTCTTGGGGTTCCCGGCGTTCTCTTGGGGCCTCTAAGGTGAGGGAAGGTGGTGAAGGGAGGAGATGCCACATTTTATCGTCTCACCGTTTAAGGGACTAGACACCCAAACTCAGGAGAAGGGTCTGTCTCAGCCTTTCTCTCTGAGGAAGCTCTTTGTCTCTGCGCCCACAACGCAGACTTTCCTCTCTTCCTGGGCGATGCTCCCACGTGGTCTGACACCCCGTCCCCCAGCGCCTGTCTGTGCTGCTCTTCACAACCCAGTGGTGATGAGGTGCAGGACCCTCCCAGCCCTGATAGAGCCTCAGTAACATGACAAAAGAACCCTATTCCCCAAAGGATTCCATCAGGGATAGGGTTCGGATTGCAACATAGATGAATTCCATCCATCCTACTCCACAATCCGCCAGTCCCCCGCACCCCCCATCCCATGTAAAAAAATGACGTGGTGGTGACCTCTGACCTTCTCTGGCTTCATGAAGGGGAGCAAGACCCACCATCAGCGTCTGTCCAAGGCCAATTCCTATGCAGCAGAGGTCAGCTCCAACTCCTCTGGCTGACCTTTTGACAGATTCACACACCAACCATCCCTCCTACTAAAACCCAAAACCAAGCTCACTGCCATTGAGTCAATGCCGACCCACAGTGACCCCTGTGGGTTTCCAAGAGTGTAACTGTTCACAGGAGTAAAAAGTCCAGTCTTTCTCCCGAGGAGCTGCTAGTGGTTTTGAACTGCCAACTATGTGGATCACAGCCCAATGTGTAACCACTATACCACCAGGTATCATCCCTCCCACAACACTCTATTTCTCAGCTAGTTATGATCGTTTGTTGCCATGGCTACACAGAATTCACAGACCATGCTCATGATCATGCCGTTTCATGGAAAAGTGGTAGGTTACAATTCGGATCAGGGAGGTCTCAGGATGCAGTTGTTTGGTTAGGGCAGCTTCTTGGCCACGCTCACAGGCCTTCCCCTGACAGAGGGGGTGGCACTAGGGTAAGTGTCACAAAGCTCTTTAAAATAAAACCAACCTCACTGCTGTCAAGTCAGTTCTGATTCATAGCGACCCTATAGGACAGGGTGGAACTGCCCCTGTGGGTTTCTGAGACTGTCAATCTTTACAGGGGTTGAATGTCTCCTCCTGCTCCCTCAGATCGGCTGGTGGTCTCGAACTGCTGACCTTGAAGTTATCAACCCAATATGTAGCCCATTATGCCACCAGGGCTCCCACAAAGCTCTTTGGTACCTGATAAGTGCCCAGAAGCACCTCCCTCCACTAGCAAGCCTCAGCCTAGAGGCATTTGGCTCTCTAGCTCCGTGGGCTGGGAATTCCACCACGCTGTCTCTTGTGGGTCTCATGGTCCCCTGCCTGTGCCAGCACCATTTCTCTGTCTCTCTTTCTAACCATCTGGGTCCAGGAAGTCCCCAGTGCAGGTACCCCAGGTCCCTGGACAGGCTCCACTTCCATCTCTTCTTCTTGGTAATAGTGAGGTCCCCCTGCCCCTCCCACCTCTGAGATCCTACTGTTAAGCCCGGCATGATGGCAAAACAGACTGATCCCCTCACGATGATTCCCTGTATCTCATTTGCATGGATCCACCCAGACAAGGGTGCAAGGGACCTTATTGGCATTGCGGGCCCTCTGCAGGTTATGAATGGGGCCCGTTCCTAAGTGTGTCGTGGGTGGAGTTTATTATAGGGAAGTCCATCAGGTGCATGCAGTTCTTACGTAACCATATTTTTAACAAACTCACCGCCATCCAGTTGGCCCTGACGCACGGCGACCCCACAGGACAGAGTGCAAGTGCTCCTGTGGGTTTCTCAGCCCTTTTCGACAATTTAAAAACGGCCCCTGCAGCCCCTGAAGAAGAACGTGTTGTGAGCGGGGAGTTGGCTTAGGAGCCCGGGTGCTGTCGTGGGTTCCCTGTTGGGCTGCTAACCACAAGGCCAGCTGTTCAAAACCCCCAGTCACTCTGCAGGAGAAAGAAAAATGCACAGTCTCAGAAATGCACAGGCATGGTGCTACCAAGTTGAGTTGGAACCAACTCATTGGCAGTAGGCATGGTTTGTGGTTTTTGCCTTGCTCACCATTGGGATTAAGTGACTGATGGAGTAAAAGCCCCCAACAACGCCTGGGACGGCATTGTCTGCTTCTCTGCTTCTCCTGAGGGTCAGCTTGTCCGCCTGCAGTGGACATTCAGCTTCTGCCCTCCGCCTGCCGGGCGACCGGTCTGCAGCACACACACACGCCACTCACCCCGATTTCACGATGACCCCGGGAGACGGGGCAGCTATGGAATTCGGATAAATCCTTCCGGAAGTCGGAGATGACTCCAGGCTTTCCAGAAAATGCCTGTTCTTTCTGTTGGTGCCGGGATTGCACATGGAATCTTGGTGCCAAGGAGACGTGACCCTTCATTAAACATCCTGCTCTTTCCACTGGGAATGACTCTGCAGGTGGTGGGTGGGGAGAGGGGGTGGTGTGGATGGACAGGAAGTCATGTTTAAGGGAAGCATAAACTCAGGTGGTGAGGATTAGCTAAAGGACACGGTGTCTGGCTGGCAGTGGGCTCTGATCTGATGGGTGTCAGCTCCTGTGTCATCAGTGCAGGGCTTCAAGTAGGATCACAAAGGGAAGAGGGAGGAACTTGGAGCCCAAGACCTGGCTTCCTGTGAGCTATGTGACCTTAAGCAAGCCATCTTTCTGAGCCCCAGGTTGCTCATCTTGGATGCTGAGAATAATCACAGCTCTCAAGACCTCTCAGGGAGATTGTAAGAAGCCAACATCAGTGCGAAGGTTGAGATAGCTTCTTTCTCACCAGATCAGCGTATTTGTATGTGGGCGGACCCACCTGGGGACAGATAGGGGAGTAGTGTCTTAGTTCCTAAGACTATCAGAAATATGTTTTCCACACTCCTAACGGTCAACAAACAGACCTTGAACTATTTACAGGCATCTCTTTTTTTGTCATGTTTTTTTGTTGTTGTTCTGTTTTGCTCTGTCTTGCTTTTTTGTGCATATTATTATCTCTATAGATCTATCTAGATAAGATAGGTGGGATAAACAATCTGGAGGAGAAAACAACTGACCGACGGTTCCAAGGGGGACATGGGAGAGGGGAAGTTGGGGGAGAGGAAATGGGTGTTAACAAACCCAGGGACAAGGGAACAACAAGTGATCCAAAATTGATGGC
>NW_022103898.1:22029014-22031514 GCF_000313985.2 Echinops telfairi
TACCAAGAGCTCAAGTAGAAAGCAAATGTTTTGAGAATGATGATGGCAACAAATGTACAAATGTGCTTGACACAATGGATGGATGGATGGATTGTGATGAGTTGTATGAGCCCCCAATAAAATGATTTTTAAAAGAAATATGTGTTTTCCGATGGTCTTAGGTGATCCCTGTGAAAGGGTCATTTGACTCCCAAAGGGGTCGTGACCCACAGGTTGAGAACCACTGCTCTAGGACCACCTCTGGGGTGCTGAGACTATAACACTTTATAGGAGCAGAAAGCCTCATTTTTCTACCAAGGAGCGGTTGGTACTTTGCAGCCCAACATGTACCTGTTATGCCACCAGGGGTCATCTCCGACTCTTTATAAAACTTAAAAAAAAACAAAACTCGCTGCCATCAAGTCAATGCTGACTCATCCTGACCCCCCATCCCAGAAGCTCTCAACCTGTGGGTTGCGACCCCTTTGGGGGTCAAATGACCTTTTCACAGGGGTTGCCTAAGACCATGGAAATCACATATTGATGATCTTAGGAACCGAGACACCGTTCCTCTATCTGAACCTTTGCACTGACATTGGCCTTTTATACATCCTGTCGCAAAATGTAGCAATGTAGACTAGTGACATGTCTGTCATTTCCCGAATGGACAAAAATGTCGACAAAAGTTGTGCTCAAAGACTGACAACAGACTATTGAAGAGATGGGGTTGTTATCTGGACTATCATAGCGCTCAGTTCAGTGAATTTTAATGGAAGATTTGGGAATGAGAAGGGTACTGTGAAATTTGTGCCTTGGGTTCTGACTGACCAGGAAAAAGAGCGTCAAGTGGAAATGTGCCGTGCTTTGAAATAACAGCTCTGAAGCAGCCCAGTCTTTTTCCCCAAGGTCATTACTGGTGACCAGACATGGTGCTACTCTTCTGACCCTGAAAGTAAACATCAATCAAGCCAGTGGAAGGGGCCATCATCACCTTGCTCATAAAGAGCTTGTCAAGTGAAATCAAAGATCAAGATGATGCTCATTTGGTTTTTTGATGTGAGGGGGATAGTGCATTTGGAATTTATTCCAACAGGTCAGACTGTTAATCAAGCTTTCTATTCAGAGGTTCTGAAAAGATTGTGTAACAGTGTGCCACAAAAAAGGCCTGATTTGTGGCAGAGGACTGGTTTTACCCCCATGCCAATGTACCTGCTCGCAGAGCCATCTCAGTGCACCAGTTTTTGACTCTCTTGACCCATGTACATTACTCATCTGACCTTGCTCTACGCAACTTCTTTTTGTTTCCTCAAAAGAAGAGGAACATGAAGGACAATGATCGAAGACATAGGAGATGTGAAGAAAAAACAAGGGAGGTGCTATCAGCCACCCAAACAGATGAATTTGGAAAATATTTCCAAGAATGGAATCGCAGACTTGACAAAGGTATTAAGCATCATGGAGAGTACTTCGAAGGTGATAAAGTTGTTTTGTAAAAATATTTAAACACATAGCTTTCAACAAAAAATTCCGGATTTTGTTGACCACCCCCTCGTATATAGGTGTGTTAGTCTGGGTACTTTAGAGAAACAAATCCACAAAAACTCATGTATAAGAGAGAGTTTTATGTAAAGGTTAAGTGTGCATCAAGAAAATATCCCAACCCAGTGCTGTCCAAGCCCACAAGTCCAACATTAACCCATTTGTCCAACACCAGTCCACAAAGTCCTCCTCCATCGCACAAAAGACACAACAAGGCCAACTGCTGGAGGAAAGCTGAGTCAGTGAACGTGTAAGCATCTCAGCGCTGGCAGGGGTCTCCACACGGGGCTCCAGTACCCAGGACGGCATCGGGGTAGGTCCACGTGGCTTCTCCTTGTGGATGTCTTCTAGGAAGTCAGTGTTTCAAGCTGAAGCAGGGAACTGCTAAGGCAGCTGCACCCTGGTGTGTCCCTCACAAAGCAAGAGTCCCGAGAACTAGAAAGGCGAGGCTCACCAAGTCATTTATCCCTCTGCCCTTCAATTAACCCCACATGTGTTTATGAGCCCGGCTGGCACAATAAACTAACTCAATAGGGTTGCCAGATATCAGAATCAGCTTCCCCGCAAAGGACAGCAATCACAGCAGCCGCTATGCAAATCCGAGGAGGACAGACACCATCATGGCAATTGTAAGTGTACTTAGAGGATGATGGGAATATCAAGGTATCAATTATACAGAAGTTAAATGGATAAAGAGTATCTTAAGTCTGGATAAAGAAGGACCACCAATGGAATGAAGAACAGAATTGAGTCATCTGTGGTCTAAGGGATGCACGCTTAGATGGGAAAGTGGGATTGACATCCCGAAGTTGAGCCGTGTGTGGCAGGCACAAAGAGCCCTGCGTCCCTGACAAGACGACAGGCAGGCCTGGTACCAGTGCCCCAGTTCCACTGGATTCATAGTTGGGCTGATAAACGTAGCCGGTGCATACAGAAATTCCATCATTTAATTATCTGATGGGAAATTAGTTTTCCTAATAGT
>NW_022103898.1:22032885-22035311 GCF_000313985.2 Echinops telfairi
GGAGCAGGGAGGGAGGGGAAAATGAGGACCTGATGCTAAGGGCTTAAGTGGAGAGCAAATATTTTGAGAATGATGAGGGCAACGAATGTACAAATGTGCTTTACACAATTGATATATGTATGTATTGTGATGAGTTGTATGAGCCCCCAATAAAATGATTTTTAAAAAAATGCTAGACTGATACCCAACAAAAGCACATCAAAAATTAAGGATCTCTGGTTGTGAAGCAGCCATTAAGCCCTCTGCTACTATCAAGAAGGTTGAGGGTTCAAATCTACCAGCTGCTCCTCAGAAGAAAGAACTGGCCGGGTGGGTCTGTAAACATTCTGGCCTGGGGAAGCCCGTGTGGCAGAGGAGACTCTGGACTGTAAGGTAGCTCCAACACTGGCTATACCATCAGTTACATGAACTGCAGATATAAATGGCCTCAACGCTTTAATGGAAATAGGCAGAGATTGTGAGATTATATTTAAAAAAGACTTGTCAATAAAGAAATCACTTTATACATAAATATATGTTAAAAGTCAAACTATAGGAAACACTATACAATTTAAAACATACAATAAGAAGAATGGGTGTAACTATATTAGCAGCAAAGTACATTTGAGAATAAAGAATATTACTGGAGACAAATAAGGTTATTTCCTAATGACAAAGGGATTAAATCATCAAGACAACCTAATCTTTAATGTGTACACATCTAACTGAAAAAGCTTCAAACACCAGCAAACCTTAATAGAATGCCACAGAGAAATAGACAAATCCTCAATAATAATAGGCGGTTTCAATGCCCTTTTCTTTATAATTGAGACGACAAATAGGTTTTTAAAAATCATTGAAGATGGGTTGTTGCTCTTAGCGGTTGTGGAGTTGGCCCTCAACTTATGACCCCATGCACACAGAGTGGAACACAATGCTGTTTGCTCCTGCACCATCCTCGTGAACGGGTGCTGATCAAGCTGTTATGTCCCAGAGGGTCAGGGGCTGCATTTTGGAAGTAGATTGCCAGGCCTTTCTTCCTGGTCTTAGTCTGGAAGCAACACTGAAAGCTATTTAGCATCATAGTGGGAATTGAAAGTGGATCTCCTGCATGGGGAAAATTCCACCGCTAGGTCACCAATACCCTTCACAGTAAAGATAGAGAAGATGTAGATAGCCTTATCAACCAACTTGACCCAAGAGATAGAGGTTTATTACCCTGCCCCCAACAACAAAGAAGAGTGCACATTCTTGCAGCACGCACAGGGAACATACACCTGGGTCGGCCTTTTCGGGTCATAGAATGTGAGTGAGTTCTAGTAAGTTTTCTGGGATCGAAAGCATAGACAGTGCATCCTCTGGCCACAACACACTTAAACTAGAATTAAAAACACAACACAACACAACAAAGACACCAGCAAGGTGTCTGGAACATTCCATTCCCGCTGTACTTCTAAACAGCCCATGCGCCAAAGAAGAAAACTACGAAAATGAGAAAATATTTTGACCTGAATGAAAATGGAAGCATAACCTACTAATAGAGACCAAATACTAGGAGCGAAGACTCTTACAACCACAGCTCTGTAACCAGATGAACAATGGGAAATGAGGAAAATACAGTTTTCTCAACAAATGGTGAAGGAATGACTTGTCTCTCTGTGATCTGAACGCTGACCTTCATCTCATCCATGTTATGGATTGATTTGTCTGGCCTTGAAATAGGTGTTGAAGCCCCAAACTCTGTTTTGTTAATGAGGTAATACCAGAATAGGGTGGGGCCTAAACTTATCCCTTCTGAGTGGTATTTTATAAAGAGCAGAACACACACACACACACACACACACACACACACACACACACACACACGGAAGACAGTCACCATGGTAAGATCCCTGTACACTTGAAGGAATGCTGATGATTGCTGGCAATCACTGGAAATCAGGAGGGAAGTTCACAAAAAGTAATCAACAGGCCCGACACCCTGATTTGGAGGATCCTGCTGTGAGACAGTTTCTGTGCTTTAAAGTCACCTTCTGGTGGGTCTTTGTGACGGCAGTACTAGAACACTGAGACCAAGCCGTACATAAGCATGAACCCTAAATGGGTACAGATTTAAATATAAGAGCTAACACAACTGAGGGCGTGCAACAGAGCAGCAAGGGGAGCAAAGCAATGAAGTCCCCGAGGAATACCAAAAATAGACTTTGGGGCCAGGTCATGGCACCCCATAAGACTCCACCAGAAAACACTCCTAAAAGTCAACAAACAGACCTGGAACTATTTATAGGTTTTTCTTTTTTGGTGTTGGTTTGTTTTGTTTTTGTGCTTATTATTGTTTTTGCGTGTCTATCTGGATAAGATAGGCAGGATAAACAAATGGTTCTGGAGAGACATGGGAAAGGGGGAGGTGGGGGAAAGGATGAGGGGTGCCAACAAACCCAGGGGCA
>NW_022103898.1:22036166-22045157 GCF_000313985.2 Echinops telfairi
CTTTCATGAGAGTAGTGATACCAGGAGGGAAGGGGAAAGGTGGGGGGAGAAAGGGGGAACCAATCATAATAATCAACACATAACCCTCCCCTGGGGGACAAAGAACAGAAAAGTGGGTGAAAGGAGACAGCAGTCTGTGTAAGACATGAAAAAAAAAGTATAAATTATCAAGAGTTCGTGAGGGAGGGTGGTGGTGGTGGTGGAATGAGCTGATACCATGGGCTCAAGTAGAAAGAATATGTTTTGAAAATGATGATGGCAACCTATGTACAGAAATGCTTGACATAATGGATGGATGGATGAATTGTGATAAGAGCTGTAAGAGCCCCAATAAAATGATTAAAGAAAAAGGGCTAACATGACAACACTTGTATAAGAAAACATCAGAGACAACTTTGGAGGCTTTAGCTGGGGCACAGATGAGTTACATCAACCCCCTGCTGTGGAGACGATCCCCACTCTTACTGACCCAGTAGGACCGAGTAAAGCTGCTCTCTAGGGTTTCTGAGACCCGCAGTCTTTACAGCAGCAGGCAGCCTCATCTTTCTCTCAAGGGGCATCTAGTGGATTTGAACTGCCTGTTGTGTGGTTCGTGGCCCATTGTTTAACTCACTTCACCGATAGGGATCCTTGTGTTCTTATGTGAGACCTTCAAACCTGACAATGGAATCAAAATTGATAGAGTGAATTTCCTTAAACTAGAAAACCTGCTCTCTTGAGGAAGACAGTTGAGATGAAAAGGTGAGCCAAGGACTGGGCAAAAACACCCACCAAAGCCGATTTCTGAGCAAGCCCTTTCTCCGACTGTGAACCAGCCACCCAGCTTTCAAAGTGAGCCAAAGAGTTGAACAAATGTTCCCATGAAGTTGGTATGGAGAATATGTAGATAAAAATACTGTAAAGTGATCCATACAAGTGGGTAATTCACAGAGGCACAGTGGAAAGAATCTGGACATTTATTTTGAATTCAATATTCATTGGGACTTTTTATTATGAACTTTATCTTCTTTTAGAGTCATCTTCCTTTTACAACAAAACTGCAGGCTGGGCAGAGGGTTTTCATACATGTATTCCTCTCCGAGCTGCCCACAGGTCTCCCACGATCAACATCTTGCCCCATAGACGTTTAAAAATGGAGTCTTCTTTGACATAAATATTTTTGGAAAGCTGAACCTCATTTAAATAATAGCATAGTCGTTGCTTTTGATGACGAAAAGATCAGGCACTATTTTCTGTAATGATTACAACCTTGGAAACCCTATACGATAGTTCTCCTCTGCCCTGTAGGGACACTGGGAGCTGGACTTGACTGACAGCTGTGCTTGTTTTGTCTGTCTGTCTGTCTGTCTGTTTGGGGGTGGGGCGGATGCTGCAGGCATCCTCTAGCCCAGTGGTTTTCCACCTTCCTAATGCCACGACTCTTTCATACAGGTCCTCATGTGGTGGTGACCCCCCCCAACCATAACATTATTTTCATGGCTGCTTCATCTCTGTAATTTTGATACTGTCATGAATCAGGCGACCCCTGTGAAAGGGTTGTTGGACCCCCAGGTTGAGAACCACTGCTCTAGCCTAAGAACAGCACAGCAAAAGCCCACCCCTGCTGTGTTGCTTTATTTCCCAGCATCTCAATCACAAACCCAACAGGATCCTGCTGGCTTTCATTCTTGGGCAACCTTGCCAGGATTCTCCAAGTCAGCCAGTGAGGGTGATGCTGAAGGATGGCTCCAGCAGGGTAGCTGGCTGGGGGCTTTGTGCTGTCAGAACACATGGAGGCTGGATCAGAAATGTGGCCACTCCCATCCCCAGTACCCACTGGGACTGCAGGGATTGGTGTCTGTTACAGGTCCATGGACTACCAGGTGGATTATTGTACTCCATATTTCCTGGGGCCCCATACTGGTTGTTAAGGGTTGATTCTTTGTCCCCTAAAATATATATTAACGTGGAATTATCCTCCATTTTGGGTCTGATGTGATTAGCCCCCGAGGAGAAGCTGGCCTTGTGTCTAGCTGCCCAGCATGCAACCACATACCACCAGGACTAGATGGCAGTGGGTGGGCTAGGGCCACTAGGAGTTGGACTTGAATGGACACAACAACAGGCCTTTGGGAGTCAGAATGGGCTGGATAGCACACAAGAACAATAGCCAGCTTTGGGGAACTGAGGTGATGTGAAATGATCAAGGGAGACGAACCCCAGCTCCCTTGTACTACTAGCTTTGGGGTGATAATCTTTCAGCGTCTCTATCTGGAAACTGGACGCAGCACATGACCAGAATCCGGATCGGGAGTCCTGGGGCAGGTGTGTCTCAGAATCCAGAGTGGTTCCAATTTTAGAGAGGCAACACTGGGCAAAATAGCATGTATTACCAGGAACGTGCAGGGCTGTCGATTGGTACTTCTGCAGGAAAATCGATGAATATTCACAGGAAGCTGAGTGACTAAAGACTGTCATTCGTCTCACGTCAATTCAGGCCAGGTTCTGCCATCTGAGATGCTGCAGATCTATTTTCACAAACCTGGTTTTCAGGGTGGTGTGGATTTCAAGACTGTCGATGAAGAGGAAACGTGGCCGCTGCATTCTGTCCAGGGCCACTGCTAGTCCACGGGACTTTGGTGCAAATTTGAACCACGTGGGTCCTCACAGACCTGCGCTCTTGGCTGGACAAGTAAGGAATAGGTATCCCTTCTCCCGTCAGGGCCAAAGCGTCAGCCCCTGGGCAGCGCACACATGGCTCACACATACAAAGTGGCGAGATGATGGGAAGGACACGGCATAATGGAAAATGGTCCCCCAAGTCACGTCTTCACCTCTGGCTGCCTTGTGCTCTAGACCCAAGAAAACGAACCAGGCTCACTGCCACTGCGTTGATTCGGACTCAGCGATCCTGTAGGACACGGTGGAACAGCCCCCTTGGCCTTCCAAGACTGTAACTCTTTATGGGAGTGCAAAGCCTCATTTGTCTCCCATGGGCCAGCTGGTGATTTTGAACTGCTGACCTTGCAGTTAGCAGCCCAATGCTTACCCTGCTATGCCACCAAGGCTCCTGGCTCCAGACCCAGGAGTCTGTAAACTTCTGAGAGGGAAGAGCCAATCTGTCCTCTCACGACAATTTAAAAATTATTTGAGAGCCCTAAATGCACTTTTACAAACAAATGAAGTCGCCATTATCTGAACAGTATCCTTTAAAACTTTGTAAGTGAAACTACGATACTTTCCATTTAAATGCAGAGGCACACGGACTGATTGAAAGATCTGCATATGGCTTGGGAGCCATAGGTTTTCCGACCCCTGCTCTAGACCTAGCACAGCTCAAATAGGAATGTGCGTCCATACAGGGGGAGCTTCTTACAATGCAGATTCTGGCGCGGGAAGGCTGAGGTGGGGCCTGAGAGGCTGCCTTTCTAGCAAGCGACATGGGCTGCTGGTCTGTGGCCTGCACTCAGAGTGAGACTCTGTCTAGACCATGTCCCTCTGTATGTCCTCCCCCTGCCTCATTCTTGCCCAATCACCACCTCTGCACGAGGCTCAGAACTCTTGACATGGCCCTGCTTGATGACTGCCCTCATGAAGAGACCACGGGAGATGTGAGTGCACAGCAAAGGATGATGAAGAAACTAGATGGTGCCCGGCTATCGGAAAGAGTAGTTATCTTGCGTCCTAAAAGGCTTGTCTCCACACAGGAGGCATCAACTAAGTCCACATGGAAGAGGCACATCAGCTGGTGTGACCCAAAGATTGTAAATAATACAATCCAAATGCAAAGGAGGGAATGGTATCAGAGCTTAAATTGTGAACAGCTGTTTTGCAGAAGGCTATGAATAACGTGGAAACCCAAAATCCATTTGCAGGGTCTGTGCATGGACCGAGACTCTGGTGGTGCCCTCTGACCACAGTTGAGGGACATAAATCACCTTGGTATCAGACAGAAAGCAGTGTAAAGTCGATTTGACAAATGTAGCTAGATTAAAATGTTAACTCTTATCATTTAATCTCCCTTTGGCCCATTTTAAAGTTATTTCAGTTAAAAAACAAAAAAAAAACCCAAATACATAGTGAAGGGGAAATACATGTGGAGTAAGCCCAGGGTGAGTCCTCTCTGACCACAGACCAGGGATGAGATAGCCTTGCTATCATGCAGAGTGCATTGGACAGTGGACTTTTTCTAAATTTACTACCTTATCATTTTGTTCGCCCTTCGACCTATTTTAAATTTGTTCTAGCTTTTAATATTTTTTTACTTTATTTTTGGTTGGGGTTTTTCCTGTTTTGTTTTGTTATTGTTTTCAGCTTTTTGTGTGTGTGTGTTTTTCTGAACATAAAATCCAGAATAGGAAAATCTATAGAGACAGTAGCTAGTTTAATGGTTTCATGGGGGAACTAATAACAAGGAGTAGAAAAGAAGAAAATGTTCTAAAATTGATTGTACAACTCAATATGGTTGAAACTAATGAACTGCATGATAACTGAACTATAAGCCAATGAAACCATTATAAAAAAAAAAGGATTTATAGTGTCAGAAACCCGACTCTGTCCTATTGGGTCCATGGAGTCAGAATTGGCTCAGTGGCAGTGGGCTAAGGATGGAGCACCCACTAAGCGATAAGCATGGCCTTAATCCGTCGTGAACAGTTTTGCCTGTGTGTTTCTTTAACCATACCTTGATCTGTTTTCACCATGCGTGAAGCGACTCACTACAGATTAGTAAGCCCAGGTAAGTCCGTGCTTACCTCGCTTACTAGGTAATCCAGCCCAAGCACAGTGGGGCCTTTGGTTTGGGCTGATCCTTGAGCCAAGGATCGTTACCTCCGCCACAGGCTCCATGGTCATCACGGCGGATCCTTTGCATCTGGAAGTCCCATGGGACACCGGCTGGACGGTCAAGCTTGTATGGTTTGATGTGACGTCCAGCCTTCCCTGCAGAAGGACACCCCTCATGGTAAAGTGGAGGGGCAGCGCAGGAGAAGAAGGCACTCAACGCGAGGGATGGACGCCGCGGCTACAGTGACGGGCTTCGTCCTGGGAACGATGGTCAGGATGGTAGGACTGCCCAGAGGGTCACTGCGGGTCAGAGCTGACTCAGTGGCACCTGACAACAACCTTTCTTTCCACACCGCTTGTCTGCGTTAGCTGGGAGTCCGTCCAGCTGTTAGGCAATCCAGGCAGAAGCGCCATTGGTTTGGGCAGATCTTGTTCCTGCGACCGCTGTAGCCTGGACTTGGCCCTTTGGGTGTCTGGGTTCTTTTGTGTGGCGGAGTCCCGGTGGGTAGTGGTTACGAGCTGGGCTGCTGACCCCAAGGCCAGTCGTCTCGGAAACCCACAGGGACCGTGCTGCCCTGTCTTACAGGGCTGCTAGCAGCTGGAATGGACTCGAGAGCAGTGGGCGTGGTTCGGTTTACATGGTTGTTGTTGGCTGCTGCTGAGCCACCCTCTGCCTCATGGAGACCCCTCGTCCCACAGGCCAAACCCTACCCAGTCTGAGCCCTCTCCACGAGAGGTTGCAGGTGGGACCGTAATCATCTTTAGCAGTTCCACGGGGTTTTAGAAGGTCGATGGTCAGGCTTTTGTTCCTAGTATGTTCGAGTCTGGATGCTCCGCTGAAACCTAGCCATCACCAGGGCAACATGCAAGCCTCCACTAACAGACAGGAGGTGGCTGTGCATGAATGAGGTACACTGACTGGGGATTCGAACCCGGTGTCACACATAGAAGCTGAGAATTCTGCCACGGAGCCACCCCAGCCCTCTGTGCTGTCTTGGGGCAAGTTAGTTAATCTTCCTTACCTGCTTCCTTATCTGTTCACAGGCTCTACTTGGTTGTTTTGAGGATTTGGTGGAAAGCATTTGATGCGCTGCCTGGTCTGGAATCTGGTGTGCACTAATGACTCACAGGGAGCCATTTTTACGGCCAACTTGTTTGCCAAGCGACACAATTTTGGAAAAGACCGCATTCAGAGGAAACGTACTCAGGTAGCCCATTTGTGGTCGGTGTGAGCTCATTTGGCAATGGTGCCCTTCTCGTAGTCAGAGGGCCTTCTCTCGGCATCTCCCCACTAGGTGTTTGGCCTTCATTCTGTTGCCAGCTTGGCCCAAGGTATAAAGTTGACGGCAGTTTGATCTATCACAGGAAGGCCCATGGCTCGGCCCTTGTCGAGCTGCTGCATTGTCCTGCGGTGGTGGTTAGATGCGATGGAGTTTGTCCCAACTCATAGCGATCCCATGTACAAGAGAGCGAAACACTGCCCGGTCCTACACCATCCTCACAGTCCTCAATTGTTTGAGCCCATTGCCGCTGCCGCTGTGTCAGTCCACCGCTTGCTCTTATCCGGTGCCCCTTCACTTACCCAAGCCTGGTGTCCTCCTCTGGGGCCTGAGGAACATGAAGTTACAGGAAGTCTCGCCATCCTTGTTTCCAAGGAGCGTTCGTCCTGGCTGGGCTTCTTTTATGCAAGGTGAAACCCAGAGCCCCTGCTAGTCTCCCGATCATGCCCGCACCCCAAACTTGAACTTCCCCATAGGATTTCTGGGGCTGTGGTGAGGCGTTGGGCTGCTAACCGCAAGGTGAGCAGTTTGAAACGACCAGCAGCTCCTCGGGAGAAAGACTGGGCTTTCTACTCCTGTCAACAGTTAGTCTTGGAACCCCCAGGCGGTTGCTATGAGCATTGACTTCATGGCAGTGAGTTTGGTTTTGAGTTGCAGGGTTGCCATGAGGTCGAATCCACTCAATTCCAACTGTGGTTGTTAGATGCTGCTGAGCAGGTTCACAGCGAGTTCGGTTTCTTGTTGACTCTTCGAAGAAGATGCCGACGGTCACCTCTCTCTGCCATGGAGTGGCTGGTGGATTGGCAACGCTGACCTCCATCCAGTTAGCGGCTGAGGGTTCAACCATGGCCCCTGCAGGGCTTCTGGAAGGGCACATAGAGGTCTTCTAACATAATGGTTCCTAACTGTGGTCCTTACAACCCAAAGGATCCCCGGAAGGTTCCAGGACTTTGTGGGAAAAGCAAGGCTAAGCGGGTTACTCCGTCACGGCGTCTCTGCTTCTTCTATCTCCAATAGGACTGCTGAGCCTACAGATCGTGTTTAAGAAGCCTATTCTGAAGAGGAAACGTTGAAAACGCCATTCTAGCTCAATCCTCCTGTTTTTCGAAGGAGGAAACTCAGGCCAGTGAGAGAAGTGGCTACTTGAACCTGGCACACAGGTCCTTGGTGGATGGACGGGACAGCCCCCCTCCAAGGCTCTTATGCAGCCCAACTGTACACAGCTCAGGAGTTATCATTTTCCCTACTTCAAAGAGAAAGAGAAAGAGGCAGTGTTTACAAACAGTTCCCAGCTATGGTATTTGGGGTCAGCGGGCTGCTCCCACTTCTGTGCCCTGTGTTGTATTTGTGGGGTGTGAGCGTGTGGGGACTGCAGCCTTCAGTGTGGATTACAGCTCCTTGTAAAGAAGACCCAAATCCTCACCACTGGACCGATAGTTAGCATCAGGACAAAAGGAGAAAAGGCTGACACTATCAAGGATCGCATCTTGCTTGGGTTTACAATCAATACTCATGGAAGCAGCAGTCAAAAAAATCAATGGATGTATTGCATTGGGTAAATCTGCTGCACAAGACCTCTTTAAACTGTCGAAGAGCATGGATGCCAGCCCAACCCATATTTTCCATCACCTCATAGGCATATGAAAGGTGGACAATTTATAAGGAAGACTGGCAAGTCGGTGCATTTGAATGATGGCATTGGTGAAGAAGATGAAAGTACCATAGGTGGCCAGAACAAACAAATCTCTCTGGAAAGACGTGCAGCCAGAAGGCTCCTTCGAAGACAGGCTGGAGAGACGTTGTCTCATGTATTTGAGACATGTTATCAGGAGACCACTTCCTGGCAAAGGACATCATGCTTGGCCACGTGGAGAGGCAACCCAAAAAGAGTCAGACTCTCAATGAGATGGGTTGACATTGTGGCTGCAACAATGAGCTCAAACATAACGATTATGAGGATGACGCAAGACCAGGCAGGCTTTGTTCTGTTGTACAGTTTCTCTGTGAGTCGGAATTGACCCGATAGCATTTGTGTTAGGTTTTCTGTGCCAACATGGCTCCCTTAGGAACATGGGCAGGGTTCAGCCTGCCAATCAGGTCGCAGCTTGATTGAAAGGGAACCGAGATAAATGGCTTTCCAAGGCTGGCCTCCTTCTCTCTCTCCCTGGTGATCGGAGCAGGGCACTGCCGCCTGAGCGAGTCCTCTGAGCCAACCCACGGAGCATGTCACCATGTTGTGCATCGCTAGAGCTTGCGGTTCCCCGGACCTGCTTCACTAGCCACTGCACTATGACCTCTGCCCCTCCCCATCTTCTCCTCTTCCTGCTGTTGCCGCCCATCCTGCCAAGTCTGCTGCCTGAGGCTGACTCTGCTCGTCCCGTCTGTGGGCAGATTCTGCTCTCTGCTCCCTTGACCTTGGACCAGCGGCTGGCGTGCCTTAAAGGTACGTCAATATATTAGCTGTCCCACCAAAGAGAGTTACATGGGGCCCTCTGTACTGCTGTGAGGACTAATTAGCTGTTGTATTCCTTCACACTGTATAAACCTATCCTTTTATATATATATAATCATAAGTGACCTGGTTTTGTTTCTCTAGAAAAACCTGCCTAACACAGCATCTAACAACAGGTTGTGAGAGACTGGTGGTAGATAATTAAATGGGAAGTTTGCTGTTTGCTCATAACAAGTCTTGCTAGAAGGTTGCTTTTTTTTTTTTGTATTCCATTGGAGATGTCCATCGCTCCAGATGCAAGGTGAATATAGCTCAGACCAGTCTTCATCTTCTTGTAGGTCATCCCAGGTTCCCAGGGGGCCATGACCACTGGTCTCAATGTGCCTTGTGGGAATTTGAGGACCAGCTTGTGCAAAGCTCAGTGTTGGGCCTCCGGAGGGTTAACCCAGAGGCCAGTTGGCCACCAAGCCCTTGGGTTTCTCCACGCCCCATTCA
>NW_022103898.1:22046565-22061173 GCF_000313985.2 Echinops telfairi
CTCTCCATGTCAAAAAATATGATTGTCTTCTCAGAGAACTGGGTTGATGTAAGTGGGCAGTATATAAATTGGATACCCAAAATTGGGGGAGATAAAGGCACGAAGTGGTTGGCTTACAAACTTCCATAGGGGGGCGAAAAAAGTCACAGGATTATAGGGTTAAGGTGTAGGTGTTACTTAATTGCAATTGTGAAGCTAAAGAATTATGTACAGGTGCCAGGTTGGCAAGGGGTGGATTGAGTTAGTTTATTGTGCCGACCTGGCTGATAAACACCTGTGGGATTAATTGAAGGGTGGAGAGATAAATGGCTCGGTGAGCCTTGCCTTTAGAGTTCTCGGGTCTCTTGCTTTGTGATGGTCGCACCAGGTGCAGCTGCCTTAGCCAGTTCCCTGCTTTAGCTGGCAAGGCTGACTTTCTGCAAGACATCCCCAAGGAGAAGTCGCATGGATAAAGTGACCAGATTTAAAGCAGGACACCATTGATGGGGTGGGGGGTGTTTCTTGATTTAAAATTTGGTCTATATGGACCAAATAGACCATTCCCTAGCTTGTCGTGCATTCTTTCCAAAGGACTGTCCCACCAAAAGCAGGGCGTCTGGTCACCTTACGCATGGACCTACTCCGATGCAGCCCTGGGTGCTCAAGCAGCCGTGTGGAGACCCCTGCCAGCGCTGAGGTGTTTACACATTCACTGACTCGGCTTTCCTCCTGCAGTCGGCATCATAGTGTGTGTGTTGTGAGATGGAGGACTTTGTGAATTGGTGTGTCGGACATATGGGTTAATGCTGGACTTGTGCGGCACTGGGTTGGCATATTTTCTTGATGCACACTTAACCTTTACATAAAACTCTCTCATACACGAGTTTCTGTGGATTTGTTTCTCTAATGTACCCTGACTAACACACCAACATTTTTATTTATTTTCCGCTATCAAGGAAAATCTACTTTTGTAAAGGGCAATTGTTCTCCTTCCGCTGCCCCCAAATGTAGAAAAGACCTAACTTGGGAAAGGACAGCTCTTCTGACATGAATGGCACTTTGTCATTTTACACAAATGACTTCGCCTGGTCCTGATTTGGTTCGCGTGGTGGCAGGTGAATGATCATCTCTCACCAGCCTGACCCCAGCAATGTTCTAGGCCAAAGGGTCCCGGGTGTCTGTCGTTCCTGCGGTCAGGATGAAGGCATTGTGGCCCTACAGGAAGTCCCTGTGAATTAGCTGGCCACTTGACAGAAGCCGTTTCTCTCTTGGTCTCAGGTTTACTGGTTCGAGCTTGTTTCTCACTGACATACTACGATGCCCCACACAAACCAGAGAGAGGACATGACAAAGCTACATCCATCTCCCACATTAAAAAGAAAATTTCAGTCAACTGAACTCCATGGCCTGGGCTCTTCTCACCCGGGACTGGAGCAAGGTCCATGCGAAGGAGGCCTTCCGTCAATGGGAACCAGCCAGGTTGCCAGTGGTGAGTGGACACATTATGAACTGTATTGGCATAGATGAAACATGGGATATATTTTCAAATCCACTGTTCTAGTGTTAAAATATTTAGAGGGTATTTTTTAAAAAAAGGATTAGAATACAATAGAGAAATGTCTTTTGAGCATGATTTCTTCTTTGGTAAATCAGAAACCAATAAGAAAAAATGTCGCTCACTGGTGTTGAAGGAAACTCTTCGGGGCACCAGAAAGCATGGATTAGGAACTGGAAAATTGGGTCTGGAAGTTCATGTCTGCAGCTCTCAGCAATAGGGCCATGGATGCTAGGAGCTCTAATAGCATAGTGGGTGATACCTTAGACTGCTAACCACAAGGTCAGCAGTTCAAAATCACCAGCCGCTCCAGGAGAGAAAGGTGAGGCTTTCTACTACTGTCAAGAGTTAGTCTCAGAACCCCCCAGGGATGGTTCTACCCTGTCCTAGAGGGTGGCTATGAGTTGGAATTGACTTAATGGCAGAAAGGTTTGGTTTGAGGGCCAGGACAGTCATGAAGTATGTCATTTACTGCAAAAAAGCATGGGGTTCTAAGGCCACACACCTCAGCTTGTGTTTGAATACTGGCTCTGCTACTCGGCCATTTCACCCACTAGACACTCCGCTTCCTTGTTTGTAATGAGCGGTAACGTGACATGATCATGGGGGCGGTGACTGGTGTCACACCGCTCCATAAATAGTCTCTAGACAAAACAGAATGAAGGGAGCTTTCATTCTTCCAATAAACAGAAAGGGTCTAGGGAAGTCTTGACCACGGCTGAATGTGCCCATGGGGGGCGGGGCCCGTGTTCCTCCTCGGATACACATGAGCAGGGCCCCCCACATGCTGATCAACCCAGCCCACCCCCATCCCTACAGTCTTCTGTCAACGAGCCATGAACAAACCAGACAGAGAGAAGCTTCTTTTTTTTTTTCTTCCTTCAATTTAATTGAAGTTACTTAGAAAAATAATCCGGCGTGGATGGCTTTTCCTGGAGGAAGGTTTGTGAACGTGCCACGCTGTTGTTGGCCGTGTGGAATCCAGCTTTCACGGTACAGTATGACACAGGGAGAGTTTTCGACAACGAGCCCTCTACTGCATACAAATGTGTGGAAAGAAAAATTTTCAAAAAAGCATACTTCACAAAAGTGTCAAATGAAATGTCAACTATGCCACACAGAGCATGTCCTTCTGTACCTGATGAAAAAGTTCGCAGGTTGAAATGTGCCTGTTAATGGCCCAGGGTCAAGCTGGTTCTAGAAAGTTCTGTTGCTTGTTGATGGGCTTCAATTGGTGGTGAAGGGGTCAGTCCTGCTGACCTACGAGGGGTACAAAGAAGTGGTTTGGACCACCTGATTGCAGAGCGGGGCAGTTTAGGTTGCGTGCCTGCATGCCATGCGTGCTGGGGCCGGGCAAAGAGACGAGCTCAGGACATCTACCCACCAGGGATACTAAAAGGGTCTTCGCTTCCTTCACGGGTAGAACAGGGACTTTTGCCAGCACTGTCTCAGTGCACCCCAAGGCCCCGCCCTCTAAGCATGCTGGGAGCTGGGATTGTGAAGCTTCAGGCCTGGGGTTGTACCCTTGCACTTCCAGGCCTTGGCCCCTGGGAAGGAGGTCCGGCTGCCGTTTCCACTGCTCCCTGCTCATCAGCAGTGCTTGGATGCAGGGCAGGCAGGATGGCGAAGCTGGCCTTGTGGGCAGAAAGAATGAACGCTCCCTTCAAGGGACCCTCAGTCCAGGGCTGCCCTTCTTCCCAGACCAGCTGGGGAGAGCTGATGGGGGTGGCAGGGGAGGGAGCAGGTGGTGGTGAAGCTGCAGCCAATCAAACCTTGCACCTCGTAAGACTTTTCCCACCAAAGGGGCAAAGGAAGCAGGCCTGATCCCCTGACTACCTGACTTTGCACTACCTTGAGTGCACCTGGTTTGGCGAACACAGCTGCACCTTTGAGGCCACCTGCCTGGACTTTTCTTCAGTTATGCACGTCAGACTGTTTCCAAACTTTTTTTTTTTTTTAATAATTCCAACTTTTGTTTTCCAGGCACATTTCCAAACAATGCATTTTTTTTAAAACCAAGGGTACAGCATACTTTCTAGATTCTATAACTCACTCGAGAGCATTTAAAAAAAAGCATTTATATGCCATTAGAAAACAAAATGTGAACGCCAAACAACACGAGAGAGTCTCTCTTTTCTGACACCTGCTGATGGCGAGCCTCCCGAAGGGCGATCTTCCTCACTTAGCGAGAGGAGACACCGCAGAGGAAGGACGTGCACGCCATGCTGAGCGCAGAGAGGGTGCGGGCATGCGAAAGGGAAGCCTTCGTGAATGCCCATTGAAAAAGCAAAGAAAGCACAGTGAGCGGTTTCCAAACCGAGGGACTGGAGACGCATTTGTCCAGAGCTGAAGTCACTCTGTCCCCAGGGAGCATCTGTTAAGGCTGGGAGGAGTAGGGGGCCACTCTGAGGCCTGAGACCCCTTGCTCCCTCCCTTCTGTCCACACCACCCAAGACTGGCATCCGCTCGGTGGGGGCAGGGATGGCCTGGTGGCCCATGGCAGTATCCAGGCACTGAGTGACAACGGGATGCCTTTGAGGACGGACCTCTGTTGCTGTGTTCTGTTTTCCTTTTGCAAGGGGGGCAGCAGGGAGGCAGTTTTTATCCTCGAACACTTCAAAAGAAAACCAGACTCAAAAACCACCACTGACAAAAACCCAAACCCACGGCCACCGAGTCAATTCTGACTTACAGAGACCCCATCTGACCATGGAACTGCCCCTTTGGGTGTCCGAGGCTGTCGGCCTTCCTGAGAGCAGAAAGCCTCGTCTTTGTCCTGAGGCATGGCTGCTCGATTGGAACTGCTGACCTTTCAGTCAGCAGCCCAAGGCTTTGCCTACTCCACTACCAGGGCTTTCTTAAACCACACCCAAACCCAGGATGTGCTGAACCAACCAAAGTATACTCCGAGGAGCGCTGGCTCTGAGAGATGACCTGCACAGTACTATATCCTAGCTGTAGACTGTCAGGTGGCCCTCATGACTCAGTGACACTCCTCGGGGCTCCCTCTGCACAGGGCACATTCAAGGCTCTGAAAAGGCATGGATGAGGGAACCCAGTTCAACACGGCTTCCCAAGAGCCTGTGGACCTTCTGTGAGAACAGCAATCCCCTGCCTGGAAATGAGGCCAGAATCCCAATCCCAGAGACAGCCTGTAGTCTGACACTATTTAGTCCAACAACGTTACATCAATCTCTACCCATCAAGGTTAGGGTCACCCTGTCCTTCACCAAGGGGAGAGAGAGCTTGGAAGAAGGGCTGCGGTGTTTTATAAATAGCTTCCACTATACTCCCTGGTGCACACCTCGTGCACACTAAATAAAATTTCCTTGGTGCGATGCTGCAGCTGCTGCTCATTGAGATTGCTGTGTGAGTTTTACAATACAATTCTACTAGCTTTCTGTGAATAAATTATTTGGGTGTTTTTCTTTTTCTTTTTTGGTTGTTTAGAATATTCTTCTCGCCTCTTCTCTAAACAGATGGAATAAAAAAAAAATAAAACAGTAAGCAAAACATACCCATATCCCACCCCACCCTACCCCCTATTATTAGAAATATTATTATCATCATCATCATCATTATATACAGTATCTGCTACCAATTCATTCACTAGCAGTAAAAGGGATGAGGCTCAAACTTCCACTGAGAGTTGTGGGAAATAGCCAGCCTTGGGCCATGGGAAATGTTTGTGTAGTTGGCAATGAACGAGAAATGGGAAGTTGGAAGCATCGGTCTCCAGGATGGACAGGGGCCCCACAAGTCATCCTTGCCACTCATGCATTGCAGCTGTAGTAGTGGTGCAGTTGGTCTCTTGGCCTTTGGTGGGCTTGGGAGGCCGTGCATGTGTGAGCATGTGCACAGAGAGCCCATCCTTGACCTTCACGAGGGGTACCTACATTAGACAGGGATGAACCTTGCTGTGGCAAGGAGTAGAAAAACATTACTTTTCTACCCGGGATGTGGATGCTGGGCTGGAGATACCAGCTGCAAACAGACCCATTCCTCTCCCTTCTCCCATGGCAGACATGACTAATTAGTCCCAGAACTCTGCCACATGGAGCCTGGCAGATCCTTTCTGGGACTTACAGGCAGATACTCCCAATACTTTTAAACAGGAGCATGTCAGAGGAAAAAAATTGGGGGGCGGAGAGAGCACGGTCCTCTTTTGTGTTGGAATATGAGCTTGGAGCACCCACCAAGTTAAGTGGTCTGCTCTAAGCATGTGGGTTTCAGATGTGTGCCATTAAAAAAACCTGCACCTTTTTAGGGGTCATGGACCTTCGGAGGTGACTCCAATAACCCACAGCTCACGTGGAGTCCACAAACGTCAGAGGTTCATTAGCGGCCCAGTCGGATGCTCTGTGTCCCATGGAAAAGCTTCTTGAGGGTGGAGGCTCTGGGTCTCGTCCAAAGCTGCATCCCGGCGCCCAACGCAGAGTAGGTGCTCAATAAATACGTGTTGGGTATAAAGCGATGGCCACAGCGACCTTCACCTCAACTGGCCCTGCCAGTTAGCAAAATGTTGAGGGGGGGGGCGGAGCATCATTCTGGTGAAAGAAGGAAATGCTACCACCAGCTTTCTCTCTCTCTGGGTTTAAAAGAAAGAAAAGACAAGACATCACATTTCTCTAGTTGCAAGGGGCTTTCGGGTTGAATGAAATTGGTTTTGAGTGAATCCCTGGCAAAGGTGCTTCTTGGGGATTGACTTCTATTGGGAGTTCAAAAACGGGCCGGGGCATCAATACTCCGCCCCTGGGGCCGTAGCACACCAGGCTCTGTGTGCTGCCCCTCCATGCACCCTAGCCCTCAACATACACCACCACCAAGCTCCCTTCTGGGAAGACCTGAGGCTACTGCTGCCGCCCAAACAACTCTAAGGAGACCGTGTTTAAATAACTATAAATAATATCCATTAGCATGTATGGAATGCACAAGTCAGAGTTCTCCAGAACTCAGGACATCTCGGGGACCCAGGACGGCCACCCCAGTCCCCTGCAAAGACAGCGGTCCTTCGCAACTTCAGGGTTTTTTTTGTTGGTTTTTTTTTTTTTTTAAATAATTCTCACCATGCTGCTCGCAGCATCAACCCCAGAGAAATATTAATTTACAAAATAACCCACTATCCATATATTTCTTTTGACACATAGAACTCTTAAATTAAAAACAGAAACAATCCCGCCCCCCCCCAAAAAAAAAAACAACCAGCACGCTTCTCTCTCCCTCTCCCCAGCGGCGCCCCGCCCCCGTTATTCCAATTTCAGGTAGCTTGGCACTGAGTAATTGAACATGAGAAAATCGAGTTTGTAGACCTCGTAGAGCCGCGTCTGGTGCTCGGCGCTGATGTTGTGGAAGAAGTCCGTGGTCATTTCGTCAGTAGTTCGCGTGGACTTGGCGTAGGTGGGGAACTTCAGGTAGCTGCCCACGCCCGCCAGCTGCAGGATATAGTTCGAGTCCTCCTCCAGCGTCTCGTACTTGCCCACGAGGTCGTAATGGATGTGGCATGGGTGGCACAGCGAGTGCACGGTCTGCCAGTGCTCGTTGAAGGGCTCCTCCCGCTGGGTGTGCGGGTCGATGAGATAGGCCACGAACTCCTCGAACTTGACATCGTCCCCCCTGCGCAGTGCCTCCTGGGTGGCGTTCTTGCGCTGGCGCTTGATGATCTTGGTGCCGTAGCGCTTGTGGAAGGAGATGTTGTACTTCTGGGTGAACTTGTTGCGGTAGGCCGACACCAGCCTCTCGAAGGGCTCGCGCACGAACAGGAACTTCATGTAGCTTTTCAAGCGGTGGTTGATTTCGGGGATGCTGTACTGGTTCAGGGTCTTCAGGTTGGCCGAGACGTGGGCCTCGTTGGCCGGGATCTCCATGGGGTCGCTGTACTTGCCCCGGCCCGTCAGGACCATCATGAGCCGCTTCCAGTTGGTGCACGCCACCTTGGGCACGTAGCAGTAGATGAGCTCGTGGTCCTCGTCCACCACCAGGTGCTTCAGGTCGTTGGGGGTCAGGACCCGGCGCTTGCGGCTCAGGGCGCTGTTGGCCCTGCACGTGTCGGTGACCTGGTCCCGCCGCATCTGGTGCAAGATGGCCGTGTTGGAGAGCTCCAGCTGCAGAGGGGACACAAGAGGGAGAAAACTCAGCACGTGGGGGACCCCACCGGCAGACACGGGCCACCGACAGTCTACACGGCTTATGTTGCCACCTCGAACTCTCTGTCCACTGCCTCAAATGTGTTCGCTCTTCGACCCACTTCCTTTGAGAAAAGGCCACTATAAACCATTTATCAATTGCTTCTCTACAGGCCAGGCATTTTACTAGAAGCTTTCTCTACATATGTATGCCTATTTGATAGAAGCACACAATGTAATATATTTAAATTCATAATTTACATATATGAATACACACACATATATAAAGTTGAGTACTCTAGAAGGAATTCTTTTTCCTGATGCAGTCAACATTCTCTCTCTCTCTCTACACACACACACACACACACACACTTTTTTTTCTCATTCCAACAACCTTAACAGCCACTGATTTATTTAACCATATTAAATACTTTCCCCCGAGCCAGGTCACGTGCTGCTGGGCTTTGGGGGTACAGCCATTAAAAGGAAAGAACAAAGAGGGAACTGAGGCTCAGCGAGGGCAAGTTGCCAGCTTGAGAACACACAGGAAGAGGGCAGAGCCCTCATTCAGACTCGGGCTGCATGGCCCCAAAGCGCCCACTGTCCACTCTCTTGACGCCTAGCCATCCTGCCTTTTCAACGGAAGCAGGAAGGAGAAAGCCCTGAGGCCTGGCATCTGATCGATCTCTTACAAAGCAGTGGTGGTTCGGGGATAGAATTCTTGCCTTCCAAGCAGGGACCCGGGTTCGAGTCCCAGCCAATGCACCTCAAGCACAACTACCAGTGGAGGTTTCCGTTGCTCATGATGCTGGATCCATTTCAGCTGTTTCTAGACAAAGAGGAGGAAGAAAGGCCCAGTAATCCACAACGTCCCCCCAAACCAGCCAGTGAAAGCAATGGTCCAATCTCATTGTGCGTGGAGTCGCTGTGAGTAAGGGCCAGGTTGGGAGCAGCTAACAATAATCGCAGCATGAATGAGAGGATGGAGGCACCCAGATGGACCCCAGCACCAAGGGCCAGACATGCGGGTGAGGCCATCTTGGACCCTCAACTGACCAGAGCAGCCCTCACATATTTGGACAAGTGGGTGGTTAGTGTGAGTGCATTCTTTCCTCACAGAAGAACAAGCACTCAGAGCAGCAGCGAGGAGGCTCGGAGACAAATCCCATCTGCTCTATAATGTTGCTGCAGGCCAACCCGAGGTCACTGAATCCCATTAATATTGATTCTGAATAGGGAAACCCTGACCTTGCAGTTGCTGACTTCTTAGCTGATGCATTCATCACCTTCAGAGGAGCATCCGGGACCTCTGGGGCCATAAACAATGCCATTAAAATCAAGACCAAAGAGGTGTGCCAGAGGGGCTGGCAGGGCAAATGAGGAAAAAGAGGGCCATCAGTTTTGCCCAGTTGAGTCTGCGAGGACAATTCCGAAGGTGGTGCCTGACTACGATGAGCGGAGGAAAAAGGGGAGCATCATTATATATACACCTATATGCCCCTTTTTAGTTGGAGACAATTTCCCAGCCAGCTACATCCCCTGGGGGAGGTAGCATATCAGTTCATGTTACATTCTAGACCACAAAGCCGGGGAAAGTGGAAATGATATGACAGTGATGTCCAATTGCAGAGGCAGAAGAGAACTGGGCGGGGCTCTGGAATGCGGCCTCTGAGGTTTCTCTCCCTTCCATGTCCTCCTCCCGCTTAGGGAGCAAAGGGTGCACCTGCTGCATCCAGGCCTTGTGGGGTCCCTTCCGGGGGTTCTGGGACATAGGCCAAGGGAATGCTCCTCAAGCCTGAGACAGCACCCTCCCTGCTGCCACCCCTTCACACACACCCCCACCCCACCCCCATCCTAAGCACAGGCCTTCTCCTGAGCAGTGTGGAGTTCTGGTGGAAAAGATTTCCATTCGCTCTGAACTTCCTAGTATACAATAACTCCAGGGCCAGTTGGAGTCATTTAAAGTACAATGTTGCTTCCATATGCATCAAAGAAACAACGAGCAGTTAGGAGAGCAAAACAAAGGCAGGCGTTCAAGTTCATGGCATGAACATGATGGCTGCTGGCGAGGTGCTGGGATGGCAGTCTCTGGGCAATGACTGGCTGAGGTATAGGCAAAGGGGTTTGCCCCTGAGTGCTTATGGGAAGGTGCAGAGACCTGGAATCAGAGAACCGCAGGGAGGGAAACTGCCGGCCATTCCTCAAGCCGAAGGAGCTGAGGGGAGAACAAGTCAGGCCTTGAGTTGCGGTAGGTGGAGGATTCTATGGGCAAAAAAGACAGAAAGATGCAGGAAGAAGCAACAAAAGAAGATAGTATCTGATCCAATGTATAGTTGTTCCAGTTTTTAATAGTTTCGATTTTGTCTCCGACCAAGGCTTTTCTCTGTTTCATTCCGATAAGAGACAACAACTGGATGAATAGTTTCAAAGGGACCTGGCCGGGGTGGTGGGTGGGAAATGGGGAGCTAAAAAACGAGTACCAGGAAGCAGACATAGTCTGGAATCGATAGTGTGGTGATGGTTGCACCCCTCTGGTGAAGGTGATGGCACTGTGGGACTGTGTGACAGACGAATTGTTTGCCAGTAAAACTGTTTAAAGAAACGAGTCAATGAACATGAAGGTGGAGGGAACGCACCGCATCGCTGCATCCACAGTAACTGGTTGAGGCTCAGCCATTTCAGGAGACAGCCTCTGAGCAAAAACCAACGGAACAAAGGAAGAGGTCCGGACGCACCGAAAGCATGGACAACAAACGACGCTCGGGAATGGACAGACAACCGATCGGAATGTTCCAACGCACGGACGCTACGCTGGAGGCAGACACTCATCTATGCGCAGACATCCGGAAGACAGCGACCTGGCTAACCAACTGCCTCTTTGTACCCACTCCACAGAGAGGGGACACAACAGAATGTGGAAATGATCGAACAGCAGCATTTCTATCATGCAAGTAGAAATCTTGTTGAAAAAAGACATTGTTTAAATGGCTGCAGCATTTGGGAACTGCCAGAAATTCAAAGTGAATTCCAAAGAGGATATGGGGTGAGGCGGACCGTTGCTGATGTCATGTGGCTCTTGGCTGAAAGCAAAGAAGACCCGAAAGAGGTTTACTTGTGTTTTATTGTTTATGCAAAGGCTGTCAACTGCGTGGGTCAGAACAAACCATGGACCACACTGTGAAGAGTGGGGATTCCCAGAACATTTAATTGTGCTTACACAGAATCACCCTTGGAGCAGAACAAGGAGACGCCACATGGCTTAAAGTCAGGGAAAGTGTGCATTCTCTCACCATACTTATTCAATCTGTATCCTGAGCAAATATCTGAGAAGCCGGACCAGATAAGAACGCTGCGTCAGGACTGGAGGAAGGCTTGTTAACAACCTGCGGTATGCAGATGGCACAACTTTACTTGCTGAAAGTGAGGAGGACTTGAAGCACTTGCTGGAGAAGATGGCAGATCCTACAGCCTTCAATATATGGATTATATACACCGCCACAAAGAAAACAAAACCCCTCACAAGGGCAGCATCAGGATAAACGGAGAAAGGCTTGAAGTTGTCAAGGATCTCATTTTCACTTGGATACTCCATCACTGCTCCTAGAAGCAGCAGGCAATCCAGCAGCTGACAGGCTACACGGGGCAAATCAGCTGCAAAAGATCTCTTTAAAGTGTTAACAAGCAAAGATGTCACTTTGGGGGCTTAAGTACCCTGGAGTATCCGTGGTATTTTCAGCCCCCTCAGATGCATACGAAAGGTCGGCAGGAATAAGGTTGACTGAAGAAGCAGCGTTGCCTTTGGGTCATGGTGTCGGCAAAGAATAGTGAATAGTCCACAGGCTGCACAAGTCGGTCTCAGGAGACGTACAGACAGGGGCTCCTTAAAAGCACGGATGGTGAGATTTTGTCTCTGGAACGTTAGCCACGTTATTAGGAGGGATTAGTCCCAGAGAAGGACATCGTGCTTGGTAAAGGAGAAGGGCAGAGCAAAAGGGGAAGACTCTTGGCAAGATGGACTGGCAGAGAGGTTGCCACAACGGCTCAGGCATAGCAATAAAGGTGAGGTGGCACAGGGCCAGCATGGTCCTGTCCGCGGTACAGAGTCATTGCAAGCTGGAACCAAGTCAATTGCACATAACAACACATTTTCCCCCACTTGGAAACAATCAAACCTACCCCTGGCTCACAACACATTCTTCACAATCACCTCCTCTTGTTTCACATGCAACCTTTCAATCGTTGAAAAGGCTTCGAGTCCATCCTGATTCATAGTTACCCTATAGGATAGAGTAGAACTGCCTCTGTGGGCTTTTGAGGCTGTTAAATCTTTAGGGGAGCAGAAAGCCTCATGGCTCCTCCAAGGAGAGGCTGGTGGGTTCAAACTGCTGTCCTTGAGGTTAATAGACCAACACATATGGAACCCACTATAACATCAGGGCTCCTTAATTAACAATCAACAAAACTCTCATATGGAGCGTCACACTCCTGGGAGTATGTCTGCAGACTTCCTGGGCCCTGGTTTAAGACATCCAACAAGGGGAGTCCTGGGAGGGTTAGAAGGAAGAGAGGAATGCTGCCCAGGCTCGGACGGGTTGATTCTAATTTGGTACCCGCCCCTGAGAATTTGTCTTTCGCACATCCCCTCGTGATTCAGTCTAGCTGGGGTGGAAAGAAGGCAAATTCTTGGCAGGGGTCAAGCCAGATGGAACCCAGTTAGAAGCCCTGTTTTCTAAAAGCCAAGTTGTATCAGTGTTGCTAAGCAGGGGCATGTGGATCTGATAATTATCTGAGCTATGAAACCAATCTCTTTCCTCCTTCACTGCCTCTCTCGCTCTCTCTAACTACCAGGGCTGTGATTAAGCATCTCATTTGGTTAATTTGGCTATAGGCTTATTAGCAGCAGGAATAAAAGGGACTGTTATCCAATCTCTTCGTTTCTGTTATCTAAGAAGGAGAAGCATTCAAACTTTTGGGGGCCAGACAATGACAAGATGTTAAAAGACGCAGAAGTCTCCCTCAAGGATGGAGATTCTGGGATTCAGCATTGCTCTGAAACAAACCAAACTAAAACAAAACAAAAGCAGTTGCCCCTGACTCGATTTCGATTCTTGGCAACCCCAGCAGTGTCAGAGGAGAGCTGTGCGTCTCAAGGCTGTGGGTTATCTCTGGGGAAGAGACAGCCAGGCCTGTCTTCAGAGGCACCTCTGGGCAGATTCCAACCACCAACCTTCTGGTTACCAAGCACGTGACCAACCATTTGCCCAAACCCGTCCTGGAGCGTCTAGAGACTGGGGACATACTATCTGTGGAATATCTCGGCACTTACACTTGCCCACACAATATCTCATTTAAAGGACTCATTGGGACTTTTCCAGAGACACCCAAAAATCCTGAAAAAAATAGAGTTTATAGTTAGCAGGCCCCCCCCCCTACTCCCAATCATACACACGTATTTGCACACCAGCCCCAATTTCTCCCTTGGCATGGCTTATTGTTAGTGACTCCGGAGTCAATGCTGACTCATGGCCTCCCAATCCCCAGGTATTATTAATGTTCAAAGCCAGTGTGACTCTCAAATCCTAGTCTGCAGTTAACTCACGTAGCCAAAACCCACTGCCATCAAGTGGATTCTGGCTCATAGTGACCCTCGATAGGGTTCCTGAGGCTGTGTGTTGGGCTGCGATCAGACAGCCTCATCCTTCTTCCCCAGAGTGGTTGGTGGGTTTGAACCATCGACCTTGCGGTCAGCAGCCCATACCTAAGTCTGCAGCACTCAGCACTAAGGGCTTGTTGAAACTGTTGGCTGGGCCCCACTCTCGGGCCCCTATTTCTGGTTAAGAAGGCTGGGGTTGGGGGCTGAGATTTTGCATCTCTAGCAAGTTCCCCAGTGGTGCTGATGCCGCTGGTCTACAGACCACACTTGAGACCCCCCCAGCTCTGTGCTACGAGGGAATGACTATAATCTAACATCTTTCATCAGTGTACAGCTCCTCTTAATTACAGAACACCAGATCCAGGTTCGCCATCTGTTACCGGGAAGAGTCCTAGCTCTACCCCCAGCCCTAGCCTCCAACTCCCTTCATCTCCCTTTGATCTCCCCAAAGTATAAATTAGGTCAGAGGAGGCTGATTCTAGGAAACCTTGAACAGGGCTAGAGACACTGGGCTGTGTCCTGCGCTCTCTTTTAGCTGTCTATTTTTAATTTGGACATTTGAAAAAGGCAACTATAATTAGTTTAAGTACCAAATGTAAGGACTCTTTGAAAACCTCTCTGAAACTCGACTGGGTTTCATCTTAAAAGGAAGAACAGCCAGTTTCCCTGAAAGAAAGCATCTCCTGGGATGGCTGCGATCTCCCTCCCCACGGGCCCAACAGGAACCAGCAGATGTGAGGCAGCGAGACCTGGAGAGAGTGGGGACCTTGGCAGCATCGGGGGATGCTGGGGGCTGGCAGAGCCTGCTTCCAATTCTGAATCTGTCTTGAATGAGGCTGAGCTTGAAGCCAAGCCTCAGTTTCTCCACTTGAACATCCTAATACAAAACTCGCTCAGCAATGCCTGAGACCTGGTTGCACAGTGGTAAAGTGCTGGGCTGATAACCACAGGGTCTGGGGTTCAATTCTAGCAGCTGCTCCGAGGGAGATTTTCAATCTGCACGTCTGGAGATTTAGTGTCTCATAAACCCCACATAGGCACGAGATGAGTCAGAATCAACTCGATGCCCCCCCCACCCCATCTTAGTAGTACCGCCCTCCTTTTAAATTTGAACTTTGGCAGGGGGAGGAGGAGCTGATGCTCTGTCTGATTCTATGACATTTCCTTCTGATCCAGAACTCTGCAAACACTCATGAAAAGCACCTGTCACGATGATCCCGATTAGAGCAGCCGGTCCAGAGAGGACCACATAGCCGGCCCCACTATGAGACACAACGTCCCTCACTGACCCATAGCCCT
>NW_022103898.1:22062860-22103431 GCF_000313985.2 Echinops telfairi
CAATTGATGTATGTATGGATTGTGATAAGAGTTGTATGAGCCCCTAATAAAACGATTAAAAGAAAATTTAAAAGAAAAGCGCCCGTCACAAGCAATTGTGGTGGCAAGCCCAGCCTTGCCAGCAAGGAGGCACACAATTATCCAGGCCACCATTTACTGAAGGAACCCTTACGAAGCCCCAAAGGTTAAGTGCTTGACCAACACAAGCACCTTGGAAGAAAGACTGGTGATCTGCTTGGGCAAGGTCAGAGCCTTGGAAATCCTCTTGGGCACCCCGACCCTGCACCCATGGGTGACCATGAGCTGGTATTGACTTATCCGCCACTGGCCATTTGTTGAACACTTACTGTGTACCTGCCACGGCTCATCCTCACACTCTGTGACAGCGGTGTGATCTGTGCTCCCACGTCACAGATGGGGAGACTGAGGCTCACAGCCCTGGAGCTCGGACGGGCATTTGAACCCAGGCATCCTGTGCAGCTGAGACATCGCACCGTGCTGTTACCTCCGGTGCCCTGGGTCTCTCTCGTGGCATCTTTTTGTATTATTCCTTTGTATTCTTTAGGAGCCCTGGTTATACGTTGGGCGGCTAACCACGAGGTGAGTTCGAAACCACCAGTCAGTCGCTCCTCGGGAGAAAGATGAGGCTTTCTACTCTGGTAAAAAGTTACAGTCTCGGAAGGCCCCAGGGTCAGTTCTCTCCTGTCCTATTGGGGTGCCTCTGGGTCAGAATTGCCCTGAAGGCAGTGAGTTTGTTTTCTTAAGTTATTTTTTATGGGAGCAGTCTGCCATTGTCATGTTCCCACAGAGTGGCTGGGTGGATTCGAACCACCAACCTTTTGCTTAGCAGCTGAAGCGCTGAACTCCTGGTACAGTCAGAAAAACTGTGTTAGTGGTGGTCATTAAGAGAATGTCAACCGTGTGTGTGCACGCGCGCATGTACTATGTTCTACAGGGCGTCCACTGGCTGATTTTTCAAAAGTAGATTGCTAGGTTTTTCTTCTAAGGCACCTCTGGGTGGACCTGAACATCTAACCTTTTGGTTGACAGGGGAACAAGTTAACTTTTTGCACACGTCAGAGTTGATTTGCTGGCAATTGTTTTAATTTGTCGGGGAGGCCTGTTATTACGAGAAACCACAAAAACCATTCTACACTTCACTTATCTTGGGAATACTCATTTCCCTCTCACACACTCATTAAAACCAACCGACTCATGGCCCCTATAGGACAGGGTAGAACTGCACCTGCGAGTTTCTGAGACAGTAACTCTCCAAAGAGCAGAAAGCCCTGTTTTCTCCCCCTTGGATCAGCAGGTGGTTTTGAACTGCCAACTCTGCAGTTAGCTGCCCAACTCCTAACCACGACCCCACCAGGGCTCCTTCACAGCCATTACATCTTCGGTATTTTGTGTGTCTGGAGCTCGGGTGGCTTAGTGGGTTACTCCAGGCTACTAACTGCGCACAAGGCCAGCAGTTCCAACCCACCAGCTGCTCCAGGGGCGTAACAGGAGGCTTTATTCCTGTAAAGAGTTAGCATCTCGGAACCCAAAGGAGCAATTCTCCCCTGTCCATAGATTCCCTGTGAGTCAGAAATGACCCAAAGGCACTGAATTTGGTTTCGGTTTGCCCTTTTGGGATGGAAGCCTCAGAGGGCAAATACTGCCGAGCACACAGTGCATGCTCAGAGATTTTGTCGAATGCCTGCTTGCCTGCATGAATGACTTCAGGGTGGTAGGGGTGTTAGATGTTAAAGCCCACTAAATCACTGAACTTGCAGCCTTGCCCTAGTGGAAGTACTCCACCTCACAGCCCCCCAATCTTCCTACGGAGGGTTTCTGGGCACACTCTTAAGCTCCACACAAGAGCTCGGCATCCTCCCAGCGCTCAGAGGCCACAAGCCTTGGCTCTCCAGGGAGGAATGGGTTGGGGAGGCTGCAAAGGCCTATGATGAGGAGCAGAAAGGGCTTCAAGGGCAGGGAGAGGCAGGACAGGGTCACGGGCGTGGGTGGGGCGCTGAGCCTGGCCTGGGAGTCTTGGGCACTGAGCAGTCCCCCACCCGCGTGCCCCCAGCGTTCTCTAACAGCTGAGCCAGGTGCTGCCTGAGGAAACTTATTTACATGTCAGGCGGGTTCCTGGGTTTCCGGAGGCCAGAGCGGGGTGCGGGAGGGGCTCAGGATAGAGCGGGCTGCTGTGCCAAGCCTGAGCGGCTTGATGGATGGTGGCCCGGAACAGGGACCCTGGTGGGGAGGGGACGTGCTCCCACACTACACGGGGATGTGAGTTCCCTGGGAAATCAGGAGTCGAACGTCAGGGGTTGTGCACCTGCGGGCAGGGATGCTTCCGGACTCCGGAAAGTCACCCCCACAGAGGGAGGAGGGGGCTCCGCTGTGAAGACCCTCTTCCCCGCAACCAGGTGACCTCATCTAGCAGGCACCTCACCTAGCACGCTTCTCAGTGGGAGCTGCCCACGGTGGCAGTTCCCGGGTCCTTCAGGCCTCTCATTGGACTAACTATAGCTTCCACCCCTTGGACGGACACGTTTCTCTTCCTAGACTCAGCAGAATGTTCTATGTGCTACACAAGCAAATTACGTGACTCCTCTGGGTCTCCGTTACCCCCGTTTGAAACACAGGGAAAACAGTGTCTTCCTCACGGGGCTGTTTGAGGATGAGATATGGAGGGCGCTTTCATGGCGCACAGTAGGCGCCCCGGCCTTACAAACATCTCGGAGTCTTGCTGTCTACGTGGACAGCAGTTGGGCCGGGCACCTACTCTTCCCCACGGTGCCCGAGTGACCCTGCCAGGCCCATTCTGCGGCTGTGATTCCGTTCCCACTCTGACCACCGCCGACAGAGCGCAGCTATGACGTGAGTGGGTTCTGCGGTCGGCAGTGAGGTCACCTTTGCCATCTGTACACGATGCTTGGTTCACGACGACTCAGCAGCTTGCTGATGTGGGAGGAAGGCGGATGGAGGCAGCCGGGGCGACTTGAATTGGCAGCTGTGCAGCAAACTGGAGGTCCAGAGAGCAATTTTCTGTGCTCCATACAGATTAGCTATTGATACGTATCAACAGACTGTCTACTCGGTGATGGAATGCCAGTCATTGAACTATAGATTGAGAGACGCCTTAAAGGGTTATTTTATTTCTCAATCGCATAATCTCCATTTCAGGGAAGGGTCTATATGCATCTATGTATATAGAGATCCATCTCAAAGAAATGGCTCACGCGGTTGTAGAGGTTGGAAAGAAAGTCCGGAAGTTTCTTCTGACTCACACAGTTGCAAGGGCTGGCATATCCAAGCTCGGCAGGTCAGACAGCACACAGGCTATGGAAGCTGATGAATCTCAAGAGGCAATATGGCAAGCTGCTGGCTCAAGAGCCAGTGATTGATGGTGATTAACTGCGTGCAGCACCCAGGAGGAGCAAAAACGCCATTGTACTTTGCCGGGTCACCCACAATATACTGGATCAATGCCACACCCCTGATGAAACTCCTCTTACAACTGATTGGCTGATCACGTCTAATCACATTATGGAGATGATCATAACTACCTGATTACATGACTCCTAAGCCACTGAGAATCATAGCTCAGCCTAGTTGACACAAAACCTTAATTAACCATCACAGGGCCCCCCAATCCTCTCCCCATTTGTACTCAATAGACAGCTAGCAACTATAACCAACCACCCTGGGCACCCAAATGAATCAACCATTTCTACCCCTGCATCCAGTCCCCTCTGTGCCAAGCTGTCCCCTCCTGATCATAGTTACATCACAAGACAGATGTGAATTCAACTTATTTCTCGGGTACCTGTTGCCCAATATTCACAGGATGTAGAAAAGGGTGGTTAGTACTGAGCTACTCATATGCCGATAGTACTCAGATGTCCCAGGACTCGTGCCTTTGTCTCACATTCCACTGCCCTTCCTCTCCTTCAAGAAGGATGGCCCATTTGCATTCATCCGGAAGTCTGGCAGGAAGGCCATCGTGGCCGTGGGGCATCATATCTAAATCGAACCAGCTGTTTATTGAGAAAGGTAAGAATGTGGGCCACTTCTCTGGCCACCACTGAGGACATACAGGTGCACCACTAGCCATTGGGCATCCCTAGACGTTGGCTAAGGAAGACCAGAGAATAATCCATGGATTTGAATTATGCTGGTAAAGACTATTGAAAGCAGAACAGACCACCAAAAGAAGGCATGTGATTTGGAAGGAGCTCAGTCAGACTTTGTTTCCCGTGCTTCAGACACGATACCAGGAGAGGCCGGTGCCTGGGAAAGGACATCATGCTTGGTGCAGTGGAGGGGCAACTAAAAAGAGGAAGACCCTTGATAAGATGGCCTGACCAGTGGCTGCCAGCAATGGCCTCACGCATAAGAATGATGGTGATGAGAGCTTAGGACAAGGTGGTGCTTCGTGCTGTTGTACGTAGGTCACTATGAGCTGGAACCAACTTGAAGGCATCTAACAACAACAACAAGAACAACAACAACAACAACAAAAGTTGGATTCAACTCGATGGCAGTGCATCTGGTTTTCTGGGAAAATGATAAGGTCTCTAAGTGGAGCACTATGGTTTGTACTGAACTGCTCACCTCAAGGTTGGCGGTTTGGATCCACCTAGCGGTAATTCTGAAGGAAAGGTACAGCCATCTGCTTCCATGAAGATGACAGCCAAGACCTTCAACCAAAAATGTCCCTGAGTAAGACAATGGTGTGATGTGAAGAAGCAATTACCATGAATGTATAAGGGATTAAAAAAAAAATCGTGTTCTCAGAGACCCCCTGCCCCGACCCAACCCATACATGCTAAATACCACAACCTGTAGCTGTGGCAGCTGGATGCTGAGAAGCGGAGTGTTGTTTCCTGGGAAGGAGTTCAAGGGCTTTGCTCTCATAGCTCAGGGGGTGGAGAGGCCTCTGTACCCTGAAAAGCAATTGCTGGGTGAGCTACTCACTCCACATACTGCCACCAAGTCAAGTCGATTCCAACTCCTAGGGCGGAGTCAAACTGTCCCCTTGAGTTGCCAAGACTTTAAATCTTTAGGGGAGCCAACATCCTCATCATTCGCCCGTGGAGTGCTGGGTAGGTTTGAACCACTGACCTTGTGGTTGGCAGTTCAGTGCGTAACACACTACGCCACCAGGGCTCCTTCACCGAGTGCAAACAGCGAAGTGGCTTAAAGCAAACTTTGGAAAATCGGGGGAGACCTACGTATGGGATCAAACCGACAAGAGCAACGGACAAGTTTACGTTCAAGGGGGAGGCACAACTCTCCAAAGGAGGCTGAGAATGGCCGCACAGCTTGAGGAATCCAGTCCACGGTCACCGTCCACGTAGAACCTGCTGCACTGCTCTAAGTGTTGCTGTGTAGATTGTCGGCAGCAACATTAAAAAAAATAGAAACAAACAAAAACCCAAAGACGAACGAAGACGTTGCAAGCTAAACAAAGAAGACGCACGCTCGCCACCGTAAGACCTGCCCCACAGAACGAAGGAGGGATGCTCGCAGGCGGGGGGGAAAGTGAGGAGCTGATAGCAAGGGCTCAAGTAGAAAACAAATGTTCTGAGAATGATGCTGGCAACAAGTGTACAAATGTGCTCGACACAATGGATGGATGGATGATAAGAGTTGTACGAGCCCCCAATAAAATGATTTTAAAAAAACCCAACAAAACAATGAGAATGAGCAACTCAAATCCGCAGGGAGAAAGGAAAAAGTCGTGAAGGTAGTGACACAGGTCCACGCAGGGAAGGACAGAGGCTCGCCTCTCCCCCGCTCCCCTCTGAGAGCGTGTATTTTCCTCTCCCGTATGATTTAAAAGACAAGTGTACAAATAGCATCAAACCCGGTTGATGGCCAGTAAAGTGAGAAGACAACCCACAGAACTGGGAAAGAGCATGTGAAGCACATGCATGTACGTGATGAGAGTCTAGAAACCAGACGATACAAAGAGCACTGACAGCAAAGCGGTAAAAACACAACCCAACTGAAAAAGGGGCAGGGGAGTGGTACGAAACTTCCTCCTAAGGAGATCTACTCGTAGAAAACAAACAAAGCCCACGGCTCTCCCGTCAACCTGAACTCGTTGTTAGCAGCTCAGTGTGCAGCCCGCTGAGCCCTTAAGTGACACTAGGGCATCAAGTGACAGTAGCATTAGCTGGTGTCACGGTGGAAACAGAAGTCGGAACCATGGTCCAATTACACACAGGTGGATGGGTGGACCCAATAAGCACGCATAACAAGAAGCAGCAAAGTATTAATGGGGATGTGGAGGAATTGGTCCATAGTCCATGGGGGTGTGGTGTGGTGTGTGTGTGTGTGTGTGTGCGTGTGTGACGTGAAACGGAACAGCCACTTTGGAAAGCAGTTTGGCAGCTACTCTGAAAGTTAAACAGTTACAACCGTGCGGCCCGGACATTCAACTCCTACCTCTGCAACCAAGGGAAATAAAAGCAGGCGTCCACCAAGAAATGCCACCACGGTGTCACAGAAGCCTTATTCAAAACAGATGCCATCAACAGAGGAATCGAGGTGGCAGACCCACGCAAGGGAGTATCGCGCAGTGAAACAAAGGCATTTCAAGGGCCCGATGCAGGCTACAACAGGGATGAAGCTTGCTAAGCGAGTCTCTCAATAAAAACTACATATTGTGTCATTTCCTTCATACAAATAGGTGGAAATAGCAAATTTACTGTAGAGACAGAAAGTACACGAATGCTTGCAGAGGAGCGAGGAAGTATAAGGAGCGGCCGCTAAAATATGGGCTTTCTTTCTGAGATGATGAAAATATTTTTAGATCGAGGCTGGTAGTGGTTACACACGTCTTTGAATACAGTGAGTTGTACTCTTGGGGTGAATTACACAGCATGTGACTTGTATTTAATTGCTACGATGGATGGATGGATGGATGGATGGATGGATGGATGGATGGACAGACAGATACTGAGATTACAAACAAGAAAATCCTAGGGAGCCATACGTTTCACTCTGTCACTCGCAAGGTCGCCGTGAGTCAGACGTGACTTGAGGGCAGTGGGTTTGATCTTTCTGAGCTTGCTGTCGCGCTGACTCAGGCTCATGTCCGAGCGGAGCTATGCTCTGTCAGGTCGTCCATGCCTGGTTTCTTGGAAGTAGATTGCCAGGACTTTCTCTTGTGGTACCTCGGGATAAACTTGACCCATCAGCCTTCTGGCGATTAGCCCAGCCTGCTCACTACTTGGATAACTCCTACCAAACCCCAAACCACATGCACTGCCACTGAGTCGGTTCTGACTCACAGCGACCCGAGTCTGGCTGTGGACGCTGGGTCAGTTACTGACCAAGCCGGGCCTCAGTGTCCTCCCAGTGCAATGGGGTGACAGCCACGCCAACCTCCCATGGCTACGTGTGATGGTCTCAGTAGTTCACTGTCTGCTCAGGGCAGCCGAGGTCAATCCCTGTCACACAGAAGTCACCTTATTGCAATCCAGGCCAACGTAGTAATGCAAAGCCGAGGGAATGCTCCAACTGAACCTTTGCCCGAGGGCGCCCACAAGAAGGGACAGTGGCTGATGTCACTTGACCTCTGCCTTCTCACAGTGGAGGCCAGAGAGGGGCGAGTTCTGGCTGGAGGAGGCACACAGACCAGGCTTGGGAGTGCCCCCCAGCCCAGGCTCACGAGTGGGGTGGAAGGGGCTTCTGCCATCGCTGACTTCAACCCTCGGTCACTCAGTCACTGCTTTTCCTTGGCATGGCCAACCACTGACCGCCTGGTCCTCTGCCACTCCCAAGAGGGAACCTGCAACCTGAAGCCACTTCAGTTGGTCAGCTGGGCACCTGCTTAAGAAGCTGCCCCACCGCCTGCCTCATGGTGTTGGGAGGAGAGAAAGGCCTTTGTGAAACAATGCAAGGCTTCTGTCCACAGGGAAAAGGACACCCCTAGGATGGACTGGAGACACAGCTGAGGAAAGCCACCCCGATGCCATGTGACAGGTGGCAAGTATTATCAGGGTGCTGCCAGCTACGTGCCCCGCCCCCCTCCTAAAATAGGTGTTCAAGTCCTAACCCTCATAAAGGAGTTTTGCTTCTAAGTGTTGTACATCCTTGTAAGTAGAACAGCTAGCTACGTTTATAACATCAGTCAAATGTCTCTCTTATCTGAGCCTTTCTCTGCACAAAAAAAAACACTTCCAGAAACCCCCAAACATCCTTAACATAATAATACAGCGATGATCGTCAGAACAACGTTTTGTTGGGCCTGGCAAAGTGGCACCTGTTTGCTCTTGCATTTTCAACGTGCAGGCTCTGTTGTTAGGAGCTGTCCACTCGGTTCCAACTCAGAGGGTCCCTACAGAACGCGACACTGCCCAGCAGGCTTGAGTACTTCGCTGCCGTCCATAGGTTTTCAGTAGCCAATCCCCCTGAAGGGGGCAGCCTGCTCCTTTTCGTAGTCTGTCCTTTGTCTGGGACCCTGCAGAAACCCCTTCACTCAGGGCAGTGGCTCTCAACCTTCCTAATGCCTCGACCCTTTCAAACAGTTCCTCATGTGGCGTTGACCCCCAATCATGACATTTTCGTTGTGACTTCATCACTGTCATTTTGCTACTGTTATGAATCGAGCGACCCCAGTGAAAAGGTTGTTCGTCCCCCAAAAGGGTCGCAACCCACAGCTTGAGAACAGCTGACTTAGGGTGACCCTGTTGGCATTTGCAATACCGGTGACATAGCTTCCAGCATCACAGCAACACACCAGCCACCGCAGTAGGCCACTGCACAGAAGCAACAGCACCCACGGCACTACAGGGAGATCGGCTTTTCTTCTCAAAGCTACCACCACAAGCATCGACCCTGGAGGTCACCAGGGTGGGTTCTGCCTACTCGTCTCCTGACTCATGTTTGGTTTCTATGAGAACCCCAAATGGGGGAAGGCCTCCCAAAACAGAGAGGAGCATTTCACAAATGTTGGGGTGGTTTATACGTGACTTCTAGCACACCTTCAGCTTGGTCTTGGGGCATCTAGAGGGGCCCCATTCTCACTGGTCTGTCCGTTTGTGGCACTGTGGTGGCCTCCAGGTTGCTGTGATGCTGGAAGCTATGCTACCAGTATTTCAAAAGTCAGCAGGGCCACCGCAGTGGGCAGTTGTCACGGAGCTTCCAGACTGAGACAGACCAGGAAGAAAGCCTGGCAATCTCCTTCCTAAAACTACCCAGGGAAAACTTTAAGGACGAGAGAATACTGTCCAAGGCTTTGGTTAGCTTACTTGTGGATGTATCACCAAGAGGGACCGACACCATGCTTGATAAAGTGGGAGGGCCAGTGAAGGCGAGGCTGTCATTCAGGAGGTAGATCAGCACCATGACTAGAGTCATAGACGGCCCTCGCAGTGAGCATGCAGACGGCCCAGAACCTGGCAAGGCTTCGTTCTGTTGACATGGTGAAGCTATGAATCAGAACCGACCTGAGGGCAACTAACGGCACCAGAGGAGCCTTGGGAATCATCTTACATGGATGCACGTGTGGTGTTCAGAACGGAAATTGTCTCATGGAGAGCCCTGATGGGACTGTGGGTTGCATCGGGCTGCTAACTATGAGGTCAGTGGTTCAAAGCCACCAGCCACTCAGAGAGAGAGACACACACAGAGGAGGCTCCTGTAAAGATTTACTGTCTCAAAAGCCCTGTAGAGGGTTGACAGGAATTGGTATCCACTCGATGACAGAGGACTGGATTTTGGGCTTTCTTGGAGAGCAGCTCTATGAAGCCCCACCCGGTCAGCTCAGGTAAGGCAGGTGCACACACATCGCTCAAGGCTGGCCAGGCCCTGCCTGCTCTCAGACCTCCCTCTCAGCAGCCCAGTTCCATTACAGGCATGCCAGACCACCCCTGGGCCTGCCCACGCCTGCACCTCTGTCTATACCTCCTCCCCCCCAGGCTGTCCGGCCTCAACACAAAGAGGCAGGACTGCATGTGACCACTTGTTTTCCACTCGGCTGACACACCGTGGACACGACTCCGTTTATACGTAGCATTCCCAGCTCCCAGAGACAAAGGCCGGATTTCCAGAGATGCTGACAACAAAGGGCAATTCAAGTGTGACTTACATCAGAGATACGATGTCCCACTGAGTGGCTGGGACGGAACCCCATTGGATGTAAGAAGTCGGGGACCACCTGAACCTCACTTCCTCCAAGCGATGACTGCTGAGCGCCCTGCCCTGCTCAGCTCACTTGCTGCAAGTCTTCGAGTGGGTTTCCAATCACAGTGACACCACAACTCAGAGTACAACTGCCCCGAAGGATCGCCAAGGCTGTACCCTCAAGGGAAGGAGGCCTGCTGGCACAACAGTTAAGGTGCTCAGCTGCTAATTGGAAAGCTGGCAGTTCAAGCCCACCCCCCGCTCCAGGGGAGCAAGAAGAGGCCGTCTGCTCCTGCAAAGAGTGACAGCCTTGGGGACCCCCCACATGGTTGGCGCAGGACCACGTCCTGGCGGGTGCTGGGTTTTTTTCCTCAAGAAGCTCCACATCAATCTCTCAGAAGAAGCACATTGGGATACTTTTTTTTTTTTTAAACGAATAAAGATAATCAGAAAGCCATGTCCCTGTCTAGAGAGAAGTTTGGAGTCCCTTCTACTGGCCGGGCCTGCACAATCATCCCCTCGGCTCCCCTTCAGCCCACAGCACTCCCGACACCCCCCTGGGCACACAGCTCTGCTGGCCGGTCCCTCCCATCTCTCTGTTGGTGGCCTCAGAGCTGCTGGCACAGAAGAGCCTGCAGCATCCTTCACAGGAGTCTGGCCCAGCCTCAGGCTGCAGGGATGCTAGTGGCCAGAGCCAGGCACCGCCCTGGCTCTCTAGTCCACCACCCCTGCCGATGCTTCCTCAGGGTGGACCAGAGAACCAGAGAGACCAGGTGGTGTCCATCAAGAAGCTCAGAAGCATGGAGTTGGACACAGAGGAGCCCACCCTGCTAAGGGGCTGCTCCCCAAATTGGCCAAAGGAAAATGCCGACAGAACTCAAAGCCCAGTGTGGGGGTGCTGCTACTGCCCAGACTCAGCCAATGCCCTGTGAGAATGGAGCTGGGACGTACTAGAAACCCACCGTGCCTGTTCACTCTTCTCTAGCAGTCCCTTCTGGCCATAACTGTCCAGGCTCTCGGGGTCACTGGCTGGGGAGTGGGGGGGCTTGCACCCAGGTCCACATGTTCTATATAACGTGGCCTCAGAGCCTCAGCTCACGAGCCCATGTACAAGACACGATGTGCCACCTCTTCCAGCCCTGCACTGAACTGAAAAGCAAGAAGCAAACTCCTGCTTCATCTTCATTAGGAGTCCGACCCAGGCAAGCCAAGATGTAGGCTTCAAGACCCCAAGGCGACCAAGAGACCCTCCCGTGCACACATGCACACATGGGAGGATCAGGAGGTGGATTTGGCACACGCTTGGGCTCACAGATGGACATTGCTGGTTTCATTTGCAGGAGGGAGCAGTGTTCACTTTGGGCCCGCACTGTTCCCCGGGCTGAGACAAGCATCCCCCCTCCACTTCACCAGGCGCGGACAAGCACTGACGTACCCCTTGGAAGAAGGTTCTGGTCAGCCTGTGCCCGGCAGCTTGGAACGAGGGAGGAGACAGCCAGTGTGCAGGCACACGGGTGAACTGGGCAGATGGGGGGAGACAGCCAAGGCCCGATTCAGAAGGGAGTTGGACAGCTGGGGCCGGCCAGTGTGGACGACACGGTTCCTGGAGTTGGGACTGATGGTGACAGAGAGGCAGGTGTGCTTCCAGCAAGGGTCATGACCCCACAGGGCTCAGAGACATTTCTTCCAGAGCAGCAGCTGGACTGAGACCCAGGAGTCAGGAGAGCTCGGCCAGGGCAGGCCGCACCTTCTGCAGGCTCTGCATTGGCGTCAGTCCACTGCTGGCCTCCAGGGTAGAGCACTTCGCCCATTTCCATCTGATATGAGCAACTGCTGGCCTCTCAGGAATCCCTGAGTCATGCAAACAACACGCTAACAGAAAGATTGGCAGTGCCTTGGAAGAAAGGCCTGGCCATCCCTTCCATAAATCAGCCACTGAAAGCCCTGCGGGGTGCTGCTCTACCCTGACACGTGGGGGCACCACGAGTTAGAATCACCTGGATGGAAATTGGTTTTTCTGCTTTTAAGATGCAACTCAACTATCCTCTGGGCCAGGCCAATTGGTGAGCCAGCTGCCCCATGCTCCATGCCACCTGTGTCCTGAAGTGTGCTCATGATTAGTCATTGGGTGGTGACCCTCAAGGTAGCAGGTAGAAATCACCAGTTGCTCTGTAGGAGAAAGAGGAGGCATTCTACTCCCATAAAGAGTTACAGTCTCGGAACCCCCAAGGGGCAGCTCTACCCTGTCCTACAGGGTGCTACCAGTCAGAATTGCCTCCAGGGTGGTGGGTTTGGCCTCTCAGTTCTGACCCAGTTGTCTACCCTACAACCATGCAGTCAACACCTGCCACACGCCAAGCACTGTGCTGGTTACACGGAAGGAAGAGGAGCCCGCGATCTGTGGTCCAAAAGGGGTGGCAGCCTCCTCTGAAGGCTTTGCAAACCAAGGACCCGGCGTGGACTCTCCTGGAAACCCTATCCCAACCACTTCCAGGCTCCAAACGGGAGAAAAACACGTGCCTGGTTTTGCATGCCCACTTCTTATGCCTCAGTTGCAAGAAGACAGTTCTATGTAGGCTTCATGAAACGCCAAACTCACTGCCACTGAGTCCATCCAGGAGCCCCCTCCACCCCCCAATTCAGTCACAGTGACCCTATAGGACAAGGCAGAATTGCCCCTGCGAGTTTCCGAGATGAACTCTTTACAGAAACAGAAAGCCTCCTCTTTCTCCCTCGGAGTGGCTGGTAGTTTTGAACGGCTGGCCCTGGTATTGTCGGCAGCCCCAACATGTAACCCACTATGCCACCAGGTTAAAAGGCAAATCCCAGGGCCCTACTCCCAGGGATCCTATTTGGACCGGGCCTGGCAATCTCCATTCTTAAAGAGATACTGCTGAAATCCTCACTAACTGATTAGTGGTGTCCCTCGGTGGTGCTGACCGTTAACATGCTTGGCTGCTCACTGAAAAGGTGGACAGTTCGTGCCCACCCAGAGGTGCCTCAGAAGAAAGTCTGGTTTCATCTTTGACTCTTACAACATGCCGGCCACCCTTCCCGCCGCCCCCACGCGCCCTCGTTTGAGCCTGAAGCTCATTGGTGGTCAGGTGAGAGGCACCAGTGGTTTCCCAGGTGGGGACGCTGCAGCTCAAAACGGCTTGCTCGAGGGACAGAGTGGTAAGACAAGGGGCATGTGGTCTGCCGGCCCCTCCATCCACAACCTTGTTGCTCTGTCTGTTCTCTCAGCCTCTCTGTCTCTCTTTTTGTCTTTCTTCCTGTAATTCTTCAAACAACTCCAGAAACTAGAAGTAATAATTAGAGGCAAACAAAAAAAGGGGGGGGGGAGTCCCCAAATTTCCATTAGCCAGAGCTGGTTATTATTAATGTTTGGTTGTACTTTTCCTCAGCCTTTGAATGTTTTTAAATTGCTCTTACACTGTTTCGTAACCCACGTTTACTGTTTTGTAGCCCCACAATTAATTGAGAACAATGACTGCATTGTCTTGGCGGGCCCTGGAGACCAGCAGTAAGACGAAAACTGGCTCTCCCTCTCCCTGGACTGTCCCCCTTCTGTCCCTCTCCATGGCCAGCGCCTTCCCCTGTGGCCCTTCTGCTGGGGGCGCTTGGAGGGCTGGGGACCACACCTTCCTGGTCAGGGACGGGTGTGGATGCTGAAGGCACTGGATGTCCAGCACTCAACTGTCTCTCAGGGTGACCCAGAGAAAAACACACCGCAGCCAATCGTCTTGCGAGACCAGAAGCCTGTCCGTCTGCAGGGCACCAAACTCCAACAGACAAACTCCCTGCCATCCAGTCGATGCCAACTCACAGCGACCCTGGAGGGCAGGGTAGAACTGCCCGTGAATTTCTGAATTTCTACTGGTTACAACAGTACAAAGCCCCATGTGTCTCCTGCCGAGTGACTGCTGGTTTCGAACTGCGGACCTTTAGGATCGCAGCCCAACGTGCAACCACACCACCACCAGTGCTCCTGTGAAAGGCAGAACAATGAGGACTTTGTTTTGACAGTTTCCTACAGGTCCGGGAACTCTGGGCCCAGGGCAGCGCAAACAGCTTGGTCTTAACTACTAACTTATAGGTTGGAGGTTCAAACCCAGTTGGCACGCACTGAAGAAGGTAAGTGTGGCAGCCTGCTTCCATAACGATGCCTGCAGGTAATCCCAACAGAGCGACCGTTCAACCCTGAGACGGACGGGGCCACCCTCGACCCGACCAGATGGCAGTGATTTTGATTTTGAAATCCGTCCGGCCTCAGACAGCTGGATGGCTTGTGTCTGGGTGACACCCAGGTCTCAAAGCGAACACGCTCACAGCGGATCCGCCCGGCCTCAGGGCTCGCGATATTTCAGACGAGAAAACAGTCAGACGAGCCAGGGTGCTGTGCCCGCAGAACAGGGCGCTGCGTGTGCAGGTGTGCGTGGTACCGGCTTTTCCCCGAGACCATCATGGTGCCACGGGGTTCACGCCACAAGAGCAGCTGCTTTGCGGGGGCGGGGAGAGTTTGAGGCCGAGCCTGAGGAGGCTTGCAAATCAGTTCCTACCAAAGAGGGCTGAATAGCGACTGATTGCAATCTCTAATTATTCCTGAAAGAACCACTTAGCCAATTAGAGCCGCAGCCCATGAGAGGGAACTCTCCAGTTCCCTGACTCGGAGGAGGGAGGGAGGATTCGCAGAGAGGAGGAGGAGGGTGGTGGTTTTAAAAATCTCACCAGGCCTGGAGCCCTTCAGCTCTAAACACCGGCTTTCCCACCACACACCCAGGGAACAGCCATCTGCCTGGATCCGCCGCCCCCACCCCAGGCCTGACTCCTATGGGCCCTGTCAGTCCCTGGGCTTCTCATCGACCACGTGAACCACGTTTCCTCCATGACATCAGATGCAATTCCCGGCGGGCCCAGGTGTGCTTCAGGGGGTCTTCCATGGCTGGTGTGTCTCCTCTGCTTGTTTTGGAGGCACCTCTGGATGGGCTCGAACCGCCAGCCTTTCAGTTAGTAGCCAAGTTCTTCATCGTTTGCACAGGCAGACTGCTGTGAGGTGTTCTTGAGACTGTTCCAAAGCACAGGGAGCCCATGCAGCAGCAGGACACACTGCCTGGTCCCCCGCCATGCTCACAATTGTCATGCTTGAGCCCACTGTGCCAATCCATCTGGTTGAGGGTCTTCCTCTTTCTCGCCGACCCTCCGCTGTTTCCAGGGACCTGCCTCTCTCCGGACAACATGTCCAACGCACGTGAGATGAAGTCCCGCCATCCTTGCTTCCGAGGAGCATTCTGGCTCTCCTTCTTCCGAGACAGCTGTTTGGTCTGTGAAGGACGAGGATGTAGTCATGAGAGGACCAGGCCTGGAGGCCGGGCTCTGCCACCGCAGAACCGCGTGCCCAGGGAGCAGCTCCCCTTTTCTGGGTCTCGGGTTCCTCACTGGTCATGAGCGGTGGTTGTGAGCCCGAGGTGAGACACTGGGTGAGTGTGTAGTGGCATCCCAGAAACACCTGTGTCCCATCGGAACATCTCTGTCAGTGGCTGCATAGAGGTGTAGTTGCTGGTTCTGAATCTGAAAGGGCAGCTTTCTCAGACCCAGAGAGCACAGTGGCATGGGCATGAAATCACTCAAGGGCCGATTTCATCTAACTTCCCTCTTCGGAGCAGAGGTGCGGAAAACACGCCAGACATTTGCCCAGTCTTCTGGGCTCAAACAGGAAGAGACAGAGCTCCTGCAGGGAGGGCTACCCCAGGTCACAGGAATCAGGGGAGTAGGGGGCTAAATGATGGAGGCAGCCCCTCACCTTAGAGTCTAATTTAGACATCCTGAGAACTTACATAAACTCTCACCACAGCTACTGGGCACTTGTCTGCACGGCAAAGGCCCAATAAATAAGCGAGAGGCAGATATATGGGCCACTGCACGGAGGCTTTGTTTTCGCTCTAACAAGAAAACTACCAGCAGACATGATTTATCCGGGGCGTCGGGGAAAGGAGGGAGCTCCTACTTCGTCGCATGCCACAGACTGAGCAAGCCTACCCTGGACTCCGGCTGCCGGCTCCACAGACACTCGCTATGCCAAGGCCAGGCCACAAGACCATGGGCGCGTGCTCACCCCCTCAGCTGTCATCCGGGGCCAACGGTCCCCACAGGGCGGGCTAGGATGCAGTCAGACATGCAGCTCAGTCGCATGTACACAGTAGGCATTCATGAGGCAGCTCCTTTTCTAGAAGATGAGGGGTGCCAGGTGTTTGTTCGTGGGATTTGGAGGCCCATGCAGGAGTATGTGAGACCCCACCTCAGGATTCATCTAGAATCATACATTCCCAAACTTCATCGGTCCACCTCTCTCTTTTCAGATCTGGTATTGTGTTGTTGTTGTTGTTAGTGTTGTTGTGTTGGGACCCACTCAGATCGGCCAATGAACAACATTCGGACACACCGCCCAGGCCCGCGGCCACTTCACATGGTTTTTGAGCCTGTTGCTGCAGCCACCATGTGGATCCGTCTTGTTGAAGGTTGAAGGACAGCTTGCTGCTTTCGCAGCCTCTCTGGAATCATTCCAGTGGCCCCTCCCTCCAGGGCCGGTATCTCCCACCTACAGGAATCCAGATGAAAACAGTGCTTGATTTTTCTGGAAATCTTTAAAATTAAGGTTGTTTTCTCTGGTGAGGTGCCCACAGGTCACATTCCGATGGTGGGTGACCCCATCGCCCCATGGGATATTGACAGTCAGGAAAGCAGCTCAAACAGTTCTCAGTTAATCTCTCTCAATGCTTCTCTGCCAGGATCTTTGTAAAGCCCCCCACCCTCTACCCGGAGAGTAGAGTGCAGCAAGGGTGTATGAGAGAATGCATAGGCTTCTGAGACCCAGATCCCTGAGGGCAGAAGACACAGGCTGAGACCCACTCCCTGACCCTGAATCCATGGCGCTGCAGCTGTGAATCGCATCTGCATCATTTCTGAATGCCCGGGGAAGCCCCCGTTTCCCCCTCTGAAATAGATACACTCGGCTGTGCTGAAGTCCCCGGAGGAATACAGGCAGGAATGTGCTCAGGCGCTGACCAATAAATTTGCATTTTGAGTTCAGCCAAGCACCTTGGAAGAAAGGCCTGAAAAATCAGACCTTGAAATCCTGCAGAGCACAGTTCTCTGACATCACTGGGGATGCGGCTTTTCATAAAGCCAGTCTACCCGGATCTGACTGAGTACTGCAGGTGATTATAATAGAAGAGGTTGACCCACTAGAGAAAGGAGAAGGAATATATTAAAAACCAAGGTTTAGGAGAGAGCTAACTTAGATATATCACAATTAGCTTGAGCTTACCAGCAGCCAAGGTACCAGGGGAAATAGGAAACCTACCGCATGTGAAAGCACTCAGAATTTCCAGTGGATTTTGAGCAGTCCTGGGATGCAGTGGGGAGCCCTGGTGGTGTAGTGGTTGTGTGTTAGGTTGTTAACCACAAGGTCAGCAGTTGGATACCACCAGCTGCCCTAAGGGAGAAAGACAGGGCTTTCTACTCCCATAAAGAGTGTTAGCCTTGGGAATCCACAGGGCAGTTGTACCCTGTCCTGTAGGGTCATTATCATTCAGTATCGACTCGTAGCAGTGAGTTTTTGGAGTCTGATGGCACAGTAGATCTGTGTTGCACCAATGGGCATCTGACCGGGTAACCACAAGGTCAACAGTTTGATGCCACCCGCAGCTCCTCCAAAGAAAGAGGAGACTTTCTACTCCCATAAAGAATTATAGTCTCCATAACTGGATGAATGGTTTCTTGGGGGTATGGCAGGGAGATGAAAATGTTCTAAAGCTGATTGTGGTAATGATTGTACTACTGAACTGTAGGACACATGGATTATGAGCCAATAAAACTATTTAAAAAAACGAGTTACAGTCTCTAACCGTGCCCCCCAACCCCCAAAGGTTTCCCCATCCTCAGGGCGCCTCTCAGCCTGACTTGCTGGAACGGCCGTGAGTGCTGAGAGGTTTCAGCTCTGTCACTACAGGCCCTGGGACCCGAGGCCATGTCTCCAGCTCTCCACGCTCAGTTTCCACATTTACTAACCAGTCGCAACAATAAACCCAGGGCACTGTGAGAGTCCAGTAGGACTTGCGTGTGGCTATGCTTTGAAAATTATAACGCGCCACACAAAGCTCCCTGATTATGAAGTATTTATATTCTTCAGGAGAAGCTTTTTTCTTTCTTTAAAGGAAGTGTTTCAGTTGTTTTCCCCTGAGATCGCTTTGGAAAAACATCAACACATGATGCCTTATGTAAGGCTGTTGAAGATGAGAGAGGGCGGCAGCAGCCACTGCCGTTTGGAGAGTTTTGAGAGCGAACGGGCGCAGGCAGAATATGTTGCTGCTAGTGCCATCGAGTCGGGAAACTACGCACGTGGAACGAAAGGCTGCCGGGTCCTGCGCCGTCCTCACAATTGTCCCCGTGTGGAGCCCAGGGATGCAGCCACTGTCGAGTCTCTGTCGTCAGGGCACTTCACCGAACATGATGGCCTTCTCTAGAGCCTGGTCTCTCCCGACATGTCCAAAGCACGTGAGACAAACTCTCGCCATCCTTGCCTCTAAGGAGCATTCTGGTGATAATTCTTCCAAGACAGACCCATTTGTCTTTTTCAGCAGTCTATGGTGCTTTCAATAATCTCCCCAGCACCACAATTCAAATGCAATGATTCTCCTTTGGCCTTTCTTATTCAATGGCCAATGTTCATATGTGGCTGAAGCAATGGAGAACACCATGGCTTGAGTCAGGTGCAACTCAGTCCTCAAAGTAACATCCTGGCTCTTTAGAGTCTCAAGAGACCTTACGCAGCAGATTACCTAATGCACTACATCTTCTGTTCTCTGGAGCGCTGCTTCCAGGAGCAGGCAGACTTACACTCGCGCAAATGAGCCGAGTGTGCCTGTCTCACTCACCTCCTGCGTCATCTGCAAAGGCCTGCTGTGAGAAAGGGCCAACCGATGTGGTAGGGGCCCCATAACAAACAAGGGACCCCTCAGTGAGAGGCGTTGCCACAAGAGCCACAGCAATGGGCTCAAATATCAAAGCCCTGGTTGTGACGGTGGTGCCGGACCTGCCAATGTGGCACCGTGAGTCAGGGCCGACTGGGTGACAGTGAGCCACCAGAACAGACATCTTAAGATGTGGGTCCTACTATTACGTCTGTTTTACAGATGAGGAAACTGAGGCATAGAGAGGAAGGGACTAATCAAATTCTCTTTCCCACTGAAGATCAGAGGGGAAGACCCAGCCAGTGGCAGACACTGAACCCAAATGGAAAGGCAGGCTCGGGCGCCATTTTGAATTCTAAATGTGCCAGAGATGCAGATGCCGAAATGAGCCCAGGCAGAGATCACATGGCCCAGAGCGCTGGAGAGTCACCAGGACAAACTTCCGATTCTCGATGCTCAGTGGGGTGAGGTTAAGGGCTGCACCCAAACCCAACTGCCCTTCCTGCTGGGGGGACGGGGTTGGGGGTTTGACCTTCCAATGAATTTGCAGGATGGCGTGCATGCCTGCCTCTGCAAGCAAACATCTGTCAGCGAAGACAGAGACTGAGATGGTGAAACCACGGCACCCAGGCAGGCCAAGGGTGCCCTGGGTAAACAGTGAGGCCAGCGGAGACGCACATGGCATCCCGAATGCCCACAGTTCTTTTAAAACCGTCCCCACGCAGCTCAGACCAACCAGCGATCCACATTCCCGGTCTGTGTTCACTTGTGCTGTTTTCGAATTAGATTTCTGCTCACTGGCCCTCTCAATTCTTTGCTTCGCCTTTTAAATTGAGCCGCACGTCACAAGGCAAGTGCACAGTGCTCTTTTCCAAGGGCTCTCCCCGCAGGGCTGTTCTCCCAGGACTCTGCTCCCAGGGCTCTCCGGTGGCGCCTCCTCACAGGGTCCTCCTCAGACTGTCCTCCGGTGTCCCCTCCTCACACGGTTCTTCTCCCAGTGGCGCCTCCTCACTGTGGTCTCCCGATCTCCTCATGGCTGTTCCCCCACAGGCTGCATCTCCCAGTGTCGTTTCCGCCCGTGGTTCCCCTCCCCGGATTCTTCTCTCTCTAAGGCGAAGGCTTTCTGACACTTGGCTGCTGACCGTGGCATCTGAATGAATGGGGTGACAATTCCCCTTCGCTTGAATTGGGCGGAACGTGGCCCTCGAGAAGGACCGCCCCCCCCCCTCCTGCCGACACTTGTGTCCTCTGGCTGTGGAGCGAGCAGCTGGCAGAACAGCAGTTCTCGACCTGTGGGTCACGACCCCTTTGGGGATCGAATGACCCTTTCCCAGGGGTCACCCGATTCATCACAGTCGCAACATGATAGTGATGAAGCAGCAAGGAAAATAGTTTTATGGTTGGGGGTCACCACCGCATGAGGCATGGGAGGAAAGGGTGGCGAACCCCTGCTGCAGAACAAGGGTCTGCAAGGGGCCAGGACACAGCCCACACTGAGCAGCGTTCCCTGCAGCAGGGTGCCTACCACTGCCCAAGTTCCTGACCCTGGGGTCAAGTGGCCGGGGCTGTAGCACCGTGCTCCGCCCCCCGGCTGCACTGCCAGCTCTGGGGCGAGCCCCCCACCCCCACCCCCAGAGTGTCACAGAGGCTGTGGGAGGGAGGGAGACGCTTGGGGCTGGCTGGGTGTGCACTTCGCTTGGCAGACTGGGCCCCAGCTGCGCCCCATGCCCCACAGTCCCCGTGTTGACTAAACCAGAAAAAGCCACCCCGTAAAAGCCACCTGTTTAGGCGACCGCGACGCAAAGGCATGGGAGCGGTCCCGGCGGTTGGCGAGTGTGTGGCGGGACGAGTCCATCTCCAGACGGGAGGGCAGGGACTCACTCCTGATCCACGTGCGCTTTTCTCCTGGGAGATGGCTGTCGAGTAAAGCTGGGGCCTGCCGCGTGCTGGGCCGGAAGTGGCTCTGGCTTCCAGAGAAGCAGCTTGCTGCCGGGACGTCCACCTGAACTCAGAGCGACGTCAGCATGCTGCTGTGCTCCCTAGGGCTCTCAATGGCTGGTGTCTGGAAGGAGACTGCCAGGCCTTTCTTCCAAGGTCCCTTTGTGGGGTGGGGGGGTTGGGGTCCAACCTCCAAACCCTGAAGCTGGCAAGCCAGCGTGTTCACTGTCTGCACCACGCAGGTATCCCGCAGAAGGGAGGCCTGCCACTCACAGCTGGGCCCTGGGGGGGGCGGGCGGCAGGCACCCTGTTGCAAAAGTAGAGCAGGTGTCTGGGGACACCTTCAGGGAGTTGACCACCACCTGCCACCGCCTCTTCCCTTGCGTCACACCCCGGCCACTCATTCAATCTGCATCCTGAGGAATTCTTAAAATAAGCGGGGCGTCCCAGATCAAAGAGGTCCTAGGGCATGACCCTCGATGAGATGGATTGACACAATGGCGGCAACAGAGGGCTCGGGCATAAAAGCCATAGTGAGGGTGGCGCGGCACTGGGACGTGTCTCGTGCTGTTGTGCATCGGGTCTCCATGAGTTGGGACCAACTCAGGGCCGCCTATCACCAGCAACAACAACAACCTCCAATGGAGAGGGGCAAGGCGCCGTCTAGGCGATGCCCTCACTGGCAGAGCAATGCTGGGCTGACCACAACAGTGCTGGCCTCAGTCTCCTACTCTCAGCAACAACAATGCAACTCACTGCCACGAACCCACACTCACTCAGAGCGACCCTATCGGACAGGGTAGAGCTCCCCCTGTGAGTTTCTGGGACGTAACTCTTTACAGAAACAGAAAGCCCCGTCTGTCTCCTGTGGAGCTGCTGGTGGTTTCGAACTGCCGGCCTGCCGGACTGCAGCCCAAGTGTAACCACGATGCCATCCATGGGGATGAAAAAGAAAGCCTGCCTTTCCATCAGGGTTCTGAGAGGAGCCAGTGGGCACGAATGGTAGAGAGGCAGGAAAGCAAACCAAAGAGGAGGTCCCCGGGTTCAAAGCCCCATTCTGTCACTGACTGGCTGTGTGACCCTGGGCAAGTCACTCTCTGTGCCACCGTCTCCTCAGCTGTCCAATGGGGGCGACCACTGAACCTGCCTCGGGGGCTGGTGAGGATTCCCTATGGGAATGGGCATCCCCTCAGGTGCTTGGGCCGGCACCTGTTCCACGGACTCTGTAGGCGTCAGATCACAACTGTGCTCCGCAGTGATTCCAAGGGCTGCTTTTTGGGAAACCGATCATGGGGCTTTCTTCCTAGTCTGTCTTCCTGGAAGTGCCATTGAACCCTGCCCACCCTGGGTGACCCTGCTGGCGATGGAAACACGAATGGCAGAGGAAGGCCCTTTTCATGGGGAGGAGGGAGACAGACGAGCGAGCGGGGATCTGAGTGACGTGAGAAGAGGTCTTGAATGGGCCAGCAGCCAAGGAATGCAGGGACTGTTGTTGTTGGCCCCGTGGGGTCTGGGGCCAACGCTGACTCAGAGTAGTCCTGTGCGCCCCAGACCAGAGCACTGCCCGTTCCTGCAGCAGCCTCACCGTGGACGCTACGTTTGAGCCTTTTGTCGCAGCCTCTGTGCCAATCCACCCTTCTGAGGGACGTCCTCTTTCCCCGACCATCATACTTCTCCAACCGTGCTGTTCTCCAGGGACCAGCCCCTCCTGACGCCATGGCCCAAGTACATGAGACAAAGTGGCCTTCAGGAGCCGGGAAAGGCAAGAAGTCCCTTAGAACCTCCGGACCAGGACCACCCGCACCTTCATCTGAACGCCATGGGCCCAATTCAGAGGCTCTGGCCTCTGGAACCGCCAGAGATGAAGTTTTAAGCCACTGCATGTGTGGTACCTTGTTGCATCGGCAAGTAAGACTGATACAGTTCCAGAAGCTTCCTCCACCTTCTGAGGCAACGTCGGGGTCTGTGAGCCCCTGAGAGCTCATTTGGAGACCCTCACGCTCACTTAAGCTGGGGGCAGGGATGTACACATTTACGCCTTCACCCCTTCTCATACTCAGCAGAGACCCCCGAGAACTCTGCAGGCCAGACTCGGTGCTCGGTGCTGGGGAGGCAGTGGTGAACTGGAGGGGCTTGGCACCAACAGCTGGCCAAGGCTTTACCAGCTATTTACGGAGCCTAACGACAGGGTAAGGAGCCTTGCTGGCCATAATGGTTATGAGTTGGGCTGCGATCTGAAAGGTCGGCAGTTCGAAACCCTGGGAGAAAGACGGGGCTATCTACTCCCCTTAACAGGGACAGTCTCGGGAACCCTCCGGGCCAAGTTCTACCCTGTCCTATGGGGCCGTCGGCACCGACTCGATGGGAGGGAGGGAGACTGAGAATAGACACTGTCATCAAGATCCACGTGAACCTGGCGCTGTGCCACGGCCTGGCATTCGCTAACTCATCGAATCCTCACAAGCATTCTCTCCCGCTGTCACACCCATTTTGAAGGAGAGGAAACTGAGGCAGAGAGCTTGAATGCTATGAGCAAGGGCACCGAGCTGGGCAGTGGTCGACCCAGGTTTGGAGACAAGAACCAACCCCCAACCAACCAATCCCCTGCTGTCAGGTTTATTTCCACTCAGAGCGGCCCCCGAGGGCAGATAAGAACTGCTCCCCCGAGGCAGTGACTCTTCAAAGGAGCAGATGGGTTCCTCGTCCTCCTGTGGAGCATCTGCTGGGTTCGAACGGCTGACTTTTCAGCTAGTAACCCAACGCTTCACCCGCTCGACTATGTTGCGTCTAATAAGACAAGAAGTGGGCACGGTGCTGGGAAAGATGTAAGGGGTGACAGTGGCCTGGAGTTCCCTCTGGCCAAGAAGATGTCAAAACCGGGAAGAAAATAGACCAGTTGTCGTGGTGTGGGGTCCAGCTCCAGGTGACCCCACGGGTGTCAGAGGAGGGCGTGCGGCATGGCTGTGAGCCCTCAGAAGCAGGTGGCAGGCCTTTCTCCCAAGGTGCCTGTGGGGAGCTTTGAACTTCACACTCCAGGGCTGACGCATGTGTGCCACCCGGGGACTCCAGAAGGTGGCGACTCACTCCCAAACCCAAAGCCAAAGCCACTGCCATTGAGTCGATGAGGACAGGGTAGAACTGTCCCTGTGGGTTTCCGAGGCTGCAAATCATGACGAGACCACACAGCCTCTCCTCTCTCCTGCGAACACCACTTGAACGAGGGGCCTCAGATACTCGCTCAGGAGAGGGTGTGTGTGAAAGTAAATGTCAATATCATCACAGTGTCCCTCCCCCAGCCCCCCTCCCCCTAAGCGCCATAGCACCAGTCCAGCAGAGGCTAGACCTCTCTCTGGGCCTAGACTAGAGTTGAGCCACACGGGGCTGCACCTGCTGCATGTCAGCAGGCCGAGGCTAACTGTCCACAAGCAGCCCCCACCCTGTGCCCCCACTGTCCTGATACGTTGGGCCAGCTCCTCAGGGATTTGTCCATGGGGCTGCTCGTCCAGGAAGAGACAGCCTGACAGGCATGCGGTCATTTATTCCTTTCCACGGCCTGGATCTCAGGACCCACTCATCCTGGGGTCAAGTCCCTGCAAGGAAGGGGCTGCCAGGGGGCCGAGGCTTGCTGGGGGCAGGAGTAGGGCAGGCAGGGGGAGGGGAGGGGTCTAATGTACCTTGAGACCCTCAGGCAATAGCATCTTTGAGCCTGGAGTCTATCCCTGGATCTGTGCCTCCCTAGGGCACAGGGAGGCTGGGGGCCTTTGGATTGCCCCTCACCCTCTCAGTGCCTATCTTTCCCGAGTGGTACAGATGGTGAACACCCTCTAACTGAAAGGTTGCAGGTGTGAGTCCACCCAGAGGCACCTTGGCAAAAAGGCCTAGTGATCCACTTCCAAAACCCAGTCAATGAAAACCCACGGAGCTCGGCTCTCCTCTCACACATGGACAGACTGTGGCCACTGGCGCATCCATGAGAGGATGATGTGGGCCAGTAGAAGAGTCGAAAAGGCTTTTCCCGAGGTGGCTGGCACCAAATAGCCATGGACCAGTAACCAGCGTCCATGACAACCATGTCTTATCCAACCCCTCCTAATCACTCTGCCAACCAGTGACCATCGTGTCTCCGGTTTAAAGGTGCGGCTTCCGCAGGTGACAGAACTCAACCGAGGATTCCGCAAGACCCACGCTCGAGCAGGATTTGCACGCAGCTTCTGAGAGGAGACTCGCCCAGAGCTCTGCATCTCCCCGACACTGGCGCATCAGCTCTTGAAACCAAGCCCTCTCTGAAGGGGCTACTGCCATCGCACCCACTGTTCAGAGGAGGAGTGTGAGGCTCTGAGAGTTCGAGCGATGGGTCCGAAGTCATGAAGCTGGGCCGGGATGGATCCAGAACTGGAGCCTAGGCTGGTCTGAAGTCCACTGTTGGGAAATTGGGCCCCATGCCCAGCAATTCCATTCACAGCATGATGGAACCACGGTGAGCTCTAGACTATTGATTAGCTGCTTTGCCATGCCTTTTCCTAGTCCGGAAGTTCCCGGAGGTGAGCTTCCGGATGAAGGCAGGCTTGGTTAGTGGCACAGCAGCACCTAAGCCCCCACCAACAGATGGGTGGTGCCTGCACTTGAGATACACAGGTCAGGACTCACACCCCAGTGTCTGGCACTAAATAAACAAACCCAAACTCACAGACATCGAGTCGATGATGGTGACCCTCTAGGGCAGGGAAGAACTGCCCCTGTGAGTTTCTGAGGCTGAAACTGTTTATGGGATTAGAAAGCCCTGTCTTTCTCCTGTGGTCCTGAACTGCTGACCTTGTAGACCGAAGCCCAACGTGTAACCACTACACCAGCAGGTCCCTGGCATGGGAGGCGAGAACCACCACCTGGTGCAGGCATACAGAGCCATCCATAGAGGCGTTTTCCCTCAGCGTCTCCAGGTCTGAACCTACGAAACGAGCAGCCTCCTCTTCCAGGTGGCTAATGGCTATCAAGGATACACAGCAGGTGCGGACAGCTGCTGCTGCTGGCATCTCCCCTCTAAGGGCCCCGCAGGTGAAGGGCATTGTCCTCACCCACGTTTCTGTTTGCCATCACCTGCCAGGAACAGGTTTCAGGGGAGCTTCCAGACAAAGATAAAGTCGGAAGGAAAACCTGGCAATCTAATTCTGAAAGTCACGCAGTGAGAATTCCCCGGATCACAGAATCGAATCCAGAGTCGATCCTGGGGAAGGTGCAGGACCAGGCAGTGCTTAATTCTGTGTGTCGTGTCTGGGGTCCCTGTGGGTCAGGACCACCTCCCCCTGCCCCCGCCCAACAGCAGCTCCTACCGCCCTGGTGATGGTAGGCTAGTGAAACTCCCAGGCTTCAGGGTTCAGTGTGGGAGGGCTCAGCTCATCCAGGGGCTAAGAAGTTAGAAAGGCAGGCCATGTCCAGTCCCCAAGTAAAACAGCTCCAAGGCAGCGGCGTCCTGGGGTACGTGCTGGGGTGGGAGGTGGGTCTGGGCCGGGGCTCACCACAGCCTGCCCTCTGGGTGATGCGGCCCTGCTCCCAGGGGAGTGTGGCCATACTGTCTTATAAGGCAGTATTTGTTCTCTGTTGCTGCCAGAAGCCTTCCAGAAGGCTGCACTGTGCTGCAGTGTCCCCAGTTCCTCCCAGACTGGCCGCTGGGATTAGGGGCTGTGGTCCTTTAACGAGTGCATTTTCAGATTTATTTTGGGCAACCTGAGGGGAGAGGCAGGAACAGGGTCGGGACCTGTTTGCAGAGGACAATAGAAGACTGTCCCCTAAAATAACAGCAGCCGCTCGCTCTCCCTTGCCCCAGATGAATAAGGCAGGCCTTTAAGTCGCCCCAGGGTCAGGGCCCAACCAGAACCGCCTGGCCACGCTGCCCTGCGCCAGAGCTCAAGTGGCATCACCCCATAAATTGGGAGAAATGGCCCCCATTCATCCAGCCCAGGAGAAAGGGGCATTTGTGCTGGCGAGGGGTGGGGCGGTCTCAGGCCTGGGGACGGCCTCTCGAGAATTTATGTCTACTGTCACAGGGGCCGTGGGGGCAGCTGGCAGTTGTTCCGGGGCTGGCGCTGCCTCCCCAACACCTCATTCCTCGGCCCCAACTCCTGTCTGCTCTTTCCCAATCTGGGTTTCCAGGGAGATGTAGCTTTTCCTGAGATGATTTCCTTCCCAACCAATGCTCGGAGTGTCTCATCCCTGCCCCCACCCAGACTTCATTCCCTGGGGTCAGTGGCAGCAGCGCGTGGCAAGGGCAGACAGGGCACTCATTTCCGGTGGCCTCTCCTCCCGGTTGGAATGAGCCAACGCAAACTTGTAAAACACTGGTGAGTGTGCGGGGACTCGGGATGGATCGAGGCAAGGACGTCTAGCTCCTGCCTCCTGTGTTTCCTTCCTTCCGTCCTCCCTTTTTCCCTGCCTTCCTCTGACGCTTATCCTCAAAGAGTCTGGCTGCCAACTCTACATGCCTTCTGAAAAGGACGAGGAGGAGGAGGAGGAGAGAAAAGAAGAAGAAAATATAACCCTTAAGCAAAGCCCCAAAGCCAAAATGCAATTGCCACGGAGCTGACTGGGGTCAGGGGCCCCTCTGTGTGGCACGATGGAATGGTGCCCCATAGGGTTTCCAGTGGCTGATTGGGGGTGGGTGGGGGGAGTAGATTGCCTGGACGTGTTTCAAGACACCTCTGGGTAGACTTTCGGGTTACAGTTGACCACATGAACCACTTTCACTACCCAGGGGACTCACTGGCCCTGTGCCAATAAAAACAACAACACACACGAGCAAGGCAAACCCACTGCCACTGCATCACTGCGGACTCTGGCACGCCTACCTGGGTTTCTGAGGCTGCACACCTTTCTGGGAGCAGACAGCGCGAGGCGCCTTCCGCTCGCCGGAGCAGGCACTGGGGATGTCCACAGCGACATTGCATTCAGATGGGAAGAGAACGATCCTTCGGATTTCTACTTTCTCTGCCCCTCCATGTGGAGTCAGTTAGCAAATGGCTGATTAATCAACATGAAGGGCATTTGGGAGAAAACTATTTATGCTCAGCCAATGGAAAGGGAGGGGATAGTTTCTAATGGTTGTTTGTCAGCCACCTCTGTATGACATCCCCTCCAGGGCTGCAGGGCAAGAGTGCCACAGAAGAGACCAGAACTCCAGAACTGCAGCACCCCTGCCTTTTCTGTTCTTAATGCCTTTGGTACCCAATCGATGATGGAGCCCATTTTTTTCTTTTTAAAATACTTTTATTGGGGACACTTACATCTCTTATCTGTCAAGTACATTTGCACATATGCCATCATCATCATTTCAAAGCATTCTCTTCCCACTTGAACCCCTGATATCAGCTCCCCATTTCTTCCCCTCCCTCCCCCACCTGCCCTCCTTCATGAACCCTTGATTAGTTATAGATCATTATTTTCATATCTTACATTGTTCTCCGTCACCCCTCACCCACTTTTCCATTGTCCGTCCCCCTGAAAGGGGGTTATAGGTTGATCCTTGTGATCGATTCCCTCGTTCTCTACTAATCCTCCTGCTTTCTCTACTCTCATTGTTGGTCCTGGGTCGGTTTATCTATCCTGGATTCCCTGTGTTTCAGGCTCTTATCTGTAGCAGTGTGCATGCTCTGGTCTAATCCGATAGAGTGTTTCATCGGTGCTATACTGCACCCTGACTGGCTCATATCTTCTCTGTGACCCCTCTGTAGGAAGATGTCCTATTGTCTACAGATGGGCATTGGGCCTCCACTCCATGCCCCCCCCCAATTCACCATGGGTATGATTTTGCTCTGGGTCTTAGATGCCTGGTACCTGATCCCATCGACACCTCACGATCACACAGGCTGGTGTGCTTCTTCCATGGGGGCTTTGTTGTTTCTCAGCTAGATGGCTGCTTGTTTATCTTCAAGCCTTTAAGACCCCAGATGCTATATCTTTTGATAACCAGGCACCATCAGCTTTCTTCACCACATTTGCTTATGCACCCATTTTGTCTTCAGTGAATGTGTTGGGAAGGTGAGCATCACAGAAGGCGGGATTGTTAGAACAAAGTGTTCTTGTGTTGAGGGAGTACTTGAGTCAAGGCCCAGTGTCCATCTGCAACCTTAATTCTTAATATATAGATATGAGTACATAGTTCTATTCTCCTCTCTCTCTCTCTCTCTCTCTCTCTCTCTCTTTCTCTCTCTCTCTCTATATATATATATATATGCCTGTATTTAGACCTTCATAAATGTCCTTTGCCTCCTACTTCTTTCCTCTATTTCCTTTTACTTTCCTCCTGTCCCACCATCATGTTTGGCCTTCATTTCGGTTTAGTAATTCCTCACTGCTAGTTACCCTTGATTAAGCCCCACTAGGCATCCTACACCCTTCTCTCCATTGATTTTAGTTCACTTGTTATTCCGTTGTCTCTGGGTTAGTTTCCCCCCTTCCTTTCTTCCACCTCCCCTTCTCCCGTATCCACCCCCCACCCCACGCCCAGAACCATTGGTCCCATTCTTTTCATCTCTGAATTATTTATCCTGCCTTTCTTATCTAGATAGACATGCAGATACATTAAAAAGTGCAAAAACCTGGTAAAGCCAAATAAAACAACAAAGGAAGTCAAGACCAACAAAACAATAATAACAAAACAACAACAAAAGAGTCACTGACAAAAATAGTAAGGCCTATAAATAGTTCAATAGTTTGTTTGGAACCCCTTTCTAGGGTGTCTTGTGCTGCAAGAAGATGCTGGGAGCTACTACAGCAGGAGGCTGGTCCCTGAACCAGCTTCCCCTGGGGAACGAACTCCAGACTGTTTCAAAGGGACCATTTCACAAAGTTCGCATGGGCTGTCCCAGGAAATGTATGCAGCAGACCAGCCTCTCTTGGTACAACTTCGGTGTACCGAAGTATAGCTGCTTCAGGAAAGCTGTAAGAGGGTTGTCACTGTAACAGACATTAAAATGGAGCGTTTGCGGAAGCACCCATGCTGTGCTAGACGCTGCCAGCCAAAGCAGGTCCTAGATGACAGAAAGACCCCATAAAGGAGGTACTGAGAACTGGTTTGCTCTGCTCCTCCCCCTTCTGCCCAATTCCACTCTTCACCTGGCCCCTGTGGAGCACAGAAGGGCTAGGTTTTGGCAAGTGGGAAGGTTTGGGAGTGGTCTGATGGAGAGCCCCAAATCCCATCTGCCCACAAGCCAAGGCTCCCCTAAGTAGATGTGTGCTTTCACACCAACATGGATCCCCGTTTGTAAAGGGAGGAGGACTTGAAGCACTTGCTGATGCAAACAGCTCCACATCAAGACCCAAATCCTCACAACCGGACCAACAGACAATGTCATGATACATGGAGAAAGGATTACAGTGGTCAAGGACTTCATTTTATTAAATCCACCATCATTGCTCGTGGGAACAAACATCAAGAAATCACACAATGCATTGCACTGGGCAGATCTGCTGCACAAGAGCTCTTTGAAGTGTCAAAGAACAAGGGTGTCCCTTTGAGGACGAAGGTGGGCCTGACCCAAGCCATGGTCTTTTCCATCGCCTTGCGTGCATGTGAATTTTGGTGTTGTCAAAGAGTATTGGAAGTACATGGACTGCCAGAAGAGCCAACAAATCTGTCTTGGAATAAGTACAGCCAAAATGCTCCTTAGAGGTTAGGATGGCAAGACTTCATCTAATGTCCTTTGGACGTGTTATCAGGAGAGACGAGTCCTTGCAAAAGGACATTATGCTTGGTGAAGTACAGGGTTAGCAAAACAAACCAGAAGGACTGACTCAGGGACTACAACAATGGGCTCACAAATAACAACTGTGAGGGGGCGAAGGACCGGGCAGCATTTAAACAATCTGTTTTACACATGATCGCTATAAGTTCAAATCAACTTGATGGTACCTAACAACAAGTACAGTCAGAAGAGCCTGCTGCCCGAGGGTCCGAACTCCCACCTGCCTGTCAGTCTGCCACACTGTGGTCCCTGGTGCTGTGGTGCTGGCACCAGGAGTTTGACTAGCAGCAGGGTCAATTGTGATGGACAGGTTTCAGTGGCGTTTCTAGGATAAGACAGACTAGGAAGAAAGGCCTGATGATCTACTTCTGAAATGAGCCAATGCAAACTTTATGGCTCATCATAGTGTTGTGTCTGATCTAGTGCTAGCAGATGAGCCCTGTAGGCTGGAAGACAGCAGTGGACTCAGGCATGCTGGTGACCAGGAGGCCGGTATGGGGGGTGGCCAGTTTACTTTCTGGGGGTGCCATGAGTAGGAGTCAACTCGATGCTTGCTAACTAGAACGAGGGCCCCCAAACTGTGACTTAATAGTAACTTTGACGACAAAGCAAAGAGACTGCTCCACTCTGAGACCAACCTTCCTGTCCGGGAGCCCCAGTACGCTTCACCGGCACGCCTCCATGTCGGGGGCACCCCACCCATGGCCATCTGGCAGCATCCCACGTGGGTTCACAGGGCTTCCAAGGTGAGCTTCGGGAAACTGATTGCCAGGACTTTCTTCCGAGGTGCCGCTTGGTGGGCTTGAACATCAAGCTCTCAGCAGCAGCAAGCGTGTCCAGGGACTCCGTGGGAGTGTGAGACCATGTAACGTCTGCCCCTCCACATCTGAGAACTCGGCAGGGCTGTGTGTCCGTTCTTTCTCTTGCCCACACCCACAGCCCTCCGCCACGTGCCTGGCACCTAGTCACACCGCAGCGCCATTTGCTGGGAAACTGTGGGTGTGCGGGAGAGCCTGTGGGCACTCGAGTGCGTGCTGTGTCACCCACAGGTGGGGGCTGCCCGGGGGGCCGGACGGTGGCACCAGATGGCTGACAAACGCTGCTGCTTTCTGGTTGGTTTTCTGCATTTCTTTGTTTTATGTCTTTGTCGCGGACACCTGCTGCTTTGTGTTGGGCTGAAGGCAAAAGGCAGAAAATGCCGCTTTGAAGCTTTGTTCCTCCTCACCCGTGTGACAGCTGAACAAGCCTTGCCCTGCACCCAAGACGACTGACCTGCCCCCTGCCTTGGCACCCTGTCCCTACAATCACCTCTCTGTCCTCACTGTTTCTAAAAGTGGAAGTGGCATTATCTTTTCAAGTAGTGCCCACAGTGTAGCTTGTGGTGACCTCACGGGGTGCTTCCCCAACCCAGGCAGTGTGGGGCATGTTAGCCTTCTGGGGATGGGGATGCTGGCGCTGGGGAGACCCACCCAGGGAATGAAGGGGACACTTCAAAGGGACGTCTCAAGGGTGTAGCTCGACTTACCCGTGGCCCAGAGGTGGCCTGGCGTGGACAATAGGAGGCACGTGTTGACAGTGCAGTTCCCAGGAGGGAACCACATCGGTGAAATGGAAGCTTGCCAGGGTCACCAGGACCGCCAGCCAGCCAGTGACGGAGCCAATGCTCTAACTCACATCTACCAAACTTGGAGGGGCTGAGCCACCCCTAACCAGCCAGCTGGCTCTGGCTAGTACAGAAGCAGGGATCTTACGGCCCCTGCCATTGTGCAGGCCTGAACTGGCCCCAAGGACTCCAGCAGTCGGGGGCAGTGGTGCATTCAATGGCAGAAACTAAGGATGATCTTGTGTGCCTGTAACTGCACTGGGTCTGTGTATACCTGTGTGCCCATGCATGTGCGTGTGTTTGCAGATATAGGTGCATGTTTGGGAGGCTGTGAGTAGGCAGGTGGTACACTTATCGTGTGTGCTTGTGAGGGGGCATGTCTATATGGACATGTAGACAAGTGTGGCTGTGACAATGTGTGTGGATCTGTATGTGTTTGTTTGTGTATATGTGCTATGTGCATACATATTTAGGAAGGGATCGCTAGACGTGTTTATCACGTGCATGTTGTGTGTGGGCATGTGTCTGTATGTATGTACATGGGTATCTGTATGTGGTTATGCATTTATAGCTGGAGTGAGGGGTGTGTGTGTGCATGTGTGTGTGTGTAAGCCTTTAAGAGCCCCATGCCTGTCTGTCACTGGGGCCCCAGGAGACTAAGTCCCTCTACAGTAAAATGTGATGCCCCACCACCACCAGCCCCGAGTTAACAGAAGACAAAGGGATCTTTACTGAAAGTCCATTTGGGGACCTCCAAAGGTAAACTTTATGTGCTTGAATTTACAGCCTATGACGAGGGAAGAATGCTCCTTTTGAAGAAAACTCAAGAGTTTACTGTGGATTTCCAGACTATTTTGACCACTCTTTATTATCTGTGACATAAAGTGTATCAGCTCACGATTTCACCTATGTATGAGATGTACACACACACACACACACACACACACACACACACACGCATGGATGTTATAATGGAGCCCTGGTGGTGGGCTGGGCTATGAGACTTGGCCGGCTAACCACAAGGTCAGCTGTTTGAACCCACCAGCCGTTCTGTGGGAGAAAGTCGAGGCTCTCTGCTCCCTTAAAGACTGCCAGCCTTGGAGACCCTAGGGAGCAGTTCTATTCTGCCCTGTAAGGTCACTATGAGTTGGTATAGACTCCAAGGCAGTAGGTCTTATTTTTGTTTTTTACTGCTATAATTCATCTAGCCTGCCTTAAAACAAGGCTTACTCTGAAATGTGTACTGATATTTAATTTTTCCCTGCTCCACTGCCGCCACGATTCGCCAAGCAGACTAACAGCAGTTGAACGCAGTGACTGCTTCCCCCCAAACTCCCTGCCATCGGCCATGCCGTCATAGTGAGTGACCTTATAGGACAGAGTGGAAATGCCCCTGTGTGTTTCTGAGAGGGCAACTCTTGATGGGAGTAGAAAGCCTTATCTTTCCCCGAGGAGAGGCTGGTGGTCTTGAACTGATGACTTTGTAGTTTGCAGTCAAATGAGTAACCTGCTACTCCACCAGAGCTCCTAGAGATTGCATCCTCTGTATAAAGGGATTTCATTATACGTTTCCCCAGTGTTCTTAAATTGATGGAGAGGGGGCTGGAGCTTTCTGGTTGTGCTTGATCAATCAAATTGTATTGGAGAGGAATTAATGAGAGGTGAATGATGGGTAAACATGATAGTGGGGCAGGAGGAAAAAAGAGAGGAAATAAATAAATAATATATTTATATATGCAAATATATATTTATATATGTATATATGAACATATGCAACAAGGAAGCAGCTGGGCTTTGGGTCTCTACTTAAGTCTTACCTCAGTTCAAGAACGGTTTGTTCTAATCATGTGGCGTTGTATGATACTCACCTCCCTGACATGATCGTTGAAGACCAAATGGGTGCATAAGCTAATGTGGTGAAGAAAGCTGATGGTGCCCAGGTATCAAGTGATAGAGTGTCGGGGGTCTTAAAGGCTTATAGTGGAACAAGCAGCAATCTAGCAGAGAAGCAATAAAGCCCACAAGAAAGAAGCACAACAACCAGTGTGATCATGAGGTGTCAAAGGGAAGAGGTATCAGAAGTTCAAAAACAAGCAACCAAGTCGCTGTGAAGGGGCGTGGATGTATGGCGACCCCAAACCCACCTGTAAGACAATTGGACAGTCGCTCTCAGAAGGGCCACACAAGGGATGATAAGTCCAGGGGGTAGTATAGTACTGATGAACCACATAACTACCCTCAAGTTCTTTAATATTTCTTCCCCTTAGTATTATGTTTTTTATTGGTTTTACCTCATTAACCATTAGATTTGCATACGTTCATGCTATAGTTAAGATCATTTGGCACATGAACGTTAAGATAGATAACCCTGCAGAAACAGTAACAGAAGGAACGGTTCCCTAAGGGTATGGGAAGAGAGGGGGCGGGAAAGGGGAAACAGGGAGCAGACAGCATTGATGACTGTATAACCCCCTCGATGGGGTCAAACCGCAGACTTGTATGTGAATGGGCACGTTAGATTGTGTAAGACATGGCACAAACAAACCCAGCAACTCAAACGGTACGACGGGAAATAAAAGGAGAGGTTCCTGGGGGCAGTAAGGGGCAGAGAGGGGATACAAGGCAGCTGATAGCAAGGCGTTCAAGAAGAAAGAAAATGTTTTGAAATTAAATGTGGTAGCAACCAGATAATACTGTTTGATTCAACTATGCAGTGTTATATCTGTAAGAGCTCCCAATAAAATTAAAAAAAAAAAAAAAAAGAGCAGTCACTACATGCCAACCACTGGGCTACTTTCTGGGGCAACAAGTTGCCCACCCTCCCAGAGCTTTGATTAAAGGCAGAAAGGAACCACGGACCCATAAGTGCTCAGATGAGCTGGTTTCAGGTAGTGACAAAGTCTGTCAACATGGGAACAAAAGGGCTTCTCTGGGGAGGGGGGCGTGTTTGTATTAAAACCACAGAGAGGAGGAGCTGCCTACGCTGTGTGAGGCAGGAGGTAAGCTCTGGAGTGCTAACCACATGGTTGGAGGTTCAAACCCACCAGACACTCCTTGGGAGAAACATGAGGCTTTCGACTCCCATAAAGACTCAGACGCCCACAGGGCTGTCCTACTCTGACCTGTGGGTACTATCGCTGGGAACGGCTCCGTAGCAGGGAGTCTGTTGTTCTGCTGGGTTGGAATCGACTCGATGGCAGTGGGTTTGCCTCTTTTGGAAGCGCACCTTCATCCAGGCCCTGGCAGACTCCACTGGCACAGAATGAGTGAAGGAACAAGTCAGTAGCACGTGGGGGGAGGATCGCAAAGAACCGCCAGATGCTGCCCAGCCAGCTCGGACTCACGGCCACTCCTTGGACTCTGTTCCACAGGGTTGTCTAGGGTTGTGTCCCCCAAAACAGATCGCCAGGCCTTTCTTCCGAGGTGCCTATGGGAGACCTTGAACCCCTTTCACTTGGTTAGCAGCCGAGTGAATGCCTTAACTATTTGTCCCACCCAGATGCTCCATCTGGAGGACAAGTGTCTCAGAAACAGGGACCAGCAGGGTAAGGGTGTGTGTGTGTGTGCGTGTGTCTGTGTGTGTGTTTCTACGTGTGGTCTGCTCTACAACAGGACTGACAATGTCCTGGGGGTGCAGGGGTGATAACGTGATAATTGTATTATATTATGTATCATAGAAGCCCTGGTGGCATAGTGATTACACATTAGGCTGCTAACCACAAGGTCAGCAGTTCAAAACCACCAGCCCCACCTCAGGAGGAAGATGAGGCTTTCTACTCCCCCAAAGAGTTACCATCTTGGAAACCCATAGGGGTAGTTCTACCTGTCCTACTGGCTTGTTATAAGTCAAAACTGAATGGTAGTGAATTTATTTATTTTGGGGGTGGTGGAATATTATATATTGAGGGCTTCTAGAAGTTTATAGAAAAGTTCCATGATCTTTTAATTCAATTTTGCACCAACTTCTAGAAAGCTTTCTTATATAACAACGATGTTACTAAAACAAACACTGCCACTGAGTCAATTCTGACTCATACCAACTCGATAGACAGATTAGAACTGCTTCTGTGGGTTCTAAGACTGTAATTCTTCAAGGGAGTAGAAAGCACATCTTTCTCCCAAGAAGTGGCTAGTAGTTTTGAACTGCTGATCTTAGAGTTAGCAGCCCAACACATAACCCACGATGCCACCAGAGATCCTCAATTGCTGTGGCCATAATCCAGGCGAGACAGGCTGAGGAAGCGCTGAGGGGCCTTGGGAATGGGCTGCACAGTGGGCATGGGGAAAGAGGGTGCCAAACAAGGTGCCAGGGTCATGTTAGAGGTTGCTGTTGGGGGTGTGCTCGGACAGCCAGGAAGCCTGCCAGCCACTGACTGCGGAAGGAAGCAAGCTGGCAGATGAGCAGCTCCCCCCAGCTTTAGCTCTGTGATGTGTGCAATGCCAAGTGCGACGTCCAGGAGCAGATGACAAGCCCAGTGCGTCTCCCCGCATGCTCCGGGAGTAAAACTGTTAGCAAGAAGAGTCAAGAGTGCGCTCATTCATTCAACAAATACTCAACTGCGCAGCGGCCGCGGCTGCTACAGGCTGGGCGCTGTGCTGGGTGCCGGTGAACCAGCACTGAACAAAAGAGGCCACAGGCCCACCCTCTGGTTGCCGGGATGCAGTAGCAATGGTTCAGGGCCTGGCTATCTGGAGAGCCTGAGGGGCTGACATGGCGTGTTCTTGACCCCAAAGGGGTGAGGTTCAGATACAGTGAGAGAAGCTATGACAAGTGCGGCTCAAAGGGGCCAGGAGGTCAGGGGCGGCCACCTCACTGACCCCACAGCAGCTGCTAAGGCACCAGGTGGGGCCTGGGCCTCTGAGTCCTTGGGAGTCGGCTCAGGTTAGATCTGACCAGCATCCAACCTGCCTGGAATCCATGATCAATTCTCACTGACCTGCTGTCCGCCCTTGGAGAAATGGCGAAGCTGTACTGTCTGAGCCAGTGCCAGCAAAGATAAAATAGCACAGCGGCAACGTAATGCTTCCAATGTGCTTTCAGACGATGCAGGGGGGCGGGGAGGGGACCCATCCCAGTGGGCTCACAAACTCATTGCTATTGTGTCGAATCCAAGACACAGTGGCCAATAAGACAGAGCACAGCAGCCTCCGTGGGTTCCCGGGCTGCAAATCTTTACCGAAGCAGAAAATCTCATCTTTCTCTGGAGAAGCAGCTGGTGGTTTCGAACCATTGAGCTTGTGGTTAGTAGCCCATCCACTCTGCCATTGGTGCTCTCTCCCCAGTGGGCTAGAGGGTCCTGAAGCCCCTGGAAAATAAACGACCTGTTTCCTTCCTTCCTGAAGCTTCTCAGAGACCCCAAGAAGCCACCTGCACCCAGAGGTCTGCATTCACTCAGTATTGGAGGTTCAGAGCCCGGCTCTGTGTTCCCTGGGCTCCGGACTTCACTAGTTAGGTGGCCTTGAGGAAATGGTCTGACTGCTTTGTGCCCTGGTTTCATGTCTATAAATTGGTTCCTCTGTGAACTCTCCAAACTGCTGTGGGGTTTAAATAAAACAGCACCGAGCATGACTGCAAACGCGCCTGGAGGAGAAATGCCTGCTCATCGTTAGCCCTGATCATTCTTGAGCATTTAGGGAGTTCTTGACCTCACCCTCCTTCCAAGACTGCCGGACGGTGGTGGCTTGGGTGTGAGTGTGATGCTGGGAGCTGTGCCACCAGCCTTTCACTTACCAGCAGAGTCACCCAGGGAGGCTGGGTGTCAGCAGAGCTTCCAGACTCAGGCAGACTAGCCAGCCATCACCCTATGGATCCCGAAGGCTGAGATAGTGCCGGAAGATGGGTTCCTGAGGTTCGAAGGTGCTCTCACGACACAGCAGCTGCAACACCTGACTGGACCCTACAGGGGGATCATGAGGATGGTGCAGGGCGGGGCATCTCATTCTGCTATAACACAAGGTTGCCTCAAGGCATCCAACTTTCTTTGAAAAGGATAACAGAAACCCCCAAACTCCAAATTCACTGCTGTCAAGTCTATGATGACTCATCGTGAACCTATAGAATGGGGTTCTGCCTCCCTGAGTTTCCAAGACTGTAACTCTTTATGGGAGTAGAAAGCCCCACTTTTCTCCTGAGGAGTAGCTGGTTGTCTTGAACTGCTGACCTTGCAGTTCACAGCCCACTGCATAATCACTTCGCCATCAAGGCTCCCAAGCACAACATGAGAAGGTAGTAAATTAAGCATTATCCTGAGCTACTCAAGGCAGGGAGCATCTCTCCAAGCATCCTTTAAAAGGGACCAGAGCAGGGTTCCTTCAGGTACTTGTTGAATGCAGGAAAGGTACTTTGCCCGCCTGGTCCTGCCTGGCTGCCGGGGCGGAGTACCCACTGAATGCCACCTGAGCTCAGCTTGGAGAAATAGCAGGCGTCCAGAGAGGCCTGGAGGCGCAGAGTTAAGTCTTGGGTTGCTACTACAAGGTCGGCAGTGCAAGCCCACTAGCAGCTTCTTGGGAGAAAGATGAGGCTGTCTGCTCCTAAAAAGTCTATGCCCCTCCCATGCTCCATGGAGCGGTTCTACTGTGTGCCACAGGACTGCTGTGATTCGAAACTGACTTGATGGCAGTGGGTTTTGGTATGGGGGTGGGGGCGGTAGGACAGGCTACTGTGCTCCCACCACACTCCATCACCCAAGCGAGCACCAGGCTCCAGGGCCCTTGCCCACCAGGGCAAAACCAACCAACCCGCCTTGGAGCGACCCAGGCCCTAGGATCTGGTGTCATTCCCCGACCCCATCCCTACCTCACACAGCCTGTGGTCTATCCCAGACGGCAGTGCTACTCTGCTCAGTGCTGAGCATCGCGTTAGCCTCTGCTTGAATTCCTCTAGTGATGGGGAGCTCACTCCCATTCCTCTGCCTCTGCTGTAACCACTAGCAGGGCTCCTGTGTACTGTGAGGGGTGTGCTGAAGGAAGGTCTGTGGGAAGGGTGTGCTTCACACCCCAAAGGCTGCGACCCTCTGCTGTAACCTCAATTATTCAATTTTGCTCAGACTTCAATCGTGTTGGAGTGGAAAATGCCCTTTCTTGTAAGACAGGGAGACTTTCAGACACTTCAAAAGGCCCTCACGCTCATGGGGAGAGTTGTGAGCGGTGGGAAAGAGCAGAGACGTGGCCAGTAGAGAGGCCTGCGGTTGGCTTTCAGAGGAGCCCTGGTGGTGTAGTGTCCACGGGCTGGGCTGATAACTGTGAGGTCAGCAGTCCGAAACCACCTGTCACTCTGTGGGAGAAAGACACTGCTTTCTACATCTGTTGAAAACTGCAGTCTCGGAAACCCACTGGGCCAGTTCTATCCTGTCCGATAAAGTCGCTAGGAGTCAGCATTGGCTGGATGGCAGACAGAGTTGCTTTGTAGCTGGTTACCTCTGGACTAGACACTGGCCTCTCTGAGCCTCAGCTTCGCCATCACATCCAGCGGCACCAGATGAAATGAGACCTGCCTGCACCGAGCGGTGGGGCTGGGCTGTGGCAGGCATTCCACATTCCTACTGTCCTCATTGACATTCCAGTTTCCCCGCCTGCTCCAGTGGGCTTTTCTTCTTCTGGCTGCTTAACCGTTCATCTCTGGACCAGGTCACCCTCCTCAACAACACACTCTCCAAATCCAGGTCTTCCCTAGAACCTCAGAGCATGAGCTCCTTTGGAAATACTGTTTGGAGCGCTCTCATCATCATTTAAGTTAACATGAGATCACACTGGAACGGAATGGAAACCCCAAAACCAAACCCACTGCATTGTCTTGATTCTGAACAGCTCCCTAGGGTTTCTGAGGCTGGGAGCAGTCAGCCTCATCTTTCTCCCAAGGAGCGGCTGGTGGGCTTGGATGGCTGACCTTGTGGTTGGCAACCCCATGTTGAACATGCTGCACAGTGGGCATGGGGAAAGAGGGTGCCAAAGAAGGGCTCCTTCTATTCTGGAGAAGCAGGAACGCTAAACCCATGGGGAGAGAGAGAGAGAGAGAGAGAGAGAGAGAGAGAGAGAGCCACCCATCAAGGATCACCTGGAAGAAGCAAGGGAAGAGGTCAGAGGGCGCAGGGTCCTGCCAACACCTGGGGTTTCCACTTCTTGCCTCCAGAATCATGAGAGAAGAAGCACTCCCTCCCAACACACACACACACACACACACACACACACACACACACACAC
>NW_022103898.1:22103531-22106250 GCF_000313985.2 Echinops telfairi
ACACACACACACACACACACACACACACACACACATTTTGGGGGAGGGAATATACTCTCCTTCTCCACTGACCTGCTTTGGTGATATCCAAAGGAGGCTTACTATACACAGTGGGCGCCGAGTACAGGTGTTTTTTTTAAATCATTTTATTGGGGGCTCATACAGCTCTTAGCACAATACACACATGCCTCCATTGTGTCAAGCACACTTGAGTACAGGCATTTGTAAAGCCGCGATCACTACCACAGCCGTCAGTAATACGAGCATCTTAGCGAGGAGCCGTGTGAACTGCCTTACACACATTAACCCGACGGAGTCCTCTCCCTTTGCACCCGAGTTCATTATTTGCACGATTCCCATGTTACAGCTGTGGAAACGGCTGCACGAAGAGGTTCCGGTTCCCCCAGGTCGTAGAACCAGGAAGAAGTAAGGCCAGGGTTTGCAGCCAGACGATCCATCTTTGGAAGTTACTCCTTGGCCGAATCACTCCACTATCTCCGAAATACCCTGAGTTCCCGAGCGAATGTAGGCAGGAACACGTCACAAAGGAAAAGACTTGCTCAACCTGACCCTTCCCCAGCTGAGTCAGGAATTCAGGGCCTTGGGATAAAGACGCGTCAGTCAGTTACGGTAACTATGTCGGGGCAGCTCCCACATCGTATCGTTGTGGTCAGGACTATTCCCAGTCCCACATGGGGGAGGATTGCACAAGAAGATGAAATTATGCGGTCTCTGACCGCACCACTCAACATGTCCGAGACAGAGCATCATTTCCTGTCCCTGCTGAGTGCGGACGAACAGCTTTCCCCCGAATCCCGGACGAGGTCCAACCCCAAGTCACCCAGAGGGCTCCACTGACTGCCCATCGTACAGAGGCGGGCAGGGAGGCCCGGGTGGGTGACCCGGCTAAGGTCTCAGAGGAGGCCCACAGAAGCCGCACACTCCTGGTCAGGCTCCTTCCTGCATCCGACACTGGTAGGTCCATCGAGTCAGCGCTGACCCAGAGTGCCTTGGGCAGCACGGAAGGACGCGCTGCCTGGCCCCAGCCAGCCTCACAATCGCGCCCATGCGCGAGCCCGTTGTAGTCACCGTGTCAAACATCTGGTTGAGGGCCTTCCTCTGTTTGCTGCCCCTCCCCTTTACGAAGCACGATGTCCTGCTCCAGGGACTGGTCTCTCCTGCCAACGACACTCCGTGACCATCGACTCCCTGAAATCCACCAGGAGACACGCACCAGGTATGTCCCTTCTATGTCCGCCACCACTCGGCCCTCTGGACCGTGCAGTCCCACGGGGCTGGAATGCCAGCCACCTGCATGAGTCAAGGAAACTGGGCAGCAGCCCCGACATTTAAAAAAAGGCCAAGTCAAAAGAAACCGATAAAACGAATGTTAATGATTTAATGCCGTATGCCCCAATAGCATCGGTTCCGTACATAATTACTATTTTTAAATTCCTTGAAACCGCGTGTCTGCTTCATGCTTTGGGCACATTTCAAGTGCATTCAGGCAGCAGTTAGTGACATCATCGATGCCAAGACTCCTGGGTTGGTTACCAGGGACAGGATTCTGTGTTACATGCTAACCTCTTGTTCTCATGCGCTCCTCCCACGTCACACATGGGTGAATTATTAGTACTACCCCATTTGTGGCGGATGAATCTAGACAGGGTAGCCATATGGGGCCAGCGGCTACCATCTTGGACAGCAAAGAGGTACAGCCGTGGTTTTCAATCCCTGTGTTAGAATCACAGGGAGAGCTCCTTAAAAGCCAGTTGCCTAGGCCCTACACACGGGGCCAGGCCTGGGAATCTGCAGTAGACCAGCAGTCCAGGGGAGGGCCATGTCCGGGGCATCTGAGACCTAGCAAGTTCAGAACCGGTGACCTGGGGATCTGCTGGGCCGAACACAGGATGGCCTGCTACCCAGGGAGGGCTCAGTGGCTCGGGCAAAGCATCGGCCTCATTAGCAAAGTCGGAACAAAAAGACTACATTCCATCACACTCAGATGAATGACTTTTAAGTATGAAAAGGAAATTCCAGAGAGATTTCAAGCAGAGGGGCCGGCTTTAGGGAACTGATAGAAGTCCGTATGAATACTAAGGAATATTTCTTCACACACACTGTGTTAAGCTTTGAAAATAAAACCTGTTGATGTTCTTCAGATGAAACAAATCCTCAATCAAGTCTCAAGCATTCACCTGCTCAGAGGGAAGTCTTTCCTAACAGACCATGGACAGTTTGGAGTGGAAGGTGCCAGTGCTGAGCTGGTAAGTGAAGGCATGAGAGTGGGGAGACATTCATTTGGAAACCTTCATGAAGTACCTTCTGTATGTCCAAGGATGGGATCCCTGGTGGTGTAGTGGCTATGTGTTGGGCTGTTAACCTTAAGGTTAGCAGTTTGAAGCCACCAGCCGCTCTGTGGGAGAAAGATGATGATTTTCACTCTCACAAAGAGTTATAGTCTCAGAAACCTACAAGGACAGTTCTTGCCCTTTCTACAGGGTCACTGTGAGTTGGCAGTTCTACCCTGTTCTGTAGGGTCACTGTGAGTTGGCAGTTCTACCTTGTTCTACAGGGTCACTGTGAGTTGGCAGTTCTACCCTGTTCTGTAGGGTCACTGTGAGTTGACAGTTCTACCCTGTTCTGTAGGGTCACTGTGAGTTGGCAGTTCTACCCTGTTCTATAGGGTCACTGTGAGTTGGCAGTTCTACCCTGTTCT
>NW_022103898.1:22106963-22112163 GCF_000313985.2 Echinops telfairi
CTGTGAGTTGGCAGTTCTACCCTGTTCTGTAGGGTCACTGTGAATTGGCAGTTCTACCTGTTCTGTAGGGTCACTGTGAGTTGGCAGTTCTACCTGTTCTACAGGGTCACTGTGAGTTGGCAGTTCTACCCTGTTCTACAGGGTCACTGTGAGTTGGCAGTTCTACCCTGTTCTACAGGGTCATGTGAGTTGGCAGTTCTACCCTGTTCTGTAGGGTCACTGTCAGTTGGCAGTTCTACCCTGTTCTGTAGGGTCACTGTGAGTTGGCAGTTCTACCCTGTTCTGTAGGGTCACTGTCAGTTGGCGTCGACTCTAGAGCAGTGAGGTTTTTTATGGGTTTGGAATGTCAGAAGTCCCGGCAAATGGCTAACATGCTCAGCTGCTCACTTCAAGGTGTGTGGTTCAAGTCCTCACCCAGAACTGATACCCTGGGAGAAAGGCCTAGAGGTCTCTTTCTGGAAACCGGTCACTGAAAACCTCTTCTCGGATACAGATGGAGCCTGTCTGCATCGGACAAAAGCTGGTTTTCTGGGAAAAGCCTGCTCTGCTCTGGAACCAACCTGAGCCAGGTCTCAAGTGACAAGCAGGTGTTGAACCAGCAGAGATGGGGGGCATGGGCAGAGGGAGAGCAAGGACATTGTCACCAGTGCTTGGTCAATGGTGGGGAAGGAGGCCAGAAGGCCAAGGTGGAGACAACAGAGCTGGTGCTGCAGAAATGGGCCGGAGCCAAAGGTCAAAGCCTTGAAGCCAGGCTAAGGCATTTGGATTTGGTCCAGCAAGTATGGAGGGGTCATAACAGCAGAAGCTGTTGTAAGGTGGCCTTGAGTCCTTTCCGACCGTAGAGACCCTATGTACAGAAGGAAACACTGCCCCGCGGACGATTGCTATGCTTGAGCCCATTGCTGCAGCCATTGGTCAATTCGCCTCACTCGGGTGGGGGTGGGGTGCTTTCTTTTCCTGCGGGCCCTCTCCTTTGCTAAGCATTATGTCCTTCTCCCGAGATGCTCCCTCCTGACACCATGCCCAGAGTACATGGGACGAACTTTCCCCAGCCTTGCATCGAAGGAGCATCCTGGCTGTACTTCTTTTCCAAGACAGATTTGTTTGTTTTTCTGGAAGCCATGGTCCTAGTATTCTTCACCAACATCAGCATGTAGAGGCATCGATGGCTCTTAGGGCTGTCTTACCCATCGTCCAGCTTTCTGATGCACATGAAGAGATTGAACGTATCACAAGGAGTTTTTGACCCGACTTCCCGGGTGTTGGTTGTGGGTGTAAGTAAATGGAACCCTGAGAACGCCGACCTTTTCTTCAGTTGCCATGATGTCGCTTCTTGGTCCAGCTGGTAGGACTTCTGGTTTCTTTGTGTTGTGGCGTGACCCCCAGGAAAGGTTGTAATCATCCGTTTCACGTGCTCGGCACTGTCGGCAAGCAGGTGCACACCGCAGGCTGTTCTTGTCTTGGTCCAATCATGCTGCCGCTCTCTTCTTGCTCAGCAAGCAAAAGGACTAAGTCTGGTGAGAGGCTACAACACTGACCCGCACCTTTCCTGCTTTTAAACCAGGAGGCATCCTCTTGTTCTGTACGAAGGACTGCCTCTTGGTCCACGAAAAGGTGCCCGGGAGCATGGGTACTAACCGTCGTGACAAGGATGCGTATAGCACGGAGGAGTCAATGGATTGATAGGTAATTGCACGAAATGAATCTAAAAAAGTCACTGTGATGACTCATAGTGACTTTATAGAGCAGGGTAGAACAGCCCCCTTTGAGTTTCTGAGACTGTAACTGTTTACAAGAGTAGAAAGCCCCATCTTTCTCCTGATTTGCAGCTGGTGGTTTAGAACTGCCGACCTTGTGGATGGAAACTTAACACGTAACCACCACGCCACCATGGAGAGATGGAAACTAAAGCCCGGAGGTCAGTGAGGATGTGTGGGCAGTGGGTCCAGGGAAGAGGTGGGTCATGTGGCTTAGATCAAGTGCTGATGGTGGATGGAAATGATGGCAGACGGGAAATTTGCTTTTTCAAATGACCCCAGGGAAGAGAAGCCAAGACAAGGTGGATTTGCTGTCGGGAATGACCTTTGCCTCAGCGGAGGCTGGGGGAGCTGTGCTAAAGGCTGAATGGCTACAGGGAAGGAGAGGAGAGGCCTCTGAGGCCAGGAGCTGTGAAAGACCCCCAGAAGAGAAGATGCTAAACCCTGAGAGATGCAAAGTGTTCCTTTTCAGGGACACTTCTGTACCAGTTCCTTGTTTTGTTGTTTTGCAGGTGGGTTACCCAGTAATTAGTAAAAAATGCAAAAGATCTGCCAACATCCAGTGGTGGGGAAGACACAGGGAAAGAGGAGCCCTCATCCATGCCGGTGGGAACCTTGGATGTGTGAGAGGGAGTGAGCGTGTGTGCGCACGTGCATGTATGCAGGGATGCCTACCTAGGGAAATTCCTAGATGTGGACATGTACCAGGATGTTCAAATCACTGTGTGTAAGTCCAAAAAGAAAACAATTAAAATGGCCTATGTATCTATCTATAGGGAGATGGACCAATAAAGTGTGATGTCGTTCTGTACGGGAGAACTTTGGTGGTGCCATGGTTAAGCGCTCAGCTGATAACCAAGAGGCCCCTGGTCGCTCCAGGGCGGGAAGGAACTAGAAATCTGCTAGGAGGCCCCGTGGGGCCCTTCGACTCTGCCCCACAGGGTCACTCTGAGTCAGAATGGGCTCCAGGCCACAAAACAGGAGGTTCCCACAGGATTCTAGGGTCCCCGTGGGTACACTCAGAGTGACTGCTCAGGCAGAATGAACACATTTCCTGTTCCCCCTCTCTCAGCCCTGCCAAAAGGGGGTGGGCTGGCCCATGGTTTATTTACACAAGGTCCTCTTTATACATCAGCCTCCAATAACGCTATTCATTTGGTCGGCTCCTCCAGACCCACCCCACGGCGCCCGGAGGCCTGGGGCCATGACTTCACCGTGGCGCGTCACCGCCGAGTCACCTGGGCCCGTGGCGGCCCTGTGCACACAAGAAAGGGGATTGTGTCTGCCGCGCCGGCATCCTGGGCTTCTTCCCCCATCCTGGCCAGGAGCAGCTCTGTGGCCACAGAATGAAAAACCCATTTCATCAAAAGTTACAGCCCCCCGGGGGCTGGAAAACCTACTCTTAGCACTCCCTCCGAAATACGATAGAGGCCCTCACAGCTATTCCCACGGGGACTTTATCGTTATGCCTGCGGGGTTCCGCACCGAGTAGGTGCTCGGGATATGCTTGTTCGTGAGTAGAAACACAACTCTACACACACACACACACACACACACACACACACACTTTTTCACACACAAAATATCTTTTATTTGCTTCATCCTTTGGCAGATGAGGAAAATATGTTACAAAATACATCGTACAGAGGACAGCTCACGGTCCACGCTACGAAGAACACAATTCCACAGCCCAGCCAGGGCTGGTGCCAAGTCCAGAGCGAGGCCACAGGGGCCTTGAGAACCAGACCTTGGCTCCCTGCAGTGACTTCTCCCCTCTGTGCCGTCCTCAGCGTGTGTGGCTGGTGTTAGGTGCCATCCAGTCCGTTTTGGACCATAGCGGCCCTCCCACAGCAGAAAGAAACACTGCCCGGTCCTGCGCACCCACCACGGTTCCTAAGCCCGAGGGCAGGGCTGCAGCCACGTGCCAGTCCATCTTGCCTAGGGCCTTCCTCTCCGCTGCCCCTCTGCCTCACCACACACGAGGGCCTTCCTTCTCCAGGGACAGGTCTCTCTTGACACGCCCAAAGTATGAGAGGAGCAACACACACACACCTTTGAGACCCGTGTTTTCCTGAGTGTCATGGGTAATTCTGTACATCAGCTTGGCTACTGCTGCGAGTGTATGCTGTGCACACGACGAAAGTTTACAGTCAGTTGGCTGTAACGAAGTGAGATTGGCCTTCATCATTTGGGTGGGACTTAGCCAATCAGTTGAAGGCTTTACGAGAACCAACTGGAAAAGGAATTTGGCCTCAAGATTGTAATGTGAACATCTGACAGGAGTTTCTTGCTTCTAGATTTTGGACTTGGCCAGCCCCCCAAATGTGTGAGAGCCAATTCCTAACATCATCAGTCGCTCTCTGGAGTGACACACACACACACACACACACACACACACACACACACACAATTTCAACTCATAGCGACCCTGTAGATCTTTCTCCCCCAGGACAGCTGATGAGTTTGAACTCAATACTTAGCCCCCTGTGCCACCCGGGTTCAGCGCTCTGCCCCTGTAAAGATGTACAGCCTCAGAAACCCACAGAGGCAGTTCTACCAGGTCCTGTAGGGTCACTGTGATTTGGAATTGATTTGATGGCAGTGAGATACAAGGTCTTTATAGATAAGGGGGAATTAACTCAAATGGCAGTTTTTGTTCATGTTTCTCACTGATAGCCTTCCTATTGGTCAGTTTCTCTTGTGAACACTGATAAAATGTGGTTTTTTCCTTTGCGGGGTTGTGTGACCTAGTGGTTAAAGATGCTGGTTCTGGAGTTAATTTACCTAAACACACACACACACACACACACACACACACACACACACACTCCAAACCTCTCTCTGTTTCAATACTTCACTCCTTAAATCCTGTCACCACAATAGCCAGTACCTAGGAGGCATCTGGTGAGTGGTAGCAATTTCCACCCTGACTCATGGCCAGGCTGGTGGGCAAACAAGACGGTGTCCATTTCACAGATGGGGAAGCTGAGGCTGCCAGAAGGCGGTTACTCGTTCCAGGGCCTACGTGTCCCTGGGAAATGGCAATGCCAGGACGTGAGGGTGGCTCACCCAGGTCCACGGAGCTCCGTGGGACTCCTTGCTGCTACAAGCGCCGTCCTGCTGACTAACCGGTCCTGTCCAGCCTCGAGTCGGGCGGCTCCATTTCCCACTTAGCGAGGGTCTGGTGGGAAAGTCCTTGGCCAACTGGACGCTGGCCGACGCAGAGAGCTCCCATGCCTACCTCCAGGCCGAGGACTACGGAGAGGGTGAGACGTTCAGATGCACAAAGAAGGTCAGATGGCGGGATCTCCCACGGGCTGCAGCAGTCCCTGCCTCACACCCAGAAGTGGAGCCGAGAGCCCACAGCCCAGCCCCAGCACGGCCTCTGGACCCCGGGAGCTCCCAGGACTTCCATCACACCCTCTCTTCAGTTCACGCACGCG
>NW_022103898.1:22112298-22121550 GCF_000313985.2 Echinops telfairi
ACACACACACACACACACACACACACACACACACACTGTGAGCTGACTGCCACCCACGTTGCATGCCGCGTTGCATGCCGCTGAGTCGGTGCCAACGCACAGCGGCGCCTCTGGGCACAACAGCACGAACCACTGCCTGATCCGGCGCCACCCTCGCCATCGTTCCTGTGCTTGAGCCCGCTGTTGAAGCCGCGTGGCAATCAGCCCCTGCAGGGCCTTCCTCTTTCTCGGTGCCCCTCCACGTGACTCAGTAGGGTGGCCTTCTCCGGGGACTGGTCTCTGCTGACAATATGTCCAACTACGCGACGAAGTCTCCTTGCCATCCCTGCCTCTAAGGAACATTCTGGCCGCACTGTTTCCGAGCTAGATGTGTTTGGTCTTTTGACGGTCCATGACACGTTCAATTGCCTTCGCCAGCACCAACGTTCAGATGCTCGACGCTTCTTCGATCTTCCTTACTCAATGCTGACCTCTGACGTGCACAGGAGGTGATGGGAAATACCATGGCATGGGTCCCGAGCTCCTTAGTCCTCCGAGCGACATCCTTGCTTCCAGCAGTTTAAAGCGGTCTTGTGCAGCAGCCATCACCAGTGCAAAGAGGCTGACCCACAGGGACCATATATAGCGCAGGGAAGAGCTGCCGATGTGGGTTTCCCAAACAGTGACTCCTTAGACGGGTGGAAAGACTCCTCTTTCCCCACAAGGAGTGGCTGGTGGTTAACAGCCCCGTGCATAGCTCACTGCGCTACCAGGGAGCATCTGAGGCACCTTTAGGTGGGCTATCCCGACCTTACAGCTAGTAGACCAGCACTGAACTATCTGTGTCACCCTTTTCATGAAATCAGGGTCTTGGTGCACCTGGTAATTTGGTCTCCCTAATACTCTTTTAAAAACAAACACGTAAGTAACTCTTAAGATACAGCCAATCGGCTGCCTGCCAGTTTGTTGTCTTCTGGTGGCTTGCCTGCTGCGGTGAGGCTGGGAGCTATGCCACCGGCATTTCAACAACCAGCAGGGTCACCCTGGTGGACAGAGTCCAGCGGTGCTTCCGGATTGAGGCAGACTAGGAAGAAAGAGTGAACAAACAGCCTTTGGAGAAAGACAACCAGAGTGTTCCCTAGAAGCAAGGAGAACAGGACCTATCAACTGTGTGCCTGCCATCAGGAGGGACCAATCCCTTTCAAGGGACTTCATGATTGCTACAGCAGAGGGGAGCCGCTCAGGAGAGGCACCGACGCCAACACGCGCTTCAGTGATCTCGTACAGACCAGTGGCCGTGAAGACGGAGGACTGGGCAGGGCTTCGGTCTGCAGAGCATTGCGTGGGGAGAACTTGCAGCGGGCTGACAGCCACTGGCCACAAAAGCCTTCCATGCCGTAACTGCTGTGGTTTTTCCCAACAGGCAAAGGCCCCTCCCTCCCGGATGCTGGCCAAGCATGGTCCCGACGTGCCGTGATTACCAGACAGCCTACTACGGGGGTCTTCGTTTCTTTGACCTGCCTGGGGTTCTTGTCCTTTTTTCCTTTCTGAACATTGTATGGATGGTGGTTTGATGGGGCCTTGGTGACGTGGGGCTGTTCGCTGCAAGGCTGAGGCGCTGGGAAACCACCAGCCTGTCCGAGGAGGAATGGCAGGTCTTTCTCCCCCCGTGAGGGGTTCCAGAGGCGGATCTGCCCTGTCCTAGAGGGTCGCTAGGAGTGGCTTCCACTGGACGACGGTGACAGAGAAAGAGAGCCAGCGAGATGGTGGTTTGGGTGTCAGTTGACAGGATACCTCGGTTTCCCGTTCACTCTTCGCTTCCTGACGTTGCTTGCAAGCCTGCCCATCACAGCAACACTCTAACCGCTTCCTGGGTTCCCCAAACCCATCCACCCATCTTCCCTTTGTTTCCGGGTCAGTGCTCCCCTTTGAGCCGCCTGTCTTTATTTTCTCCATCTTCTTTCTCACACCTGTCTTTATTTTCTCCATCTTCTTTCTCACGCCTGTCTTTATTTTCTCCATCTTCTTTCTCACACCTGTCTTTATTTTCTCCATCTTCTTTCTCACGCCTGTCTTTATTTTCCCCATCTTCTTTCTCACACCTGTCTTTATTTTCTCCATCTTCTTTCTCACGCCTGTCTTTATTTTCTCCATCTTCTTTCTCACGTCCTTCCCTCCTTCTTCCTTTGAGGCTTGTGTGTGTGCGTGGCACCAAAGAAGGGACGTCAGTCCATCCGCTTCCTCTGTCTGCTCTTGGCCTGGCCTGGCCGTGCAGGTTCGAAAGCACCCATGTGCACACGCGCTGGCGTCAGAAGCCAGCTTTTATTCCTACCCATTGAGGGCACAGTAAATGAAGGCAACTTCAAAACCACAGGAAGGGAAAGAGCAGTTGGGTCCATGGGAGCGAGCCTCCGAATGCCAGGAACAGAAAGGACGTGCAAATCCCCGAGGCCTGTGCGTCCAGGCTCTCCGATGCCGCGCTGCCAGTCAATTCCCCTGCATGAAAAAGCTATTAACCGGATTCTCACCTTATTTAGAGGGACCCTGTTATTGTAATGAAAACGAAACCTTGCTGGCTCTTTCTCCTCGATTCTTTCTAAGCCCCATTGATTTCCTGCATTACGCGAGAACAATTTATATTTCAATCTCCCCCCTGGGCTGGCTCACCGGGCAGGGGCAAAGACAATGAGGACTAGGAGGCAGAATAAAAACGCTCTCAAGCACCCCCCGCAAATGCATCTGGCTCCGCAGGCAGAATCAACCCAGCTTTGACCTAAACTGTGATGTTTGAAAACGGGTTTAAAGAAGAAGCATGCACTGGCAGTTTGTGAAAGAGGGGTGTGTGTGTGTGTGTGTGTGTGTGTGTGTGTGTGTGTGTGTGTGTGTGTGTAAGAGAGAGAGAGAGAGAGAGACCAGTGGAGGGCTCGCAGGGGCAGGGGCAGGGTGGGGGAGGGTGTGGTGAGAGGGAGGGTTGGGTTTTCTGCCAGGATTTGTCAGGTGGCACCTGCAGCTTCTCTTTTCCCGAGGACGGGTCTTCACGGGCCTGGCCTCTAGGCGTGCAGCTCTGGGTTCAAGTGGAGGTGTGTAGCCTCTCCTGCCCAGCCTCTCACCTTGCGCAGGTACCCCGACTGTCGTGGGCACCACAGGAGCCCAGCACCCAGCACAGTGCCCAGCACGGAGAAAGCTAAACTGGAAGGGAATCCCCCAAACCAAACTCACTGCCACGGAGTCGATTCCAACGCGGAGACCCAATGCGGCAGTGTCAACCTGCGGCACCTGTGGGTTTCTGAGATGGCAACTCTTTACCGGAGTAGAAAGCCTGCTCTTTCTCCCTCGGAACAGCTGGTGGTTTCGAACTGCTGACACTGCCGTTAGCAGCCGCTGTTAGCAGCCCAATGCATAACCACTACGTGACCAGGGCTCCAGTAAAAAGCCCAATCTCACTGCCATCAGCCAATGCTGACTCATAGCGACCTCCTGTAGGTTTCCAAGATGGTAACTGTTTACGGGAGTGGGAAGACCCAGTTTCCTCCCTCAGAGCGGCTGGTGGATTTGAAGTGCTGACCTTGCAGATCTCAGACCAACACGTAGCCACCAAGCAACCAGGGATCCTAGTAAAAAAAGTCAGTTGGTATTAGTTATCACCCGCCACCCAAACTGTCCAATATGGTGGTAGCTTGCTCACTCCTGTGATGATAGAAACGATGCTACCAACTACGTCAAATGCCCATTGTGAGCAGGTTCCAAGGAGCTTCCAGGCTGAGACAGACTAGGAAGAAAGGCCAGGCAATCCACTCCTGAGACGAAGCCAACGAAAACAACACAGCTCACAACAGAACACGCCCAACTCATTTGTGTAGGCCATGTCACCGGGTGCGATCAATCACTGGAGGAAGACAACCCGCTTGGTGAAGCTCTGGGCAGGGCCTGTGAGGGCAAGGGTGCACGGACCTCCTCCAGTGGTGAGATGGGCTGGCACAGTAGCTGCCCTGAGAGGCTGGGAGTCTTTTTCTCTTGTCTGTAAATTCTACGCTACAACATGAGCTTAGGGGCTTTGCCAGTTTCGTTATATGTTATTGTGGTTAGGGTCCATGGAGCCCACTCTGAGTCTACTCATGGTGATCCTGTGCATACTAATACCAACTCCTTCCTGGACCTGCCCCATCCTCACCACTGCTGCTATGTTTGACCCCCGTGGGTAGCCACTGTGTCAGTCCATCTCCTTGCCAGTCTGCCTCTTGTCCTCTGCCCCTCAAATTTACCAAGCATGATGTGCTTCTCCGGGGACCGGCATTCCCTGCTCACAAGTTCCAAGTGCAGGGGATGAAGTCTTGCCACCCTCGCTGACAAGGAGCAGTCTGGTGGCCCCTCTTCCAAGACAGATGTTTGCTGTTCTGGACATCTAGGGTACTTTTCTGGAACAGAGGGACCTCAGTTGTGGAATGGCTCTGAGAATGAACTGTCCACTACTCGAACCTCAAAGTTTGAGAACTATCTGCTCACTGTCCTTCACTTCACTCGATAGTCGAACCAAAAAGCCAACTTTTAAAAAGCTGTAGGGCCGAGAGTGAGTCACGTGGTGCAATTTCCCACGGACACAACAGGGTCACGCTCCAGTGTAAGCAGTACTCTTGCTCAGACAATATCTAGTGCTTGTATTAGTGAGCCAGATATTCGCCATTGTGCTTTGGTGGGGGGGGCTGGCTGTATCTGAGTAAAATAGCATACCCATGGCTCCCAAGAAAGTGAGTGGTGCCAGCAGCGAAGCTAAGAAAAGTGCGGGAACCGAGACAGAGAGAGGTCTTTGAGAAATCTGAATCCGGGCGCCGCTTGTCTGATTTGGCGGCTGAATACAACATGGCTAAGTCGATGTTATCAACATTTCTGAAGAAATTTAAAAAAGTGATTAAAATGGCTCACGTACTGAAAGGTGTGAAAGCGTAAACCATGAAACGAAGAGCCTAGACCATCAGAGAGGGTGAAGACTTTCTGCTAATGCGGATCAACCAGAAACAACTCGATGGCCCAGCGTGTCCCAGACAGTGATCTGCAAGAAGGCTAAAAGCCTCCTGGGAAAAACGAGTTTCTAAAGTGTACTTCTGGGGCCTCAGGACCAATTATTTGGCCTCCTATTATTTCTTATGGGAAAAAATAGGTTCCGTTCTCCAACTTTTGGAACATGAATTGGAATGATTTGAGTTCACTGTTTATGGCTGTAGCTCAATGTATAGTTAACGAGCCCCGGCTAACAACCCCTGCTTGTTTGCTTCATTCCGGTTTGTTATGAGGGTAAAGAACACCCTCAAGAGCCTTCAACACCTCGTTTTTATATATAGGTCTGAAAATTATCCTGAAAATATTTTCAGTGTGTGCCTTGATGTTGACATTCATTCATGAGAGGAGGAAGCCCTGGTGGAGTCATGGGGTATGAATTGGGCTGCTAACCACAAGGTCGAGAGTTCAAAACCTCCAGCTGCTCGGAGGAGAAAGAGGAGGCTTTCTACTCGCAGAAAGGGTTTCGGTGTCGGAAGCCTATCAGGGCCGTCCTGCTCCGTCCTACAGGGTGGAGGTGAGTCAGAATCAACTGGCTGGCAGCGGGTTTAGTTTCGTGTTTTTTCAATCAGGGCTTGGTTTTAGTGGGTTTTTTGGTTTTGTATTGTTTTTAAATCAGGGTTCTAATTCACACACACACACACACACACACACACACACACACACACACGGCTGGCTGAGGCAAGTTCTCTCGGTACTACATTACATGAGCGGGCCTTCAGAAAAGAAGGCCAATCGAAACAGTGGCTTCGGAGGGGGATCTGGTGGGCGGGTTACATTCAAGGCTGAGAGGCCTGCTTAGAAGGTCATGGTGCCTCCTGGACTTAGCGTGGAAATCTCGAGAGAGTTTCTCAAAGGACACGGGACAATCACAGGCACTCGTTAGGAAGAAGCTTTGAGAAAATGGAAAGCTGCCAGGACGAGGAAAAGGCCAGGGAGTTGGCACTGGGAAAGCGCTTCCCAGCTCGATTCCGCGCCTGCTCCTTCTTCAGCGGGAGCGAGGGCCGTGAGAATTTCCGTGGAAACCTTCCTCCAACCACCTCCAGCAGCGGCCTTGCCCCTTCAGATGTCTCTTTGTTCCCCGACTCAAAGAACATGGAAAAGGAACGCGGTCTGATTCCCTCAGGGACGCTAACACTTTGGTTTTGCTGCGGTGTAAGCATTGCTTTCAGAAGCGTACAGACCTAGGTGGAGGGTAGATTAAGAAACAATCGTTTCACAGTTCGCTGTTTTTTGTTTAATCAAGGTTTCTGTGGTTTCCTAGCAGTACTTTTTGACTTAAGTCTCTGGCAAACGTACCTGATCAGAAGATGCAAGCACCCTCTATTAGAGAGGATTCCTATTGCTCCTGTTATTGTTCCTGGTCAAGGTCTCTTTGCCTCAGTTTACCCATCTATACAATGGAGATAATGGCACGGCCCGCCAGGCAAGGTTGTTTTGAGCATTAAACTGGTCAATAGGTACCCGAAGGACTTGGCAGACTGTGATCAAGGGTGTGGGAGCTACATAACCTGGTGCCAACTTGTGAAGGGGTGGGGTCCAGCCTGTCAATCAGGTCACAGCTGGATGACCTCATTGAGGAGGCGCGAAGGAGCTAAATAGCTGAATGGAGGTCAGACCCACACTCGTTCTCTGCTTGTCTCCCTGCGAGACAGTCCTGTTGACAAGCCAGATGGAGCTAAGCTGATGGAGCCAGAGCCCTGGAGCTGGAGGAGCCATGTGGAAACCCACACCAGCGCTGAGATGCTTCCACCACCACTGGATCCACAAGACTTTCCACCCACTGGCCTGTGATCTTTCTGCATTTGGTGTCACTGCATGGCTGCGTGAGTCTAAAAAAGAATGTATAGACTAGTATCGACATATGGGGAAAGATCAAATATAGGCACTGAATCTGGACTGGGTTAGCATGTTTTCTTAAGGTACAACTGCTCTTCGATATAAAGTTCTCTCTCACACACATAGGAGTTTCTATGAATTTAGCCCACCCGGCCGAACACAAAGGACCAGCACCAGAGCTCCAGAGATCTGCCTGAACGGACTTTTCCAGCAAGAAATTTCCTCCTTGTAGTTCAAACCGAACGGGATTGTGGTCATGAGGAGCTGGAATCGGGAACCCCTGCAGCATAGTGGCTTAAGCATGGGGCTGCTAACTGAGACGCAAGCAGTGTGAACCCACCAGCCATTCCTTGGGAGACAGTCAAGGCTTTCTACTCCCATAATGATTGACAGCCTTGGACCCCCACGGGGACAGCTCTGCTCTGTCCTATAGGGTCGCTGTGAGTCAGAATTGCCCCTACGGCAGCGAGTGAGGAGAGTCAGAATCAACCAACCCTTTGGCAGTGAGCTGGGTTTTAAAGAAGTGCGTGCACATTATTTGAAAGTGCATGGACGGGAGCAGCAGGTTTCTAGAGCCTGGGGCTCTAACAGCATGTGTAAGGAGTCCAATCCAATTAATTAGCACAGCCTCGTGTTTCTGAGAATCATAAGGTCCATCTGATACCACTTAGAAAATGACGCACAGAAAGCACAAGCACCCTGTTGCCAAATTCAAACATGTGCGCCGACACGGCCTCACTCACACATTCACACTCGGCCCGGCGGAGAGGAGCAGACACAGGACGGAACTCCACGCACCGCCCAATGCCATGAAACGGGATCAAACCTAGATCTGGAATGCACCCGGCCGTTCAGATCCCAGAAGACTGCCTTAGCCCACTGCCCGAAGAGAGGCTGTGCGTGCGGCGAACATCTGAAACTGCAAAAGAAAGTAAAGTATTTCTTTGGAGCTAGGTGGACCCTCCCAGGACCGAAAAACAAAACAAAGCCACGCCAATTTCTTTCAAAGGGCTCTTGAGCTGATTGTGAGATCCACCTTCCTGTCTCAAGAAGCCCTCGTAGTGTAGTCCGTTACTTACTGGGCTGCAAGCCACAAGGTCAGCAGTTCGAAACCACCAGCCACTCTGAGGGGAAAAGATGAGGCTTTCTAGTCCCATCAAAAGTTACGGCTTCGGAAGCTCCCAGGGCAGTTGTACCCTGTCCTATAAAGTCAGTGTGAGTTGGACTTGACTCGTGGCCGTGAGTTTGGTGTGGTCTCCCGTCTCCAGGCAGAGTTCCTGTTCAGATTCCCCAAATCGTCTGAAGACCACCTCTGTGCACCTTGCTTTCCAGCTGTGGCTTTGGGTGGGTTCCTCAGCCGTTTGGCCTCAGCTTCTTTCGTGGTGAAGTGAGGACGGTCACCTGTTGTGACCGTGGGGCGGCTGCCAAGTCGCGGTGACCCGCGTGTATGACAGAGTGGAAATGCTCCATAAGATTTTTGTTGGAAATCTACTCAGCATGCTAGCTGGAGACCCACAGCGACACCTTCAGTGGCGCCCTCTGTGGTAAAGCGTGGCTGCTCTACGTGTAGCACAGGCCCCGTGGCTTCGATGAACACAAGTCCATAGACCTCACTCGCGGCTTGAGGACCTGATTCTGCCCAAAGGGACCTGAGGGGATGGGAAGCCTCACTGCACTTCCTTCAAACTGGACCCAAGAACCACCAGAAGGGAACGTGTTGTCTGACCCCTGGCTCTTCCTGGGTCTGTTTTCCAAGCAGATCCCCCTTCCAGAGAACACCCTGGAGAATGTGACTCACCAGTCGGGCCTCCATGGATGGACAAAGGGTCAGCCTTATGCCAATTGGCTCAGAAAGTAGGACAAAGACCCATGGGTTGGGTGACAACAGGAAGCAAGATGACAAGCCATGTGACGCTGGCTGAGGACCAGAAGCTGAGAAGACACAAGGTCCTTCCTCAACAGCCACGGAGCCGAGAAAGCCTTCCCCCGGAGCCGGCACCCTGGGTTTCGACTTCAACTTTCCTAAGTCCCCAGGGAAAGCAACCATCAACCAACAACCAGGTCTCACCTGGATGAGCAGGAAACAGCAACTGTGGTCTCTTCGAGCATGGCTGCCCCACAGTCTGGCATGTGGGGACAAGCAGCCACGCCTGGTGTGTGGCTTCTTTCGCTCTCCAGGCAGGAATTTCTAGGACCGCCAGGACACAAGAGTATCTGCCTGGAACATCCCCCAATTATAAGGTGACCAGATTTTAACATTGGTAAAGCGGGACACCATTGATAAAACTCATATCCTGGCGAAATAGCCACATGGCAGCCGAAAACCCTATACCCTAGCTTGTCGTGCATTCTTCGTAAAAATTGGGACTTTTTTAAAATGCC
>NW_022103898.1:22121650-22153040 GCF_000313985.2 Echinops telfairi
AGGGACGTCTGGTCACCTTACCCAACTAGCACGAGAACAAACAGCTCAGCTGCTAACAGAAAGTGTGGCAGGAGAGAGGGAGCGGGCTGGCCATGCTGGCCATGCGCTTTTATAAAACCCGACAGGAATCATCATGGGCCACTCCCCATGGTCTCTGACATTTCTTGCTCACAGTAGTCCTGAAAGCAGGTAGTCTACCAAAGTCAGCGCTTCCCAAAGTGGGTGATACCGTCCCCTGGGTGGGAGCACTACACCGATGCAGGGGGGCTGCAAAAACAGATACCTACACTTTATCCTTGACTATGGGCTATGCTACCACATTTTTTCATTGCTGGGGGGCAGCGAGGGTTTTTTTGGTTGAAAAGAGGGGTGGTAGGCCAAATAAGAGTGAGAACCTATGATCTAGGTCAGGCTTCCGCAAAATACGGCCCGCAGAGGACATTTATCCGGCCCACGGAGTGTTTTTGCCCCATTTGTTTTTCTACTTCAAAATAAGATATGTGCAGTGTGCATAGGAATTTGTTCATAGATTTTTTAAAAACCATAGTCCGGCCCTCCAACGGCTCTGAGGGACAGTGAACTGCACCCCCCGACCCCACCCCATCTAGGTGATAGAAATGAAGCTCCCCAAGGCCAAGAGACTTGCCTGAGGTCACAAAGCTGCTAAGTATTTGAATCCCTGGTCTCCCCCAAGCGTACATATCCTGCTTTAATGATGTTCACTTAAAACATGGAAAAGGATGTTAAAAATGTAACACTAGGAAATTAATTACAGCTTAGTCCCCCCCCCAATAAAAAGCAATTCTAAGTAACGTGAGATGAGCAGATGGATTAAGAGTCATAAAACACATTTAGGTTTCTCGGACCAAAGTACTTAATTTGCTTATGTAGTGCATAACTATCAGGGGATAGACAAGCAGAATTCCTAGCCAAACTGAATAAAAAGTGTGTAGTAACCCAGCACCTCGGCCTTCTCAGGAAGTTGTGCATTGAGATTTCGCTGGGTCCTGCATTGCAAGCTTCTAGAGCAATAAGATGGATGAGGTTTTGCAGGTTTATTTCAGCATAAATTAATGCTAACCATCTGGATGGATAAGATAACCAAATAGCCATAAAATCTTGGCAATCTCCACTCAAGATAGATTGCTTGGGAGCTGATAGGTGGGGGGTGGAGGCGGGGTGGGGGAGGAGATCCAGGCAGAGTTTACTGGAGGAATTCCAAAGCGATCTTCGCGGCCTTGACTGATCTTTCTCTGACTCCTGCACTCTCATCCTAATGCACGGGCGGTGTGGGGATTACAGGCAGTCTTTGGAGAGAGGAGGTTACACAGATAATAATTACTTACAGCTGCACTGCATCTTGACTTAACCAAATGTCCAGCTTTTATTTGGAGATTCCTGATTTCCCTTGGGAATCAGAAGGGCAGGCCAGGGCATATCATTGTCTTTTGATAGTGGGCTCCCAGTGGTTTTAGGCTGAGAAGTTCTGCCATTCAAGACTAATCCTCTTTCCCTTCACCCATGTTGATCTATTAGTCCATCTATATGCCACTCACGGTCCAGTCACCCACCCAACCACCTACTCATCCATCCATCCACCCATCCATACTCACCAAGCCACGCATCTAGCTATCTAATCCTTAGCCACCCATCAATCCAACAACTCACCCCCTCATTCATCATCTATTTGTAGGTCATGCACTACCCACCCACCCACCCATCCATCCATCCATCCATGCATCTACTCACCCATCCATCTAGCCACATACCATGCACTACCCACCCATCCCTTTACATGTCCTACCAAACCCCATTTACTCTGGTAAGCCTTCCTAACAGAAAGGGTGGAGTCATACCCATGTATCTGGGTGAAGTCTTGCACGAGATGTCCTTCCTTGTCAGTCATGCCATCAGCTTGGGGAGTTGGGGCTCTGGTGCTGTGCATGTTAGAGTAAAGAACTAGCCACTATGAGAACATTTTCCCACCTCTCTCCCCTGGTTGGACGCCAGGTCTCTCCAGCTCAAATGACTTGTTAACAAATGTTAGCATGCATGGTAAAAGGCTAGTGGAAATTAAACCCAGAAGTGCATATCCAATAGATATCTCATAGATGTGAATGTAGCATGCGACTCACACACATTCAATCATTCAACAAATAGCTATTAACACCTGCTAACTGCCCAGCAAGAACAGTTTTCCTCAGGGTGGGGCTGTTTCGTGTTTTTTGTACTCCACTGAGAAACATACACGGGAAGGGGTCGCTTTTGAGAGGCAATGAAGAGCTGGTGCTTCATCCACCTGACTTCCTTTTATGCTCACAACAGCTGGGTAGGGCAGGCAAGGTAGACACGGGCTTACAGATGCTTACTCACTAATCTGTCATGAACAAGCTCACACTTTGGCTCTGCATGGAAGATTCTGTGTTTAGGGAGGGCTGCCATCTGTCTCCCTCCCAGCCCCACAGCACCTTCCTACAGAATTAAAACCCTTTCTACAGTTGCAATCTCTGCTGGGCGGGAGTGCCCAGGGAAGCCAGGTAAACACAAGCTTGCCTGTGCTTACTTCCTGATTGGTGGTGAACCATTTTCATGTTTTTCACCATGTGTTGTTGTTATTATTATTATTATTATTTAGTGTCATTAATGGTCCCAATTAACATCTTAGATCTTGTGTACTGAAGCTAGTTAACCCAGGCTCCTCCCATTCACGTAACTAGGAGGAAAATCCACTACCATCAGACTCACAGCGATCTTATCTAGGGTTTCCGAGGCTATAAATCTTTATGGGAACAGACAGCCTCATATTTCTTCTCCTGAGGAGCAAATGGTAGATCTGAACTGCTGATCTTGTGGTTATCAGCCCAGCGCCTAACCCATGGTGCCACCAAGGAGCCACATAGTTACACAATGGAATAGTATTTGGCCATCAAAAGGAAGTAAATACTGATGCCTGCTAAATGAATGAATGTGGCGGTGAGCCGCCCAGTGCCTAATCCACAGCGCCACCAGGGCTCCTAGGAGAAAACAAACCCCCCAATCATTCCACTGGAGAAAGATGAGGCTGTCTGCTCCCGTAGAGGCTTCTGGTCTCAGAAACCCTCAGAGCAACTCTACTCTGTCTTCTAGGGTCTTTGGATTCAACTCAGTGGAAGCGGGTTGGGGTCTTTGGTTTTATTACTGCTGGTGCTGCTGCATACATGTGTATGTTTAACGTGTGACAAGTCATTAACTCCAGAAAACAAGTCCTTAACTCCAGAAAACTGAGTTTTAGAGCGACTGCATGGCTTGCCCAGGTATGATGAAGTGAAATGGTTTAAATATGGCTCTTGTCTATCAAAAATAATTGGGTGGGACCATGCAAATAAGGCGTTTGGGACGCTAGCTCTAGGATTGGGCCATTTCCCCATTCCTCTGAGTATAAAAGAACCATCTCAGAGCAGGAACAGAGAGACTCTTAGGACCATCAAGACAGAACAGCCACCAGCCTAGTATGTGTGAGATCCCGAGAAGAAGCTGGGAGCAGAGAGCAGGAGACGGTGAGGCAGAGCAGCAGGCGGGCTCCCTGGCCTGTGGAGGTAGAGGCCAAAGGACCACGTGGCTGAGAGGCTCAGGACCAAAGAGAGAGACTTGGCTGCTGACGGAGAAGAGGTGCTGCACTGCGGACCAATCACCGTACCCTTAATGTTTTCTGATCCTGACTTGTGACAACCTATTATGTTCCCCAAGAACCCCCCATAACGGTTGAGTATTGTCTGTGAGTGCGGAGTGGCCATGGCTCCGGATTATCAAGCCCAGCAGAGACACAGGGTGCCATGGGAGCACAGGTGGGGTCAGCAGAGGGTAATAAAAGGATGGAGGGTAGAGGCCTCTCTGATCCCTGCGTGGGGTTGGTGAGGCAGATTCTTCTTCTCTGTACTTAAGCTGGGAGACAGAGGGGAATGTGGTTCCCCTGCTGTCTCCCCACCAAGTCACCCAGCTAGTGTGCGGCAGCAGTGCTTGAGTTTGAAAGGCCATGCTTTTCCCTCCCTGAAGGTATGAGGGCACGGGAGAGGGAGGGAAAGAAAACCGGCTCTCCGCTCCAGCCAGGAGACAAATGTAGTCCAGCAAAGGCGGCTGACCGAGGTTCCGCCATTATAAGGCAGTCATTTAACATTCGATTCATCTTATAAAGCATGAACAAACTCTGCACCTCAGGGAAACTAACTAGTCAGAGGTATTTAACTAAGGGTAGCCTAGTGAGAGAGGTGCCCTTGGTGGCGTAGGGGTTACAAATTGGACTGATACCCACAAGGTCAGCAGTTCAAAACCACAAGCCACTCCATAGAACAAAGACACGACTATCTATTCCCATAAGGAGTTATCGTCTTGGAAACCCACAGGGGCAGTTCTAGCCTGTCCTACCCTGAGTAGGAATTGACTCAATAGCCGTGAATTTTGTTTTTGGTTTTTTGGGGGGGGTTTTTTGGTTGGAGCCCAGTCGGAAAGGAGTGCTGGTAGCACAATGGTTAAGCACTCAGCTTCTCATGGAAACAGTGGTAGTTTAAGAGCCGGTGGTCTGCTCCTGGAAGATTTACTCAGACCAGAAGCCCAAGCCCAACTCATGGCGATTCTAGCTCACAGGGACCCTGGGACGGATACCCAGAAACGTATCCCCTAACCCTTCTCCCGAGGGAGCAGGTGGTGGGTTCGAATTGCCGACCTATGGTTAGCTGCCTGACACGTAGCCCACAGAGCCAGAGCATGGCAATCCCTATGGGGAGAGTCTGAACTGACCTGATCAATGAGGACCAGTCACAATAAGAGGGCTGTGGAGAGGGACCGGGGTACTTAAGGGTTCAGCTCCTGAGCTCAAAGTGCCTGGGCTGGAGGCCCAGCTAAAAAAGGTGCTGCTGAGCAGGAAGTTACAGAGAAGCAACCACCATTGCCCGCCTCCAGGTCACGGAGGCTCCATGCGCAGGAGACCCGCGCTCCATATCCATTGAGACATGCCGGGACTTTCAGGAGGAGATGCCCAGGGCTGGCTTGCTTTGGGGTCAGGTCGAACCTCCAATCTTTTCATTAGCAGCGTGGGGGGAGGGGGGGAGGGGGCAGTGCTTGCTGGGGCTGATACTGCCCTGGGTGGCTGGGCAATGACCATGGGAAAGCCAGAGGTGCCACGGGGGAAAATGCAAGACGGTAGAGCGAGACCGTATCCAGCCTTGAGACGTGTCCAGCAGAGCCCGCGACCTCCCATCATGAGGAGTCAGGACACTCTGCTCAGAGGTCTCTATGCAGGTGTGTCTGGCAGACTTGGCACCCAAACCTGTGCTTGAGGAAGCGGGGGCCAGGTAGGCAGTCAGCTCTCAGAGATACCTGCTTACGGAATCCATGGAGAAATGCCCGGGAACCCCCAGGGGATCGGCATTCACTGCAATAGCCCAGCAGCATCGGTCAGCAGCAGCCTCTTGCATGTCTAGTTCTGTACCTCTCTGCTCCCTTCCACCCCTCTCCACACGGGCATCCTGCAGCACGTCAGCCCGGGCCTTAAGTGGAATGGTGCCAGTCCTTGTGTGAGCTGCTCCGCAGGCCAGCGGATCTTTGGAGAGCCGTTCACAACCCCCTCAGTAAACAGCATCTACCCTGCCTCGAAGACACCCCTCCTTTACTCTGTGCCCCGAACCATGAGCTCTCTACTGGAATACCTTGCCTGAAATCCCAAACGTGGGCTAAAGATATTGGATCAAGACATATAGTCAGAGCAGAAATCTTAACACTCCTCCCTCCAGGAGTGATGATTCAAAAATTTCCCAACAGGTATGACATGGAGACCCACATCAGCACTGAGATGCTTCCACCGGCACTGCATCCACTAGAATCTCCCTGAATTCGGCGTCATTGCATGCGTTGAGTGAGTCTGAATAGGAAATTATAGACCGGTATGGGACATATGGGCTACTATTAGGATTATGGACTTGATCTGGGCTGGGCTGGGATGTTTTCTTAATATTTAATTACTCAAAGTTCTCTCTTACACACATATGAGTGTCTATGAACTTGTTTCTCTAGTCAACCCAGACAAACACAATAGGCAACGGTTATGTGAAAGGGGAAAAAATAAATAAAGGATTTCCAATGAATAAGTTGTTGGTCATTCAAAATCCTATCATGCAACCTCCTGCATCATTTCTATTGCCAAGGTCCTCTTAGCCAACTGCTCATCCTTTTGTTTCCAACTCTCGATTTCCAAGCACCAGTAATTATCAATGCATCTTGGTTTTAAGTTTGAGCAATCTCAGACAGGGGAAATTGGTAAAAAAACAAACAAACAAAAGCAAACTTCAATTTCCTCATCTTTCAGATTATAGATCTGAATAATCGTCCCATTAACTCAAAGGCATACGGCTATCGGCCTCACCAATGACAGTGTTGTACCTCAGGATGGGTCTTCAGTGTTCTTTCTGGTGATGAGCACAACACTTCTCCGCTTCCATCGTCGAGGCAGCCCATAGGATTGTCGTTCAGAATGGCCAGGACCAATCCACTCCAGCCCCCACTCAACACACACACTGCAAGTGTTTCACTTCATTTTCGACAACTTCCAATTTTCCTTGAGGCATGCTCCGTTTCCCCCACGTAATTATTAATGGATGCTTGCAGCTATTTCCTCTCATTTTTGAGTCCTGCCACATCACCAAACGACGGCCTCACAAGCTCGACACCCCCATGCCGGTGAGGTTGCCTCGACTCGGAAGAGGCTGCTTAACTCTGCCCCGGGGGTGCTTTGAGTGTCTTCTAACCCTCGCCCAATTTCCGCCCCCAAGAAGGAGACAGCTGGGAGCTTTTTCCGAAGCGGAATTCTCGGATGAAACCTGTTCATCGTGGGTGAGCCTGATGGTATCTGAAACCCCAGTAGCCTAGATTCCAGCCTCGCAGCAACGCACAAGCCTGCGAGCGCCGTGTGGCCGATGGCTGGCGCTATCTGCACTGGAGAGGGCTTCCAAAGACGTGTGGACAAAGTTCACGATCTTTTCATTCCATGTTCCCACCAAGTTCTGAAACGCCTTCCTCTCTAGTTACCTAGTCTCTCTCGCCCAGCTAGTCGGTTGGTGTTGGGCACTCTGGATGTCAGGCACTGCCCACCTTCTGGGTGTGGGACCACGACTGTTTCCATCTTCAAGACAGTTGGACGCAGGGACGCAGGGCAGAGACAGAGGCCTAGGGCACAGAGCAAGGTGGAGCAGCGCTGGGAGCTGCTGAACTCGGGCAGTGTGCCATCGACGCAGGGATTCCTCACCGTCTCCCACTGGAGACCCCTTATCGCCAGCACGAACCGCAACCGGGCAAGCTCGGCCGGCAACACCCCGGATTCATCACGCCTTTGAGTCTGGGTTGATTTCTGGCGGTTGCGTGCCTTCTCTTTTCTGAAACCTCTTGTCAACCAGTGATTCGTGAAATGCACATTGGTGACCCCCCAGCTGAAAAAGCTTTGCTCCAGAGGTGAAGGACGGGCTACAACCACAACTGTCTTAGAGATAAGACAAAAGTTCCAGAGAAGCTACGTCCCATGGCCAGGCTCGGCCAGCCAGGAGGACCTGCTAGGATCCACAGTCCCTCCTCCCTGTCTGAACTCCAGTGCTCCTGCTGCCCCTTGGGCAGAGTCACCCCTTCATGGAGGAAAGAGAGGGGGCACAGGAAGGGGGAGCAGTCTGCAAGCAGGACTGGGGCTGATTTGGGTTAGAATGCAGAATGGACGGAACCTCGTTGAAGGCACCCGGCTCCCACCTCAGGGGCAGCGGAAGGACCCAGAGGCATCGTTTTCAGAGAGAAAGGAAGCATTTGCCCCACTTGTACAAGTTGGAGGGGGGAACGGATTCAAAGCAAGCAGTGCTCTCCAAACAGCGATAAATACCTTAAATTACCCAGCAAGCTGAAGAGCCTGCACGCTGCCCTCTTTCCCAGCGAGGAAACAGGCTCCTGATTGTGGCCGCTCAGAAAGGCACATTCAGGAGATGTGGAGCCGGCGGGGCGGGCGCGCGCGGGGAGGAAGAAGGCGCAGGCTGCCCAGGAACAGAGCCCAGCTGGCCTGCAGGAGACAGAGCCCGCGATTGTGCACTGGGCTGGGCCTGCCTTCATTCCTGGGGGCTGTTTGCGCTGGCCCTTAGGAAGGGGAAAGAGAACAGGCAGGGCTGAGGTGGCTGCCTGCAGATGCCCAGGGACGCGCTGTCTTCCCACTGCAGCGAAGGTCTCCATTCCAAGGAGACGAGGTCTCTGTAGGCTGGGGTCACCGGGTTCCAAATCCCTCTGAAAAGCAGGGCTTTGGGGCTGCATTTCTCCCTCTACCTCCTTGCCCTTGCTGCCAGACCCTGGTCTGAGTCAGTGCTGTCCACGGTGGTGAAGCTATTATCATCGTTAGGCTGCTAACCAAAAGGTTGAGGGTTCAAGCCCACAAGGAGGGGCTCAGCAGAAGAGAGTCCTGGTGATCTGCTTCTGTGAAGCTTCAAAAAAACCACAAAAAACCTCACTGCCGTCCAGTCAACGCTGACCCATAGCCACCACCTGTGGATTGCCGAGACTGTACCTGTTTATGGGAGAAGAAAGTCCAATCTTTCTCCAGAGGGGCTGCTAGTGGTTTCGAACCAGTTCTCAGAACCACTACACCACCAGGGCTGTGACATGTAGGAGCCTAGAAAACCCCATGGGAGCAGTCTGACTGTGTCCCACGGGGTCAGCTAGCAGTTGGGATCAACTCAACGACACTCAGTAACAAGAAGAAGCTCAGGGGCAGATGGGCAGAAGGACTTGCTGTCCAAACGTCTGTCCCCTCCTGCATAACACAGCTGGTCTCCAGGCACACCTCACTTCCAGGAACGCATCCCCCCAGCCAGCACGGCAGCTGCGGCTCACGGACCAGCCATCCTGGGCCCTCAGCTGTCCTCCAGGGCCAACTCAGCAGGGTGTGCCCCGGGCTGGGCCTGGCGAGGAGCATGGTGACTCATGGAGACCACTCTGACCCTCAGGAAATTACCCACATGCTCCGTGTCTCCACCTCTGTAAAAGGTGGTTCATATTTGCACCTACGCTTCAGGGTGGTGATGAGGATGAAATGAGTTCCCGAGTAAGAAGGAAGCCTCGTGGCCCTGTGGTTATGCGTTGGGCTGTGATCCGCAAGGTCAGCAGTTTGAAACCACCAGCTACTCTAAGAGAGAAAGACGAAGCTTTCTACTCCCATAAAGAGTTAGTCTTGGGAACCCACAGGGGCAGTTCTATAGGGTCACGAGGAGTCACGAGGAGTCGGGATGGACTCGATGGCAGTAAGTTTGGTCTTTTGGTTTTTCTCCGCCCATTGTGGTCCAGTTGGTTTTGATTCATGACGACACCTTAGATGCAGAGCAGAACTGGGCCTTTCCGGCATCTTTGATAGCTGGTTTTCTGGAAACAGAATACCAGCTTCACTGTTGAGGTACTTCTGGGTGGACTTAAACTTCCAGCGCTTTGGTTAGTGGCTGAGAGTGTTGACTGGTTTATACCACCCTTAGTTGGTGCCTAGGTGGTTATACATTGGACTGCTAACTGCAAGATCAGCAGTTTGAAACCACCAGCCACTCCGAGGGAGAAAGAGGAGGCTTTCTACTCCTGTAACGAGCTACAGTCTCGGAAGCCCACAGGGGCAGCTCTACTCTGTCCGATAGGGTCACTATGAGTTTGCATGTTCTCACTGGCAAAAAGTTTGGTTTGACAGTATTTATGGGGGGTTTACTTTGTGCCAAGGGGCCTTGGTGGGGCTGTGGGCTAGACGCTGGGAGGCTAACCACCAGGTTGGAAGTTCAAAGGCAGTGGGTTTGGTCAGGACTTGTTGCCGGGTTACCGCATATCTAACCATTGTATAACCTGATGAGAGGAGATGCTGTCATCAGTAATTTGGACCAAGCCACACTCAGAAAACTCCAATTCACTATCCTTGAATCAATTCCAATTCCTAACGACCCTACACGACAGAGCAGAACTGCCCTTTTGGGTTTCCAAGGTTTTATGTCTTGACAGGAGCAGACCGCAACCTCCCCTTTCTCTCACGCAGGGACTGCGGGGCCCGAGCCTTGACCTTGTGGTGCGCTCAGTGTGTGGCCCATCACACCACCAGGGCTCTTTCAAAGTCACACACTCAGTGGTAAGTGGTGGTGGGCTGTGTGTGTGTGGGTGGGGGGGGCAGTGCTTGCTGGGGCTGATACTCAAGTATCAGCTTCTGTTCTATGGACTGGCTGCACTCAGTGCCAGATGGCTAAACAAGCAAGGTAAGCACGGGGCTTATCCGTGCTTTCTAATTATTCTGTAGTGAATAATTTCTCATTCTGTCACTCCATCAAAGACTCTGGTCTTAGGCATGCCTGGCACCTCTTTCTCGGCCCCACAGCACCTTCCTACGGACTCAACGCCTCTTCTCAAATGTACCCTGACGGAGTACCTGGTAATGAAGGCAAGCTCAGGCAGACTTGTGCTTACTTACTAGTCTGCGGTGAATGGTTTCAGCCACCCAGAGAGAAGACCCAGTTCCCTTCATACAACTGTCCTCTAGTTCCAAAATGCTTCCTCCCGCCCACTATCATGATCCCAATTCTACCTTACAAATCTGGCTAGACCAGAGGATGTACACTGGTACAGATAGGAACTGGAAACACAGGGAATCCAGGACAGAAGACCCCTCCAGGACCAGTGGTGAGAGTGGTGATACTGGGAGGGTGGGGTGGAAAGGTGAAACCGATTACAAGGATCTACATATAACCTCCTCCCTGGGGGATAGACAACAGAAAATTGGTTGAAGGGAGATGTTGGACAGTGTTAAGATATGACAAAATGAGGGGTCTCGGAGAGGAGATGAGCCAGTCAGGGTGCGATGTAACAATGATGAGAAATACAACCTTCCTCTAGTTCCTAAAAGTTTCCTCCCCGCTCCCACTACCATGACTCGAATTCGATCTTGCAAGACTGGCTAGACCAGAGGAGGTACACTGGTACAGATAGGAACTGAAAATACAGGGAATCCAGGACGGATGAGCCCTATAGGACCAGTGGTGTGAGTGGCAAAACAGGGAGGGTAAAGGGAGAATGGGTAGGAAAGAGGGAACCGATTACATGGAACTGTGTGTGACCTCCTCCCTGGGGGACAGACAACCAAAAAGTGGATGAAGGGAGACGTCGGACAGGGCAAGATATGACAAAATACCCATTTATAAACTATCAAGGGCTCATGCGGGAGGGGGGAGCGAGGAGGGAGGGGAAAAATGAGGACCTAATGTCGGGGGTTTAAATGGAGAGAAAATGTTTTGAGAAACGATGTACAAATGCGCTTTACACAATAGATGTGTGTATGGATTGGGATAACAGTTGTATGAGCCCCTAATAAAATGTTAAAAAATAAAAAAAATTTTAAAAAAAGCAACAAAACAGAAAAAAAAAAGATATGACAAAATATTAATAATTTATAAATTACCAAGGGTTCATGTGGGAAGGGGGAGCGGGGAGGGAGGGAGAAAAAGGAGGAGCTGATATCAAGGGCTCAAGTAGAAAGCAAATGTTTGGAGGAGGAGGATGGCAACCAATGTACAAATGTGCTCGACACAATGGATGGATGGATGGATCGTGATAAGAGTTGTACGAGCCCCAAATCAAATGATTTAAAAAAAGAATCCGCAGTTCTCCTGGCTGTGTGGTCAAATCGTCTCGGAGGCTTTGCCAAGAATACTAAGAAGGGCCCCACCTCCACGGACCCTGGTCATTACGCGGGAGCTACGGAAAGAGCAACAGTGATGCTTCATTTAAACGTGCCGGATGATCTCTGCAGCTGTTGAAAGAAACTGGGGTGACTGTTAGAAAATGCTCATTGGTGCCTCCTCACCATCCCTTTGAATGGTGCCCAGGGCCCAGGCCAGCCCCGTCACACCCTACTTATACCTCTGGGTCTGGGCAGCTCCGGCGTTTGAAAGGTCAGGTGAGGTGGATGTGCAGCCACAAGGAATGACACTCAGTCTTAGCCCTCGGCCCAGAGGTTAAGACATTGGCACACTCACCTCACGCAATCCTCTCCACCCTGAGGTGGGACCGTGGTCTCCTCGTTTGGCAGACGAGTAAACTGAGGGCCAGAGCAACTCCTGGTGCACCCAGGGTCACGGAACGCGCAGGAAGGAAGCCCCGTGTCGCTCACGGCTGCCGGGTGTCAGAAAGCGTCCAGTGGTAGTGGGTATAACTTGCCAGGCTCTAGGCCGGAGACTCGTGGAAAGAACGTGCACAAGACAGGAGTCACCTCCGCTGGGTGCCGTTGTGGAGACCACCAGGGGGCAAAAGAGGACGTGTGTTGGCCCTTTCCGGGCCTTCTCACGCAGAACTGTGCACTCCGGGGTTATCGGGCTTCACCCCACCTGCTCTGATTACAGGCTGCACTTCCCTGCCGCCTCCTCCCCACCATTCTTTAATCAAGAGATATTTGCCGGCCACCCATTGTATTCCAGGGTGAACCGTGCTCTGGGCTGGGGAGCCCTGGATACCGAATCTGCACTGCTGCAACGGGAGACCCGCCTTCATGGCCCAATCCCCTTCCGATCTTCCCTAATCGCTCCCGCTGGACTTGGACATTCAGACACTTTCAAATGAATTACAAAGCACAGCATCCCAAGAACAACGGAAGGAAATTGGAGAGTCTTATCTTAATAAGATCTTGCTTTGGTAAGGCAGAATTTAAGGTCGAGGAAGCTGCAGACATCTGATCCAGGTTGACAGTTCCCTCTGCCGGCCAGTTTTGCAGTCTGAGGTGGGGTGGTGGCGTGGGGCTGGATCCCCTTTATTAAAAACTTTTTTTCTTGTCCTCCATCCAGTTGAATGGCTCTGGGAAGTTTGAAGAAAGCAAGCCAGGTGTTCCTCAGCAGGACACAGATCTACTTGTGAGGATTTCAAGATAGTAAACCTATGTTTCACCCACGGGTGGGGTAGGGGGGTTGGTGTTGTGGACAATAAAGCCATGCTGGGATGCTAACACGAGGTTGGTGGGTGGTACAAAGCCACTCGCTGGCTCCTCGGGAGAAAGGGCTGGCTACCTGCTCCATTAGGATCGCTGCTTAGAAAACCCGAAGGGACAGTGGGACTCTGGTCACACGGGGCGCTCTGGAACCAATGGGACAACAGCCCCTCAGAAGAACCTGGACAGAACGGGGCGTCCATGTCTGAGTGCCGATTGCAGGGGGGGGTGGGGGGAGCACGTATCTTTTTTTAACACGTGTCCCGAGAAAATCCCACCTGCGGTGTGCCATTGGGAATGCGGTTAAACCGTACCTTGCAGACCTAAAGCAGGACACGTCAGATGGGGTGGCGAAGCTCATTCTAACAGTCCTGTGAACAGGCAGATTATTATCCCAAGACGCCGAGGAGGAGGGAACCGCAGTGCAGGGAGGTGGTAAAACCGAACTCTGACTCACAGAGAGCCTGTGGAGAGCCTCTGAGGGTGCCATCTCTACAGTGAAGGCAGCCTCACTGTGAGGGGCACACTGGACGTGGAGTGTATTAGTCTGGGTACTTTGGAGAAACAAATCCACAGCAACTCATATGTAAGAGAGTTTTATGTAAAGAAAGTGTGCATCACGAAAACATCCCAACCCAATGCTGCCCAAGCCCACAAGTCCAACATTAACCCATTAACCCAGCACCAGTCCACAAAGTCGTCCACCTCACAAAACAGAGGCAATGACGCTGACTGCAGGAGGAAAGCTGAGTCAGTGAACGAACAAGCATCTCAGCACTAGCAGGGGTCTCCACACGGCTGCTCCAGCACCCAGGGCTGCATCAGGATAGGTCCATGCGGCTTCTCCTTGGGGATGTCTTGTAGGAAGTCAATCTTGCAAGCTGAAGCAGGGAACTGCTAAGGCAGCTGCATCCTGGTGCGACCATCACAAAGCAAGAGACCAGAGAACTAGAAAGGCGAGGCTCACCACCCATTTATCCCTCCGCCTTTCAATTAGCCCCAAATGTGTTCATCGGCCAGGTTGGCACAATTAACTAACTCACGGAGCATTGTCTCCCAGCAGAAAGGGAGGGCTCACCCCAGAGCTGCCCACTGGCCCCCAACGACACGCAGGAGTCCAGGCAGCTGTCCTAAGGAATAATCCTCAAGCCTGCCACAGGACACCTCGCCAACTCACCAGAGCACCAAGGTGAAGATCAACGAAAGGACCCAGTTTGGGCCTAAACCAGCCCCTGCAACTCGGCCACCGTTTCCCTGTAACAGCAGGTGTTTTGCCCTCAGACTGGGGTCCGCCTCAAATGGAGAGGGGATCCGCCTTGTGGACTGACGTGTACTCTGCTCATTAGATTTTTGCTGGGTTTCCTGTCACCCCCATTCTTCTTCGACCCGCTCAAAGCCACCAGCTGACACAGGGCTGTGACTCTAACCCAGGGAGTGTGACCCCACACCCTGCACGGGTAGCGGGCACACTCAAGGGCTTCGACAGGGATGGCAAGGCCGGCGGCAGAAATGTCCAACCATGGGCTCACAACGGTCAGGGTGGGTGACTAACACACGACAGTGGTCTTCTCTCCTCGGCTAACCTTCTCATCTCTGGGAGAGTCTGACAGACGTCGAAAAAGAGGAGCCCTGGCCGTTACTCAGTGGACTGCTAACCGCAAGGTCAGCAGTTTGAAGCCACACGCCTCTCCAAGGGAGAAAGACGCGGCTCTCGACTCCAGGAATGAGCTACCGTCTTGAAAGTCACAGAGGCAGCTCTGCCGTCCTATCAGGTCACTAGGAGTCTCGTCACCACGGACCAGCTGGCAGGGAGGGTTTTCGTTGGTTTGTTTTTCAGTTTTGAGAGTGGGGTAGTAACTAGCTCAAGGCCACTCCGCTAATAAAGAAGGTCAAGGCAGACCTCAGACGTGGGTCTTTTGACCCCAAATCTCAAGACTGTTCTTCTGGCTCTGCGGTTGACCCGAGTGGTCAGACTTCCGAGGAGATGACAGTGGGGACGGGAGGCGAAAACGCGTGGGCACGCAGAGATGGGCCGGCCCCTCAGAACAAGGCGGCTTTGCCCGAGCCTTCTGCAAACCAGGGGTGTGGGGCACGTTTAGTCTTGTAATTAACCTCCGAGCCTTCCTGCAGGGTTGGAGTTATTAAAAATATTCCGGCGTCTTAAGAAAAACACACCGAACCAGCCACAGACGAGGCCGGTCCATCAATGGAACAAATGTGCCCGAGCTGCTGACACGGAAATGTGTTCATGGAAAAGGCCTGGCAATTTCATAAATGGCACATGCTAAAACTTTAGGGTGTCACTAAGGCCCACGGGGGGATGGCTTCCTTATAAATCCAAGGCAGGCCGTAGGAAGTTGACATGGCACTATAAAAAGAAACGACGCCGGCTTCCCAGGAAAAAAGACAGCGGAGCAGGAGCCGTTCACACTTAGAGCCGAGCTCCCTCCCAGGTGGTTCCTGTGGCCGGTCCGTGCATCGCGGCACCTTCTCTCATCCACCGACGGGGAATAAATCTTACCTTTCCGCACAAAGCCCTGCTTTTCTAGAGCAAAGCCGGGTGGTGGGAGGTGGAGCTAAAATCTAAACAAAACAACCCGGCTGCCTCTCAAAGGCCCAAGAAGATGAAACTAACACAAGAGAAAAAGTAGCCTAAACTCACGACCACAACCCTTTGCTAGTGCGAAAAGTCACCGCTGCTTTACAATGCTGCGGCCCATCCTGGGGTCTCAAATGCGTATGGGGATGGTAGGTGCGTGTGGTCTGCATGTAGTCTTTCTAGAACGGAGGTCATCGATACAGAGTGCCGGCCCTGAAGCTGCGTCCGTGGTAGGAGGTGACTGCTGCCAGGTTGTTGGGTGTGATCAGTTGGTTCCATCCCAGAGCGACCCCGTCTATGCATAACAGGGCCTGCGCCATCCTCACGCCGGTTCCCATGCTTCAGCCCGTTGTTGCAGCCACTGAGCCAACTCATCTGGGTGAGGGCCTTCCTCTTTTTCCGCTGCCCCTCGACTTTCCCAACCATGATGTCCCTCTCTGGGGACCGCTCTCCCTTGACAATATGTTCAAAGTATGTGAGACACAGTCTCCCCATTTCTGCCATACCCCCAGCTGCTCCCAGGATGGAATGGATGGGTTTCATGGTGGAGAAGCAAGATGGGCTCCTCCTTCTTATTTTCAGGGCAGCTGAGGGCTCTTGGTGGAGGCTGCCCCTAGTGGGCAGTGGCCTACACCACTTATTCCAACGGTCTAGAGCATGGTTCTTCACCAGCCAGCATAATGCCTAGCAGAGCCTCATTACTGGACACATACTGTGGGTGGGTGGATGGATGAATGGATGGATGGTTTGTTGGTTGAGAAGTTGGAGCAATTGGGGGTAAATGGATAGAAGGAAAAAGTCCGACAGTTGAATGGACGATGGAAGGACAAATGATTGCATGGATGGATGGATGGATGGATGGATGGATGGATGGATGGATGGATGAAGGAAGGAAGAAAACAAGAACAGCAAAGTTATCTTTAACAACTTGTCAAGAGTGGTACCTTAAAAGGACTAAGGAAAGGGGAAGGCATCTATATTATGTCAGTGCCCTTGAAATGACATTGGGAATCACCAGAGGTGACTCTTGAAGCAACCCAAACAGAAGTACAGGGCTAATCTCACCCCTGCACCTGAGAAAACCAAGCCCAATGCGGTCAGTCTGCACAAGCCCCCCTGAACACCAGGCAGGACCGTTGACTATTGTGGAAAGATGCTGCTCAAAATTGCCGTGTGCATAAAACAGGTTACCGGATAACATGAGCTAAAAGTGTCCTTTAGTACATATTTATATAGTCATATAAACGTGTGTGTATATACCTCTATAAGTCACAGGAAGAAAAGCCTAAGGGGATATTTATCAAAATTGTTAACAGTGATTATCTCTGAGTAGTAGATTCCCTGACTCCTTTGTTTATTCATTTGTTTTTCCCCCTGAAAGGAAGGAGATACTTGTTTATGGCAGAAGAATTAGAAAATACATATTTTCTATATTGTTTGTCATAAGCAAATATTTGGTTTCTGTGGAGGGGGGTTAAGAAATGATAATATCTAATCAGATAAATTAGAGAAGAAAAATATCAAGACAAGCCCAGTGAAATCAGTCAGATTCCACAGAGAAACACGAGGTCTGAAGAAAGGCAAGGGGTCTCCACCCAGCGGGTGCAGGAGAAAGAGGTGATCCGTGAAGATCCGTAACCCCGTTTGCTTGGTTCAGGGTCCAGCCAGGCTCCCTGGTTTCCAATGGCTGATGTGGGTGGGCGGGGAGGGGACTAAGTAGATCTCCTCCTGGCCTTTCTTGTGAGGTGCTTCCGGGTGAGCTCAAACCTCTCGTCTTCTAGTCAGTAGCCCCGTTCAGTAGACCTGGGTACCCCCCAGGAACTCCCTAAAGACCCAGAACCGCATTCAGATGCATGAAGGAGATGTGTAGGGCTGGGGCCCTCCACCCACACCAACGAACCACAATGAGCCCCTCACTGGGAAGAGGCAGAGAGGGTAAAAGGGCCCACTGGACTTGAAGGGTTAATGAGCCCAGGCTAGCTCCTTGGGGTCTTTGCCCCATCCTATGGGCTGTGCCTGCTCTGCTGGAGAACAGCTGATATGTGTTTCGGGGGAGTAGCAGGAGACCCCGAATCATCGAATCATTGCATTAAACAAATGAGTGAGGGGATGCGCGGGAGGATTTCTCACTCACACAGTGCCTCCTGTTCTGCAATTTCAATGAGATCAGTGGTGTCAGGATGTCAGTAAAGCCCAGCATCTGGGGGCCAGTAAACGTTGAAATAAGAAGCCATAAAAAATATTAGAAAACCAATTAAAAGCTCCAGTCACAATAAATTCTACTTGCATTCCACCTAAAGTGCACACACAGAAGCCCCTCGTCTGAAATTTCGGAAACATCCCGTATCAGCAGTTTTTCCAAAGAGCTCTCTCTCTTATTAAAAAGAGTCCTCAGTAGGTATTTAGCGAAACTGGGGAGCATTTAGGGATCAGGGGGAAAGGCATGAAAGAATGAGCAAAATAGTCTGCCGGGGCGGGTGGGGGGAGGCTCCAGGAGGCAACAGTGATCAATATTTGGGTACAAGAGAATCGTGTAAGGCCCTTGAATCATGACTAAGAACGTGCTAAAGCGTACCCACATAAAAATGCAGCATTATCATGCTCTGCAATGATAAAGGCGGGAAAGCGACCCAGCAGGCTCCACACAGCCTCTCGCCACGCACAGAGAGCGTGGGTTTTACTCAGAGGTCTTGGCATCACCAACACTTCATGCTCCCGGCTGTGACGGCAAGGTTGGAGGTTGGAGTCTATCCAGATGTGCTTTGGAAGAAAGGCCTGGTGATTGACTTCCAAAAAACCAACCACTGACACCCCCCCAAAGCACGGTCTCACTCTGACACACGGGTGGCTGTGAATCAGGATCCATTCAACGGCAACTGGTTCTATTTGATTACAGGTTGTCCCCCATTCCGCCCCCGCCACTATCCGAAAGTGAACCCTTTCACACCCCGAAATGGCATAAAGCAAAGAAGCAACTACCTTGAGTTTGTTCGGGAACCGAATTCTGAGCCTTCCCAGGCCCCGCAAAAATTACCTACCAGACCCCAGCAAGTCACCTACGGGACACCTACAATAGCGCCAGGGTGCAGCTATCCAGATACAGCTCGCTGCCACGGTGGCTGGATGCCGACAGGCCAAGTGTCCTCCCGGGGAAGAAGCTTGGAGGATCAACACTCTCGTTGCCCTGGGAACCCACTGCCTCTGCACAGTTCCCAGCAAAACAAATGCTGAACGCCAGGGTCAGTTCTGTCTTTTTTATAAGAGCAGACATTCTATTTGGGTGTCTTGGGGTTAGGCGAAACAGGGTGCTAACATAAGGAATGCACAGCCGTCTAGCCAGTTCTGACTGATAGTGACCCTATAGGACTGGGTAGAACGGGGTTTCTGAGGCTGTAAATCTTTAAGGAGCACCGCCCTGAGAAGTCTTTAGAGTTGTGATTATTCTCCGCATCTCAGAGGAGCGACCTGGGGTTCAGAGAGGTTAGGTGGCTTGCTTAAGCTCACACAGCTCACAGGAAGCCAGGTCTTGGGCTCCAAGCTCCTCCCTCTTCTCTTTATGATCCTGCTTCCAGCCCTGCACTGATGACACAGGAGCTGACACCCATCAGATCAGAGCCCACTACCAGCCAGACACCGTGTCCTTTAGCTAATCCTCACCACCTGAGTTTATGCTTCCATTAAACATGACTTCCTGCCCCCGGCCCCCCCAAGCTCCCTGAGTCATTCCCAGTGGAAAGAGCAGGATGTTTAATGAAGGGTCACGTCTCCTTGGCACCAAGATTCCATGTGCAATCCCGGCACCAACAGAAAGAACAGGCATTTTCTGGAAAGCCTGGAGTCATCTCCGACTTCCGGAAGGATTTATCCAAATTTCATAGTTCCACGAGTGAGACCGTCTCCCGGGGTCATCATGAAATCGGGGTGAGAGTCGTGTGTGTGTGTGTGTGTGTGTGTGTGTGTGTGTGTGTGTGCTGCAGACCGGCCGCCCCGCAGGCGGAAGGAAGAAGCTGAATGTCCACTGCAGGCGGACAAGCTGACCCTCAGGAGAAGCAGACAATGCCGTCCCAGGCGTTGTTGGGGGCTTTTACTCCATCTCTCACTTAACCCCAATGGTGAGCGAGGCAAAAGCCCCAAACCATGCCGACTGCCAATGAATTGATTCCAAATCATAACAACCCTCCCAGTTTTCCAAATTGTAACTGAAAAGCCTCATCTTTCTCCCTGGGAGCGACTCGTGGTTCCAAATGGCTGATCTTGCTTTTTAGTAGCTCAGCGCATCACCGGCTACGCCAACCTGTCCGTTAGGGAGCACCAGAGTTACAACCGCAGGGCTGCTTCCAGGACTCTCAGTGGACTCAGAGTCTGCCCCGGGTGCCCTGCTGTCTCATCTCCTGGCCCTGTGAGACAGAGGGACAGCCCAGGATAGGGGCCTGCATAAGGGAGTCTTGTCCGTGTCCTGCCCATGTCTACAGGGCGTGCTTGCAAGAGCCGGCGTCTCCTCGGGCAGCTCGCCTTGCTCGGCAGGTCCGTGGCAGTGGAAAACTACCCAGGAAGGTAGGCCAGGTTCCTGAATAATGCTGGCTCTGTTTGCCCTGCTACCTTCAAATCCCCCTCTGTCAACTGAGAGGAGAAGAAAGATGGTCTTTATTCCGGCCTGGGTGCCCTTGGACGCCACGCTCCTGCTTGAGCCAAGACGACACAGTTGCTTATTGAGTACGGTTCCCTGTAGGTTTCCGACCAGCTACCCCGGAGCCTGGGGACCCTCGCAGGGGCAGGTGTGTCCCCCGGAGTCCGGAGTGGCGGCTGGAGGATCGCAGTGCCAGAGGCGCTCGGAACATCAGTGATTGCTTTTCCTTCCCACATCCCAACAGTTTGAGACAATTACTGCTAATTTTCCAAGCTGCAAACTGCAACGTGCTTCCCATCTCTCAGGCTGGCTCACAAAACACCCCGGGAAGGGGGCTCAGCCTGCAAAGGAATCAGGGAGCGGGGTGTCGGTGAGGTGGGCGGTTATTTCTCATCTGCTCTGAAAGGAGGGGTTGTGGATCCCAGATCGATTCTCTGTCTCTAAGATTCCCGTGCAAAGGCCGGGTTTCTTTCTGATAGACTCTCAGCTCCCTTCCATGAACAGCCAGCCTTCTCAAATCCATCATGCCATTCTCTCACCCGCAATAATGTTGTAAAAAAGGGGGGGTACGTGGTTATTTGGGGGGTTGAAGAGTGCCACATGTTTGAAGTGTGTTCTTTTTGTTCAAGCAAGAGCTGCCAAAAGTGGCTCAAAGAGGACCCTCGTCCGGGGGACGTGGCGACATTAGATGCTTACGGAGCTGGAAGAGCAGAGTGGGAGGGGGGCGCCACCTGTACTCCGAGCTCCGGGACCCAGACCTCAGGCTGAGCTCCGCGGTCACCTGCTTTGTGGTCCTAAGCATTTCACTTCCTCGGCAATTAAAGAGAGGGCAAACAAAAAGCATGATAATAAAACGTCTAATGCTACTTCTCAATACGCTAGACTTTTGTAAAGAGTCCCCGTCCGTACTGAGAAAATCAACCCAAGTGGGGCTCCAAGCAGACACCCGGCCAGGTCACCTTTGGAGCCTCTGCACCTCGAGCTGGTTGGATTAAAAGACAGCAAAAAGGACAAAATAGGGGTTGGACTTTCTTTCCCTCCTATGGTCCCGTGCCTGTGGTGGCTTACAGGGTGTCTGACACTGCCATCTCACTGACAGCGGCCACCATGCCAGGAGCAAGGCTGGCTGGGGCCACTTGTACACTAGTTGGACCAACCATGAGGTGGCCTCCCCTGGAGAATATGTTGGGACTCAAATTCCACAGGGGCCGATGAACAGTCACTCCGGCCCCTGACCTCTACCAGCAGCCCACAGTTGACCCCACGAGGAATGATGCCAGATGGCGGATGTGGGTCTGCCCTGCTTGGTTCAGGGGCACGATGTTTAATCTGTGAAGTCAGGCCCAGACGGTCAGGCCCAGACTGGCCATGGCGTCGTGTCAGTGCGGGGAAGCCGAAAGCAGGGCTATAGAACGAGAAGAACAGGAGAAGAGATGAGAACCGGGGAAGGCTGTAGAAAAGAGCAGAGTGTCGTTGAATTCAAGAGAAGTGTAGCCAGAATGCCAATGATCTACCCGGTCCCCAGTTTCCCTTTGTTTCTCACTCGCCCACCCACTGCCATCAAGTCTACTCCAACGCAGATCAGCCTCGCTCCTTACTGAAGAGACCCTGGTTTCACTGGACACCAAGTGTCCTGTCTCCCAAAGGCCGAGTTGTAACGAGAAATCTTCTGGGGAGGGTTCAGGAAGCTGTGTTTTCCAGCTTGAGGGCTCTCTTACCTCTCTTTCTCCTCTCTGCTGCCTGGAATACACACCCGGGGTCTGGAGCGGCCACGCCCTCTTGTCACCACAAGGGGAAAAACTAAGGAGATCGTCTCCAGCCCGTCCCTCCTTGAGCTGTGGATGCAGGGAGAGCCATGCCCGCCACGGCTCTGCGTCCCACTGGAGAGAAACAAAGCTCTGACCGGATATAAGTCACGGTACTTGGGGGTCTTACATGGTCTTACACCAAGGAGCTGTGATGGTGTAGTTAGTGGGTTATGCATCGGGCTGCTAGCCATACGGGTGGCGGTTCAAACCCACTAGCTGCTCCCGGGAGTGAAAGAAGAGGTTTTCTGCTTCTGGAAAGACTTAAGTCTCCGAAACCCACAGATACTCTCCCCTAGGGCCACTATGAGGTGGAATTGATTCAATGACAGTGAACTATATATTATTTCCATCAGAGAGCTTCTATCAGAGAGCCTGCAGTGGCTCTGTGGTTAAACATGTAGATGCTAAGCAAATGGTGGGCATTTTGAGCCCACCAGTCAGTGTGAAGGGTAAAGATGTGCCACTCGAGCCCTATCTGCATGACAGGTTCCAAGATCCTGCGGACAGGTCTACTCTGTCCTATAGGATGGCCACGTTATTCAACGGCAGTGGGTTTGGGTGGGGGCTATTACTTGTGGTAGTTATATAATCGTTTGTCAATTTAAAGATTAAGTGTGTAGGGGTGGAGTCTATGCTGCAATCAGGTCATAGCCAATGAGGCTTCTGTGTGGGCGTAGCCTTCCCCTAAGGATTCTGGGAATTCCGGTATTTCCTCCTTGGTGGTGGGAGACTCTGCTCACACCCTGGGAGACATAGCAGCTGACAAGACACATGGACCCACCCTGATGCAGAGACCCCTGCCAGCACTGAGATGTTTCCAATGCCACTGGATCCCAAGAATTTCTACCCACTGGCCTGTGATCTTCTACATTCAGCCTCATTGCATGTGTTTCGTGAGTCTGAAGAGGTCTTTATAGATTGGTATCGGACATAGGGGCTAATATCGGACTTATGGACCTGATCTGAACTGGGCTGGGATGTTTTCTCAATGTTCAATTGCTTCTGTATCTAAATCTCTTTCTTATACAGGTGTGTCCATGGATTTGTTTCTCTGTCTACCCAGACTAACACATTACTTATACTGGAATGCAAGTTTTCACTGCTATGAGGTCATTTTTCAGCCCTCGGCCTTACCCAATAATGGTGTGTGGGGTAGAAAAGGAGAAACAGCTCAGAAGGAGGACGAAACACGAGCAAGCACTGGGAAGGTTCTGAGCTCCTTTGGGGTTTAATGTTCCCATCTCAAAATGGAGATGATCATTCTACCTTAGCTTGGAGGCTGAGGCAGGCTTCAAGAGACAGGGAGGCTGTTCACCTCTACCTACGCTGGCGTGAGGAGTGGTCCCCTCCTCTCCACTGTAGCCGCTGCGCTGTGACTCAACTTGGTCTCTCTGAGACCCCACCCTGATGGACCCCCTAATGGATCCCACCCACGACCAGAGCATTCTCCTAGCACCCCAGTTCCTGGTCCCCGAGAGGAGACAACGAGGCCCCGGCAGCAACTCGCCTCTGTGGGTCTGGGGTTCAGGCTCCCACTGAGCCCATCCCCACCCCCACAGCCCCCAGGGGTCTTACCTCACAGAGGTGTGTTCTAGAATTGAATTTGAAAACAAGCCAACAAACCCGCACTCCAAAAACCAGACCAAACCCATGACATTTTGTGTCCCCAAAACTGTGGTCATGCTGGCTCAGCATCCTCAGGGCCAAGCTGTTGCTTAATTTTAACTTATTGCTTTTTATTAAATAACCCAGACAAAAGGTTGTGGGGTCCGTGGGTGGCCAGGGCTCAAGGGCTGTGAAGGACAGCTTGCCAACAGCCCCAGATTTGCTGAGGGGAGGGGCCGGGTCACCACAACCTCGGAGTCCTATGAGCAAGTCTGTCTTGGCGGGCCCAGCGGGAGAGGCCAGGGTTAAGGTCAGCACTCTCTGCGGCTGGTCTTGCCGACCCCCTCCTGCCCCGCCCCAGCTCTGCCAGAATTGTGGATGGTGCAGAAGGAACCTACAACCAGAGTTAGTTAACTGACTGTACCTTGACCAGGGGCTTGCAGTGCAAAGCCAGCCAGTGTTGTACAGTTGTTGTTGTTGTTGTTAGGTATCATTGAGGGGATTCTGACAGCTGGCAATCCCACGCACAACAGAGCGAAGCACTGCTCGGTCCTGCGCCATCTTCACAATTGATCCTGTGTCTGACCCCATTCTTGCAGCCACTGTGTCAGTCCACCTTCTCCAGGGCTGCTTCTTCACGGCTCCTTGAACTTCACTCAGCATGGTGCCCTTCTCCGGGGACTGGTCTCTCCTGACAACGTGTCCAAAGTCTGTCAGATGCCGTCTGGCCATCCTTTTATCGAAGGGGCACTCTGACTGTACTTCTTCCCACACAGATGTGTCTGTCCTTTTAGCAGTCCCGGGACATTCCATAGTCTTCACCAGCACCACGATTCAGATGCATGGATCCTTCTGCAGTCTTCCTGATTCAACGTCCAGCTTTCACACGCACAGGAGGCGATAGAAAGTACCATGGGTTGGGTCAGACGCACCTTAGCTTCAAAGTCACAGCCTTTCTTTCCAACAGTCTGGAGGTCTTGGGAAGCGGGTCGACCCAATGGAACAGGTCTTCTGATCTCTTCACTGCTGCTTCCATGAGCAGGGATTGTGGAGTCAAGCAAGCCAGAGTCCCTGACAACTGCACTGTGTCATGCATTGCTTACAATAAAAAACAAACCCAAACTCACTGCTATCCAGTCCATTCTGACCCATAGTGACCCTCTAGGAAAGGGTAGAATTGCCCCAGTGGGTTTCTGCAACTTTTACTCTTTATGGGAGTAGAAAGCCTCTCATCTTTCTCCCAAGGAGTGGCTGGTGGTTTCAAACTGCTGACTTGCGTGACCTCTATACCATCAGAGCTTCCCAATGACAATAAAAAGGATCATTTGTTTTAGGGGGGGGGGCGTGTCTTGGGTTCTTGGAGGGTTTTGTTCCCTTGAATCCTCCCAGGGTGGTCTCGGTCAAGTCACGTGCGGTAAATTCTCCACCAGCACCAAGAAGGAGTGTGATGGCAGGGAAAGATGGGGCAGGTGGAATCTTCAGGTGTAGGTAGTTTTCACCTACAAAAAAGCAGGGCCATCTCCCAGGTGCAGGGACCAACAAGTTTCCCTCTGGCTCCAGACTCCTTACACCATAGGGCTGCCTTCCGTGCTCTCAGAGCTAAGTCAAAGCCACCCAAGACCAACCAGCTGGCCTCCGGCTCATTCCCTGGGGCCTGTCCTGGACACTTGAATCTATGTTCCCTCTGCCCAGAACAAGAGCCACCTCTACTCGCCAGCCTCTCTGGGGCTCCTCCTCCTGGCCCCCTCCTTGCACCTGCTCTTCCCCCACTGAGTGAAGTGCCGCTTGCTCTGTGAATGTGAAGCCCTGTCTTCCGGGTGGCGGTGGATTTGTCTGTGCTATGAACTACTTAGAAGTTATAAGAAAACACATCTTTGGCCAGAACGGACCCTAGGACAGTGGGTTTTGGGGAAGGGGCACATCACAAAGGGTAAGGTCTCCAAATGTGCTTCCCAAAGCTTGTGGGTTCCAGAGCCTTCCCCTGGGCTGGCTGTCAGGTCAGGTAAAGGGTGAGTTGAGCAGGTGGGCTCAGTGGCTCTCCCCCTCCCCGACTCCCAATTGGAACCTCTCTGTTTATCTTATTGTTGCAAGTGTGTGTGTGTGTGTGTCTGTGTCTGTGTGTCTGTGTAAAATATAAGAGTGGCATCGATTTCATTTTGTTTAGTGCCTGCCTCCTAAAACTGAGGGCATCAGGGTGCTGAGGCCCATAAAGATGAACAGAGTCGTGTGCAATAAATATTAATTAAAGTGAATGCATCTAAACCTCCTCCACTTCAAAACAAACCACTAAGGTGTCACATCCTTGGCTCGCACAGTGCTTCAGTTGCTTAAGTCAGATCTCTTTTCACGTGAGCTGAAGCCAAATCACAAATCAGGTCTCTCACATCCGGCATGGATGTACTTCAATGCAAATGAGCACTTAGTCAATGAGAACCAAGCTTTAGATTAATCTAGAAATTAATTCGCTGGGCAGTGTGCTGGATGCTTTCAAGCGGGGAGGTGAACCGGCAGCTGAGCCACCAGCCAGGGCAATTTGTATTAGGACACCATCTCAGGTCTGAAAGCGCATGTTAGTTATTTAGAAGTGAGGTGGGAAATCAAAGACAAAAATAAGTAAGTGTGCTGAACCACAAGTACAGCGAGCTTCAACCAAGGGCTCTACCTAGGACCAATGGTGAGGCTAGCCTAGGACCAGTCAACGTTTTGTGGTGTTGCCTCTCCTATTTCTCATGTACCATAAAAAATAAAACTAAATAAAGCCGAACCTGTGTCCTGGAGTCGACTGGACTCTTGGTGACCGCAGAGGTGAGAGTAGAAGGGACCTTCACAGGAATTGCTTCTGTGTCATCTTTATAGTCGCAGACCAGCAGGCCTTTCTTACGAGGAGCTGCGGGTGGATTCGAACTGCCAACCTTTTGGTCAGTAGTCACTGAAAACCATTTGCGACATCCAGTCACATAGGCATTGGAGTAATGACTGATCAGAATTCTGTGCTACGCTCTTTACAAATGCTAAATCCTTTAACCTGGGTGAGAATTTCCCTCTCCCTCACAGTGGACACATTATCGGTGGGGGCCAGTTCTTGGAGACAGACATCATGCTTCACAGAGCAGAGAGCGTCAAGGAAAAGGAGAGAGACTTTCCATGAGACGGTCTGACTCACTGGTTGCAAAGCGGGGTCAAACAGAGACAGCTAGCGAGGATCGGGAGGTGGGTGCGGGACTCTGGGTGCAGGACTGGGCAGTGTTTCCTTCTGCTGCACCTATGTCACTATGAGTGAGAGCAGACTGATGGCTCCTACCAAACCAGGAGCCCTGGTGGCATCGTGGCTACACATTGGGCTGCTAACTGCAAGGTCAGCAGTTCAGAACCACTGGCTACTCCTTGGGAGAAAGAGGGGGCTTTCTACTCAAGTAGAGTTACACTCTCAGGGGCAGTCCTACCTGTCCTATAGGGCCCATTAAGGAGCATGTTGGAGGCCCTGAAGGGCAGGATTACACTCAGGCCACCTGGCCCCCAAGCCTCACTCCTCCTGCACGCCCCCCCCCCCCAAACTGTCAGCATCTTCAACCGAATCAAATGAGCAAAATGTTCCCTCCAAGGACCCTCCTGGAGATCCTATCCACAGACAAGGGCTCCAATCAGCAAGATCAACTTGGTGGGCGGTGGAGACACAGGGGTTGATTAGGTATGCCAATCATGCCCCTTGCAGTGCGGAAGGGTAGATGGAACATTCTCTGCACAGAAGAGATGGCAAAACAAGTCCTCCAAACCCCCCAGCTGAAGGTTGTAGCCGGGGGGAGCTCCCTGCTGCCCTGGCCCCGGGGCCATCCCAGTACCTGCTCTGCTAGATGCCCTCAGCATCCCAGGCTCATGCAGGCCACTCCTCCCCTGCGGCTGAAAACCAGGGAAGACTTTTTTTTTAACCCACGTGTCCAAAGCTGAAGACAAAGTGGGTCATTTTCTCCCTGTATTATTATCAGGACAGCACAACGTGGAGCGCACTGTGATAGCACAGCATTGCTTTTCTCTCTTGCGCTTTCTCGCTCGCCTCTGCTAGGCCTCCTCCTTACACCTGCTCGTGTGCAGGGTGCTTCTAAAACCACATAATTGGCAGTGTCTCCTGGGTGCCCAGGGCTGCCAGGACCCTCCCCAGCCCACCACCCTTTTTTAAGCGAACTATGATGGCACAAGACTGGGTGGTGTCGTTCCACGGTGCATGGAGCCACTCTGAGTTGGGACTGACGTAAAGGCACCAAACAACAACAGCGGGCACCTTCACAAGGAACCCTGGTGGCATAGTGGGTTACGTCCTGACCTAATAACCGCAAGGTTAATAGCTCAAAACCACCAGCCAGCCACAGGAGAAAGATGAGGCTTTCTACTCCTGTAAGGAGTTGTAGGGTCACTATGAGCCCAAATGGTCTTGATGGCGGTGAGTTTATTTTTCTGGTTGTTTCTGGAGAAGCCTGGTGGCACGTTGGTTGAGTTCTAGATCGTTCACTAAAAGGGTCCTCGGTTCAAAGCCACTGGTCACTGCATAGGAGCAAGATGTAGCCACCTGCTTCTAAGGATGAACCATGCCCAAACTCCCTGACATCGAGTGGATTCCAACACGTGGGGGCCCCACCGAGCGTTTCTGAGACCATGAACCTCCTCTTACTTCTGGCTCGTGGATTTCAACTGCTGAACTTGCGGTTGGCAGCCCAATGCCTAACCCTTGGATATGCAATGGGGCGGGTCTACTCTGCCCTGTAGGTTGCTCTGAGCTGCCCTCTACTAGAGGGCAATCGGCCTGGGTTTTCGAGGTGCCTGGTGGCATGTGAGCCTGCTTCCTCCTCCGCTTCCTCCTCCTGCAGCAGCAGGACCCGTGCAATAATTTAACAAGATCTTGAAGGTGACCCCCATGCCGTCAGCTCACCATGCCGAGTGTCATTTCCTCATGCCAGGATTTCAAGGGTGGCCTTCCCCCGCCCCCTCCTGCTCCTCTACTTTGTATGCACTGGTGCAAAACTCGTAATTTGCCAAACGACACTCCTTACTCCCGGGCGACTGTCCAGGCAAGTTGGTGTGTGGGAGATCTTTCTTTCTGATATGTGTTCCATTCTAGCTCTAATATGGAAGTCACTGGGGAGTGCTTGCAGATAAGATGCCGCACGAGTCTGGACTGCCTTTAGAAGGAAGTCCTATTTGTAGAATAAAACCGTAACTAGTTGGGTCACTTCCTTACTTGGGGACCTCCCCGAGCCTTTCCAAAGCCATTTGTCCTCGCCTCAGAGAGACTCGTAATAGCATGTACCTAACAGATTGGCCGTAAAGATTAGCCAGAGTCCATGTAAAACGCTTAACACAATGCCCTGTGCATGGCAACGACTTGACCCGGGACAGTCAGCTGCCGTTACAATCACCCTGGCAGACTCTCCCCTCCACCTACTGGCCGCTCCAAACTCACCCACTAACGGACGACGGCATGGCTGTTCCTCTATCCCTTCTTCATCCCCATCCCCCTATTCACTGCCCTTCTCTCAGCCCCCAGCCCTCTCAGAAGGTGGCCCAGGGCCACATCCACCAGGATCCTGGCCGGGTGGACTTCTGCTTCGGCAGAAAACGGAGGGCGGGGGAAGGAGGAAAGGGGAAGTGAAGGTGCGCAGGTGGGTGGGAAACGGACATAGATGGAGACAGTGACTGCGACTGGCTGGTTGGAGCACTTGGTCCCTGCTCCCACTGCAGTCTGGGGAAAGGCTGGGTCCCTGCCTTCTCAGGCCCCCACCGGTCTGGTAACAGGCTGCCCTGCCCGTCCCTTCGAGCCCCAGAGCGGGCAGGGCATCTCTCATTGTTTTCCCAGTCTCTGCTCAAGGAGCCTGGTGGTACACAGCCGCTGTGCTAGTCTGGGTTGACTAGAGAAACAAGTCCATAGACACTCAACGTATACAAGAAAGGGCTGAGGCGAAGAGGAGCTTGATGCAGCCAAGCGAGGAAAGGGGAGTGGGCTGTAGACAGAGGGTGGTGAAGAGGAAGGCGGGCCCTCTGGGGCTGGGGACAGGGTGATACAGGAACCTGGAGGGGTGGTGTCTCCCCTGCAGGAGCGGGAAACCCAGAAACTATGACCTGGTCTGTTCACCAGGGAGAAGCTGACCCAGCTGGGGCATCCCTCCTCTTGGGGACTCAGAACAGGCCAAGGAGGGCCCGATACAACCAAGGTGCCACCAGAAGCCCGTCCACTGAGGCCACTGTGACAGGCAGCTTGGCCAGGCCAGTGGAGGAGGAGCAGAGGCTGGGGGCCGCCCACAGGGGTCCCCACAGGAAGCCAGGCTGGTTCCCAGGTAGCCGCCAAAAGCTGCTTTGGACAAAGCAGCTTGCTCTGTGTGCTCATCTGCTTTGCTGGTGCTGTTTCCGCTCTCGTTGGGGATTTGTTTATCCTTTCATTTCCTAGTTTAATTTCCTTTTAATAAAGCTCTAATCTCATCCTGACTCACCTAATGGGAGAAGAGATTAGTGCACAGCGAAAGCAGGCGGAGGGGTGGGGGACAGGGGCCCTTGAAGGTCACACTGGGGCAGGAGCTGAGGAAGCACCGCAGACAGCAAACTTGGGCCAGGCCAAAATAAAGCCGACCTGGTGGCTGCAGCGTCTGCACCAGCTTGGGTCTCTCCTTCCCCAACAGAGACCCCGAGGCCAACAAAAACAGGGGAGGCCGAGAGTCAGTCCTGAGGCCCATCCCAGCACACGGCTCTGTCCTGGATAAATCTGTTAACTTATCCGAGTCTCTGTCTCCTGACTTGCTCTGAAGGTACAAGTGATTACACACTCAGCTAGCAACCAAATGGTTGGCAGGAGTTCCGAGTGAGAAAGACCTGGCAACCGCGTCTGTAAAGACCACAGCCCAGAAAACCCTAAGGGGCCGTCCTTCTCTGTGGCTTGGGGTGGAGCTGGGCTGGAATGGGCTTGCTGGCGCCCCATAGCAATTATGGAGAGGATGACCAAGGGATTCTGGCAGGCACCTGGCCCAGCGTGAGAGCACTCCAATGAGATTCACCGCAATGATCGATTTTTATAAGGGCAATAAGCCGAGCTTTGGGGAAGCTGTCCTGGGGCCTGGAGGCAAGGGTGGTGCTCATACTGTCCACATTCTGCCAATACGTGTGGAAGGACAGGCTGCTTGTTGCTGACCGCTTCCCAAGACTGGGTGGGAATCCGGCCATGGTGACCCAGAAAGTTTTCCGGCTTTCAGAAACAAATGGCCAGACCTTTCTTCCTACGCAGCTGAAAGCGGTTCAGCATCACGATAACACACAAGCCTCCACTGGCTCCACTGGGAATCGAACCCAGGTCTCTTGCATGGAAGGGGAGAATTCTTCCACTGTCTTCAATGATGCAAATGGGCACAGACCTGTCTCTGTCACTGCTCCCTCCAGCTCTGGCCCTCGTGTCCTGAGAGGATCCAGATATTCACACACATACCCTCCCCCGCCGGAGACAGCACCACAGGAAGGTGCATGCTGCGCCCGCCTTGCCTGCTGAAGGAGCAGGCCCAGGACTCCAACCCCGACTGAACCCAGAATCCTTTCTTCTCCTCCCTCCCAGTCCTGCATGGGGAGTCTTTCTTTAGGACACAAAGCTGGAGTCTCCACAGGAAGGAGGGCAAACTGGCTGACTGGGTGGCCGAGGCAGCACCCCAGCAGCTGTAGGACACAGGTGTGCGTGAAGTCACCCTGCCTCTGGGGAGAGACACTTAGACACTGGAGGCAGTGAACAGAATCTGGCCTTGAAG
>NW_022103898.1:22153140-22154529 GCF_000313985.2 Echinops telfairi
CGTGAAGTCACCCTGCCTCTGGGGAGAGACACTTAGACACTGGAGGCAGTGAACAGAATCTGGCCTTGAAGAAGGGAAGAACCAAGCCAAACTCATTGCCACCGAGTCAATGCCGACTTGTGGGGACCCTATAGCACAGGGTAGAACCGCCCCGTGAGTTCCCGAGACGGTGTGTCTTTAGGGGAGTAGAAACCTCTTTCTCCCGAGGAGCTGCTGGTGGTTTCGAACTGCAGACCATGCAGATCTTGGCCCCATGCGTAACCACTACACCACCAGGATCCTATGTGAGGAGGGACGAACCCCCTAAAAGATGCCTGAGGACAGACAGCAGAGGGAGGGTGGTATTTGGGGAGGCCACTGCATGGAATCCTAAGTCTCTTGGTCACGCAACCAGCTCAGGTACTAACAGAAAGGTTGGCGGTTCAAACCCATCCAGAGGCTCGGAGAAAGAGGATGACAGCCATGAACACCCAATGGGGTACAGTGCCAGGCTGCCACCCATGGGGCTGCCATGTGTTCGACTCGACGACCACCTGTCTGGTGGGTCAAGCCCTGAGGCTTCAGTGCAGCTGGGCAGGAAGACGTGGCCATGGCCAGGTGCGTGAGAGGTGGTGGGTGCCACTCGTGGGGGAGTCACGACATCCCTGGGTGTGTCTTCTGGGTGGGCGCTGGGTGGAGGCTGCGGGGCCCCTTCCCCACCACCCTCTCAGCAGCAGTAAAGACACTGGCTAAGCAGAGAGAGACTCCAACTGGGTTCTCCACCAAGGAGCCATTCCAACTCATACCAGACCCCCCTGCTCCCCACCACACATCCCCATGGCATGAGCCTCACGGAAGGTGAAGGCACCCCCTCACCCCAGCTAATTGCACCCCTAAACTGCAGGGAAAATTAGAACTATCAGCAGATACAGAGGGTGGCTCTCCATTAACAAGACGGCAGCTGGGTCAGTTCTGCCCGGGGTTGAAACAGGCTAGTCTTGGCTTTTGGGGAGCCGGGCGAACACGTTCAAGAGGCCAGAGGAGCTGCGTGCCCGCCAGTGACAGACACATCCCTGGTCTAGAGGGAGCAGTTCCAGGTGAAGGCACTTTCCAAATAAGGAGCATTTCTCCCAGTGTCAATCACAACCATGACAGAGAGGCAAACGCCGTGGGGCGCAAGACCCCCGACCTGTCACCCAAAGCACTCGGCTGTACAGCTTCCAGAATGGCACATGATTCTGAGCCCCAGTCTCCAGCAGCCACCGGGGCTCGGTGCATCTGGAGGGATGTGCCAAGACCAGGAAATGCTCTTTATGCAACCTGTTCATGTGTCTCACTCCCAAACTCAATTCGCTTGGGAGGCAGGGAAGGGTGGCGTGCCTGGCTGTTTGGATCCGTGCCCGCCACTGG
>NW_022103898.1:22155040-22160263 GCF_000313985.2 Echinops telfairi
ATATGTTCTATGTTTCCTTCTTTTTCCCCTTGATCATCTTTTCTCTTTTTTGTCCTTCCTTTCTTTGATAGCACGTGAAGCTATTCACTACCGATTAGCAAGCAAGCTCAGGCTTACTCTGCTGCTTGGGCACCGTCTCAGTCAGGCGGGTACATGTGGAGAGAGACTTTGATTCTGTGGGAAGTTGCTATGGGGCTGGGGAGAGACAGATGTACCAGCCCTGCCCAGAATCTCACTGTCTTGAGGTCGTGACCAAAGGGGAAACTGTTGGCTGCAGAGAGGAAAGCAAGCACCGATACGCTGAGCGCACCTGGCTTCTTAGGGAAGACACCTGTCCATGAGGTAGGAGGGGGCGACAAAAAGCTGGTGGGGAACCAGCCACCACGCTAAGTCTTGACGACCACTAGTTAGTGGGAGCAATTGCGCTTAGGAGTCATAGGGAATCTCCTGGAAAGCTCTAGGCTCAGAACATGCCCTTGGCGATCTACTATGATCAAGTTCTGATATGATCCTGCCTCCAGGAAAGGACCCCAAGGGAAAGACCTGGGGTGGATGATGCTGACAGTGCCCGGAGCGGGTCTGAGAGCAGCTGAACACCATGTGATTTGATTTGCTGCTGCATTCCCAGCCCCACCCCAGCGCTGGTCATGGGGGACTCCGGGATTCATTTCTTTCCATGAAAGAAGCCCTGATGAACTCCTCCCCCATTAAAGGTGCGATATGGGCATTAGTGAGACTCGGCTAGGATGGGTGACAACAGATGCGGCTGTAGACAAGCATGTCCCATAGCTACGCCTATCCACCAAATGTCAGGAACCCGGGAACCTTCAGAGCAGCCATTTTCAGTCTTAGGCAAAGACAGGATCCAGCCAAATTGAATGTTCCAGGTGTTCTTTCTGTCATTTGCCTCCTGAACTCTCTCCCCGGCCCCCTTGGTGATGAAATGATTGCTTGTAGGATGACTGGCAATTATGGTTCCTTAAGAGCCTGGGCCTGTATTAAAAGATTGGGCGTCTTGGGAATGAGCAGCAGCAGGAGGAGATGCGTGCACACCCATGTTCATCGCAGCATGTGCATGACAGCAATACCCAGAACCCACCTCGGGGCCCATCAGTGGAAGAACAGATACGTTAACTTTGGTATCCTCCCCCACTAAAGGTGCAAGACGCAACGGAGTACCACCCAAAGTTCACGAGTATCGGGGAGTCTGTGAAACACCTCTTAATGGGGAGGGACCTGAGGGAGGGCCGTCAATGCTGAGTGAAATCAGTCCTGCAAAAGGACAGACCTCTACTGTAAAAAGCCAAGAACAGATTTTTCATACTGAAAGAAACAGACTTTGGTGTTTAGATAGACAAATAGACTGAACAGGTATAGGAGAGAGGGGATGAGAGGCGATTCATGAATACATACTTATTTAACAGGATATTTACATGTGTACATTTCTATATGTCTATTTTATATTTGTGCACTTTTGCTGTTGCATATGTACCCCTGAATGTGGTGAAGCACATAGAAGACAACGTTGTGAACATTTCTTAAGACATAAGCAAACACCTTGAGGAAATGCATCAGTTGACCTGGGGAATGATGGAATACCAACTGGTATTCCATCATCCCCAAAGACGATGTTCAGCATCCTAATTTGGTGAGTAGTGGTGGGGGTCTTCCAAGCTAGTGAGCAGCCACCTAAAGTGCTACTCTTGGTCTGTCTCGGTCCAGAGGAAAGGAGAGCGATGAAAATCGAAAGACACAGGGAAGCAATTAACCCAATAGACTAATGGGCCACACAGACACAGTGTCCACAACCCTGAGGCCAGAAGAACTAGATGGTGCCCGGCCATCCACCACCAACTGCTCTGAAAAGAATCACATTAGAAGGCTTGCCGTTGGATAAAGAGCTTGCTGTTGTCGCTCCACATCTTGTGGGTGCTGTTGATATGCCTTTGCTGAGCCTACGCGGTCATGAACTCTGGGGCAGGTATCTGCTGAACACTGTTTCACGGTCAAGGCAGATTCAGAGGCCACGGACACTAACAACAGATATATCTGCTTCCTGATGGGGTTTCACATGACCAGATCTACTGTCCCATCTTGATTTATAAGCAAAACACTACACAAGTGTTTTGTGCTTTACTTAGGCATAACACAGGAACTATTACTGGTAGTTGGGGTAAAGAATATCTGTTCTGTACACTTTATTTCAATCTAAATAAATGTGCATTTCATTAAAGAGGAGGAGGAAACCAGACCACCTGGACAGAAGGGGATAAAAATGTAGAACAAACGCCTAAATCAGAAAAGGGTCTTGGTTTGTTCCTGGTCCGTTAGAGACTGGTGGAAACGCCAACACTATGGCCCATGGTCACCCTTCAAGGTCTGGCGGCACACTCACCCCCAAGTTAGAATAACCAGTCACTGGAGATCAAAAGGGCGGCGTTGATCCAGGACAAATGTCCAAAGGGTTAGGAAAGAAGGAGGACGGGAACCAGAAACACTGGGCGGAAGCGGAGACATGACGGGGCATGGAAGGGGCTGCAGTGGTCGAGTGGACACAACCCTTGTTTGAAGGCCGGCTGGAGGCAATACTGATGAATGATCCGCTCTGGAAAACGCCTCCTAAATCGGAACCAGATGTTGTCTTTGTTTTCTGAAATGACAGTTTTGGAAGCTCTACGTGGGGTCTGAGTGAGTTGGACTGGACCTGGTAGCAAGGGGTTGGTTGGTCAGTCACTGCTAAGAGTAAACAGTGAATTGGTGATTGGCCTATTAACAGACACAAATCCCTGCCCTCGGGTAGCTCATCTTCCAACTCCATCACCATTATAAGGATGAAGGGCTTTATACTCGGTGGCTGCTTAATTCACATGTCCTCCCTACTAGCCAGATTGGGGTGGGGGTGGTCCACGAAGACAGAACTCCAGCTGTGTCTCGTGGGGCCCCAGACAAGTACCACGCATCCCTGGCACCTTATAGGGGGTTACCAGGCACTCACTGAGTACCCGGGCTTCGTCATCGATGGAAATTCCCGACACAAGGATTTCCTCAGCTTCCACGAGAGCAGAGGACACGACTCTTTGCCTTGAGAAGAGATGCTTTAGTGGAAAATGAAAGACAGCAAAAAGCCCCCAACCCACAAAAGCCAGGTCACGTGTATCCACTTACATCCATTGGCTTTGGGAACGCCAGAAGAATGTTCCAGCTGCTTCCGGGGCTGTCCTGGCGGAGCAGCGGAAGCTGCCAGGCTCACTTCCCCAGCTTGCTGCTACTCTGCCGCCTCTTCTTTCCCCAGTCGGCCGGTGGCCTGTTCGGACTTGGTCGGGGATCCTCATTATCTTTATGGTTCTAACCGCTAGCATTTATAGAGGGCACCACCTGCCAGGAACTGTTCTCAGCACGCCACATAATTTAACCTATGTAATCTTAGGCAACAAACCCTATGAGGTGGGGACCAGGATTCCTTTGGCTTTATAGAGGAAGCACAGAGAGGTCCAGCAACTGGCTCAAGGCCACACAGTAGTGCTGCAGGCAGAATTCTCAGCTAGTCTCTCACGGCCATGGAGTCGATGCCGACTCATAGCCACGCTCTAGGACAGGGTAGAACGGCCCCTGTGAGTTCCTGAGACCATCCACCGTTCCGGGAATAGAAAGTCCCATCTTTCTCCCAACGAGCTGCTGGCCTTTCGGATTCCAGCCCAATGGGGTAAGCACTCGGCCACCAGGCCCTGTCTAATCTTCTCCCCTTCGGATGCTCTGGGTGGGTCCCGACTCACAGCGACCCAAAGGATGACAGCACACAGGGAACATGGCGGTCCTGTGCCTTCCCCACACTTGCTACGGGTAAACCCACTGCTGGATCCACTGTGTCAATCCATCTCCTTGAGGGTCTTCCTCTTTCTCACAGACCCCCGCTTGACCAAGCATGATGTCCTTCTTCACGGGCTTCTCCCTCCTGACGACATGTCCACAATAGGCCCTCCTCACTTCTCAGGAGTCTGCTGGCCGGGCTTCTTCCAGAACAGATCGGTTTGTGCCCATAGTCATTCTACGCCGGCACCACAGTTAGGCTGTGGGCAGGCCCCGTGAGTCTCATGGGACTACACTCTCACGGTCAGGCTCCATCGCGTGGCAAAGGGGCAGGGATTCTTCTGGCTGTATCAAGGCGCCCGTGTCAGCTGACTTTGAATGAGTAAAAAGCGATGATGCCGGAGAAGTCTGAATTCCTCAGCTGAGTAAAGAGCACTCAGGCCTCCTCTGCGCTCAGAAAGACTCTCTGGCCGCCCCTGCAGAAGCACGAGCTGCACCCCAGTCGGTCAGCTGAAGGGTGACTTCTGTCAAGACCCAGCGAGTGAGCTCCAGGGCAGCCCCGGCTGACTCTAGGCTGCAGCCCCATGGGACCCCGAGCAGAGGACCCCGCTAAGCCATGCCGAGTCCTGGCCCGCGGATCCGGGGGGTCTTCAGTGGTTTTCATAGTAAATCACGGGGATCCGCTCTGCAGCAAGTGGGTGTCTGGCCCTCCAGACCCCAGGCTCTCAGCCTCTGCTGTCACACAGTCTCCTCGGGGTGCAGGGCTGATAGCAAATGAGAGGGACCACGGTGCGCTTCTGGAGACTGCTCTGAAGAGACCGCTCTTGCTAAGCTCGGGTGCGGCTGGCCGCTTGTCCCTCCACTCGGCGCTTCCTATGTTCCAGGCACGATGCTAAGGGCAAAGCAGTCACGGGGCTGCTGGCACATCTTTCCGCTGTTGTTGTCAGATGCCACCGAGTCAGTTCCGACCCATAGCATCCTATGCACAATAGAAGGAAACACGACCCAGTCCTCACCAGCCTCGCCAGCCTTCCTCTGCCCGCGGTGTCAACCCACCCCAGGGCCTTCCTTTTGTTGTTTTGCTGCCTCTCTACCAAGTAGCGGGGAGACAAGGATGGCAAGACGTTGTCTCACATGCCTCGGGCACGTTGTCAGGAGAGACCGGTCCCTGCAGAAGGACATCAAGCTTGGTAAAGTGGAGGGGCAGACCAGGAGCGGAAAAGGTCCTCGGGGAGATGGCGGGACATGGCGGCTACAACAATGGGCTTGGGCAGAGGAAGGGTGGTGAGGCTGGCGCAGGGCTGGGCAGTGTTTCATTGTTTTGTGCACAGGGCTGCGATGGGTCATAGCCAACTTGATGGCACCTAACAATAACAACAACAACTCCTACAACTTTACCATGCACCGTGTCCTTCT
>NW_022103898.1:22160363-22167137 GCF_000313985.2 Echinops telfairi
CAACAATGGGCTTGGGCAGAGGAAGGGTGGTGAGGCTGGCGCAGGGCTGGGCAGTGTTGCCTTCTGTTGTGCACAGGGCTGCGATGGGTCATAGCCAACTTGATGGCACCTAACAATAACAACAACAACTCCTACAACTTTACCATGCACCGTGTCCTTCTCAGGGACCCGTTGCCTCCGCCCCCCTTCCACCCGACAACATGTCCAAAGTATGTCAGATGCAGTCTCACCAGCCTTGCCTCTCAGGAGCGCTCTGGCTGTACTCCTTAAGGTCTAAGAATGAGGGTACCACCACACAAATAGGTAAAAAGGAGTTAAATCATTCTAACGGGCAATGGATCTAAAGGAGAAGCCAGGAGGCAAGAGGAAGACCTCACAGGCCCAGACTCGCCTGACCTGTGCTGATTAGCAGAGGTCAGGGCAGGGGAGAGCTTTTCGAGGCAAAGGAACCAGAGTGTGCCAAGGGCCAGTGGCAGCCAACCGCAGGTAGGGCAGAGGGAACAAACCCGGGTGGCTGACTGGGGAAGATGAGCCACACAGGGGGCCAGAGCTGAATAAGCGGAACAACGGCACGTGCTCACTGCAGCTGATCCCCACACGCCTCTCTCAGAGCAAGTCTGCACCCCGTTACCCTGGACATCGGAAACGTAGTTCTCTGAGTATCAGTGGCCCTGAGCCAGCACCCCTGCTTTTGGAGAAGAAAACGGTATCTGTTCCCAGACTCAGCAAGCCTCCATAGTTTGTGGTGTGGCTCTGTCTGCCGAAAATAGCAATCTCTTGGCCTTAACTCTCTTCCTGAAAGGGGAAATGAAACCTGAAGGGGCTGTCTGTGTGTGTGGGGTCAGTGGGCTCTACGGGGTGAAGGCCACCTGGCAGCACTTGTCTAGCCAGAGATAAATCTCCCCAAGGAGCCAGAGGAGAACAGGCTCGTGAGGATTAAGTGAGAGAACTGCTGTCTCCCGTGCGCTGGCCTCACACAGAAGAGCAAATGTCGGGCCCGGAGACACCTCACGCAAAGCCCTCTGAGTCACGCGAAGGGACGGGATGTGTCCCCTGACTCTGAGACCCTGCGCAGCTGGGGTTCAGCACAGTGAAGAGGGTGCGAGCATCAGATGGCTGGGGTCATTCTGCGGCTATTGCCGACCAGTACATGACCTCACAAATGATTAAGCTCCCTGAGCTTGGCATCGGCGGCTGTCAAAGGGAGCTTCTACCACACAGGGCTGCGATGAGGAAACGAGACGTGTGTGCAAAACACCAGGACAGGGCCTGGCACAGAGTGAGTGTTCCAGAAGTGCCAGCAACAGCGACTACTGCTGATGTGGCTGCTGAATGCTGCCTCTCCCACCGCCCTTACTCGCACCACGGCCACATCACAGTCACCACATAACTGCTCTACCACCACCACCACCACCACTATCATTGCAACCACCCCCATCACGACCACTACTCCCACTGCTACTACCACCATCACTGTTACTGTCACACCCGTTACTTCCACCACCATCACTACTATCACAAGCACCACACACCCATTACTTCCACCACCATCACTACTATCACAAGCACCACACACCCATTACTACTATTACTACTACCATCCCACCATCACAACCAATACACAACTACTACTACCCCCACCCCCACCATCATCACAAACACTACTGACACGGCTACTACCACTACCACCACCACCACTTTTACCATACGCACTATCACTACCACTACCACCAGCATCATGGTACCACCACCACTGCTACCATCAGTACTCCCACGGATACCACCACCATGACCACTACTTTCGACCACCACCACTATTGCCACTACTCCTTCCACCCCCACTATCACAACCACCAACACCATCATCACATAACCACCATCACCACCACTGCTGCCACCATCAACATTAAGTACCACCACCACCGCGACCACCAGTACTACCACTGATACCGCCACCACTTTACCACCACTGATACCTACCACCACCACAGTGGCTACTTCTCTCACGGTCATTGTCGACGTGATCCTCAAGCTAACTACAGAACAATTAACTTTATGTTTCAGAACCTCTTCCCCCATTCTGAATGGAGTTCAATGTACAGGAAGCAGAGAGTGAGATCTAAGAGTTCGTGGCCACACTGGGAGGCGGGACACTGCCACGGTGTCCGGCTTGCTGGGGGCTCTGCACCCATGTGCCCCATGCCACCTTCTGACTGCAGCCGGGGGCCCACACCTTCCTGCCTCGAGGAAGGATGTGCTGGTCCTCTGGAAAGAGCACTCCGTCCACGTGTCGTGTACAGTTAGAGTTAAAGCGACGGGTAGACACGTGGATCCAGTGCTACCTCAACAAAAACATCACAATGCCACTTAAAGAGCAGGAATTTGATGTCTTGCAAGGGTCCTTCCTGGTCGGGAGCCCAGGTTCCTTGGTGTCTAGGCCCAACTGCCAGCCCATGTGTATCTCTGTAGCTATACTTTCAGAACTCAGAAGCGATTGGGGTTGGGGCACACCATCCTCTAGTCTGGGCTCTAGCAAAACAAAAGAACAATCTTCCAACAGGGTCCTTGTCCAAAGAGACAAGGGCCAGAACTTCAAAACCTAATGGGAGGGTTTGAGGTTGGGGGCAGATTTCAATCCTTAATAGATATCTTACGGTTATGATGATTTAACACATGGAAGTCCAGTCCCTTCCCCAGAGAGTCTCCCTGAAGGGCTGTATTTGCATCCACAGATATGCTGTGAGTGGTCTGAGAGGCTGCCCAGGCCAGAGCCAGCACTTAGGAAAAGCAGAGCGCGCCCCAAAGGCAGAGTGCTATTTCACACCCGCGACTGCACTTGCTCTGGTGGGATCATGGGCTACGGATCGGGTTGCTAGACAGTCCAAATCCACGAGCCACTCCGAGGGAGGGAGATGGGGCTATCAACTCCCATAAGGGCCCATTCTACTCTGCCCTAATGGGTCACTCTGAGTCGGAATCAACTCAATGGTAGTGATTTGGTTTGAGTAGTTTGCCCCATACTATAAAGCAGAGGGCCACTGGGATGTTTATGACATTATTCATGGGCCATACAAAATTATCCACTTAAAAAAATAGCCTGCTGTTATTTGGTCAAACATTGAATGAACTCACCCCTCGTGTGGTGAGTGGCCTGTGGGCGCAGTGGTTACACCTCAGGCTGCTAACTGTAAGGTCAGCAGTTTGAAACCACGAGCTGCTCAGCAGCACAGAGACCAGGCTTTCTACTCTCGGAAACTCCCAGGAGCAGCTCCACCCTGTCTGATGGAGTTGCTCTGAGTCGGCATCCATTTGATGGCAATAAGTTTGGTTTGGTTCGGTTTAATGTGACGGCTGGAGTTGCTTCCTTGAGGTAGGGGATGTGAAGTTAGCTGGGATGGATGATTTAGTGGGCCGTACAACGGCCCCGTGAGCCGGAGGCTCCCCGCCCCTGCAGAGTGCGTCCCACGTCTTGCTTTTCCAGAGCTGACTGAATATGCCTCTTTTAAGGTATTCATTCATGAATGGACAGACGCTGTCGGTGACATCATTGTAAAGAGGAACGTTGGTTCGAATGAACTGCGCACTGTGTCCAATGAGGGTTTTGTGAGTTTTTCTTATTAAATAACTACAACCCTCCACAAAAATAGCTCAGACTAACTTGGGAGCGGGCCAGTCATAATTAGTGGAAGGCCTGAAACGCAGAAGATTTCCGAAGCAAAGCACTTTACATCCTTGAAGGAGACAGAGTGCCGGGAACCCACCGCCAATAAAGAGCCAGTGTCTTCGGCGAACTGGGCTCCGTGTTGCAGGCCGGTGTCCGGAAGGAGGTCAGCAAGTCCCCGTCCACTCACACCGCGGCCTCCGCGTCTCCAGCTGAGAAGAAGCAGCCCCTTCAGGGCTGGCGCGTCTCCAGGGCCCGCCCAGCCCTGCGCTACAAGTCGCTTCTAATTATGTTCGCACTTAATTTGCTTCACAAATTCCTTTTTCATGGCGAACTTTGAGGAAATGGTACCTCGTCTAAATGAGCAAGGTTCAAATTAATGAGCTTTCACCGTCTTGCAGTGGGAGAGCGGGACTGACCTGGAAGCCCCGTGGGGGCAGTTCTACACTACCTACTAGGGTCTGGATGAGTCTAAATCAACTCAACAGCGCTGGCTGGGCAAGGGGAGAGACACAGGGGGAACGCCCCAGGAAGAAGGTGATTCCAGCAGGAGCCCTTGGGGGCACAGTGGTGGCCTGCTGGCTGCTAGGTGCAAGGACAGCAGTTGGAAACCACCAGCCGCGCCGTGGGAGAGACAGGGGGCTTTCTACTCCCGTAAAGCGTTACGGTTAAATGAATTCACAGGGGCAGGTCTACCCGGTCTGTGGTTGTTACATCGTCTGGTGTCCACTTTGAAGGGGTGGAGTCTAGCTGGTCAATCAGGTCGCAGCTTGATGACCTCATTTGGAGGCGCCAAGGAGATAAATACTGTACACAATGGAGGTCAGATACACACAGACTCTCTGCTTCGTCTTCCTGCTGATAAGCCACAAGGAACTATGCTGATGCAGCTAGAGCCTTGGAGCTGGAGGAGCCACGTGGAGACCCACACCAGCACTGAGATGCTTCCACCGCCACTGGATCTGCAAGGGTTTTCACCCACTGGTCTGTGATCTTCCTGAATTAGGAGTCATTGCATATGTTGCGTGAGTCTGAAGAGGAATTTATGGACTAGTATTGACAGATGGGGTAATCTTAGACTTGTGGACTTGATCTTGACTGGGCTGGGATGTTTTCTTAATGGACAATTGCTCTTTAACATACAGTTCTCTCTTACACACATGAGTGTCTATGAATTTGTTTCTCTAGTCAACCTGGATGAACACACTGTCCTATAGGTTCCCTGTGAGTCAGAATCAATGGTTGTAAGTTTGGTTTTTGAGTTTGAGTGGCTTCCAAAGGATTTGTGTAGCTGCCCAAAGGTCAGTCCAGTGAACTACACACTGGTGTTAAAGGGAATGCAGGAGGCACTCTGAGGCAGCACACAGGTAAGTGCTCAGATGCTAACTGGTTGGATAGTGGTTAAGCGCTTGACCACCAAAGCTGGCGGTTCAAACCCACCCACTAGCTCTACAGGAGATAGCCTGACCCTCTGACCCCATAAAGATCCCAAAGAAAATTCCAACCAAACTCATTGGCATGGCATCAAGGCTGACTCGTAGCATACCCACCGCACCCCCACTACCCCACCCGCCTGTGGGTTCCCGAGACTGTAACTGTCTACAGGAGTGGAAAGCCCAGCCTTTCTCCCCTGCATAGGGATTACAGCCTAGGAAACCCCTGGGGCAGCCTACCCTATCACCCAGGATGGCTGTAAGCTGAAATGGTTTCGGTGGCACCTACCCCCATACCTATGAACCCAATTGATCCGGAAAAGGACCTTTGGCTTTGTCCGTGAGCATGAGTCCCACCGGAGTAGGACGGCCCAACTCTATTCCGAGCGGTGTCCTATACAGAGAAGAGACACAGACACACCGGAGAGGTGACGGTCACATGACAGGGAGACTTCTTGCAAGCCGAGGATCGCCTAGGGGCTGCCAGAAGCTGGGAGAGAACAGAAAGGATCTTCCCCTGGAGTAGGCAGAGCGAGCAGGGCCCTGACAACCTGAGTTCAGACTCCAGGCCTCTCGAGCTTCGAGATGGTCAAAGCCTGTTCCGATCACTTTGTGACGGCAGCTCTGGACTGGACTACACTTGGGACATACCTCATCCTTGGACAGGTTCGCACGAGGGGCCAGCATTGTGCTGTGGGCTTCTCCACTCTGTGAGCCCTTTACTTTTCATGCCAGACACCCCACCCGCCCCGGGCAGCGCAGCAATGGCAGGCACCCCTCGTTCTGTGCACTCCGAAGACACTTCGTCTTTGGTACACATAGAAGGTTGGCGGCAATCTTGCTTCAGGTCGGGCACGCCTATGGACCCGTGTCCTTTGATGCCGCCGTCACATGTTGGCCTTGCTCACAATATTGCCACTTTTGCATCTGGCTGTTCCACATCTAACAGGCCACAGCGTAGGGTGAACACAGACTTGCTGAGCTCTGGGAAACCAAACAGCCGGACCCCTACGGTCTCTGGGGTCTGCCTGTCCTTTCACCCTAAACAAATGATCGCCTTGTCCACTGATGCTCTCATGGCCTCCTTCATGCGTCTCCTTCAGGGCCACGTGGCCAGCACCATCCACCCCCTTCCTTCCACCAACACACCCAGCAACTTTCTCCAGCGCAAGACCACGTTGATTTCAGGAAGGCCCAGGAAGGGTGCCAGACATACTGTCCGCGTGGCCTGCCTGTGACCCAGGACCACACACACGCTTCCTCCGGGGTCACGCAGGACACCTGCCCCCTCGTGCCGCCCTTCCTCCACACAGCGCCCCTTCATGCTGATTGTTTCACACCAGCCCCCTCCTTCTTGTCCTCCCCCTGCCAGTTATTCCCTGACCCCTTTCTAACCTCCCAATGCAGGCTTGCACATAATTGCTCTGACAATTCCTGTCGTGTTGGGGCCGAGACCACGTGCACCCTAATGAGATGCATAATCGCTCAGCTCCGGGTGTCTATTCACCAAGCACCCGGTGATTCAGCGCAGCCACTCAGCCCCCACCCGGTCCCCCATCCACATAGAATCCAGACTTCACTTCTCCAGGCCGACCGGGGAGAGCGTGAGTTTTGTGTGTCTGCGCCCTCATTCACCACTGTCAGCGGGTTCATTTGCAATTTTCAGAATGGGGCCAGCCC
>NW_022103898.1:22167237-22169897 GCF_000313985.2 Echinops telfairi
TTTTGTGTGTCTGCGCCCTCATTCACCACTGTCAGCGGGTTCATTTGCAATTTTCAGAATGGGGCCAGCCCGGGCGCATCCAAAGGCGTTGTTGCCTGAGAGTCGTCCCATTGGCACTCAAGGGGAGCCTGGCGAAGCGATGTATTCCCTCAGGTCCCCAAATAAGATGAAGGTGTGGAAAGGACATAGCTCTTCCCTACATGGTTTACGCATTAGGCTGTGGACCACAGGGTCAGCAGTTCAAGATCACCAGCCACTGCACTGAAGAAAGACAAGACTTTTGACTCCTGCCTTCCTCTTTCAGTCTTGGAAACCCACAGGGGCAGTTCTACCCCCGTCCTACAGGGTCGCTGGAGTCAGAAGCAACTCCAGGGCAGTGCGTTTGGAGGGTCTGGGATTTCATAATGCAGCTGAGCACCTTGGGGCGGGTGGGCTGGAGCTCCGGTCTACCCCCAGCGCCCCTGCATCTCACACTTGTCTCTTCCACAGGCCACTGGGACCTTGCTGTATGTTGGCTTCAGAGCACCCCACCCACCCGCTGCCATAGAGCAGGCGTTGATTCACTGCCAACCTATCTAGGGTTTCTGAGACTGTCAGCCTTTACGGAAGCAGCCAGCCTCATCATTCTCCAGCTGAGCGGCTGGTGGGTTTGAACCGGTGACCCTATGTGGTTGTGTTGGCAGCTAGCCCCACAGCACCACCAGCAACAAAGCACAAGTGGCTACCATGTGCGCAGCGCCTCTCTGGTTTACTCCAATTCTCTTGGGGGAGGGATTCTTATCCTTGATTTTAGGGGTGAGATGCCTGGGCCCTGAGAGCCCTGGGGACTTGCTGGTAGTATGAGGAGGTGAGTACCCAAATCCAGCCAAACCACTGCAGCAATGTCCGCTCTCTCGGGCTGCGGCTAAGGATTGAACTGCGTCAAGGGCAGGGTCAATGTCAGCATCAGCAGAGAGGTGGACTGGAAGCCAGTGGCCTGTTCTCTTCACTCCATTTGGCACTTGCCTTCGAAGCTGGCACTGACTTATTTTCCCTTCCCCACTCTGGTTCTTTGCCAAGCCCTTGACCTAGATGCCCCTTAAACGAGCAGCTGCGGTCCCTGAAGCAAGGCCCTGGTGATGCAGTGGTTACACATTGTGCCACTGACCGCAAGGTGAGCAGTTCAAAACCACAAGCTCTGCAGAGGGCCTGGGTGCTCTACTCCCTAAAGGGTTATAGTCTCGGAAACCCATAGGGGCAGTTCTACAGGGTGGTTAAGAGTCAGAATTGACTTGATGGCAATGAGCTTATTTGTTTTGGAGTGGTTTGTTTGTTTGCTTGTTTGTTTGTTTTGGGGGGGTGCTTAGAATTACTAGGATCCCACAGAGGAAGGCTACGTGTGGCAAGCAGCATTGCCTATCAGGAATTGCCCTGGATTTGGACCTTAGACAAAGTCTCCGTGCACAAGTCCACTGACACAGACAAGCCAGGTGTCCCAGGCTCAAGGACTGCGCCGAGCTGGCTAATCGGATAACCAAGAAGGATTGTGCCGAGCTGGCTAATCGGATAACCAAGAAGGACTGCACCGAGCTGGCTAATCGGATAACCAAGAAGGACTGTGCCAGAGCTGGCTAATCGGATAACCAAGAAGGACTGCGCCGAGCTGGCTAATCGGATAACCAACGGCAGCACTGCTCTGGGGCGGTTCTTGGCGAGGCTTTATCTTAACAAGATGCAATCGCCTCTTCCCCTCTGATTTAGTTACAGCGTTTAATATCCCCGGGAAGGAGGCCCCATTATCAACTGCAGCTGACTCTCAGATTAAGTCTCCTTGCTCCTGGTTTTTATTTCAAGATTATTTAGGCCTGAATACCAACTATTTATTTATTTATGCATTTAAACAAAGAGAAAAATCACAATGGCATAGACAAGCTGTTTCACTCACAAGGCAGCCGGTGAGCCAACCAACCAACCAAAGAAATAGGCCGCTTGCTCATTGATGTTGTCGCCGACAACCCTCGATTCTGGGTCAATCATAGAACAAAAAGAGTCCCGGTGCTTGTCATTAGGAAGGAAAGTGCAGAGAGCACCACAGTTGGGGGGGTGGGGGTAGGGTGCCGGGGGCGCTCTCTGGTGCGAGGGCCGCCGGCCTCTTCCTGAGCACGTTTGTCGGAAGAGAAGAACTATTGATTAACATGAGGTTTGCATATTATCTGTGGATTTCTAGTTCTCATTCAATTCCTTGTTCCCCGTGCCAGTGAATAATGGGATGTTAGCTGGCTCTGAGAGGCCCCCGCCCCCACCCCCAATTCCTTACAGAAATTGCTCCCTGTCCCCAGTGATCTTGTCCAATGAAAGGGGGGCACTGAGAACAGCACCTGGGCTCTGAGCCGCACAACCTGCCCTAGGGAAGAACCAACTAGAGGGAGCAAAACGCCTTGGGGGGGTCACATCTCCAGACAGCCTTCAAGCTGCCCGGTTCTCACATAGCAGCAAACCGCTTCCCAAGTGGCCCCACCAGAGTTTCGGCAAAGGTCCTTCTGGAAGGAGGGCGTCACCGTGACAGCTGCCACACTAGGTGCCGGGCGGGGCTCAGGCAGTCTCGCTCCGATTCAGATGTGTCCCTTTGCAGAGATGACAAATTGTTCTTTGCCCAAGGACTTGCGGGTTTGCTCTTTGAA
>NW_022103898.1:22169997-22186748 GCF_000313985.2 Echinops telfairi
CGGGGCTCAGGCAGTCTCGCTCCGATTCAGATGTGTCCCTTTGCAGAGATGACAAATTGTTCTTTGCCCAAGGACTTGCGGGTTTGCTCTTTGAAAGTAGAAACCAGAATGTTCCATCTGCAAAACCCAAGGGCTTGGGGTGAGGTATTTCCCTCCCTCCGAGGAGTCCTGATGGCGGGTGCACTTGGGGGACGAGTTAGCCCTTTCTTTCGTGCCTGGGAGATGCTGTGCTATTAGAAGCGGCCTGCTGAGTCCTGTGGCCAACCCTCCCCACAATGGACAAGGCCGAGGGCTGCCCTTACCCAGCCACCTGCTGGGGCTCGCGGTGACCGGAGTGGGTTATATGTTGGGCTGCTCACCGAAAGGTCAGCAGTTCAAAAGCACCAGCTGTGCCTTAGATGCCCCTTAAACGAGCAGCTGTGGTCCCTGAAGCAGGGCCCTGGTAATGCAGGGGTTACACGTCGTGCCACTGACCGCAAGGTGAGTGGTTCAAAACCACTCACAGGAGAGAGTTTTCTACTCCCATAAAGGGTTACAATCTCAAAAACCCACAGGGGCAGCTCGACCCTGTGCAAAGTGACTCTGAGTCAGATCCAACTTCATGGCAGTGAGTTTGTTGTTGCTGCTGAATCGGCTCTGTGCTTCTTGCCAAGGCTGTTGAGTGGCTCTAACTCATGGTGACCCCATAGACAGCGTCAAAGTGCAACTGTTCCCCAGGGCTTTCAAGGGCTGATTTGGGGAGGGAGGAGAGTAAATTGCCAGGCCTTTCTATCAGGGTGCCTCTGAGTTGCCTCAACCACCAGCTCCTTGGTCAGCCACTGGGAGGGTCACCCCATGGGCATCACCCCAGGCCTCAGCGAATTAGGAAAGAGGCTGGTCTGGAAGCAGATTCTGGGTTGGAAGCGGATGACAGGGGATCACCCAACAGCGTGTCCGCACTGAAGGCAGGCCCTGTTGGGAGAAGGGATTTGGAGGAAAATGACAGGCAGCCACTGTGCCTAGGCAGGGAAGAGCCCGAATTTTAAAAAGCACATCTAAATGCAGCCTCCGGCTCTCTTTTCTGGGTGGAAATACAGAAGGTTCCAAGTTCACGGAGCTCTTTTCTAGTTCTGGCTGATCTCTGGGCCAAGTACGCCTGGTCCTGGCCCGAGGATGCTCTGTCTGCCCCAGCGAGGTCCGAGGGCATTTTCAGGAGTCTGAGGAAGTAGGCAGCAGAGAAAGTTCCAGGCACAGGTTTGCGGTAGACACAGGCCCTCCCACCTGCTGCCCCCCACTCTGCCAGGTCTTCACTCAATTCATCCCACTGACAGAAAACCGCCAACTGCAGGCGAGGTTGTGGGGGAAGCGGAACGCTGGCACGTTGCTGGTGGCCTTGGAAAATGGCACAGCCAACAGTGGAAGCTTTTCAAGAGGAGGCCACCAAGGTACCAGTAATAGCAACAATAATAACTGGCATGTTTGACTCTTTACCATCAGCCAGTTTTCTAGGCACTTAGATTAAGTCGCTGGCTTTTCATGGGAACCCAAAGGTGTTTCCTATGGGGGAGAGTCCATTCTGCCTCAGGGTGCCCATACGGGGCAGAGATGAATTGCCCCTGAGGGTTTTCCGTGGCTAGAATCTAAGGGAGCAGACTGCTACCTCTCTGTCCCCAAAGAGTGGTGAGGACAGGCTGGAGCCACCGACTTTGTGGTTAGCAGTCAAACTCCTTCCAAGGGGACTGTTGTTGTCAGGTGCCAACGAGCCAGTTCCACCTCACAGAGCGCCTACGTCCACCAGGACAAAGCACTGCCCAGTCCTGTGCCATCCTCACAACTGTTCCCATGCTGGAGCCCTTAGTTGGGGCCACTGTGCCCATCCCTCTCTGTGAGGGTCCTCTTCTTTTGACTGACCCTCTACCAAGCACGATGTCCTTCTCCAGGGACTGGACCGTCCTGATCCCATGTTCGAAATACACAAAATTGAGCCTTGCCATCCACACACCTATGATGCAGTCTGACTATAGGTATGTCTTTCAAGACAAACGTCTCCTGAGCATCTTTTCTGTGGCTGGGCTGCAGTAGCCCTGGACATGCCATAAATGAGACACAGGCCCTGACCTCAAGGGGCTCAGGGCCTGGTGGCCCTTTGGCATCAAGTCCATTCTGACTCATAGTGACCATTTTAAGACTGTGAATCTTTACGGGAACAGGCAGCCTCATCTTTCTCCTGAGGCCTGGCTGGTGGGTTTGAACCACTGACCTCTGGTTAGCAGTCTAATGCCTTAACTTGCACAGCCACCAGGCCCCTTCATTTCAAATGTGTGTGGTCAGTGTCCTCAGCAAGAGAAATGTGGGCTGGGGGGTGGGGGTAGGGGATCAGGATGCACGTTTTGGACAGCCAGGAGCCACGTGGTGCTACTGAGCACTCGGCACCTGGCCAGTCCCAGTTGAGATGTGTTACAGCAGTGGCACTGAGGGGTCAGTGCTGGGCGGAGGTTCAAACCCAACAGCAGCTCCTCAAGGGAAAGATGAGGCTGTCTTTGAACAGCCTCGGACACCTTACATCGGTCTCTGGGAGCTGGAACTGACTAGATGGTAGAGTTTGGTTTTTCAGTTCGCTACGTCCCTGGTGTGCATGCTTCCTAGTCAACGACTCACCTGAAGCTGGGCAGTTTGAACCCAGCCAACAGCGCTGCAGAAGCAAGGCCTGGCAACCTGCTTCTGTCAAGATTTCGGCCAAGAAACACCGGCCCGGGTGTGTGTGTGTGTGTGTGTGTGTGTGTGTGTGTGCGTGCTAGTTCCACTCTGTCACATGTGGGGTGGGGTGTCATCAGGGGCCGGAACCAACTTAATGAACACAGGTTGGGTTTTTGGTTTGGGTATAAAAAACACACATCAGATCTCAAGGAGAGCCTGCAAATAATAAGCACAGGATGCCTTAAGGGGGAAAATGTACTGATTACATGGCTAAATGACACTATTTTGGATATGCTGGATTACGTAAAGGACCACTGGTGGGGCTACTAAACGGCGAGGTTGTTGGTTCGAGCCGACCAGCTGCTCTGTGGGACAGCCGCGAGGCTGTCTGCCAGCCAACCTTCACAGCCTTGGAAACCCTGCTGATAGGGTGGCGACGATCGGAATGAACTCAACGGCAGTGGGTTTGGGGGTTGGGGGCTAACGAAATGACAGTATTAAAATGAATAACACCTGGTTTTGTTTGCTTCTTTATTTGCGGTTCACTGTGCTTTCTAGAAAAAAATGAAAGGATCTGGATCTTTCCGCAGAGAAAGGGGAGGCTTTCTACTCCCGTAAAGTGTTCAGCGGCTCAGAAACACACGGGGCAGTTCTACTCTGTCCACGAGGGGCGCCACGAGTCGGCATTGACTCGATGGCACTAAGTTCTGTTCGGCATATGGTTCGCATTAAATGTTTAGAGCAGCAGTGCTGTTCTGGCTTGAGTAGTGGGGGGTTGAGAATCAAGGAAAGCTTCCTGGGGGAGGTTTCATCTGAGCTAGTACAAGCTCAGCACTGACTGAGCAGTTCACCATGCTGCTTGGAACCGGTGATCTCTAAGTCAGTCCCCAATGCCGGAACCGGGATTTTCCATCCCCGATTTTACACACCAGAAAAGGCTCAGGACTCTGTCCCCAAGCTCCCAGAATCTTGTTGGAGAGCCAGGTTGGGACATTGAGCCCCACCAGATCTGCAGGAAGGTTCTGGGAGGAGCTCCCCTCCACAGGAAGCAGGAGAACCATCCGGGCCTTGTTTCAGCTCTGCCCACCCGGAGGAGGTTGAAACCCAATCAACTGAGCAGCTCCTGGAGTTGTGGGATTCCCAGAAACATCAAAGTAGGTCGAGGCCTCGTGTCACTGAGGGTGATCAGGAAACGGTTTGGAAACTGCCAACATCGTTTGATCACTTGAATGCCCTTCTCCAGTTGAGCTGGGCCGGCTGACATCCACAGGCAGGCACAGAGAAACCCCACTAGGGTCTGAGACTACTGCCCAGATTTGAGTGGACGGGGTCCAATAAAGCTCCGGAAACAGAACAAGCCCTTGTCATGCGAGCCTGATTTGCATGAGGAGCAAATGATGAGCTCAAAGGCAGGGTGTCCCTGCTGCCCGCATGCAGGGGGTCGGACGGAACCAGTGGGCCTGAGGCGCCTGGCTGGGCACTAGGGGCATGGCGAGCATGGTCACAAGGAGGCTATTAGACGTAAGAGTTGATCCAGCCCATTTTCCAGGAGGTGGACTGACGGTGCACACGACGTATGTACACACACTGCACATATACATGCCTCCCCCCCACCGCCACTGGCATGCAAGGCCTTGTAAATGAGTGCACTGAGCTCACTCATCGAGTCTGCCAGACACAGAACATAAATCAAAATTGTTCAGAGCAGCTTCCAGGCAGGAGGAAATCATCTATCTTATTATTATTCAACTGAATTTCAAATACATCTCTGCAGATGTCTGGGCCAGCAGGAAGGGTGGAGGCAGCAGGGGCCCAGGCCCAGGCCCCCTCAGAAAGGTCCCAGGTTACCCAGCTCCTCCCAGGTCACGATGCCAACTGGCCATCACCAACAACCATCCTGGCCCTGCCCTGGCTACTTCTTGGACACGATTTCTAATCCTCACACCTGAAGCTTGGGGAGGTCCAGTTCCTGGTCCCATCATCCATCTGGGCTGGGAAGTCCCAGGCCTTCCAAGTATCCAGTCCTCTCCTTTACCCCAAACCATGTCTGACTCCAGAAACCCCTCCTGCCTGGCCTGATTGGAAATCTGAGCATGGCAGCCGCACTGGTTTAAGAATGGTACAGAGTGGGAGGATGGGGCAGTCAGTCTCTCTGCGCTGGCACTGACTCAGTGGGAGGTGGGGTGGGGTGGGGGTGGTCCACAGTGATCCAGTTTTTGCAATGGGTTTCTCCAGTCTATTGTAATTTGCGATGAATAATGAAGCATTCTCCCAAGTGCTGCGTTTAAGATCAGGCTAATGTAATATTTCATCTTGGCCGGCCAGCTGCCGTTCGTTCTGCTAGGCTGACAATAAGTAATATCTTTGCATAGGGAGCCAGTCTACAACGAAATCAATTAATCCGCGTTGGCTGGTAGACAGCTGTTGGGTCAAAGCGGATAATGAGATGGACCCGTCGTTTACCAGGTGGTTGATAATGAAGGGATTAATTGACCAGAGTTGGGGACCGGACAGCGTCTGCTCTTCCTGGCCTTCCCCACAGCCCCTTGGCAGCATCCTTCCTGGACAGCCAATCAGAGCACAGGGAGTGCTTCCCCAGTGCCCTTCAGAAAGGCCCTTCCCATGTCTGCCTGGACCAAGCCCGGCTCTCCTTAGAGCAGCGGTTCTCAACCTGCTGTGACCCACCAAATCATAAAATTATTTTCATCGATACTTCATAACTGTCATTTTACTACTGTTATGAATCAGGCGACCCCTGTGAAAGGGCCATTTGACCCCCAAAGGGGTCACAGCCCACAGGTTGAGAACAACTGCCTTAGAGGATTGAGCGGGGCATGGTTCCAGGTCCTTCCTGGTGCCTTGCCTGGGGTCACTGGATATGGGAGGTTAGCTTCTTGGCCGTGTCCACCCAATTTTGGCTAACACGCAGGCTATCAGAGGCAGGACTGAAGCAGAGACCCCATCCTAGCCGACAGGTGGGGCTAAGTGCAAAGATAAATAAATAAATAAATAACGTGGGAGGTGGGAGGTTCATCTACAAAGATGCATCCCTCCGTGGGGATGCTCTGCCTGGTCTTTCACATCATGGGTTATGTTAGAATCAAGAAGAGCCCTGGTGGCATAGGGGGTTACATGCTGGGCTGCTAACCACGGGTCAGCCGTTCGAACCCGCGAGCTGCTCTAAGGGAGAAAGATGAGGCTCTCTGCTCTGGGAAAGAGTTAACCGTCTCGGAAGCCCACAGGGGCAGGTCTACTCTGCCCTCTAGGGTCGCCGTGAGTCAGCATGGACTCGATGGCAGAGTCTGGTTTGGGAGTTGGCATCAAAGAATCAGAGATGGTCTCGCTCTTTAAAAACTGTTTCACTGACATACACTTTCTATACAATGCAATCCAATGGTTGAACCACATCTAAAAGAGTTGTACAATCATCACCACAATCACTTGCTGATCATTCTCTTCATTCTTGTATCCGCTCCCCATTGGCCCAGCCTCCCCTGTCATAACCCTGAGGGTCAGTTATCTAGTCACGGTCTCTACCGATTTACCTACTCTGGAGTTCATATTTGTAAAACCCCACCAGCAACAACGAAGTAAACCACAGATCAACGTCAATGCAAAGAAAGCTGATAATTACAAACACAGAGCAGGTTAAAATGACCCAACGTGGAAACAGACAGAGGTGGGCTGCTCAGTTGTACACCAGGGCAATAGGACAAAGCTATTCACATATCTGGGTGATGGCCCAGGGTGCTCAGTGGAGGCTCTGAAAGAGTGAGATTTCTAGAATGTCAAGAACTTCCAGCCCAGCACTCAGGCCCTTTGAGACTCCCTGGTTGGTGCTCTATTGCCAACAGTTGGAGGGTGAAGTCCACTCAGAAGCAAGCTGAAGAAAGGCCTGGCCATCAACTTCTGAAAACCCTTTAGGACACAGTTGTACTGTCACACACGTGGGGGGGGTGGGGATGCAGGCGCAGACACACACACACACACCAAATTCACTGTTGTTGAGTGGATTCTGACTCACAGTGACACTCTAGGGCAGGGCAGAGCTGCCCCTGTGAGTTTCTGAGACTGTAACTGTTTACAGGAGTAGAAAGCTCCGTCTTCCTCCCAAAGATCAGCTGGTGGTTTTGAACTGCTGACCGCATGGATTGCAGCCCAACTCCTAACCAATGCACCACCGGGCTGCTTAGGCGGTCACGAGGAATTGAACAAGGACTCGCTGGCACCGAACAATGACTTTTAATAAGTGGCTGCAGAAGAATCCAGTTTGGGCAAGCATTGCTGAGCGGGGGTGGAAGCTGGGCCTAGAGAGAGGTGTTCCTCCCCGGGGCTACGACAAGCTTTAATCAATCTGGAGCCACCCGCTGAACCGAGGACCTGGCTTCCACGTTTTGCTCATGTCTGCTACCTTAGAGCAGAGGAAGGCTCTCCTTGGCTCGGAACAGCGTCGGGCTCCTGAAGCAAAGTGTAAGCCTGCAGTTGTTTGCTAAACAACGTCTGTGTGGTCTGGAGGTGCAGCAGTGAAAGCCCTGGCTACTAACTCCAAGGTCAGCAGCGTGAACCCACCAGTCGCTCTTGTGGGAGAAAGAAGCGGCACCCTCAACAGCCCCGCGTGGCAGCTCTGCTCGGTCCCGCGGGGCTCCTCTGAGTCGACGCTGCAGTTTGCACTGTGCTTTCTGTACTGTGCCTTAAGCCTCAGCCCCCGGCTGGGAATTTCACAGCTGGTCCTGGGCAGGGCCCAGGCCTCAGCCTCATTCACTGGGAGATCGAACCTCAAGGAAGCATTTTTCCCACCTGCGAGAAATAAAGAAAATAACAACACCCCACCACCACCACCACCACCACCACCACCACCAACCCCATGTACATGCACACACACAGAAAGATAAAGCAGCCGGCTCTGTCCCCACTACCCGCTGGCTCCATTCTGGCATTGAGGATCTGGGTGACCTTGGCAAATTGCTTGAGCCTTCTGAACATCCTTCAACTTATCTGGGGGAAATGGGGTCACAAGATACCTTCTATCTTCCTTTGCCAGTGTCGCCACACTAGAAATGCCACAACTGGGCAGGCTGAAATAACAAATGGATCACCTAGAGGCTCTGGAAGTTAAAAGTACAAATCAGGGTGGATGTACCCGTCTTCCCCCAGGTACCTGCGACTGTGTGTCTAGTCTGCTCTTTGTGGCCCCTGGTTCTTTTTATTTCACTCTAAATGAATTTTTCATTGTGAATTAGCTGTGGCAATCTGCTCCTTCTGCAAATCAGAAATGATGAGATTTAACACCCACCCTACTAGGGTGTGATCTAATTAACACAACAACTTACCAGTATAACTCACTGCCATCGATTGGATTCTGATTCATGCCATCCTTATAAGGATAGGGTAGAACTGCCCCTGTGGGTTTCCGAGACTGGTACTCTTTATGGAAGTAGAGAGGCCCATCTTTCTCCCTCGGCGCGGCAGGTGATTTTGAACTGTTAACCTGGAGGTTAGCAGCCCAACGTGTAACCATGACACCACCAAGTTGTACAGTTTCTATGAAGGAGTGATCTAATTAACACAACAAAGAAGCCCTCTTTCCAAACAGAGCTATCAGAACAGGGAAAGGCACGAGGATTCAAACACTTATTGAGGGATTGGGGTGGGGTGGGGGGGGACAGATACAGTACGTTTAATAGCTAACCCTTGTCTTTAAGGGTTGTTGTGAAGATTAAATGAGATGAATGTGAAAATGCCTACAATTGTCAGGGACGTGGACAGAGCACCTTTCCCCCCTTTCCTTCTCCTCTTCCTATCCATCCTTCTTCTAGAGCTCAGCCCACTGAGGCAGCCACATCTTTCTCCCAAAGAGCACAGCTGGTGGATCTGAACCGCCTATCTTCCAGTTAGCAGCCACTGCACGGTCAGGGCTCCCATGGAAGGGCGTCTCAGCTGCTTGCCTTTTCTGCGATGATGAATTAGGCTGCTGCAAACTCAGTTGCACAAGTCACCCCACTCTCAGAGTCTTTGGAGCCTTCCCCCCGCCCCCCTCCTTATTGATTTTGCTGCTTTATAAAGGTTGATCTACTGGTGTAGATTCCTTCATCTGGTCCCCAAAGATGCCTAAGAAAGGCTACAGACCACTTGACCTGGTGCTCACACAATCCTCCTGGACTCAGACACCAAAAGCCAGCTCCATCCATATTCAGACTCAAGGTGACCCCGTGTGTGGCATAGCAGAACCCCAAGCACTCTGCCCACAGGCGTGCCAAGGTCAAGCTTCTTGAAACAGAGCACTAGACTGTCTACCAAGATGCCGAGGATGTACTGGAACCATCAACCTCTTGATTGATAATGGAAGGCGGAACTGTTTCCTTCACCTGGGGAGGCTTCAGTTTATCGGGATCCACAATCAACGCTCGTGGAAGCAGCGGTCAAGAAATCAAACGGTGTGTGGGCACATCTACGGCACTAAACAGAATCCTCTTTAAGGTGTTGAAAAGCAAAGCTGTCCCTCTGAGGACCCCAGACCTGGTACTTCCAGTTGCCTGACATGCCTGCGAACGCTGGACGAGGCAGGAAGACGACGAAAAAGGGATGCCTTTGAATGGCGGTGCTGGAGAAGACCGCCGAAAGCCCCACGGGCTGCCCGGAGAACACTCAAGTCCGTCTCCGAGCAAGTCAAGTCGGAAGGCTTCTTGGCACCCAGGATGGTGGGATTCATCTCACAGTCTTCGGGGGACGTGCTCTCGGAAGCCACCAGTTCCCGGAGAAGGACTTCCTGCTTGGTTTAAGACAGCACAGAGGAAGACCCACGATGAGATGGATTGACACCGTGGCTGCAACAATGGGTTCAAGCCTAACAACAATTGTGAGTGAGGTGCAGCACTGGGCCGGGTGGTGTTCTCTTGTACGTAGGATCCCTGTGAGTTGCAAGGCACCCTGGTGGCGTCCTGGGTTATGAGCTGAGTTGCTAACCACAAGGTCAGCAGTTTAAACTCAGCACACTCCTTGGGAGAAAGACTGGGCTTTCTACTCCAGCAAAGACTTGCAGCCTTGGAAACCCACGGGGCAGTTCTGCTCTGTCATAGAAGGTCGCAATGAGCTGGAGCTCAATCCCAGCCTAAGAGTTCAAAAGCCATTGTCACCCAAGTACTCAGCAGGGAGACAAACACCGGCCAGCCTGGCTGGGTATACCTCTTCCTGGAACATGGTAACCACAGAGCAGTGGGGAGGCTAATGGTCAAAATAGGCAGCCCTATAGGCTGGAACCACAGGAGTGGGACTGGGAAGGCTTCAGGGAACCGGGGAGAGGGCCCAACAGGTGGGCGAGGCAGAAGGACTAGCTGTCTCGCCCTTGCTGGCATTTGAGGGCAATTATGCCCTATTCACGGCTGACAGGGCAGCTCTGCCTTGTGGGGCGAAGCCAAGCCGAGGCGGCCCACAAATATGCAGTTGGCAACTCCTGAACTCTCCGGGGCCCGGCGACAGCTGAGCTGATCAGCAATTACATTTTATTTTGGGGCCAGGGAGGCAGCAGAGAACTGGGAAATTATACGACATCAGGGTGCAGCTTCTCCAAGAATATTCTCCAAGAATATCAACTACAGACTTAAAAAAAACAATGACTTTTTTTTTGGTTTGTTTAAATGATTCGAGGTTTGCGGGCACTAAAAATAAGCAAACCTTGGATAGCAAAACCAGATTATGGCCAACTGTCCCAAGGGGCTTTGAAGCCTTGGTCCGACGGCAATGGTGGGGTGAACTTTTGTTTTTCTTTGTCGGGGATCGTGACTGCTGAGAGAAGACGATGACCTTGGTGTGAAGGTTTTGTGGCCCGGGGCTGTCAGCTGGCTCTGCGGCATGGCGGCCCTGTGTACAATAGGAACAAACACGCCCCAGTCTGTCTTACACTTGCCTCACCCGCACCGTTGTGTCTGAGCCCACTGTTCTAGCCACTGTGCCAATCCTTCTCATTTGGGGGCCTTCCTCTTTCTCGATGCCCCTGTACCTTACCAAGCAGACGTCCTTCTCTCCTGATCACGTGCCCAGCGTACGTGAGATGAAGGGGCACCGGCCTTGCTTCCAAAGAGCATTCTGGCTGCGCTTCTTCCAAAGTAGAGATGCTTGGTCTTCTGGTGGTCCGTGGTACTTTCCACAACCCTCTGCAGCACCTCATTTATAAACCCTGGATTTCCTTTCACAAGCCTAGGAGGCGATGGGGAGCACCGTGGCCTGAGTGCACTGCAGTCAGTGCACAGCCTGATGGGAAAACCAAAGCAGTGGCCTTGGGCTTGAATCCTCACAGGGTTGGGCCCACGGTATGACCTTGAGCAAAGGATAGAATGTTCTAGGCTCATCTACTCCCATGCATCTGAGCCCGGGGTGTGATGTGTCCTCCACAAAAGACATGGTGAAGTCCTCATCCTGTAAATGTCGCCCGGTTTAGAAATGGGGCCTTCGACGATCCGGTCAGTTAAACTAACAGGAAGTCCTAACGGAGAACCCGTGGCCGTCAAGTCGAGTCTGACCTCCAAATGGAGAACGGCTCCCCAGCGTTTCTGAGACTGCAAATCTTGATGGGAACAGAGAGCCTCATGTTTCTCCTGAGAAGTGGATGGTGGGTTTGAACCACCAATGTTGGAAATTTGCAGCCCAACGCCTAAGCCGTAGTCTGCTTTCTGGGCTCCTTTGAACAGGGCTTTTGTACTTCCATAAAGAGCGATTTTCTTGGAAACTCAGAGGAGGCAGTTCTACCCTGTCCTTTAGGATCGCTGAGTCGGCATCCACTCTACGACAGTGAGTTTGGTTTGGGGGTTTTTAACAGAGTCAGGTGGGCCCTTATTTGAGAGTTTCCCATAAAAGAGACGCAGGAGGACGGCGACAGGATTACCTTGGAGCTGCAAGTCGGGGACATTTGGGGCTTCCAGAAGGCAAGAGAAAGGACCTTTCCTCCTGAGCAATGTTTCTCAAAGTGGGTGATGTCACCCCTGGGAGGGTGCTGTAACCATGGGGGTGGAGGGCACTGCAAAAGCAGATTGCTACAGTTTATCCTGGATTAGGAGCTATAGCACAAAAGTTTTTAATTGCTGGGGCGGGGGGTGCACATGACTGAGTAAATTTCGCCCCCCGAAAAGCGGGCAGCAGACTAAGTTAAGTTTGGGGGTCTAGGTCCTCGAGCTGTCAGTGAGAACAAGGGCGGGCTGACACCCTTTGCGCAGACTCCGAGCTGTGAGACACTATCTCTCCGATCTGGTAAGCTGCCCAGTTTGTGGTATTTCTTCATGGCAGCGGCAGGAAATGCATACAAAGACCCCTCCCTGTCCAGGCTTCGGGCATGATAGTATTTCCAAGTCTCTGTATAACCAAACCAAACTCACTGCCAGCGAGCCCGTCCTGAAACGTGGCAAGTCTGGTTGGCACCGTGGGTAATGAATTAGAGGGGTCCCTGCAAGGCCAGCAGCTCAACACTACCAGCAGCCGCTCTGAAGGAACGTGAAACAAGGAGAGGTTTTCTACTACCACAGAGAGTCCCAGTCTCAGGAACACCCCGGGGCAGTTCTCCTCTGCCCTACAGCGCGGCTAAGAGTCTGAGCCTCCACATGGGACCTGGCCTCTCGCCCCAGCACGTGGCGACTAAGACAGGGCCTTCTGGATGCTCAGGTTGGGTTCTTGTCTCCCCCCCATGGTTCCTGCTTTCACGGCGATACAGCAAACACGCCTCTCCAGTCAGTAACAGAAGGGGAAGCTCCACCTCTGGGCACGGTTCAGATTCTACTGCTTAGAGGGTTTGTCATCTGCCTCTGGGGTAACGGCGTTCGGGGTTGACTACTTCAACAGCCGGGCTGGTTGGGAAATACAACAACCAGCAGCCAAGGCCCATGAGGGGCTGGGTGAGTAACGGTCTCAGAGACGAAGTAAGCCCTCACTTCCTCCTCTCCTAATGCCTAGCTGAGGCAGCTCCAAAGGTCCCCAAGATGGCCCCGCTGGCCCTGCGTGGGAAGAGGACATCACGGCAGCTTGTAAAGGAAACCAGGCCGAGGAAAAACATCCCGAGGAAACACCATGACTTTCCTGCAGGGACACTTCCCTGGTGGCCACCCGAAGGGACTAGACAGCTTGCCCAAGACATTCCTGATGGCAGAGGATGAGTCACCCGCCCCCCTTTCACGGATGACACCCAGCGCTGCCTCCTCAGTCCTGCCAGTTGCCACCAAGTAGGCTCTGACTCATGGTTACCCACGCATCTCACAGTGAGCTGCATTCCACAAGGATTCCCCGAGCTGGTTTTTAATAGAGGGTCACCAGGACTTTCTTCTAAGGCACTTCTGGGGGGACTCAAACCTCCAACCTTTCCGTCAGCCATCTGCCAACCCTGTGAACCAGTGGTACCACCCAGGGATTTCCCAAAGCCCTCAAAAACTGACTGCTACCAAGTCAATTCTAAGTCTCAGAGTCCCTAGAAGCGCAGCGTGAGGCTGTCAATCTTTACAGATGCAGAAAGCCTCGTTTTCCTCCCAGAGAGCAGCTGCTAGGTTTGAACTGCCAGCCTTGTGGTTAACAGCCCAATGAGTGACCCACTACCCCACCAGAGCTCCCTGCTAAAACCCTGGCCTTCTGGTCCATGAGAATCTTGCCCAGTCAACACTCAGCACTATGGGAAGAAAGGCAGCCCCTGACCTAGGAGGGCCTGGCCTCCTTCTTTGATTGGTTTACAAGAGAAGCAGGCGGGGGACCCAACTTGTCAGTCGGCTCAGCCCCGTCAACCTGGGAAAGTGGAGTAACCAGGCCTGTTGGCCTAAGCTCCCATGGCCTGTGCACCGCATGTGCCCAATGCCTCCCCCTTTAAAGAAACAGGAAACCAAACCCACAGCCATCAAGTTGATGCTGACTCACAGCGACCCTGTTAGACAGAGTAGAACTGCCCCCCAAGATTTGTAGGAGAAGAAAGCCCCGTCTTTCCCCATCAGAGAAGCTGTGGCTTTGAACTGCTGACCTGGCAGTTGGCAGCCGTGTGGGCTCCAGAAGAAACAGAGGGAGACCCAGTAATGGCAAAGGAGTACATGGACCAGTGAGTGAACAAGCCTGTGAATGGCATTACTCCAGGGGAAGGCCCAGCACCAAGTGCACCCCTGCAGGGTGGTGGGAGTCAGTTAATCACTGAGCAGCAGTTCCAGCTCACAGTGGCCTGGACATTCGCTACAGAGTAATAAATATGCCTAGGTAAGCCTGTGCTTACCTGGCTGGATGGGGAATCCACCTGCCTAACAGTGAAATGCTCTTGGGTTCGCCTTCCCGAAGAGCCGTTTGTTAGCCCGTTGTGTGGGCGACTGCATCCACCCCTCTCCCTGAGGCTTCCCTCCTTTTCCTGACTCTCTACCTCTGTGGTCACAATGCCTCTGCTAGCGACTGCTTTCCCCAACACCAGGTCCCAAGCAACAAGCAGAAGCCTCACCGGCACGCTTCTAAGGCCCCTGTTGGTGGGAGTGGTTACCTCCAAGTGCTGAAAGAGGAGCAGCTGTCCCGGGAGGTTCTGCAGCTTAGTAACGATGAATCCGGATTTGGACCCAGTCTGGCTTGGAAGCCCAGGCTTCCGCTACTGAAGTTGCCCTCTAAACCATGATCCGACGACAAGAGGCCATTCGACTGGCTACCTGGGGACTGCGAGCCCCAGGGTCTGCAGTTTGAAACCACCTGCAGCTCCACGGGAGAAAGACTGGGCTTTCTAGTCCCATCAACAGTTAGAGTCTCGGAACCCCAGCCCCCGGCACTGACTCCCCGGTAGTGGACTTGGAGTGTTTCTAACAAGGACTCATCATGTGCTCCGCGCTGCACACCTGTTAGAGGTGAAGTGCGAATCTGGAGCTGGATCTTCGTGCTCTCAACCACAGATATTTGGGGGTGCCCGCCCTAAGCCAGGCTCTGTGTTAGGTGCTAGTGATGGACTTGCCACCCCAAGAGGCCCTTCCCATGCTACCCCAACACCTGGGAAAGCAGTAGCGCGCCGACCGTTTGGTTTTGAAGAAGAAAATGATTGGAGGGCGGGAATGGCGATGGCTTGCATCTGAGTTGCCTGTGCAATTCTCAGAGCAGCCCATCAGACACCCACCCTCTGTCCAAGCCTCGATTGCACCGGCTCCTGGGGACGGGGGTGTGAACAAGCTGGGAGACCTGCCTGCCATCATGAAAACAGTCCCTGACCAGAGAAACCCCGATCTCAAGTTCCCTGTAAAGTTCCTCCAGGTCAAGGATCCCTCCACACTACTCCCGAAGTGGGAGACTTGTGGTGGGGTTCCGTTCTAAGGACGCCATCCTCTCAGTCGGATCTCCTTTGTCTTGTTTGGCTCATTATTATCAGGCCTCTGATGACCAGTAGCTTTATTAATCTGACAGTGTGTTGAATTGAGGTGGTGGGGGCTGAGGGGGGTGGCTTCACCTGGCTAGGTCACTCATGATGGACAGCCTGGGGAGTTTCCTTTCTAGAAGCAGCTGTGGGGTACGCAGAGTCTCACTGTCATCCCTTGGCAGAACATCTGGAAACCCAGCACCTCTGATGCCCAAGCACTGTCCTTCCCGAACCAAGCACCTCAGCCCACAAATTAAGAACTGAATACAAAATGCTGCCTAGAGAACAAAGTCAAACCAGAACTTTCCTCCCCCTCTCTCTCCTCAGCAGCTGTCAAAAACAGACAGTTGTCAATCGTTGTTCACTCATCAGCTCTCAACATCAAGGGCTAATTAATGCTCCCAGCCCTGGAGTGGCCACAGCAAGACACACACCCATCCCAAGGAAGCCATTGCCATAGCAACCAGACCTCCTTCACTCTGCTCCTGGCTTTCCAAGGAGGATCCCCCAGCCCCCACCCACTCCCCGTTGGAATGATTTCCTTCACAGAGCAGCCAGCTCTTTTCCTAATTGATGGCACACAGTCCACGTTTGCTGCCTTGTTAAATTAATGAGTCACATTCACGTCACAGGCACTTAGCAGAGAGTCCCTGCACACGAAGGCATCTTGGCAAGCTGGCATGGCACAGCTGAGATGGGGCATGTGGGACATTGTTGGGCTTGAATGATGGGCTGTGGGAGCGGGGCGAGTTTGCCTGTCTGCGCACACTTTCTGCAGTGGCCCCTCACAGGAGACAGCCCAGGCAGGCCAGCTCTTCAATGGGACCTGGGATTGTGGGGACTCCCAACGCCAAACCCCAGGTGGGTCCGCAAGCTGCATCCTACACCGCGAGAGGCACTGCCCCTGATCTCGACACTCCTCGTGGGGACAGGCGTTTGGGGACAGTATACAGAAAAGGGGGAACTGAAACGACAGATGTGGGAGGAAACGTTCCAAAATCCCAAGAGTCACGCTACTGGAATCTTGCGGCCAGAAAAACACGAACCATTCTGAGAACAAACGGAGCCCGAAGGCCAAGCCACACAAGTGAGCCCTTTCGGAGGCTTACCTGGGTGGGGTTGTAGAGCTCCTGCAGGGGGCTGCGGGACCCCTTCCGACAGCAGATGTCCACACCAAAGGGATTCCTCCGCATGACTGGGGAGAGAAAGTAAAGGCTCATCAGAGAGGGCAACAAGGGCTTGTCTGAGTGAGGAGGGAGCAGACGGAAGAAGCAACCAGAGGAAGGCAGAGTAGCTGGCGTGGAACGCAAGGGGTTTCGGTTCCCAATGCTGCCCCTAACTCGTGTCTGTGCCTCGCCACTGTCCTCCCCACACACAAACCACAGAGCCAAGGGGTCCCCTCCAAGACTTGGCCACCTGAACTTTGCAGTGGAGCTGTGTTCCACAGGATTTTCGATGGCTGGGGTCCCCCCAAAGCAGATCTCCAGGAGGCCTGCCATCCGACGCTCCAGGCTGGGCTGGGGCCCTGTACTGAACCGTTTGCACTACCCAAGGGCTCCTTCTCCACGACCCCAAACACGGGTGCCTTCTAAACCATCCCAACTCATCCCATCCCGGTAGGGCAGAGTAGAACAGCCCAGGGGGCTTTCCAAGGCTATGGCTTACAAGTCAGACTGCTAGCCACCAGGTCAGCAGTTCAGAACCACCTGTCTCTCCAAGGGAGATAGGTAAGGCCTCTGCTCCC
>NW_022103898.1:22187245-22192685 GCF_000313985.2 Echinops telfairi
GCCTCTTGGGAATGATGTTATTTTTAGTGAGGATATAGACATTGTGGCCACAAGGATGGGGGGTGTGGTAGTGGACAGGCAGAGTTAGCACACAGGAGGGGGGGTGTGGTAGTGGACGGGCAGAGTTAGCACACAGGAGGGGGTGTGTGGTAGTGGACAGGCAGAGCTAGCACACAGGATGGGGTGTGTGGTAGTGGACGGGCAGGGCTAGCATTTAAAAACAGATGCCAACAAGTCAATCCCAACTCCTGGCGACCCCTTATGCGTCTGAGTAGAAAGAACTCGGCTCCCTCGGGTTTTCTGTGGCTGGTTTTTTTGTGAGGAAGATGGTCAGGTCTTTCTTCCGAGTTGCCTCTGGGGGGACTCGGCCCTCCCACTTTGGGTAGCAGCCAAGTGTGTGTGAACCATCTGCAACCTTCAGGATATTCCCAAGTAATAAAGGAGAAAAAATTAGCAAAAATTCCCCTCCAGATCCCATGGCAGGGAGGTCACCACAAGCCACATTTCAAAGGGAAAGGCATCATTTATTTTTGCCTTCTGTTTTTTTCCCATGAGCACCTCCATTCCCCCTGTAGGTACGCCCACCTCACACGGCGCCGGGAGAGGGGGGAGGCGAGAAGAAACCTCTCTTTTCGACCAGGAGGCGGTTTTCTTTTGGAGAGAAGCCCTTGTGACTTCATGGGTGGCACGGTGGCTACAGAGCACCAAGTCAGCAGTTCGAACCCACTATCAGCTCCACAGGAGAAAGACGAAGATGTCCAGCCTTGGGGACCCACAGAGGCCACTCTCCTCGGTGCTACAGGCTCACCCAGCCACAGTGACTTTGGTTTGGCACGTTTCCCTTGGACTGCCATCACCGTGGCCTGGGTGGGACAAGGAGGCTAACCCTGTTTCGTGCCCAGCAGCATCACCCCTGTGTAAGGGCAGCAGTGTTTCCCCACGCAGTAGACATTCTCAGGATCAACCCTGGTTCTTCCAGCTGTGTGTCCTTGGGAAAGTTACCTAACCTCTCAGTGCCTTCATTGTGGAATGGGTAACAGGACATTGTAGAATGGGTAAGTACCTAGCTCCCTTTTCAGTTTCAGTTGCTTGAAGGATGCTTTTCCATGGGGGTGGGTGGTGGGTGGGGAGGGTCTTAGGTTTCTCGGCCATGAACGTCTTCCCCCACTGCAGAGGGTTTTCGGGAACACGATTTACACTGCTGGTTGGTAGGGGTAAGAGAGCTGAGCTGCCAAGCACAAGGTTAGCGGTTTGAACCCACCAGGGGCTCCATGGGAGAAAGATGAGGCTTCCTACTCCTGTAAGGATGTAAAGTCTTGAAAACCCAAGCGGCAATTCTACTCTGTCCTTGGGAGTCGCTCTGAGTTGGTGTCGACTCGACTCAGCTATGAGTTTGGTGTTTTGATTTTGATCTGCGCCACGTTTTTAAAACAATGCCTGGGAAGTTCTTAAGAACCGCGGATCGACCTCCTGGGGACCCCGTGGGACAGATCAGAGCTGCTCCGCAGGGGTTTCCGGGCGGTCATCTCTCCGGAATCGGACTGTCAGGTCTCTCTGCCTCAGATGGAGTCACTAGGTAGGTTTGAACCACCAGCCTTTCAGGTCCTAACAGCTGATGGCCAAGACCTCAGGCTCCGAGCGCTGCCCTGCAGCAAGGGAGGTGTGACCGTCAAAGGATCTGATGAGATGTCACCAGACCACAAGCAAAACTTGAAGGCCACCAAGGCTGGCCCAGGGGAAATGAGGAAGATTCTGCATGCCTGGCAGATTCGTTCTGTAAGGGATCCAGGCCAAGCTACCCCTTCCCACTCAGTTCTCCCCTGGCTTGTCACTTGGGGCCACATGGACACCCCGAGAGGAACCCACCAATTCCAGGACACCAGGGCCAGATGGAAACTATTTAGGCTCCAAATCACGAGGCCTCTAGTGCTGTGGCACTCACTGCCTTTGCAGCATGCCAGTGGCCACAGCTGATACAGACAAGAGTGGATGCACCTGTGTTCCCTTAACACGGGTTATGGACAACGAGGGGTCCCTGAGGGGGGGTGAGCAGTTGACACCTCCAGCTGCCAACAGAGAAGTGGGGGGTTGGGTTCACCCTGGGGGGTGCCACGGGGGAAAGGCCAGGCAGTCAATCTCAAACCTGTGGAGCACAGTCCTACTCTGCCTCTCCTGGGGTCCTCAGGAGCTGTCAGGAGCACCAGGCATTTCATGCCGTATAATTCTCACATGTCGGGAGTGCCAGGACATTTTCTTCTGATTTTTTTAAAATATATTGATCCCCCTCCCCCACTGTTTAAAAGTCTAGAATCCATACTCAGTTCTTGGGGGCTGTACAAAAACAAGGAGGCTTGGTGTTGCCGTGGTTACACATTGGGCTGCAAACCATGTGGTCAGCAGTTCGAGACCACCAGCTGCTCCGAGGGAGAAAGACGGGGCTTCCGACTCCATACGGAGTGTCCCTCTCGGAAACCCACAGGGCCAGTTCTCCCCAGTCCTACATGGTCCTTAGGAGTCGGACGCAACTGGATGACAGGGAGGTACAAAAACAACAGGTGGTCGGCTGGATTTGGACCAGAGTTCTCAGACTCCTGAGCAAAAGGTTGGCAGTTCAAACCCACCGAGCAGCTCTGCAGGGGAAAGAGCTGGCGATCAGGAAGACGACAAGACAGCCTTCGCTGGACAGCCCCCTCCGCCCCACGCCCACCCACTAAGGCCCAATTCCAAGTACCCTCGACCTCGGTGTCCTGTCTCCACTTTTACAAACCTCCCCGCATGCTCTGCGGCCCTCCCTGGGGAAGGGGGCACCTATGGGCAAATACCAGTAGGACAGAAAGCCATTAGAATCTGATTAGGCCGAAAGAGAAACACTGGTTCTTTGTTCCTCCTGCGGACCTCAAGAAGAGTGGGGGTTGGGGGCGGGGGGTGGGGGTGGAGGGGAGGTGGGCACGTGTTGTGTTTACCTTTCATTTACGACTTCATTCTTCATTTCCACCCCAAACGAGGTAAACTGTGAAAGGCAGTTGCCCTGGGTGCACAAGGACACAGCAACACGGCGATGGCGCAGAAATCACCGCCAGACTTATAAAATCCCGATCCCGCCATGCAAGATTAAATTTTCCCCATGGCGGCAGACAGGCTCCGGGGCTGTGGCAGTGGGGCCACCGTGGTGGGAGCGCTATGGGGGAACCCATTAAAAGCCTGCTTTTATGGGGGGCAATATTATTTAATGGGGTTATTTTTCTAATACAAGTCCTTTAAAAGACTTGGACCGTGTGGGGCCTGCGGCTCACACCCTCTGCCCCACACACTCACCCCCGCCCCGGCCATGCTGTGGCTTCCATGTGGGGGCCCAGGCCCACGAAGGCAAAGGGGGCCTTGTCTGCCTTTGAAGGGAAAGCGCGCCTGTGAACCAGCCGCCAGTTCCTAAGTGTTGTCTGCTTCTCCTGTCCTCTCCCGCCAGCGGAGGTCCTTTGTGAACTTCAGAACCTGACCCGGGTCAGGGTCCTGGATGTGGAAAGTAGCCCATCGGAGATTCTGACCTGGCCGGCTTTTCCCTCCCCGCCCCACCCCACCGCTGCCCGGTGCCCGGCTTGGTCAGCCACGTGGAAGCTGACCACTGAGTCACCAGCTGCCCCTGACCATCAGGCTTGGAAGCCCTAGTCAGTATTTCTCCTTCCTACCCACCCCAGGCCCTCAAGACCAAAAGGAGCTCAACGTCAAGAAGCTGAAACCGGTCGGTGGCTGCTCAGTCGATGCTGACTCGGGGCAACTCCACAGTGTCAGAGTAGAACTGTGCTCTTTGGGGGTTGCCACCCCTGGCTTTCCCGAGGGTCGACTGCCAGGCCTTTCTTCCAAAGTCCTGAGGGTACCACCCATGGGCTCTGAGTGCAAAATACCAAGAACAACCAAGCTCACTGCCATGATGATCCTGACTCACAGCGACACTTTACGATAGAGTGCCACTGCCCCTGTGGGCTACCGAGTCTGTAAATCTTTACAGGAGTAGAAAGCCTCATTTTTCTCATTCAGAGCGGCTGTTGGATTCGAACTGCTGCCCTTGTGGTTAGCAATCCAAATAGGCTCTCATAAAAAAGACTGATGAACGAGCCAGGACTTTACCCTTCCTTTGAGAGCTCCTAACGGTTTCTTTCTCCTGTATGCAGTGGCACTTGGCTGCTGACCAGAACATCGGGGTGTGAACGCTCTTCGGGACACAGACGTGGCAAGTGTGCTCCAGGAAGGAGGGCAGTCGGGGGAGCTGGAGGAGGCAGTGTGACTGCCCTCTAAGGTCACTGCGAGTGGGAAGGTGGGTTCTAAGGCAGCAGGTGGATTCGGAGCAACGGCCCGGCATTGTTTACATTTTCTGCCTTTGAAAATGAGCGGTCTGGGGAACCAAAGCCCGAACTGACGAATGCTGTAGGGCAGTTAACAGTGGCCTATGCTGTCCACCCACCACCACGGGTTTTATTTAGCCTCGCCACTATTTCCTCCTTTCTAAACTCAAATCAAGGAGGTAAAGGTCCATTTCCCAAGAACCCAATCGGGCCGATTTATTGGCCCAATAATCGCTGGACCAACGGACAGTTGTGAGTAGTCCAAGAGATAGAACTGAAGCTGAAATAACAGCAAACTACCCATGTTTGTTTTACTGTGAGGAAGAACAGGCTGTTTTCAAGGGCAGCGTGCCCCCCACCTTCCCAACACAGCTTGTAGGGAGTCAGCTAAGGGGAGCAGCAGCTGGACTCGAGCCCATCGCCTTCCCAGAGTGGCCCCGGGGGTCCTGTGGGTGCTGCAGGAGCAGAAAGGAGACATTCCTTGAGGTCTGAAGACATAAAATGAAAATGCTGGGGGGCCCTTGCCTTTAAACATTTCATAAACCAAGGGCACTGAGAATTCTGGGACTGGAGTCCAGTCCTCCCTTCTGACTAGACACCCGGACAGTGTTAAGCACTGGCCCAACGTCCACAGTGCAGCATCGGCAGAGCCAGCCCAGATAACTCGATCGAGCCTTGTGAAGTGCAGCATCAGTAGTAATAATAAAAATCATGAACTGCCGTGTATGGAGAATTTATCATGTCCCCTGGCATGGTGTTGAGTCCTTTTCTAGTATGGCTTCCTTGAATCCTCATTAAAAATGCTTTATGTTAGATGTGATAAGAATCACACCACGATCACCTGCTCTTCCCCACCTTGCATTGCAGGAAACTGAAGCCCAGAGAGGTTCAGTAACTTGCCTAAGACTGCACAGCCCAGGTCTGTCTAAAGAAGACAGGACGGATGAACAATCTAGAGGAGAAAACAATGGGACCGACAGTTCCGGGGGACATGGGAGAGGGGGAGGTGAGGGGAAAGGAAGTGGTGTTAACAAACCCAGGGACAAGGGAACAACAAGTGATCCAAATTGGTGGTGAGGTGGGTGTGGGAGGCCTGGTAGGGC
>NW_022103898.1:22194730-22200291 GCF_000313985.2 Echinops telfairi
ACTTGCCCAAGATTTGCCCTCAAGAAGAGAACCCTGAAGATATGGGTGCTTTAGTAAACCGTGGTGAAGAAATCAGACGCTGGCCAGATATCAGACAGAATAGCGTCTGCCTCAAAGGCTTGTCTTAAAACAAGCAACCACATAAGGGAGGCGTCAGCTAAGTCCACACAGAAGCAGCACACTCGGCTGTGGGAACTAAGGATCGTACATCCTAAATTCAAGATCAGAGGAAGGAACTGTATTAGAGCGTAAATTCTGAGCACCTGTTTTCAGCCAGCTATAGGCGCTGAGGCAGAGACCTCATGAGGGCTGAGCCTCCGTCGAACTCCTTTCAAACCATGGATTCGGACGTGAATAGCCTTGAGCTCAGCCAGAGTGCACGGAAGAGTAGATTACTGCAGATGCAACAAACACCTCGAACTCACTGCCTTCAAGCCGATGCCGACTCACAGCAACCCTCACCGACAAGGCAGAACTGCCTCCTGGAGTTTCTGAGGCTGCAGCTCTGTACAGGAGTAGAAACCCCATCTTTCTCCCATGTGACTGGCGGGGGGTTCGAAGTGCTGATGCACCTCCATGCTACCACAGCTCCCTGTTACAGGCATAGTCGGGTTAAAAGTTAGCAATGTAGCCTTTGTTTTCCCTTCTGACCCACTTTTAATTTGGTCTCATTTCCATTGTCATCTGCTTTCTTTTGGATTTAAGTCTTGCTGTCTTTTATTTTGTTGTTTGTTGTTGGGGTTTCCTGTATCACTTTCTTTACATGATATCTAGGATAGCTAACCCATAGACACAGGAACTAGATTAATAGTTCCTTGGGGTTGTGGAAAGGGAAGTTGGGAGGCAGGGAGGAACTAGCGATAATAATGGGCACAAAGACAAAGAAAATGTCCCGAAATTGACTGTGGTGATAACTGCACAATTCTTTTTCATGTAAACCACTGAGTCATATGGTACCTGAATTCTATGCCAATAAAATTATTTTTTAAGCATTAGAAACTAATAAAAAAGGCAGCCAAAGATGATTCCAATAGGAATTTATCATTTATAGCCCCTTCCCCCAACCAGGGTTCTGGCTTCCCTTGCCGGTCAAAGCAAAAGCACTTCTGTACCAGATCAGCCGGACCCGACGGGTCCCAGGCCTCCCGCCCACTGGAGAAACGACTGCTACAGACTCTGGCTGCCTGTGGCCACTTCCCAAACCTCCTCATTTGCTAACAGCCTGGGCTGGATTTGCATCGATCCCCACACTTGGAGCGTGCGTGCGTAGCAGCCACTCAGATAGAGAGATGCATTTCCCAGACACACTTGCGACGGAGTCAGAGGACAGCAGGCAGCGCCCAGCCTCCTGCACTGCCAGGCCACTTTGCCTCGCAGCCATGTGACTCACAAGCCTGCTCTAAAAGGCTTGAAGACACCGTCTCCCCCAGTCCCCGACCTGAAGGTCACTGAACTGAAATTGGGGGCCACCAGTCATCCTGGTTTGCAGAGGGGGCCAGACTTGGGATATGGGGTTAAAAGCAGGAACGTCCCCACTTGGGACAAGTTCATCACCGAGTAGTAAACCCTTGGGAGCCTGGGAAGGCACCGGAGTAGAAGTCAGCTAGAACGGCACCCAATCCTCGGGCTCCTCATTAAGCCTCCCCACTTTACAGGAGGAGACCATAGGCTGTGATTCACAGGGGTTTCACTGGCTCGTGTTTGTGAAGAGAGATCGCCAGGCCTTACTTCCTAGTCTGGCTTAGTCATGGGCGTCCCTGCTATTGGGAATACCAGTGGCATAGCTTCCAGCATCACAGGAACACGCAAGCCACCGCAGTATCACTGACCGACCGGCAGAGAAGTGGTGGTTCTCTGTTTAGTTTATGTCTCACCTCATTCCAAAAAGGATTTGGGGCAAGACTGGGAAAGCATCTTATTTGATCTATAATGCAAATGGAGGACTTCAGGAAGATCTTAAAGCGGGAACATGATAACAGGGGTTTGTGCTTTATACGTCCGCTTGCTGCCACATGAACAGATGTCTCTGAGGCTGGGCTGGGAGAGGGAGAGAGGGTTGTCTCGGAAGGAGGATGGTAGGGAGTCAAAGGAGCTTGTCCTGCCAGGAACCCCACCTCAGCATGCAACTACCATGACCGTGCCTTAGACCTGTGTGCCCAAAGGAATGAAGAGTCTGGAATGGTCCGGAGCCCCAGGTGGGCTGTGGTCTTCTGAGGGCCAGACATCTGAAATAAACCGTGACTTGACTCTGAGTCATGGCAGAACTCGGGTCCCTTGCAGGGGTCTGCTGGTAAAGAGACCTCAGGCTACTGAGGTTATAAACCAAACCATTGCTTGGAAATGCTCACCGCCATCAAGTCAACCCCAACTCACCAAGGCCCTGCAGGACAGGGCAGGGCTGCCCCCGTCAGTTTGAGTCTGTAACTCTTTACAGGAGTAGAAAGCCTCATCATTCGCCCGTGGTGCTGCTGATGGGCTCGAACTGCTGGCCTTGCAGGGCCCCTCGCTTGGAAAGGTAGCCTCAAAATTCTTTGAGATGAAAAGATTGTTTCCTTAAAACCCAAATTTTTACTTTACTAAGGTCAGAAAATGTCCCAAACTAACACCGGAAGTTAGTTTGTGAAGAGACAGGAAGTCGGCAAGTGGTCACCGAGGCTTGGGAAAGGAACCTAGGTAAAGTGCTTGTCAAGGTCACGTTGGACGTGAACCCGGTATGTGGGAATTACTCTTCCAGGACTGCCGTAACCAATGACCACAAGCTGGACGGGTGAAAACAACAGAGACCTCATATCGCCCAATTGAAGAAATCAAGGTGTCGGCGCACAGGTGCCCTGAGAAAGTTCTCAGGAAGAACCTCCCTTGCCTCTTCTTAATTTCTGGTGGCTCCTGAGGATACATGGTCTCCTTGGCTTGCAGCCGCATCAGTCTACCTCAACCTTCACGCGGCCTGCTTCTCCGTGCTTTCTCACCCTGCCCCGGCTTTCTCCTCCATTGGAGAGTTCAGATCCAGCTGTGGCCTCAGCTACCTCATCTGTAAAAGGGGAAGCACAGGATTGCCCACCTGCTAGGGCTGCCGTGGGGACTACCTGGGCTAATCCAGGGCAAGTGTCGGAGTTGGGTCTGCTCTCAGGCAAGTGCATGACAGATAAGCCATCATTGGCTACCATTTCCCACATCTAATAGTCCCTTTTCCAGTTCTCCTGACGAGAGCGCCCCTAAGTCCAACCCAAAATCTCACTGAACATGAAAATACTCCATGAATTAGAGAAAGACGACTATTCCCATTTGTACTGGTCCCTTAGGACTTCCATAACAAAATGCCATACCTTGGTGGGCTTATCACTGGGGTGAGGAATGTTGTGCCCGAGGGCCACGTAAGGCCCATGAAATCCATCAGTACCAGTTGGCATAACACGCTCCATCAAAGAGAAGCAGTGCCATCCATCACATTAGGGGCGAGTCAATGAAATATTTGACTAGCATGACCCTCAAATAAAGTTATAAATATCCAAAGGATCCTTGGCAGGAAAAAAAAGGTCCTTCCAAGAATGAAAATGCATCGCCTCGTGTTTCTGGAGGCAGGGCCAGAACCTTTGTTTCTGAAAGTTCTTGGGAAAGATCCTTCCAGGTCTCTACGACTTCTGTTGTTCCTTGGCTTGTAGAGGCATCTCCACGGGGACAGCCTTCTGTGTATCTTCTCCTCTTTTACAAGGACACACTCCAGTGAGATGAGGACCCTCCGCATAACCTCCCATTAACTCTCATGGTCATAGGCACTGGGGTCAGCACTTCAGACATCTTTGGGGAGAGACCAGGTCCTCTGGAGAAAAAAGGTCGGGGGTTCTCAGCACAGGTCCAACCACGTTCAATTTGCTCGAGAGTGTGTGTGAGGCGGCTGTGGTACGCTGAGATGGGGCCTTGCAACACAGAATAGCTAAGTGTGCGCAGCCATCCTCCAGAAGCAAGGGACGACCTCCCACGGAGAAAGACACAAGGAGAGCTCGTGGTGGCCTGGTCATGCACCTACGGAAAGTCAGTGGTTCGAATCCACCCAGGGGCTTCCTTGGGGAAAAGATCCAGCTATTTGCTCCCATAACGATTACAGCCTCAAAAGCCCTATGGGTCACACAGGGCCACCACACAACAGAGTCAGCCACCAAGAAAGGCCGCTCACTCTAATATGGTGACTGCCCACCTGCCCAAACCCTTGCCTGCCGTTCAGTCTGTCTCAGTGAGTTCAAGGTGGATTTCTTTTTCTTTTTTCTTTTTTTTTCCAGATTGTTCATTTGTATTTTCTTTCCTTTCCTTTTTTTTCGTTTCTGACATTTTTCTGGCACAAGACGCTAACGGGGAGAACGCGGACTGTAAAAATATCCTCATTTGCATGACGTCACTGGAGCCACGAAGCTGTTTACACCCTTCAGACCCAGCGATCCCACTCCTGGGAAAGGACAGCAGGGGAGCAATTCCACAGAAGCCGAGCAACGTCTGCACAGAGCTGTTCACCGTGTGGCCCCTCCAGCCACCTGCAGACTGGAAATGCTCTAAGATGCCCACGATGAGGGGAATCATGTCCTACGCCACACGTGGTTTGAGGGACCTTGTGAGTCCCTCACAGTGTAGTCACCAGTCCCCCAAATGATACTGTGAGTAAAAGGGAGCACTTTGAAAACATGGAAACGGGGCTTACGTGACAGCTGGAGAATTCTAAGATGACTAGGAATTGGAGCTCAGCTTTGTAAAGCTCTATCACTAGCTGATGCCGGCTAAGAATGACCCTCCAGGGTGCTGACTCAAGTCCAAGGGCGCTGCACACAGAGCGCCTGGGGGCAGAAGGAGGCTGCCCTGCCTGTCTGCTGAGGCACTTCTGTGTAGATCATTCTCAAAAGCCACCCTTTCCGTTAGTAGTGGAGGCTATTTGCCATTTGCACCCCCCAGGGACCCCATAGAATGACAGATGCACATTCTAGAAAAGCCCACCCGTACAAACCAACACAGTTGTGAGCATGGCTGTCACGCCTTCTTGCCAGTTTGTTATCCATGGGGTGGTTTGCTTGTTTTTCTATTTAGAAATGACAGCTTCCGTACATTAGATCCGTGTCAGTTCATAAGTGGTAAGGATGCTGCCGGAAGCTAGGGGCATTCTCAACAAAGAGCTGGAGTGTTCTCCACGAAGACCAAGCCATTGTGAGCAGCCACTGATGTGCGTTTTCTGGCCGCCCCCGTGTCCCCTCGCCCACCCCACCCCCGAGAAAGAAGGGGAACACGATGAGTGTGTTGAATGCTGGCACGGGCTATCAACGGCCAGCTCCACGCTGCTGCCACGGAGAAGCGACACAGGGGTGAGGGGAATACAAGCCAATGCGGGAGAAGACCCAGACATAGATGGGGGAGGGGAGATCAAGCAGGAGGTGGGTGTGGGGGTCAAGCTGGTGCACCCAGGCTCGGGGGGAAGCAAGGATGCACTTCCAATGTTGTTCTTCCTAAAATCTGGTCCGAGGGAAAGGCCACCGCAGGACACCCTATTAAGCATGCCCAAGTGCTTCACTCCCTGCCCCCAC
>NW_022103898.1:22200495-22217276 GCF_000313985.2 Echinops telfairi
AAAAAACGCAACTTACCACAGGGGGGAGTAGGGGTGAAGGGGTGTGTGTAAATGGAACCCCCCCAAGCCCCTTTTTTCTCCAGGAAGTAGGGAGAACCCTATGTAAGTCTCTGGGAGCTGAAACGCAGGCAGGCATGCCCTTCCGGTATGCCGTGCGCACACACAAGCGATGTTTGGACATTAACCTTCCTTCCAAGGGGGCCAGCCAGGGTCTGTTTGTGCAGCCACATTAAAAACTGTCAGACAAGAGGACGGGTTTGCAGATGGTCATCGCCACAAGGGAACAGGAGAGCCCGTCATTCGTCCACCTCGAAGAGCGGTGGCCAGGTATGCTAGACGGTGGGCTGGCTTGGCTGGGGACAGGGACAGCAGAGCAGATTTGAGTCCTCACTCTGGGCCTTGCTGATGGGCCAGCGTGCGAGTACACGTGAGACCACCCCCACCACCCTGTCCTCACTGCCATCCTGAAAGCCTTCATCATTCTCATTTTACAGGAGCAAGCATGCCCAGGGAGGCTGGGTAACCTGTCCAAGATGCACCTTGTCAACGACTGATTCGCTAGCCAGCTGTTACTGTCCGTGTTTGCTTGTTCTCTCTGAGTGTTGCCGGTGCTGTCAATCCAGGGGGTGTAAAGAGTTAACAAGTTTTGCTGGAGATTCGGGTTCATCGGCGGTGGTGGGGGATGTACCTCGAAAGAAAGGCCTGGTGACCTACTCGGGGAAAGGACCGGGCACTGAGAACCACCTGGAGCACAGTCCCATCCTGACACGCAGGGGGTTCACCATGAGTCGGCTGCAGGGCAGCGCTGGCCTCCACAGGGCTTGCAATAGCTGACTCCTCCTGAGAAGACTGTCAGGCCTGTCCTCTGAGGAACTGGGGCCTCCGACCGTTAGCAGCCGAGAGCAGTCACCGTTTGCACTGCCCAAGGATAAGACCTTCATCCAGAAAAGCGCCCCAGATCTTGCTGAGGGAGAAATCCCAGACAACGTTCCTTTCAGTGAATTCTCTAACGTTTTGCTCCCCCAAACCCATTGCCATCGCATGGTGGCATCGACTCATCGACTCATGGTGACCCCGGACAACAAAGTAGAACTATTGTCAACCTTTACAGAGCCGACGGCCTCACCTTTCTCCCAGCATTGACGTGAGCTCAACTTGGCCCTGGTTCAGTTAGCGGTCCAGTGCTTAACTCCCTACACCACCAGAGTGCCTTGAGGTCCTGCCCTTGTATCAAATAATTACCAGTTTTCTTAAAACTACTAACAGTGTAAAAAAAAAAAGCTTGGGGCAGGTATTTCTAAATTAATCACCATTTCCACTACAGCTAGTTCGTGAGCACAGGGTGACAGAGTTATACTTGGAATCAAACACAGGTAGAGCGAAGCAGGTGTACAACAGAGCAAAGCACTGCCTGGTCCTGCACCACCCTCACCATCTTTGTTGCATCGGAGTCCCCTGATGTAGTAACCCCACCTTGCCGAGGGTCTTCCTTTTTGTCACTCACCCTGTCTCTACCAAGCACAGTGTCCTTCCGTATGGACCCAAGAATTACTGTGTTGACCGATGACGGCACGGACCAGGAACACCGACTACACCCGTGGACTGCTAGAAGAACAAGCAATTCTGTGCAGGGAGAAGTGCAGCCAGGCTGGCTCCTTAGGAGGGAGGCTGATGAGACCTCCCCTCCCGTTTTCGGACATGGCATCAGAAGAGGCCAGAATGCAGACAGCACATTCACACCGGGGTGCGTCAAAAGGTTTGTGGGAAAATTCCATGAGCTCTCTATCGGTTTTCCCCAGAACTTTTTAAGCCCCTGGTGCACACTGCCCGCATCAGTTTGCTGTGCCGTGCCGCTGTGGTGCTGGAAGCTATGCAGCCAGTATTTCCTCCACCAGCAGGGTAAACCTCAGATTCAGTGGCGCTTCCAAGCTAAGACGGACCAGAAAGAAAGGCCTGCCAATCCCCTTGCAAAATGTAGTCATGGAAGCCAGCATGCTTCCTTCTTTCAGACCATGATGGATGGCAACCAGCCAACAACATATCAGCAGATGTGACTAGGACTTCCAGGGGATCGGCCCAGGACTAAATCTGACACACACTACAGGAAGTCAACACCTCAGGGAGCAAGACTAATCAAAGGCCCTAAGAGGCTGCGGGAAGCACCGATTTATCAGAGAAGGCTGATGGGTAAAGGCCATCCATTGAGCACATGGCAGAGACTGCAGGAGAGGCTACTCTTGCCTTTTGGCCTTTCCGTGACTAATCTCAACTGTCACCACTCAAGGCTCAGCTTACGTTTCCCAGGGAGTGTGCAGGATCCACGGATGCTAAGTGGCTCTGTTTGCTCAAGTGAGTCAAATGCGGGCTGACGTAGGAAAGAGCAAAATCCAACTTCTTCCAGCTCAAAGAGGGAACCTGAGAAGTCTGAAGACTCATTCCCCCAAGCCCTGTTACATCCCAAAAGCAAAATATCACAGGTGCAGGGAACCCAGAATTTGGTTCCCTCAACTTCTAGAAAGTTCCTACGGGGCCCAGTTCTAGTGCTGGTATGGAGATTGAAGTCTCGGTCACAGGATTTTCAATTCTGCTCAGATCACATCTGACCCACCGAGAGCTTTACTCATCCTGGTCTTCATTTATCCACGAATCTGTACGTCTATGGTGCATGCGGGTTCTAAAACTCCAAGTGGAAGGTATGAAATTCATTCTCACGGATTTTGGAAACAGGTAGCCAAAAGTCTATACTCATTGCTCTAATAAGCCCTCAAATGGATTATATTAGCCTATAATCATCTAACCTCTATATACAGAGCCTGGTGTCATAGTGGTTACATGTTGGGCTGCTAATCTCAAGGGCAGCAGTTCAAAACCACCAATTGCTCTAGGGAAGAAAGGGGTTTTTTTGCTCCCATAAAGAGTTACAGTCTTGGAAACTCACAGGGTAGTTGTACCCTTTCCTATAGGGTTGCTATGAGTCAGCATCAGCTTGATGGCAGGGAGCTGTTATTGCACACCTTTATCTAAGGAGACTTGGTGGTGTCCTGAGTTATGCTTTGGGCTGCTAACCACAAGGTCAGCTGTTCAAACCCACCAGCCGCTCTATGGGCGAAAAATGATGCTTTCTGCTCCTGTAAAGAGTTACAGCCTCAGAAACCCACAGGGGCCGTTCTAATCTGTTCACAGGATTGCCGTGTATCAGAACTGACTTGACAGTTGGGGTCACATCTTTGTGTATCTTGTGTCAATCGCGTCTCTCTATCTGTAGGGACAAGAAGCCGCAGTGACACTGTCCGTTAAGCTGCTTGCTGACAGGCAGGGAGTGGCTCTGAGGGAGCAAGGTCCGGCAATTTGCCCCCATAAAGGTCACAGCCAAGACAGCCTGTCCTGGATCAGTCCCCAGCAGCCACCTCCACCACATCTGTGGGTGCACGGCGTCATCAAGTCCACAGCCAAAGCTTTCGGCTGTCCTGTGCCTCAGCAGTATTAGAACTGTGGGTCATGGTTTCTGTCCTACCTTCAGCCTGGAATGTGCCCTCTCATGAACAGAAGCAGAGAGTAGTGTCTGCCCCGTCTGTAGGTTGTGCGTGGGGGGAAGTGGGGCAGGGGGAGATAGGGTGCGAGTCAGAGGTCTACCTGATGAAATAACAGCTGGGCCCTGAAAACAAGATGCAGCATTATTTAACGAGCACGCCGGTCTCCTCTTCAGACGGGCATCAGAACGAAAGCAACTGGATGCTGAGGGTGGATCTTAGGGGATCGCGTCTGCCGTAATGGTGGGGGCACACGCTCATTATTCATGCTGATGGACAGAGTGGGGACCTGGCTGTTCAATAGCACCAGATGGTCCTCCACAGCACCCCCCACCCCCCACCCCACCCCCCCGGGCAGCTTGGTCTGGCTAGGCATTCAGCTGTCACCTCTCCAATTATGTCTTGCTTAAAGGGTGATTTCAAACGACCTTGCAACCTCTGAGCACGGCCAGTCTGATGGTGGCCTGGCAATAGAATGAGGGTTGGGGAGGGGGGGACCCATCCACACACAGTGAGGCCTAGAAGTCGCCCATGATGGAACCTGTATGGCTGATCTCAGGAAATGGCACAGTCCCACTGGCCCATCTCAGATACAGGAGGGATGTCCCTGGACCCCGCGGCACGGTCAGGCTCCCTTCATCCTCACTGCCTCTCACAAGGTCACAGAGGCAGGATGCATCACCACCATGTCCACTGGATGGGTGAGACCATGAAGACCCGGCAGTATGTGGTGATAGTTACGGATTACATTGTGCCCCCTCTTCCATTAAAAAAAAACAATAAACAAAACAATGTTGACCGGTACCCGGGGGCATGATCCGGGAACAGGGTGTGTAAAGATGTTTTGCGTTGGGTGGATAAAAGGTGAGACTGCAGTCAAGTGGGTCCTTCGATCCCAGCTGGAAAGGGCACACAGAGCGTAGCTGGCTGGTGGAGATGCCGCCACAAACCAAGGAGGCCTGGGGCCACCAGAAGCACAGGTACCAGGATGGATCTGGCCCTAGTGGACATTTGGACAACTAGTGGCAGAACTCTGCTACCTCCCTGCCATGGTGTAACAACGTAACTCCAAGAAAGTCTCAGGCTTAATGTCAGTACTTGGAGAAGAATTTGAATTTGGTGCTGGCGAAGAAAATTGAAAGTAGCATGCACTGCCAAAAGAACCGACCATTCTATCTTGGAAGAAATCGAACCAGAATGTGCCTTAGAGGCAAGACCTATGCAAAGACACGTGGGGGGTGGGGGGTGAGGGGGGGGGCACCACGCGCAGCCTCAGACATACAGCCCACTGCCTCAAATTCCCTCTACTCACACGCAAAGGAAAGGAAAGGAAAAAACAAGGGGCATGCATTAAATAGCAATATTAAAAATATTACGCTTACACCATGTTGTGGTGGACACTTAATGTTTGAAGAGACGACTTGTCTCTCACAGTTTGGCGTACGGGGTGGCTTGTCTGTTGCTGTGATGCTGGAAGCTATGGTGCTGCTAGCTCACATGCCATCAGGGTCGCCCTCAGTGAGCAGGTTTCAGCAGAGCTTCCAGACTAAGCATAGACTACACAGAAGAGATAGGCTGTCCACCTGTATCTCCACCACCTGGCACGAAACAGTCCTCGTGAAATGTCTAATCATGGCATTGGTACAGCTTGGTACCCGGAGTGACGTTAGCTCATAAGAGGCCAGAAAGTTTCTGGTTTGCACCCAGGGAGGCGAGGGGCTCTGCTCCCCTCAGTGGTCTCTCCAGAACTAATGCAGCCCCCCATTGCTTCCGCGGGAATGCCTATCCCGGAGAGCTCTGCTGAGCTCCTCCGGTGGCTGCTGTCAGCCTCCCTTCCCAGACGGAAAAGGCACAGACCAGAAAAGTGGCCCCTTAGAATGCAGGGAAGGGGCCAACCCACACCAGAATGCCGATGACTCAATTTTCCGATTTTCCAACAGGGAAGCCGGCACCCCAGAGGGAAAGAGCAGCCTTGCCCCTCAGCTCTCATCAGAATGGAGGCAGGGGGCTCACCGGAGACAATCCACACAGGAAGGGACTCACCAACAGTTCAGCTCAGAGGCGGAGCTTGACTATGCAAAAACGCAGGCAAAGAGGAGCAGAGACGTCACCCCCAAAATGGATCCATGCATTTGGAAAGAGCTTTCGACTTGGGGAAAAGTCAACCTTGGGCTTCTTTTATGATGAGTCAGCCGATCCCACACAGAACTCGGAATTGAAGGGCTGAGAAGGTGTGATCCGGTAACAACTCAGGGAGGGTGTGTGCCCTGCAGGGCTCTGTAACCAGGTAGCGTCAGGACTCTCCACGCTGGGTCTCAATAGCCTCATTTAAGGCAAGAGGATTAAACCAGACTCTCGGCCAACCAGTCCATTCTGACTCACAGCGACCCCGCAGGGCAGGGCAGCCCTGTCCTCGTGGGTTTCCGAGACTGGGACTCCTTGCAGGAGTAGAAAGTTTCATCTTTCCCCCACAGAGCGGCTGGTGGTTTCAAACTGCTGGCCTTGTGGTTAGGAGCCCAGTACGTATAACCCCCAACACCACCAGGTCTACTGAAACAAGATAGAGTGGTCGATACAAGATCCCTTCAGGTTAAACAGAAAAGAAAGGGCTGCCCAGCTGCAAAATTCAATCCTGCTATAAATCTAGGTCCCCCGATCAATGCCCTCCACCCTGCCGTGCCGGCGCTCCCCACCAGGACACCGACAACCTTCCCCCTCCGTGAACAGGCGGCTTTTTATAGCCTTTCCTCAGGATCGCAAACCACAGAAAGAAACACAAAAGCACCCCAAAATGTAAATCGGTCGTGAACGCAGCAGTGTGAAATGTACAAGAGTATCCACAGATCTTTTGTTGATACATGATTTTTTTTAAACACTCTTAAATATAAAATGGTCCGTTTGTTTGATTCTCAACCAGGCCAGTCGTGGGCTGGCAACATGTGAAACTCTGGCCTCAGTCATAACTGTGGGCTGATTTTTGCCCCAAAGGAAGGGTTTGGGTTTTGGGGGGAGGGAGTGGGGGAAGGGGGGTTTGTCCACAGAGATATCCTCTCTTCTGCATAGGGAGCCAGGGCGGGCAGGGAAAGTTGCCCTTGGCATTGACCAGACAATGAACTCACCATCCTGCCTCATCTAGAAATAGAAGTGAGTGTTAAACATAGCTCGGCGGAGGCTCCAGGACCGGTGTCTGAGACAGAGGGCCCGTTGTTCACGATGAAGTCAGGGGCGGGGTGGCTCACTCATGACCACTGATCTGCACACCTCCACTGTCACCTGAGAGTGGCTAGGAAGCACCTAACGTGTGTGCACGGCCCCTTCCTTTGTGGTGTGGCTGCTGTCAGGGGAGGCCAGTCGGGGCCAACTCACAGTGTGTCTACAACAGAACAAAACACTGCCCAGGCCTGCACCACCCTCACAATGGTTACCTGTGAGCCCATCGTGGCAGCCACTGGGTCAGCCCACCTCACTGAGGCCCTTCCTCTGGATCTCTCCTGGTCACATGTCCAAAGTCCATGAGACCACAAGTCTCACCATCCTTGCCTCCAAGGAGCACCTGGCCGTACTTCTCCCAACACAGGCTTGTTTGTTTTTCCAGCACCCACGGTGCTTTGCTATTCTTCCAACATTCTCCATCAGCATCATCGTGGGTCAAGTGCTCCAGAGAGGTCTCAAGCCTGGGCTTGCAAGAAGGTGGAGGCTGGACCCAAGGGTCCCTCAAGAGATGAATGACGATCATAGAATGGACGTAGAACGAGAGGAATGAAGTTGCGCACCTGCTGTGACAAAGACCCTGAAGGACCTTCTGCTAAACGCAGTGACCCAGGTGCAATAGGGCAACGCTGTGTGTCCCAGCTAGGATTTGCAAGCGCAGAGAGAGAAGTGCTCATGGGTGGCTGTTAGAGGCTGAGGAAGGAGTCCTGATGCACTGTGGGGAAGCACCTGACAATTAACCGGAAGGCTGGAGGTTCGAAGCCCTCAGAGGCTGCTCCCATGAAGAGTACAGCTCAGGAAGCGCTACAAGGCAGTTCTTTTCTGTTACACATGCACACGGGCAGCACGGGCACTGGAGTGGACCCAACGGCACCAAGGGGGCCTGAGAAAAGAGAAGAGGGAGGGCTGTGGCTTAAGGGGCATAGAGTTTCTGTTTGAGGTTGATGCAAACCCTTTCAGAAACAGATGCGAGGTGATGATTGCACAACGCTGTGAATGTCATAAACGCCACTGACCCCTGCACTGCAAACTGGTTACAAAGGCAACTGTTACATTATCTAGAGGTATTTTCCCGCCTATCCTTAGCATAAAGGATGAAACCAGCAAACAAACAAAACAAAAAACCCCAACCACTCCTAATCACAACAGAGCCAAAGAGAAGCATTCAGCCAGTGAAGGATTATCAGCACCTCCCAGATGGGTTTGAAGCTGGGGATCACAACCTTGCTTGGAGTCCAAGTTAACCAAGGGCTGTGGTTTGATCATCTGGCCCTTTCACCATCCCGCCCAGAACCCACACTGAGCCTGGGGCCAGTTCCCCGCTCGGGGGCCTGATTGCTAAAGCCTAGGCTAGTGGTGTCCAGACATGGGGATCCATGAGCATGCCCGGCAGCGAGGTTAGTGAAAACAGACTCCTGGGCCCCTCCATCAAGATGCACATTCAATAGCTCTAACTCATGGTCTATGAATCCCAGGGAACTGTGGGAGACAGGGCTTTATGGGAGAGCCTGTAGACGGCAGGCTGCTGAGAGGGGTAATGGGGGCTTTAAACGCCCCTCTGACGGTTTGGGGGGAATGGCCATCCCGGGGCTACCCACCTCAGCCTCTCAGAGTTCAGGCTGCCCACTGCTCATTTCCAATGACCCAGTGGCCCCTGGTGTAGAGTCCTTAAACAGATTTTGATTAGGCATCAACTTCATTGCCCAACCGTGCAAGCGGGTGGCTTTACTCTGCAACACACGGGTCACCGTGAGTCAGCATCGGCCTGATGGCACCGCGTGCCAATAAGAGCTAGACAAAACAACCCTGCCATGGAAGTCGACATCGACCCAAAGTGACCTTGTATAAGATTTCGGGGGCTGTAAATCTTTATAGGAGCAGACAGCCTCATCTTTCCCTTTCAGAGGGACCTGTAGTTTTGAACTGCTGACCTTCCGGTTAGCAGTGCAGTGTTTACCTGACAGTGCCACCGAGGCTACTTACAAGGAAGACACCCAGGACGCAATTCTGCCCGCCTTCCCCGGGGTTAGTAGACCTAGACTGCGGGTCCACAGGCTTTACATCAAGGTGTCTCCGTCTTTCCCACTCCGTAAAATGGGGCTGCTAATACTTGCCCCAGCTAGTTCCTGGGGCTGTTCTATCAGGGATTTCTGCCAACTGTGTGACCTTGACCTCTTTATGTTTCCCAAATCTGGGCCTCAGCTTCCACTTCTTTAAAGTGTGAGTAATAACAGCACTCAAGAGTCCACACAAGGATTCAAGGGTTGGATGCAAGGAAAGCGGTGAATGGGGCACTTAACAAACGGTCTCTATTAACGTACGTATTAATCTGTGGCATGTGGAAGTGCTTGGCGGGAACAATGTCAGAGACCACAGCTTCCACATTTTGATAACTGAAAAGAGCCCAGAGCTGCGACATGCATCTCATCCACCCCGGGGTTACAGTCAGTCCTTTGGCACCGCTGTGAGGAGGAGTTTCAGAGATGCCAACCCTTTTATTTCCAGGGGGTTTCTCCACTCCCCCGGCTAGAAGTCAAGGGACAATTCAGGAGATAATTACTAAGCACTCACGGAAGGTGAGCAGGGCGGCACAGGCCATCCTGAAAGAGGGCTGGCCCCCAAACTCGCTGACTCCAATTATACACATGCTGGACCGACCGCTTGATGTGGTCTTACAATGTCAAGAGCCGTGCACCACCTTTTTTCTGTCTTTCCCCTCTCCTTTCATCCAGCGAGGCTGTCGTTTGTGTCCTTCAGGAGGGAGTGCGAGGCTGCCCTGGAATCCCTCCTCCAGTCACCAGGCTCAGACAGGGCAGGCTAACGACTGGGCTCTAGCTCAGCCAGCAAGTGTCAAGTTGAGTGACACAAGACCACCTGCCGCTCCCAGAACACAGATACGCAAAGTGGTCACACTGTTCCTGCCTTCCGGCCTGAAGGCCCCCCAGCCAGGACTCTCTCCACCCAGATTACCAATGAGCGACACCACAAGGGTGGCCCTGCCACGTCACAGGGGAGGTTTCCCATGACACCCGCTTCATCCCATTTCCCTGTGTTTTTCTCAGAGGACTTGGCCCTACCAGGAGTTACCTCATCCACTGTCTTCTATGATGGCAATCTCTAGGGCTCGCTTGTCCTCTTCACGGCAGGGCGCAGCAGGCATTCAGGAGGTAAGTGGTTAAGGGACTCCTATATCACATTTACAGTGAACGCATAACCCTGTAGCACAATCCTGGTTGATGCCTGCTGTCTTGGCGGACTTCAGAGCTTCTCTCGTCACCCTGAAGATGGGTTTGTATTGACTGATAAATGGCACTGTTTTAATGAAAGGAGATGCTGCCCAGGGCTGCGAAGCCCAAAGGCTCTAGAATCAAACAAACCTCCTGGTTATTCCTGTCACCTCCTACTGTGCACCCCTCAACAAGTCACCCCCTCTCTGATGAGACTGCCCTCGGGCATTTCCTGGAGACAGAAAGGTGGTGGGTTTGCAAGCATCTGCTACGTGATACACAGCAGGCAGTCGGGAAATGTTAACAACACTAACATGGCTCGTCCTCTAGAGACAAACGACCTGGTCCATCACCTACCACCTTGTGGCCTTGACCAACTTCAAGGCCCTGCCCTCTCCTCATCTCTAGAACGAGGAGAAGAATCATTTCTAGGCTCATGAGGTTGCTGTGAGGTTCAGATGAGATCGCTCGGGTCAGGAAGGGTCACAATATCGTGCACCCCCTTTAAAAGAAACCGTTGCCACCGAGTCGATTCTAACTCATGGCCACTGTACGAGTGTCAGAGTAGAACTACGCTCCACTGGGTCTTCAAGGCCTGCTGTCTGTTTGTTTTGGGGGAACCCAATCACCAGTTCTGTCTTCCAAGGCACGTCAGTTAGCTTAGTGTGAACCCACTGATCCACCTAGAGCCTCAAAAAACAGTCATCATCACCAGTTTCCAATGTGTGGGCTTTCCTCCCCGGGGGAGGGGGCTCCTTGTGGTCAGGCATCCTAACGCAGGGGGCTTCAAAAGTGGGGGGGAAGAGAGAATTGAAGGATGACCGGAGTTTCCCCACAACCTTTCTGTGCATCCCACCACGAAACACACGGCCCCTTTTTCTGGAAAGGAAAGGAAAGGAAAGGAGCGGGCTCCTTTGAGAGGACATCCCACGGGCCCTGCTCAACTCCAGGCCCCATCCCCGGTGTGAAAGAGGGTGGACAGGGGGCTCGGGGAGCAGGTGTGCAGCGTGGGCCCGGTGTCGCAGCATCAAAACAAAACAGCCCAGGCGGCATCCGCGGGGAGGGTGGCAGGTTTACAGACGGCGAGACCCGCAGCTGCTCACACACCTACCCGTGGGAGGGTGAGACTCGCTAAATGTTAGGAATGAGTCAACTTCTCTTCGAAGACAACAAGACGCACACCGAAGGGGCGTGGGTGGAGAGGCAGCCCCGGCCCTGCACACGCAGGCAGAGAGATGGTCAGCCCTTCAGGAGCGGAGGGCGAGGGGTGAGGGGAGAAGGCGCAGGCTGGGGCTCAAGGCTCAAGGGCGGTCCTCTGAAACCACAGAGGAGAGGCGGTCCAATCGCAGGCCCCTGGGCTCTGCAGGCTGCTAGATGTGTCCACACCATGAACCGTTGCTATCGGGGACCGGCGCTTTGGCAGGAGGTGGCAAGGGGGCTGCCTGGAGGGCTGCGGGCACGCTTTGGTTGCACAAAAAGGGAGTTCCTGCCCTCTTCCCCCAACTGTGAGAGGAAATGATGAAGCAGAGTCAAAAGGCGGCCCCGAATGCTGAACTTGAACAGGGACAGTCATGCGTTGCCTGTCCCCATACAGTGTGACATGCCAACACCATCCAGACCACCTCCACCCCCAATGGTAACCTTGGGATGGGGACCCCAGCTTCCTAGCCCGATGGGGCTTCACTTCACTTTCTCTGGCCACTGGTGCCACAATGGCTTTCTCAGCCCATGCAGCAGCCCATGAAGTGCTGTGCCCATATGCAGAGCCATGTGCTGGGGCGGCATGGAACTAGATAGGGCCTTCCGGTTCCTCGTCCCATCTCCGAAGGTGACTGCTGCGAGGGCACATTCTACAGGTGGCAGGGACAGGCCTGTTGGCAAATGGGCCACAAGCCCCAGCGGTCAGTACTTCAGACGCAGGCAATGGGTTGCATTTGGCATTTGATTTTTTTTTTTTAATTAAGAACATAACATGCTCTGAATCATTGGACAGTCTCACAAATTGAACTCATCAATTTGGGCATCTCCAGAAAGGTTCTCTGTCCCTAGAATTCCTTCCACTAGGCTAACCAAGGTGAGTTTTCTGTTTATACACTGATGGCTAAGTGTGTAGGAGCCTGGTGGCAGAGTGACATTGGGCTGCTAACCCCAAGGTCAGCCATTCGAAACCAGCAGCCACTCCTCGGAGGACAGACAGGGATTTCCGTTCCTCTAAAGAGCTGCAGTCTTTGAAACCCACAGAGGCAGTTGCATCCTGTCCTATGGGGTCATTAGGAGCCAGAAGCCACTCGATGGCAGTGAATTTGGTTCCTGAGTTAAGTGCCTGACTCTGGGACCAGACTACTGGGTTCGAATCCCAGCTTGCCCACATCCTGGGCCTGTGGCCTCAGATTGGTGAGTGAACTTCTCCAGGTCTCAGTTTTCTCCTCTGTGAAATGGAAGTAAGGACCCACGTGCTAAGCCACAGAGGCACTTAGCAGGGAAACTGGCACCACAGTCAGCCAGTCCTTTGGAAACATAGCCACACAGCACCGCGGGGGCGAGGGGTGAAGGACTTGCAGGAGAACTCGTGCCCGACTGGAGCGCAGGGTACCTGACAGGGGGGCACGCTCACACACGAGCCAAAGCAGCTGCCAGGGAGGTGACACACGCATGCCGAGCCCCTGTGTGTCAGACCACAACTGTGCTCCGTGGCGTCTGGGGTGGCTGATTCTCGGAAGCTGAGCTCTCAACTTCCAAGCTTATGGTTAGCAGGCATCCTGCTCACCCTTACTAACAGCCAGGGCCAAGGGCACAGAGCAACACAAAGTCAGACAGCAATGGTCCACAGGAGTGACACAAGTCAGGCTGGAGGGCAGAGGTGAGACTCCTCTGTGCCCTGGAGGCAGAGGCCTTAAAGGAAGCAAGAACTTGGAGAAGGAGGCAGGGGAGCGCGCTGTCAGAGGTGGCGTGGAGCCGGTTCTGGTTCATAAGGATCCCCAGGACGGAGAACAACTGCCCCATAGCATTTCCTAGGCTGTCATCTTTCCGGGGGACGATCACCGGGTCTTTCCTCGCAGGAGCCGCTGTGGGTTCAAATCACCCAGCTTTAACCATTTCATCACCAGGGCTCCTCCAGCAGCAAGGACAGCTGACAAGTGGACATGCGCCCAGGGAACACGGCAGTCCCCAGAAGCAGTTACTGGCTTAAGAAGGACTTCTTTGGGGTGATGTGCATGCGTAGTGGTGACAGCCTCCTTGTGAAAGTTCTAAAGGCCACCGCACAGCTCACTTTCAAATCTACTTTAAACCCTTCTCTGCCTTCTGTGGAGCCCTGGTGGTAGAGTGGGTTCCCCGCTGGACTGCTAACCACAAGATCAGGGGTTCAAACCCACCAGCAAGAAAGATGAGGCTTAAAAAAAAAAAAAGGAGGCTTTACAGTCTTGGAAACCCCCAGGGGCAATTCTACCTGTGCCTGGAGGGTCAGTGTGAGTCAGAATCGACTCGATGGCAGTGAGGTGGGAGTGTGCCGAGATTTTCTTGGTCTTCTAAGAAGAGTGCAGTTTCTACAAGATCCGATAGACTCTCTCAGGTGTCAACACTGTACCAACGCCTCGCGTGCCTAAAAATGGCCAACTTCTCAGTCTCCCTCTCAGCTGCACCGTGCCTGTTCCAGATGGCAGGGTTCACCTCACCCACGATGCTCCATTTCCCAAAGATCCGTGCAAGTCTTCCTGGACCGGTTTGAGCGGCCACAATACTTTAATGGTGCGCTGGCAATACTCTGGAGATGTAAGCAAGTTTGGTAAAGCCGTCCGGAAGGTCACTCGTCTATTTACATACCTAAATTCTGGCCATCTAACAAGAAGCCCTGCCTGGAGCTAGATATATCAGGTTCTGGGCCTCCACTGCGAAGGCATCGGTGGGCAAACTAGGTGTTAAAATAGGCTCTACTCTGGCTCATCGTAGAGAAAGGTGCTGGCATCCACTAGTGATGCCTGCTGTGGGCACACTACAGAGAGAAGAGAGAGGTGTGTGTCTGATTGCGGGTACTGGCCTGCCTCGGAGAGTTCTAAGCCACTGAATAGTGGGCCATCTGAATGCAGAGGAGAATTAGAATCTCTGGACAGTTCTGACCACAGAGTTATGAAGACCTCACAGGCTGAAAGGAGTCCCTTTGCTGCCAATCAAGACGGTGACAACGACAAAGTGCCGTTTATGGTACGCTCCCTGTAAGCATGTGCCTTAGGCTCCAAGGTGGGAATACCTGGTAAGAAGGAGGAGCGGTTTCCCAGCATGAGAAGTATTTTTGCACAGTTGTTGAGTCAAATAACAACTTCTGTGAGAGTCTAAAATTACTTCTGTGAAAAGCAGCCTTCACTTTATAGACAGACTCCCCTCAGTGCAACTAAAAAAAGCACAAGTGGAGGGAGAAATCCACGTCAGGACAACAAGGGCTTCTGTGGAGATTGAGGCCGGGCTTAGGGGAGGGGGGATAAATAATTCAGGGGGACCAGGAAGCCCCCAAGCCTCTGTCTGAGGAAGATTCTAGGGTTCCACCACAGCGGTGAAGCCACTGCCGCCCAGCGCCATGAACCCACCTAAGCAGGCAGGTCGCTCAGCCCGGAAATGGCTTGCAGGTCCTTGTTCTGTCCACCCTGCAATCACACCAAATGGAGTCAGGTCAGAGCACTTCCTGGGTGGTCCATATGGTTGGCAGCCTCTACTAACCCAAAGGTTGGTGGTTCAGATCCACTCAGTGGCTCCATGGGAGAGAAGCCTCCCTCGCTCCATCGAGGCCACTCATAGCCACCCTCTGGGACAGGGTAGAACTTCCCCCGGGGGGGTTCCGAGACTGTAACTGTTTATGGGAGTCGAAAGCCTCATCTTTCTCCTGTGGAACGCCAGGTCGTTTCGAACTGGTGACCTTGCGGTTAGCAGGCCAACGTGTAACCACTGCACTACATCTTCCATAAAGATGGCAGCCAAACAAACCAGCAACAAAAACTCTCTGAAGCTCAGTTCACAAGGGGTCACCAGCAGTTGGACTCAACTGGACAGAGCAGATAACCAGAGTCGGGTGGGGGTGGGGCCCAGGCCAGAAGACCTAGCCAGGAGACGAGCCGTCAGAGCTGAAGCCAAACGAGGATCAAGAGTGTGCGTTCCTGGAGATGCTCGGTAAGTAAGTTAGGCTCTGGGAGTTTTTGTCTAGCTTCTCTGCAGACATTTCCCTCCAACGGTACCACCAGGGACATGTTTCAGCTGCCGGGAGATACCCGGCGACATGCCCAGTCTTGGGGACTGTTGACAACAAAGAACGCACTGCAAAGCCCCTTAGCAGGTCAGGGTTCCTGCTTCTGTGTGGGCGATGCCACCGGCATGCGATTCTCCTGGATCCTCATTCCCACACATTTGCTCCCCCCATCCTATGCAAGAAGACAGTTTACCCAAGTTCTAGAAAGCACAAGTGCTGTCAGAGTCTCTGGGGCCTCTTACAAGGTGGCAGCTCAGAGACACCCGTAAGTGGATCTGACTCTCATCATCACTGGCGACATGGGAACCTCAAAGAATCAAACACTGAGCACGGTGTGTGTGTGTGTGTGTGTGTGTGTGTGTATCAGGGATCCCCATCTTGCACACTCCCATATGGAGTCTCACTTGAGGAGAAATGGTAAGGTTTGATGGGAACAGAAGAGGAGAAAGAGCTAGGTTCCCCAAACCTCGAGCTGCTGGGGGCAAGGGGAACAACAGGTGTTTGGGTATCCCTTCTCTTCCCTGGGTTCTATGACCTGGGCTTCAGAAGTATGATCGCTTTTCATCTAAGAGAACTTCCAGCAAGATGGTGGACTAGGTAGACATGCTACACAGAGCCTCTACGTCCAAGACACGAGAGACCTCATGAAACGGACACAGATGATAATCACTTCATCCTCTCAACAGCATCACGAGGTAAGCACTTTACAAGTAAAGAGGTGAGCCACTGTGAAATTATGTAATTTGCCCAAGCTGTCCCACCATTCATTCATTCATCTGTTCACTCGTTCATTCCACATATGTTCATTTCATGCGTGCCTCTGGACTGGTATCTGATCTGACAGAACTGACATGCAAGCCCAAGTCTAGCTGCCATTCCTAATGCCCAGATGGGCCGACCTCCACCTGCACCAGGAAGGCAGGTGGAGGAGATGCACTGGGGGAGTGGAGCCTCGCCCCCCTGTGAGTTTGCCAGGCCTGGAGGGAGGCTGGGGCCCATGGGAAACCCTGGAAAGCCCAGGCTGAGTCTGCTGTGTCCTTGACCCCCTGTAGCAAGCTCTCACCCAACTGTACTCAGAACATACTCTACCCCTGGCACTCCAGTGCCAGGCCCCAGGATCAGCCACACAGGGGTGTTGTAGATTGAATAGTCCCCACCCCAAAATTCACACCCACCCAGAACCCCAAAATGTGACCTTATTTGGAAGTAGGGTCTTTGCACATGTAATTAAAGTGAGATCATACTGGATGGGGGAGACCTGGTAAAATGATGAAGGAAGTGGTGTCGGGAGTTACACGTTGGGCTGCTAACCACAAGGCCAGCAGTTTAAAATCAGCAGCCGCTCTGCACAACAAAGATAAAGCTGTCTGCTCCCCAAAGAGTTTCCGTCTCGGACACCCACAGGGGCAGCTCTACCCTGTTCTACGGGGTTGCTGTGAATTGGAATTGACTTGAGAGGAGAAAAGAAGGTCACGTGAAGACGGAGGCACCGCTGCCCTTGCTCGACCACAAGTCCAGGAATGCCTGCAACCGCCCGGAACGGGAAGAGGCAAGGAAGGACCCTGCCCAAAAGGCACTGGA
>NW_022103898.1:22218013-22227821 GCF_000313985.2 Echinops telfairi
CCCTCAAGGATCCATGAGCCCAGTTACTGTCTCTAGAGGCTTACCTATCTTGGATTTCTTATACAGAAAAACATTTTTAAAAAACTAACAATAACAAAGTAAAACAGTTTAAAACCTTAATTGAAAAGAAAGCAGAAAACTATTAAAAACTAGAACCCATTTAAATGGATCATAAGGGAGATCAAATGATAAGCTGCTAAATTTGAGCCTAACTGCATCTACAACAACCCACTTCCCAATGCACTCTGAGTGATAACAAAGCTATTCACAACCCTGGTCCATGGTCAGAGGGGAGTCCCAGGCGTTTAATCCATGTGGGAACCCTGCAAATGGATTTGGGGCTTCCACTGTCATCCATAGTCTTCTGCAAACCACGTGTGCACAATTGAAGCTCTGATACCATTCCCTCCTGGAGATCTGGATGATATGATTTAGAGTCCTTGGATCCCACCGGCTGGTGTGCTTCTTCCATTGGGACTTAGCTGACACCTCGCTTAGATGGTTGTGTGTTTGAAAACATGCGGCCGTCAATCTTTACAGGAACAGAAAGCCTCATCTTTCTCCCTCCAGAGGGGCTGGTGGTTTCAAACTGCTGACCAGCCATCAACGGCTTCCTTCAGACCCAGCTCCTCTCTGCCCCAGGTGCCATCCTGTGCTATGCATCCTGCTCACAGCTCTCGCCATTGCCCTAGCCTAAGTGCATCTCGATCCAGCTCCTTCAAGGATTCCCCCTCTGCCCAGTCTAGGATGGAGCCCCAAGTCCTTAGCTTGGCCAGGACACCCCCACCCCCCCCCACCTCTCCAGATGCAGTGGTCCTGGCTGGTAGTGGCAGTGAATGGACCTCACTGGTCCTCAGGGCCTGGGGAGCCAGCTACCAGTATGAGTGAGTCCACATACCCCCTGCCCAGTCCCACTCTGACTCCAGCTCCAGGAACAGGCACATCTACAATCGCTTAGCTGAGTGCCGTGAGGAAGGGGGCTTTGGAGGCAATCCTGGCTTGTATCTTAGCGCCATCACTTCCCAGCTGGTCAACTGGAACAAGTCTCTTAGTCCCTCCTCTGTGAAATGGGACAGCACTGTGTCTTGGAAATTAGAAATATCTAAAGGAACCTTGGTGGTGCTGTGGTTTAGGCACCAGGCTGCTAACTGTAGGGTTGATGGTTCAGACCTACTAGCTGTCTCTAGGGAGTAAGATGAGGCTGTCTGCTCCGGCCAAGATTTACAGTTTTAGAAATCCTTATAGGATTGCTATGAGTCAGAATCAACTAGATAGCAGTGGGTTTGCATTGAGAAGTTAGAGGGATCTCGAGAGTCTGGTGCAAGTAGTAAAGGCACTCGGCTACTAGCCCAAAGGTTGAAGGTTCAAGTCTACCCAGAGGTGCCTCAGAAGCAAAGCCTGGTGATCTAATTAAAAAGAAAAAGCAGGCTCTGAAAACCCTATGAAGCACAGTTCTGTTTTTGACACACTGGGTCACCATGGGTCAGAATCGATTTGATAGTGCTTGGCTTGTTCAAGAGATATAAAGGTTGGTGGTTCAAATCCACCAGCTGCTCTTCTAGTGAAAGGTGAGGCTGTCTGCTCCCTTAAAGATATTCAAAGCCTGGGAACCCTATGGGAGAAAAAGACAGGGCTTTCTACTCCCACAAAGAGCTCCAGTCTTGGAAACTCACAGGGTCAAATGTACCCTGTCCTGTAGGGTCGCTATGATTTGACATCAATCAATGGCAATGAGTTCGGTGTTTTGTTTATGTTCTTTAAACCCTGTAGAAGGTCTCTTTGTGTCAGAATCCACGCGATGGCTGTGGGAGGCTTACAGCGCGTGTAACTCACTTGCCTATAATAAAATATCTACTAAGTGGCAGCTGTGACTGCTGACTTCTCTGTTTTTGTTGTTAAAATGCTTTTATTTGTGATTAAAAACAACACTTCGGAGTTTGAGCAGAGAAGTATACGAGCCCAATAGAACAAAGAAAAAGCTCACTTTGTATTTAAAATTCCAGTAGTGTTTCCATAAATTACTGTTAAAAATAGAGTCAATATGAAAGCCTGACTTCTCTAGCTCAGAGACCTTCCTGCCTTCCCAGCCCTCAGCCTGGAACATCCTCCACATGACCCTTGAGGTCCCAAAGGAGTGCTCCAGGGTCACACTGTAGGGAAACGTCCCATTCTTCCCGCCCCCAACTCAGTAACTACAGGAGCACCTTCCTTTCTTCTGTACCCAGCAGGCTGTGCTCAGCCCTAGCCCCCGGGGCCAGAGAGCAGCAGGGAGGTTAGACCTCCTGGAGACCCCCTTAGTGAGCTTGCCAACACCCAACCTGTTGCTTTGCAAGACAGGCAGGCCCCTTACAGGCCCCATCTGCCTCTGAGACAAGCAGTTTAAGGGAGAGTGAGGGAAGACAAGGGTTTTAATGTTTCTCAACACAGTAATTAGACAGAGCCAGTCTGCTGGGCAACCAGGGCCCAAGGGCCAAAGGCATCTTGCAGCCAACACCTTGCCTTTGACACCTGAGCTCGGGGCAGAGAGTGGGTGACTTGTCCACAGTCCCCCATGTGGCTGGTGGCAGTTAGTGCCAAGACTAGAATCAGCAGTGGCTTCAAGAGCCCTGTAAAATAAAAGTTAAAACTATGCACGAGAGGCAGACATGAAGTGAGGGCAAAGTTAAGGGGCAAGGTTTTAGGATGATGCCTGTCTGCCATGTGTGGTATTACGGGGGCTGGCGTGTAGCTGCGACGGTGGACATGATACCACCAATATTTCAAGTACCGACAGAGTTCCCCCCCTCCCCCCGCCCCGTGGGCAGGTTTCAGAGTAGCTTCTATGTTAATATTGATGAGGAAGGGCCTGGCGATGGAATTCCCCAAACTGAGCCACGGAAAGCTTCATGGATCACAACAGAACGTGGCCGGATTCGCTTGCTGGCGACGCATCGTCAGGAAGGATCTGCTGCTAGGGAAGCTGAGGGAAAAAGCGAGGGGGGAGGCAGCCCCTCGGGGAGATGGACTGGAACCAGCAGCCCCCACGCTGGGCTCTAGCACAGGGTCACCATGGGCAGAGGCGAGGCGATGGCCATCAACAAAAGAGCAGCGGCCTCTTCTCTCGGCCGTGAGCCAAATATCTCTTCTTGGTCCACTCGTGATGGTGGCCGACAAACTCACCAACAGTCACCAGCACACTGCAAACCTGAAAACCACGGGGCAAGCACAGATTCCCCTTTGTGGGGGCCATTTCCTGCCCGACGACTCAGCTTCATCCTCGGGACAACATAAAGGACACGCAAGTCCTCAGAGCTGGGCCCAGAAGCAACGCGGAAGTTCGAAGTGGTCACGCATTTTGTTTCACTTGGCTCCGCCTTCAGCGCCCACAGTGACGGCCATCAAGAAACTGAAGACACGTGTTCCGTGGGGGACGGTCTCCTGCACAAGACCCCTTTCAAGTGTTCAAACGCAGAGACGTCCCTCAGAGGGCAGAAGGCGCACCCCCCCACCCCCAGCTATGGATGGTAGCAAAGCAGTTTATCGTAAATCCAACTAAGGCTGTGCCCGGTCCCACGTTTTGCTACTCAGAGTGAGGTCTATGGGCCCAGACATGGGCCCCACTGCCCAGCCTGTGGGACATGCGTACTCCCCCCCCCACCCACCCGGCCCCCTAGATTGCTAAATCACTCACCTTCACTGCCAGCCAGTCGATGCCGACTCATAGCGACCCTGTAGGACAGGGTAGAACTGCCCTGTGAGTTTCCCAGACTGTAACTTTTTACTTTACTGGAGTCGAAGCCCCTTCTCTCTCCTAAGGAGGAGCAGCTGGTGGTTTTGAACAGCTGACCTTGCAGTCATCAGCCCAACTTGTAACCACTACGCCACCAGAGCTCCAAGACTGGCAAACAGATTAATCCAAAACAGCAAAACCAAACCCACTGCCCTTGAGTCGAGGCTGATTTATAGTGAACCTTTATACAGAGCGGCTGGTGGGCTTGAACTGCCGACATTGCGGTTAGCCGTCGAATACACTGAATATGGATGACTGTAACATGCAGACAATCTCAGCCCAATCCCAGACCTCCCGCATCACAACCTGCATTTTAACGAGGTTGCCTGGTGATTTGTGGGCACATTAACGTTTGAGAAACTCCAGGCAAAGGCGATCCAGAAATGCTGAGTAAATGAATGAATGAATGTTTGGTAGATCATGTTTCTGATTCCAACTGTACTTACTCCTCCTAGCACCCAGCCTCCCTGCTCCCCCCACCCGCCCCCACCCTCAACCTCGCCCCCAGATAGCAAGGCAGGCGACAGGCTCACACCCCATAAAGCAGGTTGATTGACAGCTGTCAGGCCATGGAGAGAGACCACCAGCCCACTTCAGGGAGCCCAAATCCCCCAACAGCTGCCTACACCCAAGCCTCCCACCTAGGTCTTTCCCCACCACCTCCTGCTCTCCCCACAGCCACACAAATAGCTTTACATTCCATTACCAGTCCCCAAATGGCCATCAAACCCACTCGGCTCAGTTACATAGACTCCTCACACTTGTTAGGCCCCCACGCATTAAATCACATCGAGGAATCTGACAGCTGTAATTAGCAAAATATGTAAATCCAGCCTCTCCGTGGGGTGTGGGGCGGGTGCCTGCCTAAGTGACGTTAGCACCTCTTGGATGGCCTGGTGGTTCTATTAACAAGAACAGGGCTGTCGCTTGTAACTCCTCCGAACGCTCTATATAATGGGTAGGTGTTTCTGAAAGCCGGTGGACTCGGGCTATCAGCTGGAGCAAGCCAACCACCGTGCACAGTCCCCCGTGGCGCCTCACCGCCAGCATTTTCAGACGCTTAGCACCAGCCTGGGGGTCTTCGGAGGTGTCAGTCTGAAGCCAGTCCTGGCTGCTGAGAGAACAGACTCCTGCAACAGACTGACTACCCAATACCCAAACTCACTGCCATCGGGCCCGTTCCGCCCCACAGTGACACGGCAGAGGACCTCTAAGGATGAATGTCGCAGAAGCAGGCAGCCTCGTCTTTCTTCCGAGGAGCAGCCGGTCCGTCTGAAACCTTGGTGCTCCCGGCCCAATGCTTGACCCACCGTGCCACCAGAGAGCCACAGCATACTGGGGGGTGCTTCAGAAAGTTCATGGGAAAATGAAAGTAAGAGATAATGGTCTTTTTCCATGAATTGTGTATAGCCCCCTTGTAGAACTAGGTGCTCCTGCCAGGGAAATCCTAATATTGGCAAAATGGGAAACTGCTTTTGGTGTGAGCAGACATGCCAGTGGATTCCCACACACGTCAAGATGATAAAGTCAATCACTTAAAAACATTGTTCTTGAAAATATACACAGCAGAAAAACACCTCTCTTCAATGTATCCGATTCAGTGACATTAATTCTAAGCTGGGCGGCCATGCTCATACCCCTTTACGCAATGGTCCCCTCATTACCATCAGTTCACCACCCACTAGCCTTCCTGTCTAAACAGCGAGCCAAGCTGTTGTAGTTTGGCTCGCATCTAGTTCATCATTTAAAAGAGATTTGAAGACAGATACTGACTCTTGACTGACTTCATGGAGCTTTCTACTCTCGTGAAGAGGGGCAGTTCTCTGGCCTTGGGGGTCGATGTGAGTCAGAATTGACTTTGTGGCAATGAGTTCTGATTCAGGGAATATTTTGTTTGTGGCCTAAAGATCATCTATGGTCCGTAGCTTCTAGGGTTCGACCCGCTTCAAGAGGTCCAGAAACCTGGATTTCATGAGAAGTTAAAACTCTGTTTCACATGTCCACCCTTTTGATAGTCATTTCTCTACAGAATCTTTGCTCCAAGAGGAGGCTACTTCTGCACAGAGACTGAAAATCGTGAAGAAATCAACTGTGCCAGGTGCCTAAGGAGGATTGTCGCCATTCACCTCTTTCCCTCCTTCTCCAGACTATCAGAAAGATGGAAGGAGGGAGAGGAGTCTGGGGCATGGAAAGTTGAACATGGCCAGGGAGCTAACATAGCCATCACCTCATCAGAAATCCCAGGGGCTGCACCATCAGACCAAGAGCCATGCTACAAACCCAGGGAGCCTGACGATGTTCTCTGCCGCCAAGAGAGAAGAGGGTTAACTTCCCATTGAATTGTCTTTCTTGGGGAGGGTCGCTTCCCCAAAAAGCCCGGTGACTTGCGAGAGGTTTACCATGATGTTTGGGGCCCCACCCGTATCCAGGAACCCTCCCAATCCACTCCCTTACTTGGTGGCCTCAGGGTGAGGAGCACCTCTCCGGGCATATGATTTTGGGTGGATGGCAAATCCAGGTAACTGGACCCTCCCGACACACACACACAGTCTAGGGGACCCCTGCTGAAGGCATCTTGTGCCAGAGCCCACGTCCTATGACCCCGCGAGGGACGAGGCAGCCCCATGGTCTAAAAACGGAAGCTCCTTAAACTAGGGCATCACAAACCCAGATGGGGTCACGCAACTGCACATGGCAGTCTTCGAAACATTTGGCACCCATAAAAGGTTTCTGAAGAGGCAACAACCAACAATTAACTCGAAATGGATCTAAGGTGTTTCTGGCAGCGCTTGCCGGCGTTGCAAATTTCTCCTACCCAATGAAACCAGGCGTGGATCGGTTAAGAAGGCACTGATGGAGCGAATGTTCTCCCTCCAGACAGCCTACACAGGCACAGGAAGGAGGGGGGGGGTGACGGCCACTCCCCCTGGCGCCTGGTCGACCCTTGTTCCTGTCGTTTCTGCTCCAGCGCCCTTCAGAGACCCTTCCCTGCCCAGCCATTATCCTCCCTGTCTCTGGCTTCCCTCCCTCTGTTCCTGGGAACACTAACCCAACGCTCACCGCTATGGAGTGGATTCTGACTGGGAGCGACCTAGCGCACGGGAGGGAACTGCCCCCGTGGGTTTCTGGGGCGGTAACTTTGCAGGAGCAGGAGTTCCGTTCTCCCACCATGACTGGCGACGTGGAGCAGCTGACCTGCAGTTAGCAGCCCACGTTGAAATCATGCCGCCGCCACGGTTAGTACACCACATCCTCTTTTTGGCTCAGCTTAGTCACCGTTCACTTCTGTTTTTTACACCCCAAGACCCTTGAGAGTGCATCGCCCTTAGAGGAATGGGGACCTACGGGACAGACTCGACTTGCATGCACAGTCAGAGGGAACGGCGACGAAATAAAGCAGGAATAAGAAGGACGGCGGGAGGGAAGGCGGGAGAAGAGGAGAGAGTGAGAGAGACTTGCATCCCTGGTGGCTGAGCTGAGTTCTGACCAAGGGCCAAGGCCAAATGTAGCTCAGACAACAAGAGGCAAAGTGATCAATACCTCTGAGCAGTCACGAGCTTTTCAAATACTGTACCTACCTAAATGAATATTGAACACCACGGGCTCTTTGGAAAACTGACCCAAAGCTGCCAAATCATCCAGAAAGCTTTACTAAGTACCTACCACCCACACGCATGGCCAGTACTCATCTTGTTCCCTGCGCCCTCTCCTACCAAGGCCATCTGTCAAATACTGACTTGTTTTTTATGACTCAGCACGGGGTCTGGTTCTGAGAGACCATGGTAGATTGTGCAGCCATTTCCTCCTATACAAAATGGGGGAAAGGATAGCACCCCAAACTATAAGCCTGCGGTAAGTGAATTAATAGAGCAGTGGTTCTCAACCTCCCTAATGCCACGACCCTTTGATACAGGTCCTCATGTTGTGGTGATCCCCCAACCATCAAATTATTTTCATTGCTACTTCATCACTGTCATTTTGCTACTGTTATGAATCGGGTGACCCCTATGAAAGGGTCATTCAACCCCCAAAGGGGTCGCAACCCACAGGTTGAGAACCGCTGATTTAAGGGCCAGCCTGCCAGAAGAACAGATCTTGTCTTGGAAGAAGTACAACCAGGAAGCTCCTTAGAAGCGAGGATGGGAGACTTTGTCTCGTGTACTTTGGACGTGTGATTAGGAAAGTTAGCAGAAAAGATGAAGACCTTTAAGGAGGTAGATTGACACAGTGGCTCCAACAGCGGGCTCAATCACTACAACAATTGTCATGAGGATGGAGTAGGATCGGAGTGCTTTGTTCTGTGTGCACATGATTCCTGTGAGCCAGAACACTGAGACACAGCCCCATCACCACCACCACCACCTATACTGTACTTCCTCCACCGCAGAATCTAACTTTTTGTTGCCTTTCCTCACTTATACGTCACACTCTCCCAAGGAAGCTGTGGCCTCCTTGAGGATCTGCCATGAATGTTCAACTTTTCCTCCCGAACGCACAGCAGTGCATGGCACAGCCTCGTGAAGGTGATTGTGATCCTATAGGATAGGGCAGAAGTGTCCTGTAGGGCTTCCGCCGCTGTAAATGTTCATAAACTCAGATGGACTGGTCTTTCTCCTTTGGAATGGCTGGTGGGTTCGAACTGCCAACCTTTTGGTTATTAGTTCCTACACCTAGTAGGGCCTAAAAGAACATTGGAAAAAATAACAAACTACATCAATGCGTGCAAGAGCCTGGGCTAGTCTACAGGCATTTGAGTTGTGAGTTAAAGACCATGGCCAAGAAGAACGCACAACCCAGTTGGGATGAGGGAAAGAGTCGTGAAAACACAAGCAATAGATGAGCAGAAGCTACTGCCCGAAGAAGCAGGGCAAGAACAAACGCTGTAGAGTTGGGAACACGGGAGGAAGCTAGCAGTTGGAGTAGGTCGAGGTTTCACAGTAACTTGAACTTGACCTTGGATAGAAGTCAGGATCATTGTTGAGTCAAATTCCACACAGGGAAAATGGTAACATTGGATACGAAGTCAACAAGTTTGGCTTCTTGGGCTGCCTTGGGGAGGAAGATGTTTGGTGAGTTGGAGATCAAGATGATGTGAAAGGTGGGAAGGAATCAGACAACCACTGAGTTCTTGAACCTCAGAATGCTGCTGCCGAGTTCCTGTATCCGTTGTCTGTGGCTGCAGAGTAAACTTAAGAGGGCTTGGGTAGCACTAGGTTGGGATGTTTTCTTGATGTGCACTTAAGGTAAGGTGACCAGATTTTAACATTGGTAAAGTGGGACAAAAGCAGGACACTATTGATAAAACTCATATCCTGGCAAAATAGCCACATGGCAGCCGAAAACCGTATACCCTAGCTTGTCATGCGTTCTTTCCAAAAAGCTGGACTTTTTAAAAACTCTGCGTGACGCGGGGGGAAAATTGTTAAAAATCGTGACTGTCCCGCCAAAAGCGGGACATCTGGTCACCTTAACCTCTATATAAGCCTCTCTCTTAGACATGAGTTTCTGTGGATTTGTTTCTCTAAAGTACCCAGACTAAAACACAGCCCAACACATAACCACTACACCAATGGGGCTCCTTTCTCTGACAGATGAAGGCAGAGAAAAAATGCCTTCCTCCTCTTGCCAGTAATCAAACCGGGGTCTCCTGCATGAGAAGCAAGGATTCTACCAGCTGAGCAAAAAGGCATGGCCTGCAGCACAGTCAAGTACAAGGCCTGTTCCATTCTGTTGAAAGAAAGGCCCAAACATTTGTCTGGAGACCACAGTCTACCTAAAGTGATTCTGCCTTTGTGTCACAGATGGACAGACCACGTGGGAGACTGGCAGCCGACCGACCGCAGGCAACCACTAGGAATAAAAGAACAGGAACTACTCTGACACAGGTGGGTACAGGTCCTACCCTGGAAAGCCCAAAGAAACTGTCCCCTCATACCCACGCTCCCCTAGACATCCACCTGGAATGGCAGGGAGCGAGGGAACTGCTCAGGGGGTTGTGTGAACGGCACAGAGGGCCACATGTGGATCCACCTGCTGACC
>NW_022103898.1:22227938-22231876 GCF_000313985.2 Echinops telfairi
GCAAGGGCCCTTTGAACCGCAGGTCCTCTGGATCGCCCAGCAGAGTGCGTGAGCCTTTCAAACGTGGCCCGTGTCCTCACTGCTCGTCATCCTTGTCTTCACCATGAAGGGAGGCGGTGCCCCTCAAGGTCGTTGGTCTCCGGGGGTCCTCCAGGGGAACCAGTCCTCTCCTCGCCCCCCTGCCTCTTCTCTTCCTCCCGGGGCCGCGAATGATGTGGAACCATAAATCATCGCAAACCCACTGCGGCTTTTTTAAAGAAACAGACGGTAGGGTGTAAAGTCTGCAGAAGATTCTGAAGACACCCCAGGGGCGCACAGAGGGCTTCTTGCCTTTATTCCCCAGAAGTGGCCCCAATTTAGTCCTCTGTCCTTGGCTGTGTGTCTCCCACCGACCAGAGGACTGCATCAACTCTGCATACGCCGAGGTGAGCATTCTCTGCCCCACAGACTTAAAGGAGCCGTAGGTCTCAGGGGGATGGAGTTTTGCAGCAGACAATCCCGGCCCCCACCTTCTTTCCACCTCATTCCACCAAGCCAATGTCCCCCCACCCCCTTAACCCAGGCAGGAGTTGAAAGTCCAACTCAAACCCAACAAAGTTACACAGTAAGCAAAAATATAACACACACACACACACACACACACACGTGCTGCCATTGAATTCATTCTAGTCTAGCTCATAGTGACATCATGAGATGAACTGAGCTCCATATGGGATTCTCTTGACTGTAGTTTTCCTAATAGCGGATCCCCAGGCGTTTCTTCCATGCCACCAATGGGTGGGTATGGACCACCCACCTCTGCTTTAGCAGCAAGTCCAAACCATCTGCGGCACCCAGGGACCAAGCTTGTTCTCTCTTCTGGACTGCCTGCTATTTCCCTCCTTCCCACTCAATGAACACAGGGATCGGTACTCGTTTGGTTTAGAAAAACCGACCTTTCTACCTTGAAGGGCCAGTTTAGCACGTCTGGGGTGGTATCCAGCAGAGATGGAGGAAGCAGGGAGGCCGTGGTTAGTTTTGATCATGGGGGGACTCGTTAACTTTCGGGAAAAGGCAGTCTTGGCATCTGAACCACAACCCACTCTCCATGGAGAGTCTTCCCTCTGCAGATACTCTTGATTGTCCATCCAATGGTCCTTCTTCTTTGCCTGTGTTTAAAGAGGTGGGGGACCGGGCCCAGCTCTACGGAATGACTCCTGCAAGATGTAGCAGCACTTCCATTCCCCTTTGCCAAACTTCCCTCGGCTCTCTTGCAGCTAGGAAAAGCCAGGTGACCCAAGTCTGGCCGATGAGATTACGTGAAAGAGCACTAGCAGAGACTTGGAGCAAAACCTGGCACATAGCAAGCCCTCAACAATTTGTAATATTGTTGTTATCATTATTGCGAGTACAGCAAAAGCTGACACACCTGTGTAAGGTGGACACCTGTCAGAGAAGGGAAACCTCATACAGGTGTTTATAAAGAAGAGTGGTCAGCACCTATCAAAGGCAGAGAACTGGTGGAGAAAAGGCAGTCTCCGCCAAGTTCCAGTTCTCACAAGTTTCAGCATATTCATGTCATAAAACCTTTCTCTTCCCGCCCCCTCTCTAGTCCCTCTGCTCTCCTGCCAATGGTGAGCTCGAGCTAGTTTGTACCCAAAGCTGAGTGGGTGCATCTCTACCCAACTCTGAGTTCAGAGACATCACATTCGCACCCTGAAATCTGCCGTGATGGGACTATTACACCAGGGAAACGGGCAAATGTTCCCAACCAGGACTTTTGTTTTGTTTCCCCCAGAAAGCGCAGATTGTTACCATTTACCAGCACACCACTGACTGCCTGCTTCTTCCTTCCTTCCCGCCTTCTGTCATAAGCCACTGCGGCCTGCTACATGCGAGGCGTTACAGGTTAGGTTTCCTCGAGAGCCTGAAGGTGAGTAGGGCACATCCCAGCTTCAGTGAGTTCGCAGCCCAGCACCAGATCCATCTCAGTCAAGAAGCAAGTAACGGGAAATGCAACCAGTAGGGCTTTACTTGAGAAGCAGGGCTGGAGCCGGGCATCGGTTTGGGGGCACAGGAGTGCCATCAAGTATCCTGCCAGTTGCCCCCTCTAGCCCTCGGCCATCCTTGGGACGTCATCTTTCCCTCCTTCCTCCGGCTGCCTCATGTTTTCAGGAGGAGGCCAGCAGTTCTCTATGTAGTGGGCCTGTTCCCACGCAAGAAGTAGGAGCGAGAGGTCTCTTTTTCCTTTTTATCCAGAAAGAAAATCACTTAACTCTCATAATAACAAATCCATGAGGTGGCTACTATGACCTTTCTCATTTTATAAACAGGGCAATCGAAGCCCACAAAGACGAAACCACCATGGGTTCAAGGCCACACAGATAGCACAGAGGGGCCAGGAGACAAACCAAACCTTCTGACGCCAGCTCCACCAGTAACTAGAGGCATGAACAGCTGGAAGCAAATCCACTGTGCAATTCTCTAGGGGCCCTGGCAGCCTAGCGGGTGACGCAGTGGGTTGCCAATCATGAGGTCAGCAGTTCGAGCCTACCAGCCGCTCCATGAGAAAACGATGAGGCTTTCTACTCCTGCAAAGAGTTAATTTTGGAAACCCATAGAGGCAGTCCTACAAGGCCACCACGAGTCAGAATCAACTTGATGGCAGGGCGTTTGGTGGCTGGGTGCATGCATGAAGCAGTCAGTCTATGACTTTTGGTTGATCAGGAATGGAAATTCTGTTTGCTTATTCTCTGAGATCTCCCCTTTCACCCCAAGCCATGGGCACAATGTAAGGTGCTTGTATTTGATAAGTGCCAGGGGAACTTCCGCCCCACACCCAGCTTGGCTCTGAGGCTACCCAACCTGAACGGAAACTCTTGCCGCTCCTGGCACCAGCAGGCCCGCATTTGGCTCCTTCCTGTCCTAATTACTCACTTAAAAACCTGAAGGCTTGGGCTCCAATCCACTTGGCAATCAGACCATCTCCCGGACCCATCTGCCTGTAACTGCACACCCCACTTTCTGGAACAGCATTCCTTCTTACTGCAGATCCGCTGCACCAGGAAGATCTCACGATATGTATCCGTCCCAGTTCCTCCCCCGTCCCAGAAAACTCCACCCCCGACACCCCACGGTGGTGTTTCTCCCTCATCCCCACTAGAGAAAAACAATTTTCTAGAGTGGCCAAAACACTTGGGACCCTGATTAGAAAGAACTCTTTTTAAATAGTCAAAGGGAGTGACTTGGTTTCTCTGCTGCCTCTATGGCATGTGCCAGACTGGGAGCTCCTCTCTGCAAAGACAGGAAACCGAAGTACCGAACCATGAGTGGGGGTCCATGTTTGGGGGTCTCTCCACCAGAAACCACCCCTGGGAACTGTCCGGCCACCATTCCTCTCTCAACTTTGGTTTGGGGTATTGCTGGGATTAGCTTGGGGGGGGGGGGCAGTGAAAAGCAGTGAATGGACAGAAGTGGCTACAGAAACCTACCAGAAGCCTGGCATCATGGGACCTTTCCCGGCCCAGGGGCTGCACGCTCACTGCCCCCACTGATGAAGCAGAGTTTTTTCTGCTTCCTGTTTCCAACATGGGTGGAAGTGAAGCCCAGAGCCTTTTACACGGGCATTCTGGGCAGCTCAGCAGAGCCCTCGGATGCTGACTGGCTAAGGCAACCTTGGGAGGCAAGCTCACGTATGGTCCTGCCTCCTCGTCTGTAACATGGAACCTAACATCGTGCGTGAAAGAGTCCTGGTGGCGAAACACCTAAGTGCTTGGCAGCGAATCACAAGGCTGGTGGTTTGAGCCAACCGAGCGGCTCTGCGGAAGAACGACGTGGTCCTCTGCTCCCACGGACATTACAGTGTTGGACTGGGTCACATGGGGGTGCTGCGGGTTGGAGCCAACGTGACAGTACCCCACAACAAAAGTGTCCTGGGTACATGGAGCTTGGGCCTGAGC
>NW_022103898.1:22233278-22235217 GCF_000313985.2 Echinops telfairi
GAAGGAAACCAGGACAGCTCCACAAAGCGCAGCTCAAACAAGGCTCTGACACGTCCTCCCAAGCTCACCCACGCCCAGCTTGCGGACGGCCCCTGCCGTGGACAGAGAAAGGAGCCCACGCCACCACCCAAGTTGCAGACGGTCCCTCCTCCACACCATGTCGCCAAGCTGTCACCGCTCCGAACAACAGGACAGAGGACGTGAGGAGGGATTTGATGTGTGACAGACTCACGGTGGGTCCTAGTCTCCTTCGCTGGGACTGTCCTGGGCAACCTCCCGGCTCTGCTTTCCACAGAGACAATGCAAACAAAAAGGAAGTGTGCCTCACTCCCGGCCCCTCCCGTCTCAGAAGAAAGAAGCTGTGCTGTGGCCTCTAACATAAGGACCCTAACAAGGTGGGGGCCACAGGGCAAAAATTCAGTGCACTTAACAACCACAGTCGCTGGAGAATGGCCAACACCCACCCCATGCAGTCTCTACAGTGATTCGGATACAAATGAAAACGTTATGGAGATGAAGAAACCAAGAAACCTTATGGAGAGGAAGAAACCAAGAAGACAGGACGGCATCATCACATCCATTCTCTTCGACGGGATGTTGACCGGCCTCGGCTCAATCAAACACTTATCCATGCCCTCCTCTCCCCCCACCGATTTATCCAGTGTTCTATTCCGATGCGGGGCACCCTTCCTATCGCAAAACCACACTCACTGCCATCGTCGATGCTGACGGAGAGAGACCCTTTAGGACAGGGTGCAACTGTCCCTGTGGGCTCTCTGAGACAGTTCATCTTTACGGGATGGATGAGAAAGCCCCCTCGTCCTCCCTGGCGCGGAGGTGGCCTGAAACTGCTGACCTTGCGCTGAGCAGCCCGACACGTAACCCATGGCTAACACTTCTCTCTACTCTCTGCGTCCACACATCATCTTTCTGAAAGGAGCCCGCAAAGGTGAGCCGTCTGGGGACCAGAAGACAGCAAAGGCTGGAGAGGCTGTGGAGAGATGGGGACTGGCGTTCACTGCTGGTGGGCTAGTAACTCCGTGCAGTCGCTGTGGAAGACGGCAGGGCAGTGCTTAGAGCAAGTGGGAACTGAAGTCCCACAGAACCAGCAATACCGCGATGAGGCAGGCCCCCCAAGAAAGACGAGACCAGAGGACAGAGTCAGCATCTTCTGCATGCCACTTTCAACCCCCTGCCCCCTCCCCACCACCACCCCCATTCAGGGAAATAAACTGCTGGTCCTCCACAGGCCAGGATCTATCACATGGAATAATGCTTATGAGCTGCCAGCAAGTAAAATGCTGTGGCTATTATTACCCTCCTGTCATTTACGGTTTGCCAATGGGCTGTCTGACAGTCTCGACTCGTAAAATATTTTTTCCCTCCAGGTGAGGGATGCTGAGACAATCTTCACGTCGTTGTTTTCTTCAACTGGGTTCCCAGTTCCCCGGTGGAAGGAAGCCAACAGCAGAGAGGCCTTAAAAATGGCACCGAAAGGCCTTCCGAACCAGAGCCCACCGCGACCGGGGGGACGTGGTCGGGAGAGCGGCGGCTCAGGGCCTACGGGAGGCGGCCACAAAGTTTTAAAAAATGTTCAAAAGCCACTTCAGAAATGTCAGGGAAGGAGCTTACAGGATTTAAAAGGGAACGCAGCCATTGTTTCCACAAAAAGGATTAAAACAGAAACTGCCCTGAGGTTACAGACAAGCCGAGCACAGGCCCTTCTAAGGAAAAGGGTCTTGCTGGTGGGCCCCGAAGAGCTTGTCCACCGCAGACGTGACGCCGGACGACCGCAGTCTCGGATGCGAACTTCACGGGCGTGATGAATCGCTCTGTAGGGTGACACGCTCGGTAGAGGTCACCCTCCAGCGTTTTAGCATCTGGGGAGCAGAGCCAAAGACTGCCAATTAATCACACCAGGAGCTGAGCCAGGCAGGTG
>NW_022103898.1:22235670-22236672 GCF_000313985.2 Echinops telfairi
CTTGTGGACCAGGAAACACAATGCCGCCGTGCTCTGAGGTGAACTTTGACCTAATTCTGAGCCGGTGGCTGGCCATCTCGGGGACACAAGGCTTGCTTCAAAGCCAGTTCAAACGGTTCTGCCAGACTCTTCCCTTTGGCTGTCTCTGCGGAAAAGCGCGTTGTCCTGGCCTACCTCAGCCTTCACTAGGGAAGCCGACTCTCAGGGCAGGTGCCCTCCCCACGCCACCTGTGCCTGGCAGGCATGGGTCAACACACAGGTGTGTGTGCACACAGACCCAGTCCCTGCAGGCAGGCAGGGCCACACTTAGAATTCCTCCAGGCTGGCCAGGGCCCTGGTCTCCAGGCCCCATGAGCTTTGTAATGCGAGAAGTTGGGGCGCTGGCACCGACCGGACACTGGAACCCTGTGGGTCTGCCCCTTTGCAAGTCCCCTCGAAGGTCCTTGACAAATTGTCAATCCTTTCTGATTTGACTGAGACACGAATCTCAGCCAGGAGCGTCCCGGCGAGGATCAGATAAGGACAGGCGGGGGCATCAGGTCACCAATGATCTGCCCTTGAAGTTGGGGGTGGGGGGCTGGCTGCGGTCTGTGTCCCTCTGACACACACGGCCTCTTACGTCAATGACACACTCACACACACATATAGCATCTCCCCCGTGCAATGCCTCCCAGGGCCATCGACAGAGCAGAAACAAAATGTAAAACTCTTGGAAGTGATGGTTGTTAGCTTACAAAGATGACCCTTCCTAAAGCAGTTTTTTCTTTTTTAATCGTTGTGAAAATACAGGTAGCACGACACTTGTCCAAGAGACGATTTTTCATTTGCACAAAGCCAGCAGCGTCCCGTCTGATGCCTCAGAATAGACGACTCCCCACGGGTCTGAGATCGCAGTAAACCCTCAGAGCCTCACTGATGGCGGGTTTTGTCTACTCATGTCACAGGGGGCCTACGATGAGAAGTCGCACCTGGCTGACTCTCCCTCCTGGCCCACTGCCCTGG
>NW_022103898.1:22237505-22239141 GCF_000313985.2 Echinops telfairi
TTGGTTTTGTTGCTGTTTGGACACCTGACTCTGAGATGCTCTTCCTGGATGCCGGAAAAAGGCTTAGGAAAATGTAGTATCTTATTTGATCTCCCTTTTGACCCACTTGAAAGTTGCTTCAGTTTAAAAAAGGAAAAGAAGTGAAGCGGAACTACACGTGGATCAAGTCTCTGATGAATCCTCTCTGACCGCAGAGCAGGATGTTACTGAAAAGCCTGGCTATCATGCAGGATGCGTAGCAAAGTGGATTATGGCAGATATAGTTAGGTTAAAATGTAACACCTTATCATTCAGTCTCGCTTTTGACCCATTTTCATGTTGTTCTAGTTCTTAATATTTTCTGCTTTATTTTCCCTTGATGTTTTTCCATTTTATTTCGTTATTGTTATTAGTGGGGAGGGGGACTTGTTCTGTTTTTGTAGGTTTTTCTATATATGAAATCCAAGGATAAGTAAATCTATAGAGAGAGCTGGATTGATGGTTTCTTAGAGGTATGGCAGGGCTGGTTGGGGGGGAAATGGGGAGCTAATAACAATGAGTACAAGAAAGAAGATAGGCTCCGAAAATGATTGTGGCGATGATTGTACATCTCTTCTTGATATGACTGAAATATTGGATTGTATATGTGGATTATATGCTAATAAAACTGTCTCATTGGGGGCAGGGGGGGGCGGGAACGAGGTCATTGCTGCTCACTGCACTTTACAGAGAAGCAAAGCCAGGCAGAGGGCGAGAAACCTTCACAGAGCAGAGCTTAGACAAGAGCCCATTCTGTTCTGAGCCACACACTGGTCCTTGTGCTAACACCGGAGGATGGTGCTATCTGGTGGCAATGGTTAATGTAGCCAACCAGGACGAGCCACCAGTTAAACCCGCTACTCTGATCCGTGATGAGCCCATGTGTGCTAACGGAACTAGGCTCCATCCGTGTGACCTTTCAGGACAAATCCTCCAGGCCTTTCTTCCAAGCCTTTCTAGGAGTAGCTTCTTACACATCGGGATGGTGCAGCCAAGAATGGTACACAGGCAAGTGGGGCTTGAGACACGGCATGAGACACACTCCCAGGGATGGTGGTGCTGCTGGCCCAGGACCACTCTGAGTCCGAAGTCTAGCCTCTCAGGATAAATCTATTCATCAGTCAGGGGAAGGAGCCCGCTGGCCTCATTAGACTTAGAGCCCGGGGCTGTGCCTATCCAACCTTGTACTTAGCATGTGAACAGAGCAGTTGGTCATCTGCCCCAAGGGAGCACCTGGGTGGAAGAAATGGTTAATGTGCTCAGCTAGCGACCCAAAGGCTGGAGGTTCGAGCCCGCCCACAGGTACCTCAGAAGAAAGACCTGAGAAAAATCAGCCACTGAAAACTATACAGGGTGCAATTCCACCCTGACACAGGTAAACCACTCCGAGGCACCTGGGGCTCTGTGCCCCCAAGGGCGGGAGAAAATACTCATTGCTGGTTTTCCTGAGCTTCAAGGCATTGCTTCTCAGCCCTTCTATAATCCCCCCTCCTCCGCAAGGTGCTTTCTCAACCCACCTTCTGAACTTCCCTGCGCGGCAAGAAGACAGAGCTGACTTGATTGAGTTACTTCCATATAACGATAAAATAATAAAAATTAAAAAGCAATTGAATGGACA
>NW_022103898.1:22240306-22242125 GCF_000313985.2 Echinops telfairi
CCCCCCCACCCTCCACTTGGCACCTAATTCAATCCAGGTCGGTCCAGGAGGAAGAGGGTCTCTCCTGGTGACACCCCGGACCAGAATAACAAATACCAAACCCATTCTGATTCAGATCGACCATAGAGAACAGAGTAGAACTGGCCTGTCCGATACCGTGGCCGTCACCTTGAAGGGCACAGACTGCCGCACCCCTTTTGTGTGCAGTGGCTGGTGGGTCTGAATCACCAACCTTTCAGCTAGCGACCAAGCGCTTAACCCCTGTGCCCTAGTGCTCGTTGTAAGGACCACCTACTGCCATGGTGCCCATTCCCACTGACAGCAGCCCTTGCTGCACCAGACCCCGTGACATTGCTGAAGCGCATGGCTGTCACTGAGGGCCCGGTGCGCCTGACCCAAGACACGCCGGTCCTCCATCACCTCACGTGCAGGGAAAGCTGGGCATTGAATAAAGAAGCGTGCAGAAAAATAAATGCACTTGAGTTGTGGTGCTGGCGAGAAATACTGAAAGGACCACGGGCTGCCGAAAGAACTGACAGGTCTGTCTGGGAAGACGTACAGCCAGAACGTTCCTTGGAAGCATGGTGAAAAGATTCCGGTCTCACGTACTTTGGACATGCTGTCGGCAGAGACCAGTCCCTGGAGAAGGACACCGTGCTCGGTCAAGTGGAAGGGCAGTGAGAAAGGGGAAGACGCTCACTGAGATGGATTGACACTGTGGCTGCCACAATGGGCTTAAACAAAACGACAATGGCGAGGACAGTGCAGGGCTGTTCTGTGGTTCATAAGGGTCGCTTTGGGTTGGAACTGACTCAGTGGCAGCTGAGTGTGTTTGTTCTACGGAGTAGAATTATGCTATAGCTTCTGAGACTGCAGATCTTTACAGGAGCAGCCAGCCTCATCTTTCTTCCTCCAGAGCAGCTGGTGGATTTGAACAGCTGACTTCATGGTTAGCCGTTGGATGCTTCACCCTCCGGGCCACCGGGGACCGAGCCCCTACATGACTGTTCAGCTCCCCAGGGTGGTGAGGCCTATGAAATGAGGGTCACAAAGCATAATGTACAATCTTTTCACACTGATGCATTTCCCTACAACACTAAGAAGCCACTCCCACCAGCCGGCATTTCTCCACCCCGTCTTCCAGGCAGAATCTCTGCGGCAGCGGTTGTGCAGAGATGCAAATGTGTCTGTCGCGTGTTCCCATAATTAGCAACTTTAAAAAAATGTATCCTTCAGATTGTACATTGCCTAATGAAGATGGGTAGTGACCGCTAATCTGGAACTTGGCTTCGGCTAAGTAAGAATAATTGAGCTCCTTAATATTAAAAAAAAAAATTTAATGCAAGTCCTTCTGTTCTGCTGCTTCTTAAATCCTTATGCAAATGTTAAATGATGGAGACAAATGTTCCCCAGGCCTCCACCAGCACGTCCATCCACTCCTGTCTGCAGTCTGGCAGCTTGCCGAGCAGGTGCAGGGATTACACCCAGCACCTTCCTTCCTGGGAAGGAACGTCCGGTGAGAGTGGTTTCTCTCACCTCCTCTGTGAGGGGCAAGGAGAAAGAAGAAAGCTGAGATCTAGCTCCCTTCCGAGCTGTGTTTCTAACGTGATAAAAAGACACACATTCGAAAGCCCTTTGAGGCGAAGAACAAAGTTCAACAAAATGGAAATGGCTCAACGGGAAGCGTGCTGAGTGCTGGGAAAAGCTGGCTGGAACATCGCTCCTGCTATTTCCCCGGCTCTGAGGGGAGAGGAGCTATGAGCATCGCTGGGAATCGCAGGCTGTTTGGGGGGGAGGAGGGGAAGGTGGGGCGTCTTCA
>NW_022103898.1:22242900-22244455 GCF_000313985.2 Echinops telfairi
CCTTGCTTCATTCATCCCTTTTCCCTTTCCCTCCTTCCATCACTGGCTATTTGCCAAGTCCAAATAAGGTTGTGTTGGGAAACACACAACCATAAAAATCAGACTACGTGTTTTATATTTAGTCATCCTCCCTACATCATGGATTTCCAATGTTCTCTTTTTTTTCATAATCAGATAAAATTAAGACTTATGAGCCATGGTCCAAATGGATCACACGAGTCCAACACTTTGATATATGGTGCCAAAATAACCAAGAGACAGTGGGATCCCATCCAGGTGAATCTATACTGCTGGGGAAAGCTGGGGATGTCTGTTCTTCTGGGGGGGTTAAATGCAGTGAGGGGAGAGAGACGCAGAAAGATCTCCATACAGTAGGCTGTGAACTAGACCTTAAGTGAAATAGTGCCAGTCAAAAAGGAGAAGGCCAAGCACAATGCTCTTAGAGAGAAATAATGCTTTTAAATCTTTAACTGAGATAATACAAAACATAATCATACAAAAATAAGCAGCATTTGCAATGTTGTATCATCAAGTCTGTTTTGCTCACAGTGACCCTGTAGCACAGAATGGGACTGTCTCACCATGTTTTCTAGGATGTGAGCTCCAGAGGACTAGGCTACCAGGCCTTTCTCCTGCGTTCCTTAGGAACTGCAGTAAGGAGAAATGTCAGGAGCAGAACTCAAAATTATTAGAGACCAAGCTCACTCTTTGGGTAGAGACTGGTGGGAACCCCGAGACTATGGCCCATTAGGTCTGGAAATGAACTCCCCCCCGTGTTAGAATCACCAACATTCAAGATCACAGGGCGGCATGTAGGCAAGGACACAGTTCAGAGGGTGAGGAACGCCGGAGGAAACAGGAGACACAGGGAAGAGGCAGAAGGACCAGTCCTTTGCGGGACGGCAAGGGGACGAGTTAAATCAGAGGGTCTATGCATGAATTGTTGAGTGTGTGGCCTGTGAACCTTCACCCAATTCACGATAAAAAAGATTTAAAATAATAAGAATCTGTGAGAAAGAGAGAGTCCCTCAAGCAGGGGTCAGCAAACTTTCAAAGCGGAAAAGCCAATCCTGGCCCTCACCAAAGTTTAAAAATTAATGGAGAGCCTTAAGTACATGTTGACAAACAAATGAAATCGCCATTATCAAAATAATACCCTTTAAATTCTTTCAATCTTTCTTCAGAGCCACTTGTACGGACCGGAAGAGACCCGGAAGAGACGAAGTCTGCTCTGATCTAGAGGGACTGCAAAGATGAGGGTGCAGACAGACATGGTGACGTGCACAACAATCTGATCGTGTAATTCAAGGGCCACGAGGACAGCGCAGTGGAAGCTCAGGAGCGAGCGAGGCTGGAAGTCAGGCAGAGAGGGAAAGAAGCGGCCGGAAACGAGGATGGAGAAAGAGATCGTTCAAACCCTGACACTGTGGTTCCCCCTTCCAGTGACTCTCAACCTTCCTCATGCCTTGACCCTTTAATACAGTTCCTCGGGTTGTGGTGACTCCCAACCATAAAATTTTTTTCGCTGCTACTTCATCACTGTCATTTTGTTACT
>NW_022103898.1:22246108-22247058 GCF_000313985.2 Echinops telfairi
TGAAAACCTTGACAACTTCCATCTTTCCTCCATTTAGCAGGATGTTTCCTTTGTCTAGTTGCGAGGACTCTGCTGTTCTTGATGTTGAGGTATCATCCACACTCAAGGCTATCGTCCTTGATCTTCATCAGTAAGTGCTTCCAGTCCCCAGACAACCCGCCCCTGAAAACTCTCTGGAGCATAGTTTTGCTCTGCCACACAGGGGGTCCCAGGAGTCAAAAGCAACTCAAGGGCACCTAGCTTTGCTCTTGCTTTTGTTTCTGTTGGAACACAAAGCCCTGGATCTCCCTATGAAAACCGAACGCATCAAGCATTAGCATTAAGCCGATTCGGACTCACAGCAACCCTGTACGATTGCTCACAGTTCTACTCAGTGAAATAGAGTACCGCTGCCCCTATGGGTTTCCAACATCGGACATCTTCATGAGAGCAAAAAGCCTCATCGTTCTCCTGAGGAGCAGCTGCTGGGTTCGAACTGCTGGCCTTAGCAGCCCAATGCAGAAGCCCACTGTACCACCTATAAAGATGACAGCCTAGCAGACCCTAGGGGGGCAATTCCACCACGGCACATGGGGTCTCTATGAGTGAAAATAACTGGATGGCACCCCGACAACAACAGCCGTTTTCATTTTGCCACGAAGGAAACAGGCCAGGGAGGCCAGTCCCTTGTCTGAGCTCTCACAGTGAACTGAGCGGCCTGGGTTACAAACCAGGCGGCCAGACTCCAGGGCAGGACAACGAGGAAATGGTGCATGCCGCCAGGTGACCTTCACCAAGGAAAGACGCTAAACCGCTCCCACAATTTTAGGCCTCGCCAGCCAAGGGTGAGTAGACACAATCCACTAGCTGGCCGTGGCCATGCTGGTCACCAAGGACTCCGTGTGTCCCTTGCCTCCTTCCCCAGAGTCAGGGAAGGTCAGGAGGTGATCTGTCCACCTCTCCCAGTAGAT
>NW_022103898.1:22248445-22255801 GCF_000313985.2 Echinops telfairi
GGCCTCATGTAGGCCACATGACCCTGAGAGCCGTCAGCACCCTGCCACCTTTCCACCACTTTGGGATCCATGCGATTCTGCACCCAGTGGCCTGTGACCTTCCACCTGGTGCTCCATCTTTCAGTGCCGTCAGCCTGCAGCTACGTACATCTGCAGAGGGCCCTGGCTGGCACTGGACTAGGGATTTGAGTTGGACTGGGCTGGGATGCCTTTTTCATATAAGATTACTTCTGGATAGAAAGCTCTTTCTTATACTTAAGTGAGTGTCACTGGATTTGTTTCTGTAGACAACTGGGCCTGACACACATCCACTACCATGGAGTTGATCCCAGAGCACGGTGACCCTACAGAGTTTCTGAGACTGTAATAAGTCTGCAAAAACAGCTTCATCTTTCTCTCTTGGAGTGACCAGTGGGTTTGAACTGCCAACTTGACGGTTAGCAGCCTAACACCTCATGCACACCAGCACCAGGGCCTGCCTTGTGTGGCGCTGTGAACACTCTGAGGAGAGTCAGGATCCATCTTCTCTTCTAATAGAACAGGGTCCCTGAATGGTACAAACCTGCTGCTCACCGAAAGGCTGGGAGCTCTTGTTGAATGCACACAGAGGAAGACAGGCCTGGTGCTCGGCTCCCCAGACAACCCGGCCCTGAAAACTCTCAGGAGCGTAGTTTTGCTCTGCCACACAGGGGGTCCCAGGAGTCAGAACAGACGCAAGGGCACCTAGCTTTGCTTTTGCGTTTGCTTCTAATGGAACACAAAGCCCTCGATCTCCCTATGAAAACAGAACATATACCCAAAAAGCAGCCTTAATGGCCTCAGTAATACTGATTCACTACAGGCCCAGAGATAGGTAGGTGTTGGCAGGCAGAGATAGAGACCTGCCCTCAAGGTTTCCAGACTCTAAGAGGGGAGAGAAAGAAGAGTTCATGAATGTGGATGATTCACAAAGCTGGGCTGAGGTGAGCTCTGGGGCCCAAAAGAAGATCTAGGTCTCTGAGGTGGGGAGAGCGGGGACCGACGGGGCAGGGGTGGCTTAGGGGGCCTCACAGAGCAGGTCTGTGAACTTAGCCTGGAAGGGTCAGCCTGGGGAGGCAGACACAAGGGCCAAAGACCGTGTGTGTATGTGTGTGTGTGTGTGTGTGTGTGTGTGTGTGTGTGTGTGTGTGTGTAAGACACTCGTGGGGTGGGAAGTTTATCCCATCAGTCGAAGGAGAGCGAGGTGAGCAGGGTTCTTTAAAGAAAGGACTTTGGTGGGTGGTGAGGAGGATGGACTGCAGAGAGGTGGGGAGACCAGAGCCGGCCCGCCCAGAGCAGATGGAGCAGTAATTCAGGGACAACGGGAGAAGGACTAGCCTGGCTCAGAAGACAGGGCAGGATCCCTCCAGGGGAGCTCAGAGGGGTTTCCTGTGGCTACTAGCTGGCCCACTCTCCCGGTGACCAGATTGAAACCATGGTCTCCCAGTCCTGTGCCAGCCCGGGATAGGTTGTCAGTCAGATTGGTGTGATCCATTGGGTTCTCACGAGCTAATTCTCAGAAGAAGACCACCGGGCCTTTCTTCCTACCCATCTCCGTCTGGAAGCTCCGCTGAAATTTGCTCGGCACCACGGTGCACAAGCCGCCAGGGGCACCACGGTGGGTGCTGGGTTCAGAGAAACAGCCTCTTCTTGTTTTCAATTTTTAAGATCCGTTTGTGAAAATAAAGTCCAATTCAAGGAACTCTGTGGCTTGCGCGCTGGCCGGCGATCAGACCCAGCTGGGTCGCCTGCCCTACTGCCTTCCATAGCTTGTCATCCAGGGCCAATCCCTGCTATCCACCATGGGGAGGAATCTCCCTATTCCTGCAGATTCTAGGGCCCACCCTGCCGAATCCTGAGAACCTCCCACCTGTACCTGCTAGGAGCCCCCAGCAGCTAGGTGGCCTAGGGAGCAGGAGTGAACAAGGACACCAACCAGGGACCCACGGGCGGGATGGGCGGGAGAGCAGACGCCCAGCAGTCCACAGGCCCATCAAGCGACTTCTAACAAGCCCTTCACAAGTAAGACCCCAGCAGGAAGGCCATTAACACCTCAGAGGGGCAGACCCCAGACCCTAGAAGGAGAAACTTCAAAAGACCTCCCCACAGCCCAAATGGCAGATAGGCATCAATCAAGGAAGCAGCCAGCTGAACTGGGATGGGGGGGTTGTTTGAGCCCATAAATTAAATGTCCCTCAGCCCCATATGGCCCTCAATTTATTACCATGGAAGCAGACGGGAACTTCTTGGGTTTAAAAAGGATCAAGGCCTTCCTAAACTGCCTTCCATGGGGAAGATGAGGAGGGAAACAGGAGAAACTGCCTCTTCGTTTTGGTTTTGATTTTGAATCACTCTATTGGGGGCTCATACAACTCTTATCCCAATCCACACATACATCAATTGTATAAAGCACATTTGTGCATGCGTTACCCTCATCATTCTCAAAATATTTGCTCTCCACGTAAGCGCCTGGCATCAGTCATTTTTCCTCCTCCCTCATGAACCTTTGATCATTTATAAATTATTATTTTGTCATATCTTACACTGTCCGACGTCTCCCTACACCCACTTTTCTGTTGTCTGTCCCCTAGGGAGGAGGCTCTATGTAGATCTTTGCAATCGGTTCCCCCTCTCTACCGCACCCTCCCTCCACCCTCCCGGGTTTTTTTTTAGATCCTTTTGTGACAATAAAAACCACTTCGTGGAACTCCTTGCCTCGGGTGTTAGACATATCTGATCCAACCTGCTGACCAGCTCTTGGCCAACTACAATTGCTTGTTAAAATTCCTCTGAAACCTGGATTTAGTTCAGAGTGAGAGGCCTGCAGAAGCACATACTAAGCAACACGAAGATGTGTCCGCTGCAAATCCCTGACTAGACAGAGCCTCCTAGACTTAAAACTCTCTCCTCCCCAGTTCCCGGTCCCTACTACTCAACACCATAGCAAGTGCCAATCACTCCAATCAGCCTGCCAGCCAGCCACCAGCTTCTTAGCACAGATGCACATGAGGACTATCTGAGAAGCATAAGTACTTCTCGGGACACTGCTACGTTGTACAATCCTTAAAAGTATCATACTTGTTATGTCAATCAAAACACTGAAGTTGCCCACAGTGCATTTTCGTTTGATTAGCTATTCAATCCCTTAGCCCAAATAGTTATCCCAACTGTTACCACGCAACTGTGAGGCCGAAAACTCAGCACTTTGTATATCTTTATCTTTTTTAATTAAGTGGTTATTTACCTCACTCACCTTTCACCCACATCGGGAGCAATTTCTTAAAGCTACACTTCTTACAGATGATCCTGAGGTCAATTAAACTGTCCCTGCCTAATAGCTACTGGTGAATATAGGCACACACAAGCAGGGCGCATTGTATGAAATCTACTCAAGAGTCACAGTGTATTCACAGAAAGGTCTTTGGTGATCACTATGGCTCCACTGGGAAAAAAAAGAACGTGAATAAAAGTTTCTGAGTGACACAAACTGTGGCGTGCTCGGCCACTCACGGACGCGCTAGCCATTCCCAGAGGTCCCACAAAAGAGAGACCTGGTGACCACAGGTGAAAGATCGCAGTCTTTCGCTGAAACCGCTCCGGAGCACAGTTCCACTCTGAAACAAGCGGGGTTGCCACAAATCAGAATCATCTCTACGGTCGCTGTCGCCGGTCGCTGTCGCCGCTGCTTGGTTGCTGCTGCCGTTAATAAGCATGGAGGTTCATAACACACGCAAAGGCATCATAAACAGACAGCAGCACCCAAAGCCACTTGGTGCATGTCCCCAGGCTGAAGGCTACTGCACTTCTCATGTTACAGAGGGTGGGCGGCGGTGGGGTTCTGAGGGGTTCAGTCATTTGTACCAGGTCCCCCAGGCAGGGAGCCGCAGGACAGATTCAAACTCAGGTTGGCCAGACCCCAAGCTCAAGGTCTTAAACCTTCATTTTTGAATGGCAAAATCTCTGCTTCCTGCGTGGCCTTTCGGAATCATATATTTAGAAGACAATTTACACTTCAATGTCTCCAAGGCTCAGAAAATTCTTTTGAGTGTTGTGTACTTTGAAGTCTCAGAACCCTTCTCCTTTAAGAATTCCAATCAATTCCTTCAAGCACTGTTCTTGCCCTACAGCTGTTCCTGCATCGTAATTTCTTCTCCTTACCCCCCAACCACACCCTGATGACTAGTTTAATAACACAAACTACTTGCCCTGTGTTTAGAGTTATGCAAAACCTGAAACCCAAGCTAGACCCCGAGTTTGTAAAAACATGTGAGAAAAAGGTCACCATGGCTAAGTGCCTCGCTTTGTTCAAAAAAGGCGAGAACCAAAACAAAGTAAAAATAGCTAGGGGTCAAGTAAGAAGAAGGTGACTTGGAATTTAAGAAAACACCTTGAGACTGTAGGTTCCTTGAGGACAGGGGCCCTGTCTTATTTGACTGGTGATCCCCAGGCCCTCACACAGAACCGACACAGAGTCGATCCAACCAAACCCATTGCTGTCAAGTTGATCTTGACTCAGAGTGATCCTATAGGACAGAACAGAACTGCTCATAGAGGTCCCAAGGCTGTAAATGGTCAATGAAGGTGACTGCCACATCTTTCTCCCAAGGAGCAGCTAATGGGTTTGAACCACCAAACTTTTGGTGAGAGGCCGAGTGCATAACCACTGCGCTTGCAAGGGTCTTTGGCACATAACTCAAATACAGTGCCACCAAGCTGATACTGACTCACAGCACCCCTATAAAACAGAGTAGATCTGCCCCTGCAGATTTCTAAGACTCTCAACTGTTTATAGGAGTAGAAAGCCTCATCTTTTCCCCTCACAGCGGCTGGTGGTTTGGGGTTGTTGACCCTGCGGTTAGCAGCCCAATGTGTGACCACTACACACCAGAGCTCCTTCCTTGGAACATATTAGGTGCAAAAAATAGCAGTTGGATAAATGGATGGTAGGTATATGGGTAGATGGGTGGACAAACACATGAAGGGACATTGATATCAATGGTTTAAAACAAATCATCTCTAATGAGCTCATTTTTGGTGTGTACTCCCTATGTCTAAGTTTGTTTCCTGGATAGAGATATGCTTAATGAGAGTCCTGGTGATTGAAACCCAACAGCCACCCCAGAGGAAGAAAGCCCTGGCAAACTGCTCTTGTAAAATCGACAGTCTAGGATCAAACAACACATTCCCTTGGGTCAATCTGCTGCACAAGACCTCTTTAAACTTTGAAAAGCAAGGATGCTATTTTGGTACAGGACTAAGGTACATCTGACTCAAGCCAGGTGGGGCAGCTGCATAATCTCCTGTCAACTTGAGTGAAGGGGTGGGGTCTAGCCTGTCAATCAGGTCAGAGCCAATGGCCCTCTGTGTGGGCATGGCCTCCTGAAGATTCTGGGAACTCCTGTCTTCCTCCCTGGAGGAGGGATACACACTCCCTCTGCCTGTTGACAAGCCACATGGAGCCATGATGATAGCAGTCAGAGCCCTGGAGATGCATCCACTGCCACTGGATCCACAGGACTTCCCACCCACAGGCCTGTGATCTTCCTGCACTCAGCACCATTCCATGCATTGCGTGAGTCTGAACAGAAATTCATAGGTTTGTATGGAACATATGGGCCAATATCAGACCTATGGACTTGATCTGAACTGAACTGGGATGTTTTCTTAATATACAATTACTCTTTGAGATAAAGCTCTCTCTTATACACATGAGTGTCTCTGGATTTGTTTCTCTAGTCAACCCGGACTAACACACCATGGTATTTTCAATCACCTCATCAGCATGTGTAAAGTTGGGAACTGAATAAGGAAGCCGGGAGAAGAATGGATGCATCTGAACTGGGGTGCTGGAGAAGAAAACTGAAAATACCATGGACTGCCAAAAGGACACACAAGTCTGTCTTGGAAGAAGTTGGGCCAGAGGGCTCCTTTCAGGCCACGCTAGGTGATCTCGTGTATTTCGGACATGTTATCAGGAGAGACCAGTCCCTGAAAGAAGACCTGTGCTTGTAAAACGGAGATGCGCTGAAAACACGGAAGCCCTCCAGGAGATGGACTGGCACGGGGGCTGCAACAACGGACTCGGACAACGGCAACAATTGTGAGGGTGGTTCCAGACTGGGCAGTGTGTTGCTCCGTGGAACAAAGGGTCACTCTGAGTCCGAACCAACTTGGACAGCACCTACAACTCACTGCAACAGGAAACCCTGAGGGGCAGTTTGCCATGGGCTATAGGCTACATCCTCAGGATCCACCGGATGGCAGGCACACACAGCAGGACAGATTTTTAAACAGTTCGCCCTGAATGGATTAATGAATGAACCAACAAACCACTGATGTGAGCCGTCTACCAACTGTGATGACAGGGCCAAATGTGGAATGCTGCTGAACCCTCCCCAAGGCCATTGGGAAGGGCAGACAGACACCCGGGCAACCGCACAGACAGTTCTGCAGTTTACGAAAATAATGTGTAGATTACGGGAGGGCGAGACTTCTCCCAGACTATGCAGATGCCTTGAGTGTTTGTTTCCTACATATACAAATGCAATGTACATGGGTGTGCTTTTTGGTGTTTAGTTTTAATCCTGAGCATCTTAGATGTAGCAATACGGGGACTGTCCATTGAGCAAACACATGCTGAATGCAAATTACTTCTCTGGAAGGCAGCCCACTTTCTGACACCGAGCATATCTGTAATCTTCTCCAGGTGTCCTTCCCGTTCTGGAAGGCAGGGAACAAGACAGCTGGGATCAGGAGCTGCTCCAAACCCAAGTCGTGCCCAGCACCGTCCAACTCCAATTCCAAACGATCTGCATAGAGTCGAAGCCACCTCATAGCCTCCCTAGGACAGGGTAGGACCTCCCTCTGTGCGTTTCCAAGACTGTAACTCTTTACCAGAGTAGAAAGTCCCATCTTTCTCCTACAGAGCAGCTGGTGGTTTTGAACCACTAACCTTATAGTTAGTCCAACGCTGAAGCACTAGGCCCCCAGGGCTCCTTCAACTCTGATTAGGAACGGAGAAGAGATCCTTTGCGGCTTTTATAGAGGCTGCAGCATGGAGACTGCTGGCCATGGCTTCCTCTGCAATAAGCACAAGGCACAAGGAGGACTTCTAAAGAGAGCCCGCGGGTCCATGGCCCACACACCCCACAGCCTCCTCTAACCTGAGACTGGAAGACTAGATGGTGCCCAGCTACCACTACCAACCGTTCTGACAAAGGACCCTGTGCCAGGTCCCGGACAGAATGGGAGAAAAATGTAAAACAAAACTCAAATTCAAAAAAAAAAAAATCCAGGTCAGCTTGGACTGAAAGAGACGAGAGGAAGTCTCAAGACCTT
>NW_022103898.1:22256003-22270827 GCF_000313985.2 Echinops telfairi
GGGGGGGAAGAGGAGCTGATCCCAGGGCTCAATGGAAAATAAATGTCTAGAAAAGAACGATGTAATATATGTACTAACATGCCAGATACAATTGATGTATGGATTGCAACACGAGTTGTAAGAGCCCCCGATAAAATGATCTAAAAGGACAAAAAATCACACACCTCAAAAAAAACAACAAAGCAACAAATAACTCCCTGAAGCCAAATGCAGTGCACCGCTGCAAAGACAAGAAGCGGAGGGGAGGGAAGCCAGATCGACGGAAACAGAACACACAGAATTGAATCATGAGAACACTGGTTCACTGGAAAAACAGTAACCACGGCCTGAAACCAGGTGTATAAAGATCGCCAAAGCCAAAAGCCAAGCCCAATGCTATCGAGGTGATGCAAACTCGGCAACCCTATAGGGGCAGCAGGGCTATTCCATGAGGCTTCCGAGGCTGAACTCTTTACGGATGCAGGATGACATAATCAGCAGGGCAGCTGGGGGTTCAAACGGTCAACCAAAAGTAGTTAAGAATTAAGTGGTTAATCACTGTTCCACAACTGCACCTGAGTCAATTCCGGCTCACAGAGACCCTTGTGGAGGGGGTAGAACTGGCCCTGTGGGTTTCCGAGACTGTAAATCTTCATGAGCCTAGAAGCCTCCATCTGTCTCCTACAGAGCGCCTGGTGGTTTCAAACTGGTCACCGTGTGCTTAGGAGCCAATGCCTAACCAGTATGTCACCAGGGCTCCCTACATTTTGACAGCTTGCAGTGTAAACATTCACCTGCAACACAATAAAGTATTATTTTAAAAAATTTTAAAGGCTGTCCTCGTACACAGCCTCCTCTTTCTCCCTCGGATGGATTAGAACCGATGACTTTGCTGTTAGCAGCACAATGCTTACCACCAGGGCACCTTTGTCTGCATATCATAAGAGCCAGGGAAGTCGGTTTAAATTCTAGCTCTGATGTATTACACAGGCTGCACACCTTTCCATTCTCAAATGAAGTATATATGTGTGTGTGTGTGTGTGTGTGTGTGTAAAATCACCACGGCGCCGTCTCATGCTCATTAGGCAAAGAATACTTTGTGGTGTGGCAGCACACTGGCATTTGCACAGTAATGTTGCTGCTGCTTTCCCTGCGCGCTCTCTCTGCATAGCCTGGCAGGCCATCTGTACTTCAGCTCATTCTCCTTCTTGATTCTGACTCATATCAGAGTAAAACTGTGCTCGGAGGTTCTGAACCCCGTGGAAGCCCAGTACTACGCAAGAACTGGGCAGAAAGCTTTTCTGGAATCTCACATATGAATTCTGCCTCCCTCCCCCTTGAACGATGACGCGGGGCACCGTTCTCATCTGCACACCTAGGGTCCCCCGGAGTGGCATTTGACTCCACGACAGCTCACAACAGCCACAAAGGGACCCCAAGGAAAAACGAGGTGTGACTTCAAGGTCACCCCAAGCTTGCCTTGCACCTAGTGCTAGATCTCAGAAGCCTTCGGTCGGTGGATCTCCAAGTCGTTCATGCATTCATCGAGGGGATGTCTATGGAGCTCATGCAGTGGGAGCTGGGCGAGGGTTCCCAAGGAAGTGAAGGTGGTTTAAAAGCAAAGCCGTTCAAAACAGAAAAAGACCAATTACGTGATGCTGGGATTTGCTCAACAGAGCAAAAATCATCAGGAATACTCCGAATGCATCCAATTCTTTCTCCCTTGACTCAAAGCAACTTCCAAAGGCGTATCAGGCTCTTGGCATCAAAGCCTAAGGCCCACGAGCGTGCACAGCCAGCACGTGGAAGGGTGCGGGCATCCGCCGCAGGACCTGGCGGGCTGCCTTCCTGCGCCAAGGCCAAGGGCCCCCACCTCCTCCAAAGCTCAGCCCCGGACAAATGTAGTCCCGAACATTCCACTGCGCTGGCTCGATGCGCAGGGCCAGTCATGTCCCAGAACAAAACAGAGCCCGCTGCTGAACAAAATCAGTACATCCTCAGGGCCTCCCTCAGGAAGGCCTTTGGGACGTGTGGCACGGAGCCATCTGCCCGATGAAGAGCGTGGAGGATGTGATGAGTGGCTGCCCTGCTAGCTGGACATTAGCAGGGGTGGTACGACGTGTCCCCTACTTCTGCCCACTCTCCAGGCACTAGCATGCCTTGCTGCTCCCCGTTGTCCGACTCCCCAAGAGCCTCAAGCTGATCCTGCCTCAGCCTATGTGTGCCTCCCCCGAGGGCTGGGAGGCTTTTCCTCCTCCTCTGGCTTCCTGGCTGTGTGGGGCTGTAAGGTGAGCAGAGGGAGTGCTTTCTGACACCGTGGACAGGTAAAGAAACTGATGCTCCTCCACAGGTGAGAGCGCTCCCGAGGGGCTTACACAGCTGCTGAGCAGCCAAGCTTCGGTGCCACCTTCACTCCTTAATGCCCACACCACCACCGTGTGGAGACCAGAACTCAGACGACAGCGCTGCACCCTTGTTCCATCCTCATGCCACCGGCGAAGAGTGGTGGCGACAGTACACAGAGCAGAGTACCCCCACGCCCCACGCACTCCGACAGCAGGCACGTGGGGCAGAGTCTGCCCACAGCCCAGGGAGTCCTACAGCACACGGTGCAGTCCTCCCACGTCCCACGGAGCGTAGGGAACAGAGTGTTCCCACACCCCATGGAGCCCTACACAATATTCCTTCTACAGTTGGGCCTGCTAAACTTCACACACACACACACACACACACACTCTCTCACTCTCTCTCTCTCTCTCTCACACACACCATCTCTTACAGCACTTGCCAAGGAAAACCAGCTACCACCCTCTGGAGGAACAGCCCAGCCCCTGCAGAAGAATCATCAGGTGGCCAACTGCAAAGGCTGCACAGACCGGTCCTAGGACAGAAGAGGTGTGAGGACCAGCGATGGCAGACATCTCCTCGTCTTGGCAAACCCCACAGTGATCATGTCTCCCCACTGCAGCCTTAGGTGAATAAAAGTACCCATGTGGGCCAACCTAACCCAGCCGAGGGGCCCGCAAGACCGCTGGTGTCAAACCGAACCTCACCACTGGCAATGGCCGAGCAGGCTGCGCTGGGATATCAACGCCGGGGAAGGCAGGGCGGCGGTCACAGCAGCGGGCACCTGGAATCACCCAGGTTTAATGGCAGACTTAGAAAGAAGTGCTCCACTCACTGTTCGACAGATCCCCCTGCTCTAGGCCACCCCCCTAAAAAGCCAAGCCTCTCCTCTAAGGACAAGCCCTCCCACGAAGGCTGGGTTGAGTTAACACACTCAAATTCCCGTCATCGAGTCAGGGTTGCGTCCTAGAGACCCCTTGTGATTTTCCCAGGCTGTAACTATTGACGGGAGTAGAAAGCCCAGTCTGTCTCCTGAGGAGTTGCTGGTGGTTTCGAACTGCCGACCATGAGGACCGCAGCCCAACGCATAACCACTAACCCCCCAGGGCTTCTTGAGTTATAGCACAGTGGGCAGATTTCCATCAACTGCCCTACCTTCCTCCAGCCTTAAAGGAAGTCAGCTTTAGATAATGGTCTGAAAGGTGCTTCCTTTCAAAGCGCTGTCATTAACTGAGCAGAGCAGCGATGTATACGCTTGCGGCGAGTGGGTTTCCTGGAAATTCCTTAAAGGAAGTCAGTCCATCACTGACAGAGGGGCGAGCCACCACACGCACACCAGCGAGGCCGGCTCACATACTAGTTACGAAGGGTCCAATCCCCTGGTACAGAAAAGGCACTTTTGTTCACAAAACGTATAGGGCCACCCTTGTGTTTAAGGCCAGCGCTGTGGCCGACGCATCGCCGGGGTGGCCCCAACAGTCAAACAGCAACAGTCAAGCATTCCACTACTGGCTGAAAGGCAGATGCAGCTCAAGGGGCAGGCCAGGCCATCTGTGTCTCAGAGGTCACAGCCTTGGCAGCCCGGTGGGCCAGCAGTTCAACTCTGCAGAAGTGGGGTCAGCGTGCAGGGGATCATCCCCACTGCAGTGGCCAAGAGTGATGGTGCCGGTGTGGAGAAAGACCCGAGGGGGGAGAGGGGAGGGAGGGCACTCAAGATGTGCAGCAAGGACCTCAGAGCCCCTCGGGGTATTAGCCCCAGCCCTACAATTTGACTGAAGTGAGAAGAAAGAGTTAAGTGAAGAAGAAAAAGTATTTTAAGAAAACAATCGTTTCCATTAAAATGCATACCACTATTTTTCCCCAAAAAAGATGAAAGGTTTTAGCAGCAACACCATAAACCTCAGAATTACCCAGTAAATTGCTTCTTTTGTTTAAGGCAAATTAGTATCGGATCACAGATAAAAAATAAATCCTCTCAACATCCCCGGCTGAGGGAAAGCTGCATCCTCTGAGCAGCTGGGGAGACACACGTTGGCTGCTTTGTAGAAAAGGAATGGAATGCCGGCTATAATCTCCTTCCCACCTGTCTTCCAATCCTGCCCCGTTACCTGAAGTGTTTTTCCTGCGAAACAAAAATCTCATTGCATCAAGTGGATTGCAACGCATCACAGCCCTAGAGAACAGAACGGCCCCTTAGGGGGTGCAGAGGGTGCAAATTATTCACAAGAGCAGACGGCCTCCCCAGCTGGTGGGTTCGAACTGCCACCCTGTCGGGTATAAGCCAAGCACTTAACCACAGCACCACCAGGGCTCCTTTCCAGGGGGCTCTATGAGATTGTAATTGAATCTGGCTCAGGGGCAAATGACAAACGTCTGGGGTCTCCAAGCACCTGACTCCCCCAGATTCCACACAGAAGGATGGAAATGCAGCGCAGTCGTGCATGCAATCCTGGTCTTCCTCCTGTCTGCCTGCAAGAAGACGGCAGCAGGCATGCTGACTCCACTCAAGTGAGTGTGTTCACACTGCCAGGGGGCCTCAGGTCCAGAAGGGAAGTGGCTGCAGGCTACTCAGTGGAGAAATAGGCTGCCACACGCTAGGCCTTCAGCACCCAGTGGCCATCCCACAGACAGAAAATAAAACGTGGCTGTTGAGTTCCTGCTGACTTACGGTGACCCCGGGGTGTGTCAGAGTGGAACTGTGAGCCATCGGGCTTCCAATGGCTCTTTGTCAGGTGGCCACGCCTTCCTTCCACAGCACCACTAGGTAAACTCAAACCTCCAGCCTTCCATTTAATAGCCGAGTGCATTAGCTATCTGCCCCACAACCGGCTTAGGCAGCAGGGGAGAGGGTAAAACCCAACACCAAATCCATCCCAGGCATTACTCCACATAGAAAGGGGCCCGCGATAAACATTTGATGTCGGAGCCCTGGTGGCATAAAGATGAGGGGTTGGGCTGCGATCCAAGCTCGGCTCCGTGAGAGAAAGACAGGGTGTTCAACTCCTGTAAACAGTTGCAATCTGGGAAACTCACAGGGGTGGTTATACCTGCCCTATAGGGTCGCTATGAGTCGGCATCGACTGGGTGATAGTGAGCTTGTTTATTTGTTTGTTTCCTTAATAAACATTTGGCTTCATTTTGCCAAACGCATCCGCAGTCAACTTAAGTGACACTGTAGACAGTGTCCCCTGCTCCTGACCCCAGGCTTATGGCAGGGGTTCCGTTCTGAGGACGAGGTCACAGGCTGGTTCTAATCTAAGTCAAATGGCTTTTTCGGGGCCTTGTTTTCGTCATTATTCACGATCAGTGTCTTCGTACACCTGATCTTTGAACAGCCCTGGGTGAACAACTGAGCATGATTATGTTAGCAAATCCTGCCGCTGTGTTGGATGTTGTATTGTGACTTCACGGCCCTACCCACTACGAAACGAAACCCTGCCCGGTCCTGCACCAGCCTCACAACCGTTGTTATGTTTGAGCCCAGTGTTGCAGGCACTGTGTCAACCTCGCTCCTCAACGAGTGGTAGATGTACCAGAACACCAAACCACCAGCACGACACACAGCTGTAGGTACAGTTCACCATCACACTGGCTCACTGCTCCCCCCAAAGACAGAAATCTTCCTTGGGCCTGATTGCCGAACCCCTCTCTCCTGGAGCAAAATTCTTGTTCCAAGAATTTGATTCCGCATCTAACGCGACAGGAGAGAGACATCCTCTATAATCCAGCTTCAGCATCGCCTTCGAGCTGGTTAGGGAAGCAGGCTCAAGCCCCAGGCCAGTCCTGTCAAGTCTCCATGGGCTTGTTCCACAGATCCCCGGGGGTTGCAGGCACACCCCAGAGTGAGAAGCCCAGCTGTGTGGAAAGGGATCCCAGGGAGGGCTCAGGCAGCAGGCTCCTACCGCACCCTGGCTCCCTGACGGAAGCTGACAAGCTTCAGAAGGAAAAGCAAATGAGAGTTCTAAGGTTAGAGAAAGTAACTTCCCACCCATTGTTGCGCCAGAGTTCAGAGAGACAAGGATTAAAGGGGCTTCCCGGGACTCATTCCTGTCAGCACACAACAGTCGCATCTGTGAAAGGCTTTGAAGGGGGAGCTGCAGAGACCCAGCCAGGCTTGGGTTTGGGGGAGCACTTTTCATTCCTGTTGAAGCCAGGGCCTCCTCTTATGTTGCATCCAAGATTTTATGGGAAATAAAGGATGAAAGAATCAAAACCTCGGTCCCGGCAATTATTTAATTGTTCAGTCTGGGGAAGTTACTTAACCTCTTTCCGCAGCTTTAAGCATAGAGAAGGGGCTTGTCTGAAGGGATTAAGTGGGAGAAGCCAGACACGGCGCATAGAATATTGACGTCGAATCAAAAGTGCGCAATCGCGTGAGTGACTGCTGCTTTACCTTAGCTCACTCCTGGCAGGAGAACCAACAGGGACACTGGGCCCACAGTCCGTTTGGGCACAGAGTAGAGGGCCAAACCACACGGCAAGCCCACTGCTGTGGCATCCACGGTCAATCCCACGTCAGTCATGTCAATCCCAGCTGTCTGGGAGGAGAGCTGCACTCCAACGGTTTCTCAACTCATAAGGCCACCTCTGTTCTTTCCAGAAGCCTTCTTCCAGCCTGCACCTGAGTACCACGGACCAACCAACCCTGAACTCACTGCCATCAAGTCACTGCGGACGCACAGTGACCTTGTAGGACAGGGTGGAACCGCGCCTGTGGGTTTCCAAGACCGTAACTCTCCGTGGGAGTGGAAAGCCCTGTCTTTCTCCCTCGGAGTGGCTGGTGGTTTCAAACTGCTGACCTTGCAGTTAGCAGCCCAATGGGTAACCACTATGCCACCAGGGATCTCTGTGCCACTGAGGGTGGGGAATATTATTGATTCATGTAACATGGCAGGGAGCAGACACCCCAAATTTGTCATATTTTCCAGGCACAGGGAGGGAACTCTGATCCCACACACACACACACACACACACACAAAACAAAGTCAAAATCTGTTGTCATCAAGTTAATTCCAATTACAGAAGAGAGCTGTGCCTCACGAGGCTTTCTTAACTGTAACCTTTACGAGAACAGTGGGTTAAGCCACTGGGCAGGTTCAAACTGCCAGCATCTGGGTTAGCAGTCAGAGTGCAAACCATACGTGTCACTCTACCCTGAAGACGGAGACTGGAGGGGAACGTAAGCCTGAGTGACTCGAATCTGGAACACAAATTCCCAGGGTGCTTCTGCTGGGCCCTAACAGCATGTCCCGTCTTGGACTGGGAGATGGAAACTCCGGGTTGAAAGTCCTGGGGGGCCCCAGTGGCATAGGACATGTCACCAAGACGCTGTTCTACAGCATATTTGGGCAGCAGAGACTGGGGTCTTAACAGCTCAGGAGCAGCCATCGAAGGTGGGACTATTGGTCGAACCCTGTCTGGAGGCGAGAAGAGTGAGGAACATCAAAAGACACATGGAATCAATTCGTCCAAGGAACCGTGCAAACATTAGTCTCCACAACTGAGACCAGAAGAACTAGATGGTGCCCAGACATCACAACCAGCTCTGAAAAAGGATCGCATTAGAAGGTTCAGGATGGAGTGAGTGGGAAAGCGCCCTGGTGGTGTAGTCGTGGTGCACTGGGCTGCAACTGCAGGGGCAGCAATTCCAAACCACCAGCCCAGGTCCAAGAGGGGACGAGCAGGCTTTCTAACTCCTGTTCAGAGTTACAATCTTGAAACTCACGGAGGCAGTTCTACCCTGTCCTGTAGGGTTGCTATGAGTGAGAACTGACTCGATGGCAGAAATTGGGTTTCTGGTTTGGACAGAGTGAGAGAGAAATGTGAAACAGAGCTCCAAATCCTAAGAGACCAGACATGGTGGTCAGAGAGGGAGGCCTTTACCCTCCTCCCCAGTAGAAGAATCCACCATTTCAGATCAAAAGGGTGGTAGTTACCCCAAGACAAAGTTCACAGGGTTAGGAAAGAAGAAAGAATAGATGCAGGAAGCACAGGGAGGATGTGGGATAAGAGATGGTACATGGAGAGGATGGCAAGGGATGGCTCTGAGTCGGCGTGTGTCTGAACTGTTGAATGCAACACTTGTTCTGCAAACTTCCCCCTAATTCACAATGAAGAGTGAACAAGCACAAGAACTCCAGGGGGTCTCGAATCTGCAGCTTCTGTCTGGTCCTGCTCCTCTTTACAGCCCTGCTGTCCCTTTGTCCAGCAGGGTAGCCTTGCGCTAGGGCTTCCTGGCCAAGAAGCCCCTGTAAAGAACGAGGCGTTAACAGCGACGCTGAGGCAAAACTGCCGCAAAGAGCCGCTCCCCTTTTACCCACACAACCTGCTCCTCTCTCGCGCCGGGCAACTGGGCTGCCCACAGTCCCACCAGCTGCTGGTCCTTCTGGATGGGCCACTGGCCGGGGAGCTCGTGGCCTGGGGCACATTCCTTAAGCTCCCAGCTCTCCATTTCTGATCCTCCCAGCGCCTCTTTTCTTCACAGATCAATGTGTGGAGGAGGAGGATTTTCTTTTTCATGGCGGCTTGTCTTTTAACCCTGGATTATATAAATTGCATAAATACACTTCGCATCCAGGCATGACCAGCCTCTGTGTTCTCTGCCAAAGCCTGAGCTTCGCGAGACAAAGCTCTTCTGGTCCAACACCTGGTGAGGGCCCACCTCCCCACCCCCCCAGCCCTAGTCCTCAACCGTCGGGGGCTGCAGGTATGCAGGCAGAGGTGATAAACCGGGGCCCCCAACCCACTGCCATCAAGTCGATGCAGCAGACTGGCAGAGAAGTTCATTAACTTGCCCAAAGTCACCGAGCTGGTAAGAAGCCTAACCACAAAGCAGTGGTTCTTCCCAACGAAGGTGAGTTCTGCATGAGGGGCGCTAGGCACCCACAGGGTCAAACCCAAAGCAAGCACCCTGACATCAATTCAAGGCCGACTCATCGTGACCCTCTAGGACAGAGTAGAACTGCCCCTGGTCTGTAACTCTTTACAGGAGCAGAAACCTCAGCTTTCTCCAGCAGGGCTTTTGGTGAGTCCAAACTGGTTCAACCCAAGGTGTCAGCGATGCCAGGGTGGGCAATGCCTGCCCTAGAACTAGTACTCTTTCCTGTTGCACTCGATGGGCTCCCTGCCTGGTTCCCAATGTACGTGAGGAAGACGAGAAACGGGTTCTCCACAGGACCCTCAACCAGCTCCCACTCTAAAGCCATTTGCTGCAGAGAAAATGCTAGCCACGCCACGGCTTCCTGGGGCTGCCACAATGCCAGCAAATTGACAGGCTTACAACCACAGAAATGTCTCCATGTTCAGGAGGCTCTCTCACTGCCATCCAGTGGATTCTGACTGACAGCAGCCCTATAGGACAGGGCAGACCTGCCTGTGGGTTCCCAAGACTGTAATTCTCTACGGGAGTAGAAAGCCTCCTCTTTCTCCCGAGAACCGGCTGGTGGGCTTCAATGGCTAACCCAGGGCTTCTGGCATCTCAGCTTACCCCTGCGGACACCAAGGCCCGCCTTAGCCAAGGTCACAGAATCAGGATCAGGACTCTTGGCCTGCCAACTCCGCAGCTAGAATTCTATCTGCACTTAACAGTCAGGAGACCTTGTCAAGAACAGATGCGAAGACCTCAATGAATCCATTGCTGATGGCGCAGCGAATCAGCGGGAGGCATTCCAGTTAAGTGCGTGGGAGCAATGGCCAAGATTCTTGCATGAAAAAGATAAATGCCAGACCAACAAGAGAGCAACCAGACCCCATCCGTCTTACCGCACACACGTTGTTTCACGAGCCTCGCGGAAAGGAAAATGTGGACACGGGCACTCTCCTGCCCTTTGATGCTACAGGGAAAAGCTAATGGCACAGAAAATTGGTTGTACCACCGAGGAATGCAAATCAGAATCCTAAGAGCAGAGCTGCAAAATACACGCAGCCTCCACGGCGCACCGGGGTCAGAGTTTAGTACCTAAACCAGGTCTTTTTCTCCCTTAACGTCACACACACTCTCTGCCCTCTGACTAAGACCCTCAGACTCGGTAAGCAAGGAAATCTACATCTGAACAGCAAGAATGTGAACTCTCAGGGCCACACTTAGGCCTCTGGATAAACACCCCAAGCTTGCTCAGTGGAAAACAGAGCAAAACACTGCCCCGTCTGGTGCCACCCTCCGTGGCCACTGTTTCGGTCCATGGTGGCAGCTTCTGTTAACACACTTATCAGAGGCCTTCCTTTTTTTTGCTGACCCAGTACTTGACAGGGCATGATGTCTTTTTGCCAGGAAACCGTTTCTCCTGATAACTGTCCAAAGGACAGGAGACAAAGTCCCAAGATCCTCGCTTCTAAGGAGCATTCTGGCTATACTTCCTCCTAGACAGATTTGTCTGTTCTTTTGGCAGTTCTTCGGTGCTTTCGATATCCTTCCCCAGCACCCTACTTCAAGTGACCAGTCCCCCAGTCGTCCTTACTCAATAGTCTTCGTTCCAGGCCAGCTTTCAGATGCATATGAGGCATAAGCCAGGTGCACCTTAGTCCTCAAAGTGACATCCTTGCTCTTTAATACCTTCAAGAGGTCGCGTGCAGCAGATTTTCCCAATGGAATGCATTGTTTGATGTCTTGTCGGTTACTTTCATGAGCATTGATAATGGATCCTAGTAAAATGAAATCATGGACAACTTCCGACTTTTCTTCATTTACCATGATGTTATCACCTCAAAACTCTCTTCAAATCCATTGCAATCAATGTTCTCTCAGTAGGTAAGAGACGTAGCAGAGATAAAGGAGTGAAGCCCTCCAGTTTCAAGCAATATGCCAGGGAAGAGGTAACTACCCTGTCTCCACGCTGATAAGATCATTTCGAGGCACTGGTAAAATTAAAAAGCACCCAAGCTTTGCCCCTCAAGAACTCTGGACTTAGAATCAGAAAAGAATTGGCCTTAAAAACCAAATCAGTGGCTGAACTGTCAGCATCTGACGTACAAGTTGTAGATCCCTCCCTCACACCCTGTACCTCAAATCCTGTGGACAGGGGATGTTAAAGTAAAGGGTAGGCCCAAAAGTTATGGCTTCACTGAAAACGTGTCGGACTTGCCGACTGGCGGTCCCTGGGCAGTTGAAGTTGGTTCTTCATCCTCCACATTTCAAAATGGTCCCTCCAGTAGGGTTTCCGTCAATCACATTTACCAATGTGATTTAGTGGTTGGCTTATGAATACCTGATTCTGTCTCCAAAGGGCCTTCCTTTCTGCCTCTTCCTCTCCACTATCGAGCCTGGATTCAACACCCGGAAAAACTGCTTTCATCACTTTCCTTCCTGCCCACAGAACATCAATTGTCTTCCCACAAAGTTCCTCTGTCTCAATGATAGACGGTATTAGTGGTGGTATAATCTATTTCCAAAACGAGGATACCTGAAAATGAAAGTGATTCGTGGTGTCTGCAGTTAACTTTACCCAAAGAACTGGGGTTTTTCTCCTAAGCGATAATCTCTACCTAAGAGATTATCCTAAGAGATAACTTCTAAAACCTTGTCATTTCCCTGCAGTGACTAGAGTCTATATTATCCACGAGGGCTCCTGACCACCACAGAGTTTATAGTAATGACGTGACACTTGGGTAGGGGCCTTAGGGAGTGGGTCTAGTGGCTGATCTCAACCACACAGGCAGTATTTCAGTCAATCATGCTTACATAGCATGACACTAACAGAAACGCTGGACACTGAATCCCCATGAGTTTCTTTTGGTTAGTGAAAAATATTGGTGCTGGGGGGGCAGGGGGATGTGTCCTTTTTTTTAGACATGGTGGCTCCACACTGAGATCCTCCCAGGTCCTACCCAATGCATCTTTTCAGTTGTATTCTTTCTTGCTATGATAAAAAGTAATTGCCCATAGAGTGCTTTCCTGAGTTCTGTTCTAACAAATTATTAAACTCAAGGGAGGAGGGGGAACCAGAAGGTCAAAAATGAGAGAAGCCTCTTGGGACTTGAGCTTACAGCTGACATTCTGAAGAAGTAGGGGAACCCCAAGTCTGTAGCCAACAGAGCAAAAGTGGGCAGGCCCTGGTGCCCCTCAAGCTTGCAGGTGACATCTGATGTCTGAAAGATGGTACCCTTTAACTTGAACGATTTATCTTCTGCTCAATCAATAAGGGTCCAAGGGAGAAGTACTTCAATTGCAGCAGTTGTCAGACTAGAACTACCTGGATTTTACTTAGAGGTGCTATTAATAGCTAGACCAAGGCAAAAGGCAGCAAACCTTTTTTAATCTCTCACAATGAAAGGTAGTGATTTTGTAAATAATAATAATAAGTAGCAACCTTGAGTATATCCCATCTGAATTCCAAGTACATCAAGAACCGATTTGGCTCATTGAACACCGATGGCAGAAGGCCAGATGAGCTATGGGATGACATTCAATACGTACCTAAAGAAAACAAACAGCCGTTAAGAGACAGGACAAGAAGAAACGATGGACGTGGATGTTGGCAGGGACTCTGAAACTTGCTCTTGACGACAGAGAGTAGCGAAAGCACATGGGAGAAAGGATGACGTCAACGAGCTGAGCAGAAAATTCCCAAGGGCAGCTCCAGAAGACAAAGTATTATAATGAAAGGTGCAAAGACCAGGAGCTAGAAATTCAAACAGGAAGAACGTCTCAGCAAATCTCAAGCTGAAATACTGAAGAACGTAATCCAAGCCTCCGCTTGCACCATGAAGGATCGTGGGGGTGACACACTGAGGGATTCGAGAAGCATCGAAAAGGGATGGGACGGAATAAAGAGTCGCGTGCCAAAACGCCTGCCGCCGCGCAACCATTTCAAAAGGCAGCAGAGGTCATGGACCAAGGTACTGAAGGAAGACAATCAAGCTGCACTGACGGCACTGTCAAAAAGCAAGTTCCAGGAATGGACGGAGAACCAACAGAAATGTCTCAGCAAGCTGATGATGTGCTGGAAGCATTGTCTCACCTATCCCAAGAAACGTGGAAAACAGCTACCTGGCCAAGTGACTGGAAGAAATCCATATCTGCACCCATTCCAAAGACAAGTGACCCCACAGAATGCAGGAATTACCATCAAACAATGTCGTTAATGTCATGTGCAAATAAATGTCTGCTGAAGACCCTCCAACAAGAGTTGAAGCAGTCCACAGAAAAGGACCCTTGTGTTTTGCAGTCTCTGCAAAGGCATCTGACTGTGTGGATAGTAGCACGTAACAGAGAACATCAAAAAGAATGGGCACACCAGAACACCTCCCTGTGCTCATGTGGAACCTGTACACAGAGCAAGAGGCCGTCTTTGGAACACAACAAGGGAATACCGTGTGGTTTCCAATCCGGAAAGGTGTGGGTGAGGGTGGCATGCTTGCACCACACGTATTCAGTCTGGATGTTGAGCAGATAAGCCAAGAAGCTAGACTATCTGAAGAAGAGTCTGACATCCAGATTGGAGAAAGCCTTCGGAACCTTCACTGTGCAGAGGACACAGGCTGGCTTGCTGAAAGGGAAGCGCATTTACTGCTGAAGATCAAGGGCTGCAGATTTCAGTACGGATTACAATTCCGTGTCAATAAAACCCAGAGCCTCGCAATGGAGCCAATAGACAACGTCATGAGAACTATAGAGATCAGCGTTGTCAAGAGTTTATGTTGGAGACGCAGCCGTGAAGAAATCAAACAGCGTATTGCATCGAACACATCTGTTGCTCAAGATGTCTTTAAAATATCGAAGAGCAGGGATGTCACTCTGAAGGTTAAGGTGCACCTGACGCAAACCCTGGTACTTTTCACAGCTCCGTCTGCATGTGAAAGCTAGGCAATGAGCAAGGCAGGCTGCAGGGGAGTTTGTGTAGCTCAATCAGGGTGCTGGCAAAGAAGATGGAAAGGACCAGGGCCTGCCGGCAGAACAAACCAGTCTGTCTTGGAAGAAGCACAGCCACAATGCTCCTCAGAAGCCTTCTTCTCACATCCTGTAGACATGCTATAAGGAGAGACCCGTTCCTGGGAAAAGATACCATGCTTGGTAAAGTGCATCAGTGAACACCGAGGAAGACTGCCGGGGAGGTGGGCTGGGACCCGGCGGCCACAATGGGCGCAAACCTAACCATCTGGGCGATGACACAGCCAAACAGTGTTTGGTTCTGTTGAGCAGAGGGTTGCTATGCGTCAGAACCAACATGATGACTCCTAGCAACAATAATAATAAGTAATTACAGCCACATTGATAGAGGGCCCATGAATAAGGAGGACCATCTAGGAACTTGACCTACAATCAACCCAGAGAAAGAAAGCATTATAAGTGAAGAAACTGAGCCTCTGAAACGATAAATCATTCGTTCAAGGTCAGGGACTCTTGACTGTCCATGGTCAGCCCCTCCCGGGCTCAGAAAACCCCCCAACCAGAACATTTCACTTGCATCACGTCACATTTAGAAGCCATTTCGTGGTGGAGACCAGGACGGTGACGAAACAGTCAGCAGAACAGACAAGGCCACGAAATGGGCCGTGCTTGGTC
>NW_022103898.1:22271284-22273132 GCF_000313985.2 Echinops telfairi
GTGGGGGTTTTAACAAGCAGAAAGTCATTCTCTCAAGGATGAGGAGGCTAGAAGCCCCAATTCAGAGTACTGGCTCTCAGGAGAAGCTTTCCCTCTGTGTGGCCTCCAGTCCTCGTCTCTCTGAACTTGTGCTCCTGAGCCATCTGCACACAGTGTGGCATCTCTCTCCCTCCGTCTCAACCACCTTCACTTGCTTGTTGAACGTCTTTCACCTCCCAGAGGAGATTGGTTTCAGATACACCCTCCACCAATCGGAGGAGCTCTAGGCTTTGCCACTGATTTCTTGTGTGATTCCAAGCCAGTCACTTAATAAGGAAAGAATAAGAGAGCATTGATATGACTGCTAACAGTACCTATAGCCTACCAAGGCATGCTCTCATTACATTCATGCAACACCCTGCGGAGCATAAAATGCCAAAGGTTACCCCACAGATGAATGATCCAATAAGCAAGCTGAGCCCCGGGCGGACACACTAATTTGCAGTGAACACCTTCACATTTTCCCACCACATCAAAGAATCTGCTCTGGAGAAGGCTGCCTCCGTCTCTCCCTCAACCCCACGGCACCTTCCTCCCAAATCTGGGCCTCTGTTCAAACATACAATCCCTGACCTGGACGGAATCATCCAGTTAACTTATTCTGTACACAAGGTAAGCATGAACTTTCTCAGGCTTGCTTGCTAATCTGTCGTGAGCAGCGTCACCTGTTTTTCACCACAGCACCCATGTGAAGCTGTTCACTAATGATGAATAACTAGGCACAAGTAAGCCCCTGTTTACCTTATTGATAGGGTCACCTGTCCCTGGCTGCACAAAACTACTCTGGCATTTTGTCCAACTTCTTTTGCTTGGTAAAACTCCATGCAAAGGTTCTAGAAAATGGCATGTCCAACCACGGATGGATCTAGTCTAGCCCAAGAATCTTGGGGTGGCTTTTGCACACGAAGTGAGCATCTTTACTGTTTCCCCTTCCCTCCCACCCCATTTCAAATTAGGTATAACCCCCCCCCCCCCAAATCTTGGAAGCTAGGGATTTTCATGGTACAGTCCTCAAACAGTATAAGCTACCAAGTTGCTTTGCAATAACAATGAGTGACTGCCTCTTCCGTGTGAAAACAATAAGGATGAACCTACCTCCCTTACACCACCAAGAATCAGGAACCGGGGACTGTGAACTAGCCCAGCCACTAGAGCAGCGGTTCTCAACCTGGGGGTCAAACTACCCTTTCAAGGGGTCGCCTAAGACCACATTTCCCTTGGTCTAAGGAACTGAGACACCACTCCACTATCCATCCCCAGGCGGGTCCCCCCACATGTACATACGCCCACATACGGGGTCACCACAACACAAGGAACTGTATTCAAGGGTCACGGCATTAGGAAGTTGAGAACCACTGCCCTAGAGAAAGCAGGGATGCATGCCACAAAGACCCAGACACAGACATGCCGGGTGATCTAGCAATCCACCCCTAGCTATAACGACTCACTTAACTACCACTGAGTGGAGAGTAACCCTGGGAGTTTCCGTAATTCTTGATGGGACTAGAAAGCCCCATCTTTCTCCCTCGTAGCAGCTGATGGTTTCAAAGTGCTGACCTTGTAACGAACAGTCCAGCATGCACCCACTGCTTGGCCAGGGTGATGGGGCCCCCATAAGCTAGAACTGGCTTGAAGGTGGTGAGTCTGGTATCTTAGGAGTGTGTGAGCAGCCTCTACGGTGCAACTCTTGGTCTCTTCCTGCCAGGGGAAAGGAGAGGGAAGAAACCCAAAGACTGAACACAGCAATCAGCACAAGGCCCGATGGCCCATACAAACCAAACCACGGCCTCCTCCCACCAGAGAAGAACT
>NW_022103898.1:22274406-22290976 GCF_000313985.2 Echinops telfairi
TGCGGCGGCTGGCCAACAACTCCACAGAGACATTAAGCTGGTGGCCTCGTGGGTGAGGAGTTAGCAGTTCCAAACCACCAGCCGCACCACTGGTGAAAGAGGCTTTCTACTCCCGCGAAGAATTAGTCTCAGAAACTCCCATGGGCAGGTCTGCCCTGACCTCCTGAGTCGCTGTGCGTGGGCGCCGGCGCGTTGGCAGTGAGTTTATTTAGCCAGCACACGATCTGATCTAAGATCAGCCTGAAAGACGCGCTGGTAGCCCACTGCTTCAGCGCTCCACTGCGAACCCCGTGGTCAGCTGTTCGAAGCCCCCAGCCTGTGTCTGTGAGAGAGAGATGCGCGGTCTGCTTCCAGAAAGACAGTTATTGATAGGTGCCATGAGTGGGTCTGCCTCCTAGCGCCCAGCGTACCACGGAAGGAAACCCTGCCCGGCCCTGGGCTGTCCTCGTAATGGTTGAGCCACTGCGTCCATCCATTCTGTCCACTGTCTTCTTCTATTTCGATGCCCCGCTTCTTTACCAGCAGGTCCAATGGACATGAAGCGAAGTCTCACCTTCCATGCCTCTGAGCAGCATTCTGGCTGGACTTTTTCCAGGACAGATGTGTGAGTCCTTCTGAAGTCCAGGGTACCGCTGGTCTTCGCCAGCGCCATCATTCGAGCACATCGATTCTTCGTCGGCGTTCCTTGCTCCATGTCCCTCTTCCACGTACATAGACGGCGATAGAAAACACGGTGCACGTGAAGCAATTGAAAGTACTAGAAAGATGACAGTCTTGGCGCACTCACGGGGCAGTTCCACTCCATCCCATCCGATCGCTACGGATCGGAATCAGCAGGAAAGCATCGGGTTTGGTATGTTTTTTGTTTAAAGACCACGGTAGGGTACCAAACTGACATTTTTATCTTCACCACACTCAGATTGTAAACGGAAGCTCCCTCCGGACCCTCCAGGAGGGAGATGGGCACAGTGGTTACAACAATGGGCTCAGGCAGAGGAGGAATTGCCAGGATGGTGCAGCACCTGGCGGTGTTCCATGCCAGTGTGCAAAGGGGTCGCTGTGGGTCAGAACCAACCCCATGACACGAACAACAACAAAAACAATCAAAGCCTATGGCACTGAGCTTTATTGGTTATCATGCAGCGCTGATTGGCACCAACTGCTAGAAGGCTACGGCCACCACTCCCATTGTAGAGATGGGAAACTGAGGCACAGGAGACGAAGAAACCCCATCCAGGTTGCACAGAAAAGCATGACAAAGCTGGGGTCTGAAAGCAGGCAGTGGCTCCGCGTTTCCCTCCATTCCTGGGCTTTATCTTCTCTGGGAAGAGCAGCTGCAGTAGACTGTCTCCACGGGAGGCACAGCACCCTGCTGGCTTCCAGATGGGGGTCCCTCGGGGCTGGGAGGAGGGAGGCTGGGTAACCTGCTAATTGGCAGCATCCATCCTCCTCAAGTCATTGACTTAACTTGGCAGTGAGGGGGGCCATCTGCTTGCACTCGGCTGCCCTGCTCTCCCCGGGAGTGCTCAATAGGCAGAGGGGGCCTGCACACCTGAGCTCTTCCTACCTGGCCCTGCCACGGCTCAGACTTTTCTCCTCCAGAGGCCTCCTGGGAGTCAGCGCCTGGAGTCAGCAGGGGCTCCCCCACCCCACCCCACCACTGCCCACCCGCCCGGTTGCCAGACTTGCCAGGGAGGCAGTTCCTGCATAGAACCCAGGTACCAGGAAATCTGTGGAAATGTCCTGGCACCTGCCTCTGCTCTCCCTTCTACTTCCTGCTCCCTGATTGCTTGTGTCTGGCTTTCAGATTATTCCATTTCGGGGTCAACTGTTCTGACAGCCCACCACATAGGCCCCCTCTCTCCTCCTCTACACCCCTCCTCCTTCCAAGCAACAAATGATAGCGTGGCAAAAGAACGTGTGAGCCCCTGCCCAAGAGATTGGTCAGGGCAAGAGGTTACTGTGTCCTCTTATCCCTCCTCTGGGGACCATCTTCCCGAGCACTGACCATCTTTTGCAAACACCTCACTACCAAAAGTTGCCACTCTGGGCGGAAACAGAAAAGAAGTGAACTTTTAGGGACAACTGGTGGACTGCAGTAATATCCTGTAGATATATGTCTTAGAGTCACAATCTAATACATTTTTATGTCTTTCTTACTTTAATTCTTCTTTTCCTCTGTAGGCTGAAAATTACAGAACACAGGGAATTTGGTTTCTCTTCCTTTTTGAGCCGGGAGGAGGGGAAGGCAGGAGAAGGAACACACGTTGCTGGGGTCAGGTGCCACTGAACGGGCTCTGACTCATGCGACCCTAAGCCCAGCAGCATGACACACTGCCTGGTCCTGCGCCAGACTCACGATGCAGCCTCCGTGCCAACCCATCTTGTCAAGGGTCTGCCTCTTTTATTGCTGCCCCACCACTTTACCAAGCATGATGCCCTTCTCCAGGAACTGGTCTCTCCTGACAACGTGTCCAAAGTACACGAGGCAAAGTCTCACCATCCTCTCTTCTGAGGACCACTCTGACTGTGTTTCCTCCGAGAACAATGTGTTTGGTCTTCTGGCCGTCCACGGTACAGCCCATACTCTGTGCCAACCCCCGGATCCAAATGCACCGAGTCTTTGGTCTTCCTTTGGCATTGTCCACTGTTGCTTGGCTAGGAGGCCAATGGAAATATGAGACACACCTTCGTCTTCAAAGTGGTAGCTACTCTTGAAGATCTTAAGGAGTGGAAAGCAGTGTGGCATTTCCCCAGAAAGTTAGAAATACAAATACCTTATGATCCAGAAATCGCACTCCTAGGTATATGTCCTAGAGATGTCAGCGCAATAACATACATAGGATGCACGCCCGCACCCTTCACAATAACAGAAAGACAGAGACCACCAGGTACACGTCAAGAGCTGAGTGAACAAACCCTGCGTGGTCCATCCAAGCAGCGGAACACTACATCTGTGCAGAATATTGAGGAGTGTGTGAAACATAACATGAATGAGGCTGGAAGACATTTTAAATCAATCACAAAAAGACGAATATTATATGCTCTCCTTTTTATAAAACATCAAGAATAGGAGAATATACAGACAGCAATGATATTTGCCAGTTACCAGGGACGGAAGGCATCAGGGGTAGTACATGTTGGGTTGCTTACTGCAAGGTCAGCAGTTCGAAACCACCATCCATTCCTTGGGAGAAAGATGAGGCTTTCTACTCAGAGCTACAGTCTCAGAAACTCACAGGGGCTGGTCTACTCTGTCCTATCGGGTCGCTGTGAGTTAGCATCAACTCTAGGGCACTGAGAAAAGAGAGAAAAATGGGGAGGGGGGAGTGGGGGGAGGCACACAGAGCGAAAAATCACTTCTGAGCTGGTAGACATTGGTTACTTTTGGTGATGGGAAAGGCAATATGCAGTACGGGTGAAGTCTGCATGCCTTGCCCATGGTAAATGAAGACAGAGAAGCTGGCAAGAATCAGGAATGATTTCAGTAAATACTGTCACGTATGAGGGGGCTTCAAAAAGTTCGTGAAAAAAATCGAATTAAAAGATAATGGAATTTTCCCACAACTCTTTTTGAAGTTGCAACACCTATAATAAACGATGTGTGGTAACATAGGTAGTAGACAGGTATGTATGCATGTGTACAGGACGGCACACATGAACATAGGAGTGAGTACACATTTGCGTGTAGATGCGCACGTGAGTATAGGAGTATGCAATTTTTCCCACAAACATGTTGAAGTCCCCACCGTACAATTTTTAAACAACCACGATGAACTACATATGGTAACATAGGCTGACATGTCTGCATACGTGTGGATCTGCATGCAAATGTGTGCAGCAAATATAGTCATATAGATGAGGCCACCTCAAAAAAGTTCATGAATCAATGGCATTAAAAGATAATGGGATTTTGCCACGAAATAGTGCTCCCCCCTCGTACTTGACACCTCATAAAGGACACCATTACAGGTCCTACCCAAGGCCGAACCCAGCATCTCAGGGTTGGTTGACTGGGTTTGACGGCTTGAGACCCTGGTCTGGTGGGACAACGTGCTCACCTGGCAGCGCATAGGTCACCGCTGTATGGCCTGCATCCTAGGTTGGCGAGTAATGGCTAGGGCCTTAAACCTTGCAAACAGCCATCTACGATACAGCCATTGTTGTCTTCCCGTCTGAAGCCAAGGAGCGTATAGCGAACCAAGGACTCAGGAGAGAAACGCGGGCACCGGCAAATGGCCCATGAGACGTGAACCTCTTCCAGCCTGACACCAGATGAACTAGATGGTTTTATTCCAGTTTCAACGCATCTGGTGCCAGCGGGTAGGGTGTTTTATGAGTAAAGACCCGGCTAGTGATCTGTGTAATTCACCATCTCCAAGGTAAGCCTTTCCACCTCCTCCACGTAGTCCTAGCTGAGCCGGGTATTAGACACAAAGGTCAATAACGAAGCCCTGGACCAGCAGGGCTGAGTTACTCAGCAAACACCGGCCGCGGCCATGAGAGGAAAGACGGCGGCCACCCTTCCGGAGCGCTCCTGGGACCAGCTGAGCGCCTTCCAGAGGGAGATCTCCTTGGACCCTGAGCAACACCATCCCGTCTTAGAGAGGAAATGTGTAAGTGACAGGGGTGGAGGATGTGCCGAGGTCACACCGTGATTTCAATCCCGGCCTGTCCCACTGACCTGCCTTGTACTGAGAACTGCACTGCAAAGTTGGGTGCGGAGGGCTGTGGGGGGTGGCCCAACATCTCACAGGGACTTGTTAGAAATTCAGAGTTCGGGGCCAGACCTGCTGACCCGAGACCCCAGAATGTTGTGCTCCGGTGCATGGGGTCACTGACCTGGCACCTGCTCAAGGCACCTAACAAGAAAGACACAGATAAGTTAAAGGAAGCGCTGGTGAGACCAAAGTCCCCAGAGCTACTCAGCCTCAGCACTACTGGAACTGTGCCACCCAAAGAGATATGTTCATGCCCAATTAATCCCTGCGCTTGTCAGTGATCGTGTTTGAGGAACTGGGGTCTCTCTCTCTGACATGACCCCAGGGACGTTATGCGTTGGGATCAACTCGATGACAATGGGTGGGTGTGATCAGTTCCGACAGACAGGGGCAGGAAGGGTCCTGATCCTAACCCCTTCTGAGGGGTGTTCAGGTGAGGACAGACTCACACAGCAGGAGACCCCAAATGGAGGGTCACTTCTCTAAGCAACAAAGAAACGCCAAGCACTGCCAGAAGCTAGGAGAGACGCACAAGCAGCCTTGAACCCTCAGAAGGAGTCCACACAGCCGCCAGGCCCTCTTCCAGCGTCTGCCACTGTCAGACAATGACGCTCTGCTCCCTAAAGCCACTCCCATCGTGGCACTGTCCTGTGGCGGCCTTAAGAAACAGAGACCCAGAGAAACCTGTTGCTGCCGGCTGGATCACGGCTCCCGGGGCACCGTGGCCCAGCAGACCTGCCCCCATGAGGATTTCCAAGGCTGAGCTCTTTGCGGAAGCTGACTGCCACACCTTTCTCCCGAGGAGCACCTGGTGGGAATCACGGCCTTTCCTGTGAGCAGCCAAGCACTTGCACCATGCACCACCAGGGCTCCTGGAAACGCAGGCAGGACCAGAAAGCTGTGCTGTGGAGCCGAACGCTACATTGCAGGGTGCTGAGTGGCACCCTCTGGGCTCCCTACACACTAGAAGCCAAAAGCAATCAAGCATCCCAAACCATGACAAGCAAAACTGTTCTGTGCCGGCCCCCCCCAATAAACCCCACTGCCACTGAGTCAAGTCCCAACTCACAGGGACTCTACATAGGGGTCTCCTGCCTGTCAGTCTTCACGAGGGGAGATCATCTTTCTCCCTTAGAGACCCTGGCGAAGAGCTTGGGGAAAAGCTGGTTGGAACAGCCAATGTATCTGTGACAATGACTGTCCAACACGGCCACCTCAACCTCCCAGACCTATTAACTCAGAACCCCCAAATGGGGCCCCGGAATGGACACACTTAACAAGCTTCTCAGGAAACCCATGAACTGGCTTTTGGGAGCCTTGGTGGCATAGGGGGTTACGTGTTGGGCTACTAACCAAAAGGTCAGCAGTTCCAATCTACCGGCCACTCCGAGGGGAAAAGATGAGGCAGGCAGTCTCAGAAACCTACACGGGCAGGTCTACCCTGTCCTACAGGGTGGCTAAGATTTGAAATGAACACGATGACAACGAGTTTGATTAATTGGGTTTGGACCAGAACATTCCATTCATGCACAGACCACTGAGTCAGCCCCAAGTCAGCGTGTCAGACTTCCACTGTGACCCACAGGGTGCTCAAAGGCTGATGTGGGGGAAGGTATCCAGGCCTCTCTTCCAAGGCACCTATAGGTGAGCTCAAAGGCCCAACCTTTCCGTCAGCAGCTAAGTGCATTCACTGTTTGCACCCCTCAGGAACCCCTGAAAAAAACGTTCTAGAACATTCTAAAAACAAAACACCTGCTGCCGGGGTGTTAATTCTGATTCGTGGCATGGCGATCCCATATGTGCTACGGTAGAACTGCTCCATAGGGTTTTCTTGATTGTCGTCTTTAAAGGATCAGGTCTCTAGGCCTTTCTTGCATGGGGCTGATGGGTGGATTCAAACCATCCACCTTCAGGTTAGCAGCTAAGAGCAAACTGTTGCCACACAGAGGCCTTTCCAAGAACATTCCAAGGGGCCCTACATTCTAGGCCTGCACGCCCTTTCTAAGAGACTCCCTCACCTCAGGCTGCCCCCCCCACACACACACCTGCATGGACAGCTGACGAAGAAGAATCCCTGGCTGCCATCCAACTCAGCATGAGCCCGCACACCCACCCCCAGCAGGTGCTTCCCGGGCAAAGCCAGGTGGGCTGGAACTCTGCAGGTTGGAAGGCAGGTGTCTAGTTTGCTTAAGCATATGTGACAGCCCTGCCGGAACCGGGATCCCTGAGGCACAAAGATGCTCACGACGTTCACATCGCAAGGTGGCATCCGGTAAGACGGGGCTGCGCCAGCCAGTGGGAAATGGGATTTTTCCCAAGCTGCAAAATGGGAGGAGGTACTAACACAGCCCCTGAGGAATGACTCCTTCACAGGCACCCCCCCAGAAGCACTCCTTACACAGATGATGCCCGAGGGGCAGTGAATGCCGGGCCCAGACAGCCAGGGAGCCGGGCCCATTCTCCTGAGTCTGCCACTAGCTACTAGGAATTGTGCAGGGCACCTTGTGTCCCCTTCTCGTTCACCTCTATCCGGCAAGACCGCAGAGCAGGCCTGACTGCCTGTTAGCAGAGGAGGACCCGGCTCAGAGGCCAAAGGTGCTGTGTCCCCAGCCACTGGGCATTCGTAGAGGGAATGCAGACGGGACTCACCTTTAAGGTACGCCGAGGCCCTGCCGTGTTGCTTCTAGGTTCCCTGTCGCTAAAGGGAACTTTCAGGAACCAGCTCTTAAGGCCTGTCAACCACTTCCAGGTGTCAGGAGGACCCCCTGACAGGCCACCACGCCTGACCTCAGGGACAAACATGAAACGCCCAGCGTTAACCCCGGAGTGATTATGATGGAGAACTTGCCCCACAGGGGGAGGGGCCCTGGGGCTTAAAAACACCAAGCTCTCGGATGAATGGAGACACAGAATGTGGTGGGAGATGCAGAAGGGATGATTGCTCGGCCTCACAGGAATGACGTTCGGACACATGCTCTCGTGAGCCCCAAAGCCTGGTGCCGAGCGAAGCAGCGGGGCAAATGTGGTATGAATCAGCCCCTGGCTTGTTCTCTCCTCTCACAGGAATTGTCTTTTTCCTGCACCCAAATCCTCAGCCACAGCCTCCCTTTCTGACTGGCTCCTGATGTCGTCCCTGGCCACAGAGACAGCGAATGGATCCTAGCGGGTCCCATGCTGACAAGGCTGTTGCCATCAGAGGCCAGGGCTCAGGGGAAGGGCAGCTCCAGCCCCGGGGGCCCTCCAGGCGGAGGGGACGCACTCCAGACAGTGCCCTGCAGCATCCGGGATACACAGGACTCGGAGCTGAAGGGCGCCCTGGTCAAGCGCCTCTAAATCAGGGTTGGGGAACCTTTTTTCTGCGAAAGGCCATTCGACTACTGAGAACATCATTCTCGGCCCACACTAGTCAAACATTTCCTTAACCCACCCCTAAGGTGATGGCTGGAATTGGTTCTCTTTGGTGACGCCTGATTCTGCTGGTCTTGAGGATTTTGAGGGCCTTAAAGGACCCACGGGCAGGAGGTTCCCCACCCATGCTCTAAATAAAGGAGCTCCCAGACAAGAGAATTTTTTTAAAGACATACAGTCCTCAAGTTGATTACGACTCAGGGTGACTATAAGATGGGGTAGCCCCTATAACTGTTTACGGAGTAGATAGCCTCATCTTTCTTCTGCAGAGCAGCGGCTGGTTTTGAACAGCTGATCTTTCCTTTAGTAGCCCTCCAAATAGCCCACCACACCACCAGGGCTCCAGGTGAGCAGATAGGAAAAGTGTATTGTTAGCTACTTTGAATGGGCCAGGGGCTCGTCTGGGCACTATCCATGGACCCATCTTGGTTACTGAGATAGTTAAGGTTTATTGTGCCAACCTGGCCGATAAACACATGTGGGATTAATTGAAGGGCAGAGCGATAAATGGCTCGGTGAGCCTCGCCTTTCTGATTCTCGGGTCTCTTGCTCTCTGATGGTTGGACCAGGTGCAGCTTGCCTTAGCCAGTTCCCTGCTTCAGCTGGCAAGGCTCACTTCCTGTGAGACTTCCCCAAGGAGAAGCCACATGGACCTACCCTGATGCAGCCCTGGGTGCTGGAGCAGCCATGTGGAGACCCCTGCCAGCGCTGAGATGCTTACACGTTCACTGATTTGGCTTTCCTCCTGCAGTCAGCGTCACTGCGTGTGTTTTGTGAGATGGAGGAGGACTTTGTGTCAGACATATGGACTAATGTTGGACTTATGGGCTTGGACAGCACTGGGTTGGGATGCTTTCTGAATGTATGCTTGCCTTTTGTATAAAACTCTCTCTTATACATGTATGAGTTTCTGTGGATGTGTTTCTCTAATGTACTGACTCACACAGTTACTTAGGACCAACCATCCAGAGACACCAGTCGTTGGACAAGAACAAAAAACTTACAAACAAGACCCAGAACCCAAGAGAACAGAACTGTGAAGGAGGTCCTCACGCTGAGTTAGCAAGAAACATGGAGCAGGGATGAACGGAGGTCCTCTCTCTCCTCCAAACAGAAGAGAAGGTTTAGTAAAAACCCCATGGAGGCCAGGGAGACAATGGCCCTGAACAGGGCAATGGCCACCACGCCGAGGCAGGGCTGGGCAGCATGTCACAGCTGACACATAAGGTCGCCAACCCCACAGCAACTAACAACAGGCTCTCGTATTCTTAAAGACACACACACACACCCCTTCCTGGGAGGGTCCCAATCACTGTCCCCAGTCCACAAGTGGGTGATGAGACTGAGAGGGTTTGCAACTTGCCCAAGGTCACCAGGCAGTGGGAGAGGTGGGTTTGGATATGAACTGTGAGGGGCCGCTCACCCCCCTGAGAAGGCACAGGAGGGCATGTTCCTCCCATCTGCTGACCGTTCCCCTCCTACTGTGTGACTAACACCATACATAGAACCCAAGACCTAGGTGCACCTAACGAGGTCCTAGCAGGAGCAGCTGCCACCTCACGGGGCCTCGTTGTTGTCCTAAGGTGCCATCGAGTTGGCTGCGCCCCGTAGCGACCCTCTGCACAACAGAACGAAACACTGCCCGGCCCTGCGCCATCCTCACAATCGTGCCCACTCCTGAGCCCACTGCTGCAGCCACTGTGTCCATCCATCTCCTGGAGGAATGTCCTCCCTTTCACCGCCCCTCCTTTACCAAGCATGGTGCCCTTCTCCAGGGACTGGTCTCTGCTGACAACAGTACACGGTATCAGAAAGACAGAATCCCCACCCGCCCCAAAGAAAGAGCCTCGCCACCACCAGATCTTCTGATGCAGACCCCGCATGCTCACCCGAACAAAAGTTCCTTCTCTGGCTGACTCAGTTAAAGGACAAGCGTCCACTCCTGAAGTCTCCCCTGGGCTTGGGGCCCTGGAAGGGTCTGGATTCTCACAACAAGCTTGCTTCATTTCCACGGCTTTCTTTCTGTCACCCACTCCTTCCTGGCGGCTCCCATCTGGCTCTCTCCTTTCTCTCTAACACCCTCCGCACCTGGTGGTCCGGCCTGCACACCCTTCCCAGGTGTACCAGCAGCCCAGCGTAGCGCGTGATGCCGACTCACAGAGCTTCACAGACCAGTCTGACGTGTGCAGGGGACAGAGCTAAAAAATGAAGACTGCCTGCCAAGCGGGTGAAGCTAGCTTATCACCCACAGATCGTTGCTACCCAATGAAAGCGCTAGCCACCTGGAAACCCAGGGGCTGGGGGTAGGGGGTGGGGGTCGATGACCTTGGACTTTCTTTTTGGTTTGGGGTCAGTCTTGATTTGGTTTGTTCTGCCCCATAGCAACCAGGAGGGACTCGCACTGTTGCTGTGTGGCATCTGGTTGATTGTGCCTAGCAGCTCTGTAACAGAACGGAGTAGAACCGTCCCTCAGGCTTAAGTATCTGGGAATCTTTTTGGGAGCAGATCACTAGGTTCTCTCACCCACAGAGCCTCTAGTGGGCTCCCCACACCCCCCACCCATAGACCTTTGGGTAAGCAGCCTGGCGCTTAACCATTGGTCACCAGGGATCTTCTATTACATAAGTGTACACCTTCATTGACCAAATGATTTGGTCAAGCACCATCCCCCCAACCAAACCCAAAACCCACTGCCGTGAGTCCATTCTGACTCGTAGACAGCCTATAAGGAGAACTGAGCCTTCAGGTCCCGGAGGCTGGAAATCTTCAAGGAACCAAAGTCCTCGGAGACGCTGATGGGTTCAAACTGCTGGCCTTGTGACCCTCGTGAGGCCTGGCGCACGTCTCCCCCCATCGCTGCTTCTCACTTTGACGACTTCCGTTTCCTTACCTGGTAAAGCTCAAGAGCCGTTGTTGTTAGGTGCCTTCGGACGCATGGCAACAACCCCCCAGAGGGCAGAAGGAGACACCGCCTGGTCCGGCGCCACCCTCACACAATTGCCATCATGTTTGAGTTCCATTATGGCAGCCATGTGTCAATCCACACTGCCCATCAGTCTCGAGATTGATTCAAAATACCCTCCCTTTAAAGCCTGTCTTATTAAGGTAACCAAGACAAGCCATTCCCAAAAGGATTATGACCAAAGGGGAGAGGAGAGACGACAAAATTCAATCTATACAATAATCATTCCAGCACTTTGTTCATACCTGTCTTTCCAGGTAAGCACGCATCTCTCGGCGTATGTAATCCTTCCTGTCCCCGGCGCAGGGGAGCATCAAGCGGCCACCACAAACGCCACAAGAGAACCAAACACGCTGTCATCGAGTCCATGCTGACTCACGGCGACCCTAGAGGGCAGAGTAGACCTGCTCCTGTGGCTTTCCAAAAAACGAGGACTCTTTACAGGAGTAGAAAGCCTCGTCTTTCTACCTCGGAGCCGCTGCTGTTTTCGAACTACTGACCTTGCGGTTAGCAGCCCCATGCGTGATCACCACACCACCAAAGGGAAAACACCAAAGGTCAGAAGAGACCAGCAGGCATTTACAATATCCTTGGTTCCTATTGTCCCTGATTCTGACGCAGAGCCTTAAGACAACTCATCTCAAATTCCCTCACCAAACCAGACACTCGCCTCCCAACATTCCCAACATAAAAGACAGAGAGGCCAATAAACCCTTCGTAGGAAGCACAAGCCCTGCAGACGGGAGGCCATGCTGAGAGGTAGCACAAGGAAATCAATGGCGGGCTCAAATACAAGCTGCCAGGTAAGCATGCGAAGTAATAACGCAGGAGAAGATCCAACAGCAACATTTTATGGAGACAAAACAAGAACTTTGCTCTAGGAGCGGGGAGCCCAGAACTGGGCTTCTCATCTAATAAATCAAAGGGGGCAGGACGCAGACAAAAGCATTAACAAGGCCCAGCAAAGGCCGCTTAGAAGACAGCTAAAGGGGAAAACAGAAAGAGCTTACGGATCACCTGGGGTGCCGGATAAAAATCCACAGTCAAATGCTGCAAAGCTGTATGAATCTTACGTCGAGTCATCTAAGCATATTTGTGGAGCGCCTCCCCACTGGGCTCGGGGTTGGCTCGGAAGATACCCCGGAGCTTGCTGGCAATTCTTTTCCTGGTCTTTTGGTCTGAACCAGTATTTCCCCCAAAGTGGGTGATGCGAGCCCCAGGGGGTGCTGGGACAATCCAGGGGCACTGCGAAAGCAGATGCCGCCACTTGATTCTGGAGGATGGGCTATGAGGTGAACATGTTTCATTGGCAGAAGGGCGCTGAGTTTTGTTGTGTCTTTTCAGTAAATCAAAGAGGTTTGATCTAAACTCTTAAGACCATCAGCTGTCCAGACACCAGTGTCTGTTTGATTTCCTAACAGTGACTTCTTCAGACTGGCTTCTTACAGGTAGCATCTGGAAGCAGTATGTCAAGGTTTCTCCCAAGTCTTTTCTTGGCTGCAGAGCTCATTTCTTGTTTATCTCTGAATAACAGCCCAGTGTATGGACATACCCTGACACGGGGTCCCCACGGCTTTGTACATCTTCGCGGGCACAGGCAGCCTCTTCTTTCTCCTGAGGAGTACCCCCAGACAACACCACCAGGGCTCCATGGGCTGCTTCCAGTTTGGGGAAATTCTGCATAAAGGGGCTGCAGACAGTGGCAGAGGAACCCTGGTGGTAAAGTGGTTATGCATTGGGCTGCAAATTACAAGGTCAGCAGTTCAAAACCACCAGCCATGGGAGACAGATGGGGCTGTATAGTCCCATAAAGAGCTACAGTCTCGGAAACCCACAGAGCAGTTCTACCCTGTCCAATAGAGTCACTGCGTCGGCATCGAGTCGATGACAGCGAGTTTGGTTTTTGAAAACATCTGTCTGAGGGCATAGACTTCCAACTTGGGTGGGTAAATAGCTGGGGGCTTGGGCGGACACAGTGCGTTCTTTCTTCTCGTGAGACCTGCACAACCCGCAGAGATAGATTTCAATGGAGGTGTCCGCGCACAGGACTCCTTGCCTGGGAAATGTATGGCTTTTAGGAAGGTTAAGAGCACATGGTCTGGCCACAGAACTACATAAGGTGCTTGGACTCAGCATCCCAATTCACCCTCCCCACCCATCCTAATGGCCTGTAAAAGAACAGCGGAACCGAGCATTGCCTCTTTGCATCAAGGGCAGATGGACCCATAAATATCTACTAACTGCTCTGTTCCTCGGAACCCATGGGAGTTTTAAATGTAAGGGGCCTGGTCACTGCGCACAATGGAATTAAATATCAGATCAGCATCATCGCTGTCCAATCGATTCTAACTCCAAGCTATCCAATAGGACCGCAGCGACCTGCCCTCAGGGCTCCCAAAGCTGTGACTCTCCCAGAAGCAGGCTGCTGGTAGGCTTGAAGCTCCAACCTTTCCATTAGCAGCCAACCACTTGATCCCGACGTCACCAGGGTCCCTTAAACTACAGCTTATCCACTGGCATCGAGTGGATTCTCACTCGCAGTGATCCTATAGGGCAGAGTGGAACTGCCTCTGTGGGTTTCTGAGGCTGTCGGTCTTTACGGGAGCAGTTAGTGTTACTTTTCTCCCACGGGCAACCCACACTGCTGACAGGAGGTTGGCAGCCCAACGCTTAACCCAGTGGTTCTCAACATGTGGGTCACGGACCCCTTTGGAGGTCCAACAACCCTTTCACAGGGGTCGCCCGATTCATAACAGTAGCAAAATGACAGTGATGAAGTAGCAATGAGAATAATGTTATGGTTGAGGGGTCACCACCACATGAGGAACTGTATGAAAGGGTCACGGCATCAGGAAGGTTCAGAACCACTGGCTTACCCCATTACGTGCCTCAAAAATGACAGAAGGGGAAACCTAAATGAAGTCAGCGCTGGGATAAAGAAAAGTACCAGACTAGCAATAGTGAGCCGTGGAAGGTTGTGGAGCAGGAGAATGATCGCCATGGTGAAAGGGAATTCAGAGGATCAAAAGAGATAACTCAAACTAGAATCACCTCTCTTCTCACAACTGGAGAGAAAATACACGTCAAAAACAAGGATTATTACTCCCCAACCACCTAAAAACTAATATACTTAAAAGTCCCCCAGAGAAACTCTAACAACGTTATCAGCTGCTGACGCCTAATAAAGTCAATGGCTAACTCAAGTATCCCAGCTCTTTGAACTGAATCCTTCCCACGTCCGCTTGAGTGGGCTCTCTTGGAAATCATTAAGGGTCCTGCCATCAGATAACCCACACATGAAATTCACTGCACTCTTCCATGAAAGGGGCCCTCCATGGAAGTCTCCACCAGGCGTGTCTTTGAAGGCGAGCCCCTCCTGTGCGCTCCACCATAGAGCGTTCTGGCACGAGATGTTAGGCTTTTGGTTTGGAGGTTTAGGCTCCTGGTCTCAAGGGACATTGCAGCTAGCTGGCCTGGTGTCATGCTCAGTGCTTCTGTTCTATTCCCTAGTTTGTCAGGAGTGTCTGGATCTTAATAGCCTTCCAGCAGCCATTCCAGACACAACAATTGGTCTCTTCTCCTGGAGCAAGAAGCGAGGAATAGGAGGGAGGAAATGGAACGTGTAGCTAACGGCCTTCCATAGACCACAGTCTCTTTTGCCATGAGACCATAAGAACGAGACGGCGCTCGGCTAGTTCCTGAATACTGTGACCCAAGATTCCATAGCCAGATCCTAGCCAAAGAGAGGAAATGCAAAACGGAATTTCAGAATCGCATGGAATCTAGGTTTTCTGGAGGCTGGATGAGCCACGGAAACTACTACCCAGAGATCATCTTTCACCTTCAAATAAAAAAGATCACTTTGAGTCCTCTTAAAACCAACAATGGTGTCATGCAGCCAGACGAGAACGTCTGCTTTGAGCAGTGGGTTCAGTTAAGCACTATCAATATGGGATCAAACTGACAATAGTAAACCCAAAGATTAGACAGGAACTGTGGGGGGCAGTGCGGTTGTGTTAATGAGGGTGGAAGGGCTCGGTAAAAGGGGGGAGGAATGGCTGCACAACATCGCTGAATGGTGCATGCAGAAATGGTCGAATTGCTGTGTGCTTCCCTCTTCCCTGTATGTGTTCTGAACAGTGTGTGTGTGTGTGTGTGTGTGTGTGTGTGTTTGAAGAGGAAGAAGAAAGGTGGAGGCTCCATCCCTAGAACCTTGGTATAGAAGGAAGTAGGGACAGGGAGGCAGACGTGAAGCTCCTCAATGGCAGCCAGGTAGTGGAAAACTGGGAAATGTCAGATGGGCATCTGTCCCCCTGGAAGCAGCTGAGGACAGAGCAATTAACTTTCTCGTGCTTGTTACCCTAAGGGTCTCCTCTCCTCTTCTCAATTCCACTCACCCACGTCCTCAGAAAGGGCAGAGAAAGAAGGCAGAAATAAATGCAAGACCCACCGGTTGCCCACGAGTCAACTCCTATGTGTGTTCGCCACGGCTGATTCTTCAGAGGTCGACTGCCAAGCCTGGGTGGAATTGAGCCTTCAACCTCTGGGCTAGCAGCGGAGCTCATTCAATATTTGTAGCACTCAGGGGCGCCGACATATGAGGAGGAAAGATTGTTAAGGTCCAAAGGCGATCAAGCATCTCAGAAAAACCCTAGAAAACAACTGAAGAGGAAACCTCTATTGGAAGAGAAACTGTGGCATGAACTTTTTCTCCCTCTCAGCACAGATCTTCAAGAAGCCACAAAACCATCCGAAGAATTAAATGGCAGTGACAATGCCTGTCCTTGAGAGGTCGTCATCTTTTACCCTGTCAGATGCATTCTACTGAGTACCTGGGAGAGATCTCATTCACCTGCCACACTGATGACGAAAGTGGTCACAGGTGGCCAAATTACCCACAGGGTGACCACAGAAGTCCCTGGCGGCCCAACAGTTAAGCACTCAGCTGCTGAGAGAAGACTGCCCACCTTCCTGATACGATTGCTGAAGACAAGCGTGTGCATAAACAAATGTGGCGAAGAAAGCTGATGGTGACTGGCTATCAAAAGATATAACGTCTGGGGTCTTAAAGGCTTGAAGATAAACAAGCGACCATCTAGCACAGAAACAACAAAGCCCATATGGAAGAAGCACACCAGCCTGTGTGACCACGAGGTGTGGAAGGGATCAGGTATCAGGCATCAAAGAACAAAAAATCATATCATTATGAATGAGGGGATGTGCAGAGTGGAGACCCAAAGCCCATCCGTAGGCAACTGGACATATCCTAACAGAAGGGTTGTGGGGAGGAGACAAGCCAGTCAGGGTGCAGGGTAGCAACGATGAAACAGACAACTTTCCTCTAGTTCTTAATTCTACCTTACAAATCTGGCTAGACCAAGAATGTACACTGGTACAGATAGGAACTGGAAACACAGGGAATCCAGGACAGATGATCCCTTCAGGACCAGTGGTGAGAGAGGCGATACCGGGAAGGTAG
>NW_022103898.1:22291643-22297120 GCF_000313985.2 Echinops telfairi
CCTAAGGTCGCTCTGGGTCGGAATCGGCTCCCTGGCACCTACCAACAACCATCGACTTGTGCAAACCTCACCATCAGAAACCCTGCAGAGCACCGTTTTGGCCCTGGCACCGGGCGTGCGGCGTGGAGGGAGACCTGAGCCCAGGGGGGCGCCGGCTCGCCGCTCTCGTGGGAAGGCTTCTTCTGTGACGGGAACTCTCGTGGTGGGTCGCATCCCCAGCCCGTGAGTCCCCAGAGAACCTCAGTGGAAGCCCTTCCTTGAAGCTCTGTCCAGGCGTCCGTGACAGGGAGCCGCACACCGGGCACATTCTTCGCCAGTCCGTTTTGTTTTCAACATAAGAACGAGTGTGGGGATTAGCCTGTGCGCCAAGTTCTGCACGGAGGCTGCGGGTTATAGAAGGAAATCATCAAGGGCGCACATCAAAGCGTAGCCCTGCTGGGTAATCAGCCCCTTAAAAGTGGCCTGCGCCTTATTTACTGATAGGATTACCAGATGAGAGAGCGTGGAATTGGTCCCCACAACGTGAACGAGCCAGCTCTCCACAGAACAAACTTTGCCTCGTTCCATTTGAACATTTGCTAATACCATAATCCAACACAAACATCAGTGCCAGCGCATGGAACTGTGCTGGGAGTCCGTTTGATAATGCTTAAAGGAGACTGGGTTACTTACTATTCGGCCTGGTCACAAAGAACAGAAAAATAAACATATGATGAATTAAAAATGCAGCCAACCATGACACATGTATTTATGATGACAGGCATTCCGGTGCTTCCGGGGTTGTCCTGCAAACTGGGAGGGGTGGGGGACCTCTAAGAATGAACCTGCAGTTCGATCAAATACATCATCGCCATTGAGTTCATTCCAACTCAGCGTGGCCCTACAGGGCACTGGAGAACCGCCTAAGAGGGTTTCCAAAGCTGTAATCATGTCCGAAACCAACTGCCACACCATGGGTTCAGCCGAGCATGTAACCGCTATGCACCAAGGGAAAAAAAAAAGTTAAAAAGTATGTGTCTCCATTCTCACCTACTTTATTATTAATCCAAGCGTGAGGGGCATTCAAGGCCCGGAAGGGCAGTTTGTCACCAGGGGTTAAGAGCCTGAGCCTGGATGCGTACAGCCCCCCGGTTGGCTGGCGCTGGCTCTTCCCCTAAAAAGATCCTTAGCTCCTGAGTGCCTGGTGGACCGTGGGTGCATTCATGATACCGAGTTTAAACAGCACATTCTGCTAGCAAGTAAAGGGAAAGTTGCCGGAGGTCAGATAGCTGGGTTCCCTGCCAAGCACTGGCTTTTTCTAGGGATGTGATCTTGGATTAAAAACAAAAAACACCTTAAGCCCACTAGCCTGGAGCTGGTCAATTGACTTGGAGTGGCCTTCTCTAGGGTTTTCTAAGGCTGTAAATCTTTCCGGGAGAAAACAGCCTCAGGTGGAGCAGCGGGTAGGCTTAGCCACTGACCACTCAGTTAGCAGGCCAAGGCCAACCAGAGGGAGCCTCCCTGTCGTCTGTAACAGGGAAAAAACAGCCCCTCCCTCACAGACTGGTGGTGAGAATAAGACATGGAACCTGCTTCAAGCACACAGGAAGCGCTCAGTCCATAGTGGAACTAATTTGAGCACTGCTGATAAGGAGGCAGAGTGGGGGAGTGGATTATGGGATGGGCTGCTAACCACAAGGTCGGTGGTTCCAGCCCACCAGCACCTCTGCAGGAGAGAGATAGGCTGTCTGCTCTTGTGACGATGCACAGTCTCAGAGACCCACAGGGGCAGTGTGACCCTGCCCTGTCGGATCACGCTGAGTCCGAATTAACTCGATGGCAGTGAGTCTGGGGGACTTAGGAGCCCTTGTGGTGCCCAGGTTGAGCCCTCAACGGCTCACGGGAAGGTTGCCACTCCAACCCACCCAGCAGCTTCGTGAGAGCGTGACCCGGTGATCGACTCTTGTCAAAATTACAACCTAGAAAACCCTCTCGGGCTTCGTACCACGTGAAACCTTTGCTAACACAATAATCCGTCACAAACATTAGCGCCAAAACAGGAGCTGTAGCTGGTGGTCCGTTTGAGAGGGCCTGGAGGACTGAGTCACCAGTCGAAAACTGACACAAAGGGATGTCCTTAGGCTGCACGGGACTCAAGCCGACCAACAAGTATGAAGACGCTGCAGGACCACGTCCCATTCTGTCCCTGGAGAAGGACATCTTGTTTGGTCGAATGGAGGTAGAAAGGTCCTCAAGGAGATGGACTGACAGGGGCTGCAACAATGGGCTCAGACATAGGACCCCTTGTGAGGATGGCCCGGGACCCGGCAGTATTCCGTTCTGTTGTGCAATGCCAACGACAACGTACATAAAAGTTGTCGTGACTCAGAAGCCTCGGTGGTAGAATGGATTAAACATTAGGCTGCTAACCACAAGGTCGGTGGTTCAAGGCCAGCAGGTGCCCAGAGGGAGAGAGAAGAGGCTATCTGCCGACATGAAGAGTCACAGCCTCAGACACCCTAGGGAGCAGGTGGACTCTGTCCGGCAGGGTCATCATGAGTCAGAATGGGCTGGTTGGCAGCAGGTGGGTCATGGGTCGGAGCCAACTTGATGGTTTGCTAACATGAGTAAGGACTGACCATAACATGGTGTGCAACGTAAAGGCTCAAGTAAAAAGAACATGTGGTTTAAATGTTTTAAAGCCGCATGTCAGACACCTCTCAGTCAGGCAGCTAACCTCCCGCCCACACCCTGCACAGTGATTATTGGGTGACGTGCGGCACTGATAGGTCTCTGAAGATTGCTCTCCCTGAGAGCCACTTGCTAGTGAGGAGGAGTTTTGTGACTTTAAAAGGCGTATTCTGCCTTAGAACGGGTTCTATTTTAATGCTTCGAGACTAAACTCCTTCCCCTGGAAAAGTGCCTCCAGCACCCGTCTTCAAGAGTGGGGACCCTATCTCCCCCCCAAGAGGTTCCCACTGAGCCCTGCAGATCAGAGGCGAGGTGCTGGTACCGCGAGGGTAGGTCAGACAAGGCCCAGGCCCCAGATGCCAGCCAGCAGGCTGCAGACTCTGGTGTGTGACCCCCGCGCCCGCTTTCCTGTCCTCTCCACCGCATTCCTTTGGAGGGAGACCCCACTGGAGATTTTATATGGGGACATGAGGTCACTGGGGTCGAGGAGTCAGTGGTGGGAGCGCCCCGTGTCTGTGGGCAGATCAGTGAGATGCGTCCTCCCCTAGAAGCTGGAAGCTCCCACGGGCAATTGATTGCTTCGGACCGGCTGCCCTGTGCAGACCTCCTCCTCCCTCGTCTCCCCAGACCTTTCCTGCTACCACACAACCCAAGTGCTCGTCTCCCCCCGGACTGGCCACGGTGGAGAGAAGGGAAGGGCAAACGGAGAGAGGTATTCGGTTCCAATGGTCTTTGTCCTTCAAAGCCTCCTTCAGCTGCCAACCAGGGGCCTGTTTTCCCAGCGTGTCCCGCACCGAATGAAATAACACACTTATTGCTTCCGGGGCATTTCACACAAGACTTGTCCAAAGCCACTATTTTAAAAGCCAGCACGTCCCCGGCAGCTTGCACCTCCGTGGAGCTCAGGAGGTGTTAGCTCAACCTGTTTGTCAGTCTGTCACACTGTGCTGGCTCCTGGGTGGCTATGTCACCCCTACTTCAGATGCCCTTGGCAGATTCTAGCAGGATGTCCAGACTAAGGCAGACGAGGGAGAAACGCATGGCGATCCACTTCCGCAGAGTAGCCAATGAATCATCACAGAATACTGTCTGATATGAGGCTGGTGGAAGATGAGCCCTCTGCGTTCAAAGATACAGTGAACCCTCGCCACTTAGCGCTTCGACTTCCGCGGCTTCACTCTATCGCAGTTTTTGCGTAACAGCGCATGCTCTCTCATTACTGCCACTGATTGGCTCATACTGTACACGCTTGATGCCATAAATAATATAATAAATAATAAATGATAATTGTAACGTCCAAAATGTTTTACTGTATTTTCCCTTTTTCGTTTAATAAATTGGGTAATACGAGTGTAATGGTGACAAAAGGGTGTTTTTTCATGTCCTCTATGCTCTAACTACGAAAATATTTGATTTACAAATAAGGAATCCTACTTCGCGGAATTTCATTTATCAGGGTAGGGTCTAGAACCGATTAACCGCGATAAACGAGGGTTCACTGTACTCCAAATGCATCATGGGCCACGAAAGATTTCAGCACACCAACAGTTGTGAAGACGGTGCCGGCGCAGTCAACATTGTGAGCCGTTAGACCAAGGGTCACATCATGAATTGGGAGCTGAGGTGACAGTAACTAACCCGCATCTGTTGAGAGAGTAACTGATAAAGGCCACGTAGCCACTAAAGAGTCCACTAAATAGCCCAAGGCCTACCTGGCTCTTCCACATTTATCATGGGGGGCGGAAGCAGTAAGCATCCTGTCACGTTGCAGACTCTCGGCTCAAGAGAAGCGCTCTCATGAGAGTGCCCACGTGACTAGGAATGCCCGGGGTTGCTGGCGAACCTTGGAGCCACCGCACACCGCTTCTGTTAGAGCACATTTACATCCTGCCTGGTCTTTTGTCCCTTTGGAGGGCGGAGGGGCTTGGAAAGCCTGTCCAGCTGCCTTGTGCACTGTACACTGTCAAGAACTCCTTACGGCATCAAACTGACCATAGCGACTGGGAGGCTTCTAGAGGAAGCTTAGGGGGCGGGGAGTTCATGTGCTGGAGGAGGAACAAGTCCGAAAGGAGAGGGAGGATGCCATCAAAGCCGCTCGGCTGCAGAGACAGATGAATCGGCCCAAAGCCTGGGCGCACATTCGCCCACACGACGACGACAAATGACCAAAGACGTACAGAGAGAAAACTTGAATTGGCTATTGGCTACACAAACCGTTACAGTTACCGTTGCAGACACCTGCAACATGAATTTTCCCTCTGGGTTCCTCCTGAGCTCTGATGGATAAACCTTTCATCGGCTCAACCAATACGCTGTCTCCTGGTGGTATCTCCATACCGTGTCTTAGTCCCAGAAGCAGAGCACAAAAGCCAACAAAACTCACTTTGAAAGAGACGTCCAGTTTTACTCTCAATTCCCGAAGGGCATGTAAAGGAACTGAATTATTCAGTCGCCAAGAACAACATGCATTGAGTTCTTCCCCTGCGGCACGCACTGTGTGTGTGTGTGTGTGTTGAGATACATACGGGGGGAAGGAAGAAGCAATGGCTCCATCCTCATGCCGCTTCTATTCTGGTTGGTGGAGGAAGGACAATGACAAAGGAAAATCAGAGCAAAGCTATTTCCAGAGATGCTGTAAGGAAGGTACAACAGGATGCCACGCAAGAACACGTTGCTCCAATAGCCTGGCACTCTCTGATGCTCGCCTTCCCAACACTGATCGCTGAAGACAAAATGGGTGCACGAGCAAATGTGGTGAAGAATGTGGATGGTGCCTGGCTATCAAAAGATACAGCATCTGGGATTTT
>NW_022103898.1:22298673-22335913 GCF_000313985.2 Echinops telfairi
TGATAAGATTTGTAAGAGCCCCCCAATAAAATGATTGCTTTTTTTAAAAACAGGGTGCTATAATAAGGAGGGAGGGGTGGCTTTTTCAACTGGATGATCAAGCGAGGTGACCCTGAGGAGGTCACATATGAGCTGAGGCCGACTGATGAAAACCAAGGATTACAGGAAGTACAAAAGCCGGGACAGGAAGGAGTCCTCAAGGCAAAGCGATTTGAGGCTGGAAGGCGGAAGAGGACCCCTGACAGCCCAGTGAATTACGTGTTGGGCTGCTAACCACAAGATCAGCAGTTTGAAATCACCAGCCCGCCCCCCACTCGGGGAAAAGAGGAGGCTTTCTACTCCTGTAAAGAGTTACAGTCTAGGAAACCCATGGGGGCAGTTCAGTCCTCTAGGATCACTACCAGATGGCAGTGAACTTGGTTTTTGAATCAGAGGGCAACAAGTGAGGTGCGGGTGGCAGGCGACAAGTCAGAAAGGTGGGCAAGGACTGGTCTCAAAGAGGCTCGCAGGTGTTGCCACGCGCCAGCGAGTCGGTCCCAGCCCATAGGACAGAGCACAGCTGCCCCGCAGGGCTTCTGAGGCTGTGTGCCACTGGAGCAGGACATTCCTCCAGGGAGCAACTGGCCATTGAAGCGCCGACCTGGTGGTCAGCAACGGAGTGCTTCATCTTGGACCCTAGAAAGTGGTGTGGGTTTTAGCCCAAGTGCAACAGGTAGCACTGCAGGGTTTGACGCTAGGGGCTGAGGTGAACTGGTTTTTCTCATTTTAAAAAGCTCACCTAGGCGGCCGTGTAAATAATAACACATCCCCCGAGTGGAGGGCAACCCTTTCATTAGGTGGGATTTGCTTAGATGCTCTTAAGAAATTCTCCTGTGGACCCTGCCCCAGATCCCTCTCACCCAAGGAGGCAGTGGAGCCCTCTCACTGCTGGGTCGGAAAGAGAAATCTGAGGAGACCTTCATGGGATTGCCCCCCCCATGAGAGAATGCGCTCGGAGAGAGGTGGGCTGCGGGCCCAGCACAGCAGGCGTTGAAGACCATCTGTTGAGTAAATGAGTCAATGGTGAAACACACACTCTCCATCTAGAAGCTAAGACCAAGTCAGAAGGCAGAGGCCTCCTGACAGCCCGGGACACCGGCGGCCGCACAGCAGGAACTTGAAGGAGTGAGAGGAGTATGTGAAGTGTACGCTCCGGGGCGGGCTCTGCCCTGCTTCCCTCTTTGAAAAGCGGTCAGTAGTTTATTATTTAGCACATGTTGGAAGCAGTGCGAGACTAGGCACTCCCGAGATGTACACTGTCCATTTAGTTCATACACACACGCTACAACATACCATGCAGACTTATTTAAAAATTAAAAATCTGTTCTTCTAAAGAATCCCTCCTCTCTTTTCAAAGAGCGAGAGAAGCTCGGTTTCCCTTCCCAAATTCCCCCCACCAATGCTCAACACAAGCAGGCTGGCGAAGAGCATCTATTAAAAATGCAGCATCTCATCCAACAGCTCTTTGGATTTTTCAACTTTTCAAAAGAAGAAATCGCTCCACTTACAACTTGATCTGGGAACAGTGCTGGTTCGGGATAAACGCGCTGGTGGGGAGGCGGGGGCTCAGACACTTCAGCACCAACTGCAGGGGCGAGGGGACGTCCATGCCGAGCTACCTGCACTTGAGTCGAAGCGGAGGGCCCTAAATAGGAAGCACACACATGCAGGCCTCCTTCCTCACAGCCCTGCGCCCTGGCTAGCTAGGGCTTGATTTAAAATTAAAATTAAAAACCATCGACACAGAGAGTTTGCTGCCAGTGTCTTTTTAAAAACTTACCAATATTCCCAAGTTGACAAAGAATACATACACGAAAACACAGATGAGCAGATCAGAAGAAAATTATATGATTTATCATCCTACTTCCCCCACCTAGGAAGTTCTACTTTTTGATTCATAAGCAAAAATAGAAATAAACTGTCCCGTGTTCTTTTCAATAAGATTCTTAACCAAAAGGATTCAGAGATCTCAGTCCTAAGGTAACGGACCTAAGAGTGATTTTCTCCCCCTCCCCACGTCCCAGCTTTCTCATCTATCACATAGGAACAATAAGAACCTTCTAGAAGGTTGTTGTATTATACAAGCTGTTGCTGTCAGGGGGTCTTACGTCAATCCGGACTCAGAGGGACTCCACGTGACAGAGGATAACTCCCACCACAGGTTTCCTGGGTGGTCTTCTTTATGATCCCCTGCGACACATGAAGCATTCACAGGCCGATGTGTCCAGAAGCACATTCCCGGTCCTTCTTCCCAGTCTTAGTCTGGAAGCTCCGCTGAAATCTGTCCAACCCCGGTAACCCTGCTGGAACCTGAAATGCGGGTGGCATCCCTCCCAGTATGGTAACAACACACAAGCCATCACAGTATGACAACCCTTGAAGCCGTCAAGGATTTCATCTTACTTGGATCCACAATCAACATGTATGGAAGCAGCAGGCAACCCATCAAAGGAGAAACTATGCTGCCAAAGACCTCTTTGAAGCAACTCTGGCACCTGGAAGACTAAGGTACGTCCGGCGACCCAGGTTGTGGCACTTTCCGTGGCCTCCCCTGCACGCAGCAGTTGTCCAGTGAACAAGGAAATGGACGAACCGCGGCCTTTCAATGACGCTGTTGGCAAAGACTAGTTCATAAACTGTGGACTACCGGAAGGATGAACAAATCTACCTTGGAGAAAGGACAGCCAAGGTGCTCCTTAGAAGCAAGGAAGGTGAGACTCGATCTCACGACTTTGGGCAGGTTATCAGGAGAGATGGTGATGGCGGTAGTGGGGCTGCAACAACAGCCTCCCAAGCAGGAGGACGGCGCGGGCACGGTTGTGTTCGCTTCGGTCATACACGGGGTGACTGTGCGTTGGCGCCCACTGGACAGTACCTATCAGCAATCTTCATGGACGCCTACTGCCAGGGCTTTCTCCCCCAGAGCAGCTGGTGGGTTCGAACTACCAACCTTATGGTTAGTAGCTGACCGCTTAGCCGACACACCAACAGGGCTCCTACTGAGCATCTGCTGTTTCTAAAGTCCCCAGCAATGTCACGTGGAGGCAGCCAGTATTATGAGTCTAGGAACTGTTAGAACAACCAGGTCATTACAAGGGAGACTTACCGACAGAGTCATGGGGTGAAGGAGGTGGGAATGCGGGGGAGGGGTAGAGAGCCTACTTTGGGGCAGGCAGACTAAAATCTCCCATGGCAGTGTGTGTGTAATCTGCACGTATACAGAGCCCGCCACACCCACGGAAACCCAGGGCCGGACTCACAAAGACCTCACTCCAGAAAAGTGGTTGCTTTATAAAAACCTAGCTGTGTCCGCTTGCAAACATGGTATTGTTATCTATTTGTATAGCACAAATAGAAAGCTGGCAAGCCCCCATCAAATCTCACTGCCACGGAGTCGGTTCCTACAGGTCGGAGCAGAGCCGCCCCTTCGGGTTTCAGCCTTTTAAAGCTGGACGGCAGCTGGCAGCCTCATCCTGCTCCCGCAGAGCTGTGGGTGGGTTCAAACCAAGCCCCATACATGGCCCACTGTGCACCAAGCCTGCAAACGAAGCAGAAGCAGAGCTGGGCTGGGGTCTTCCTGCACCCCGGGGCGGGCTCTTCCCTGGGTGTAGGGGCGCCTCCCAGATGGAAGAATCTGTGATTCCCTTCGTTCTGGGGAGAGGCCCTGGCAAAGAGGCCTTCCACGTGTGGTGATTAAATACTCACCATGGTGAAGCCAGACTGGAAAGTTCCAGGAACACACCCTGCAGACAACCTCCCCCGTCCAGACTGTACCAGAAAGCACCGCCACGAACCCCACCCAGGCTGTCAAACTCTCGGGATTTCACACTGGCTAATTAACGTAACCCCTTAGGGAGCCCTGACACTTCACAGCCAGCGAGGTCCCTGCGGCTCCAGGCTCCACGGGAGAAAGAGCTGGTGATCGGCCCCCCATAAACACCACAGCCTCGAAAGCCTATGGGCAGTGCTGCTCTGTCACACGGGGTCACCATGAGCTGAAAAGACAATCAGCTGTCGGCACAGCAATTCGCCCCCGAGGCCAGCCACCCAGGCAAAAAGCCAGACCCCTCACGGCTGACGTCATCCTTCCAGCCAGCTCAGAGCACCAGTCTGGCCCCAGCTTCTCATTCAAACCACCATCAGCCTCAGAGGCGGCCTCTCCCTCACCTAATACCCATTTTTTGCATCAGGACCAGCATTTTTAAAAAGTAAATACACAGACTGCAAAGTGAGGCAGGGAGCCTGCCCGCTATCCATATGCATCTGCTTGAGAGGGCAGTGGTCACATTTTCCTACGGAGAAGAATCGAAAGATCAAGCAAGGCACTGAGAACCCAGCTGCCCAGCAGAGTCAGGCCCTGAAGGCCAGGTAGGGGAGGCTTCAGGATACACACAGCCAGACAGGCACACACACACACACACACACACACACACACACGGATATACACATACTATACAGACACACATACACACACACAATGATTTGTGCTCCAGCTTCAAACCAAGGCAGACTGCTCACCAACTCTCCCAAATTGCCCTGCCACCTAGAAATGTGTGGGTACTGACACCCCGAGGTGCCTCCCAGTCCCCAGTGGGGGAGGCAGGTGTGACAACAGGAAGTCTGTGCTCGCAGCCCATTTCGTTTTTCCACGATTTCCATTTTGGGCTCAAGCCCCACTGACCACAAAAGCGCTGTGGTTCCCGAGTATGGGAGATCTGGGATCTGACTCCAGGCTCCCCGGGGCCTGACTCCCAAGTCTGACGAGGGACGGGAGCGGTGGACCGCGCCATTTTCTGTCCTCTCCACTGCACAGAGGAGCAGAGCCGAAGCCAACGCCAGCGTGAGAGGCGCAGCACTGGCTTCCTGGGTACTCGAAGCCCAGGCCAGCAGCTCACATTGGAATTCGGGACACTCTTGGGAGCTGCGCGCCCTCCTGAGCCCTTTGCTGCAGCTTCAGCCCCTTGGGATACTGGACACTGCTTCCTAAGTTGGCATGTTAAAGTGCCTCTAGGTACCTGTTTAATCCCTCGAAGGAGCCCCGGAGGCACAGTAAGCAAGCGCTTGGCTGCAAACCTGGAGGTGGGTGGTTTGAACCCACTGGCTGCTTGACGGGAGAAAGAGGAGGCAGTCTGCTTCCACAATACACATTGGTGGCTTTGGAACCCCTCTGGGGCTTCTGTTGTGTCCTACAGGGTCACCGTGAGTAGGAATGACTCTTTGTCTTAAAAGCCAACATGAGACCAGGAGGTTGGTGCCAAAGAGTGTAGCAAAGCAAGGAGGTGGCCCCTGGGCTCAGAAAGTCTCTCTGCCTAAGGGCCCACAACAGGGACATAAAGGACACACCAGCCACTCATTTAGCACGGCCCCTGGAATGCCTCTGGGAAGCCCGTGTGATGTGACTTTTGGCCATTGCCCCGAGGGCACAATGGGTGATGTCCGGGCAGCTAACAGCGAGATCAGCAGCTTGCAACCACCCACAGCTCAACAGGAGCAAGATGGGACTTTGTGCTCCAAGCTCTACCACCTCAGACACCCGAGGGGCAGTTCTACTCGGTCCTACAGAGCCCGTAGGTGTCAGAGCCACCCCGAGGGCAGTGAGTTTGGTTCGGTGTTGGCTCTTGCTTCAGCCTCGACCCAGACAGCAGAGCTCCCTTGCACAGGCTGAGCAGCACCAAGAACCACTGAGGATCGCCGTGCTTCCTGCAGAGAGAACAAGTGAGGGGTGGGGGGGGGCGGGGGAGAGCCACGCATTGTTCGCATGCTGTTGTCCCCAAACCAGAGCCGTGAACCCGGCATTCCGTCCCAGGTGACACACTTCTTTTCAGCAGGGTTTCCGCTCTCATTCCCCATCCACTGGGTCTCCTGAGCCCTGTGACCCCTGTAGCACCCACAAGCGCCGTGAGAGCAGACCCGACAGCTCCCACAGAGGAGCAAAGAGCCGGTGCGCCCGTGGGCTGGGGTGGTATGCAGCCAGGTGTGGTTTCTGAAACCTTTTCTTTCTTTCGATGTCTCAAAACACCTGGTGCGACCCAATTAAAACACGGGGAGAGGGCCCGTCGCAGAGACATTCTCTCCAGAGAAGAGAGGCAAAGCGGCCAGGAGAAGACGTCTACCGTCCAGCGTCACTGGGGAAATGCATGTCCAAACCACAAGGAGACACCACCTCACACCCACTAAGAGGGCGGTTACCAAAAACAAAACAGAAAATAACAAGTTCTGGCATGGAGGCCAAGACGTCGTTGCCGGTGGGCATGGAAGACAGTCCAGCCACTAGAGAAAGCAGTTTGGCAGAGCCTCGAAAAATCAACTGTGCAATCACCAGAGCACCCAGAAAGTCCACTCCCGGGGATCAGTCCCCCAAAAAGCAGAGACTCCAGCAGACACGCACATCCATCTTCACCCCAGTCTTATCCACATAGTTCAAAAGCGGAAACAACCCGCTTTTGCGTCCATAGATGGATGAATCCATGAACCAAGTGTGGTGCGGGGGCTCATTTTAGTGAGCTCCACTGTATTGCACCTTGCAGATACCGCTCCCCCTCCCCGCCCCCCTACTCCCTCCCCTCCGCACCTTCATAAACACATGGATGTTTGGGGCAAACTTGGCCTTGAGAAGTTTATCAGATCCTGTTCATTTCACCCGCCTGTGTCCCTTTTAAGTTAACGCTCGCAATAGTCCATACTTGCCCGTGCTGTTATTGCAGATAGGGTACTGTAAACATAGCTCTTACACACGCTGGGAAACCAAAGCGGGGTGGGGGTGGGCCGCATGGCTCACTGTCTTTCGCTGGTCTCTTGATGATGGAAGCCTAGAACCAACCCATACCATCCCTGAGGAATGTCTGTCTCCATCCGGTGAATATTACTTAGCCATAAAAAGGTATGGAGCGTTTGAAACATTAGGTATCATATGGTCATCCTTGACAGCATTCGCCAAGTGAAATTAAGTCAGACACGTGTATTGTATGGTCCCACTTCTAGGATCTAGAATTGACCAAGGCATAGAGGCAGTTACCAGAGACTAGAAGGAGGGGGGAATGGAAAGTCAGTGCTTAATGGGTACAGAGTTTCAGTGGTGGTAGTGGGTGGGGTGCGGGGGGTTGGAAAACTGTTAAAAATAGACAGTGGCGGTAGCTGCAAAAAGGTGTGGATTTACTAAATGCCATTGCGTTGTATACTAACAATGGCAAATTTTATGTTACATGGGTTTTACCACACTAGAGTTCAAAATAGGCAAACAGCTGTCTTAAAAAAAGTAACAAAGACCTGGGACAGAATCTACCAGATTTAAAGGAGGACAGAAGATGACAGAGAGAGGAGATATACTCAGTGTCCCAGTACATACTGCTCATCACGATGCCGTCACCATGTCACCAAGGGGCACACGGGCAGCATTGTTGTAGCAGAATTACTGGTCAACCTCCAAAATCTTTCCCCTCTCTCTTCCTTGAGACTGAAAAGGTCAAACGTTGAGCGGAGCACAAGGCCGCTGCCTGGTTCCCAGGCTCCCTTGCAACTAAAAATGTCTGTGACTAAGTGAGATGTCGGCACAAGTAACGGAGGCAAGGCTCTGGCCGCCACTGTCACTTCCCTCTAATCCCCATGAGCTGGAATACAGATGTTCACCTCTCTTCCACGGTCTCTGAAGCCCATAGCAGAGGTGCAGTGAAGCAACAAGAGGGAGAGTATGTGGGTCCCCAACACCATGGAATCACTGCCTCAGCACTGCTGGCTGGTTTAAGGGGGGGAAATGTGTGTCAGCTTTTGGGGGCCATGGTAGTATTTGGGTCCTCCAACAACAGGTCCATGGACTGAAAACATTCTTGCTACCACTTTCAGACCAAACAGATGTTCCAAATGAAAACGCAGTTCCAAAGATGACCTACTCTAGGAGTGAGTCCTATCTTCTTAATCCAGTGACAGATGTGTCGACTCTTTGTCTTTCTTGCTCCAGTTATTCTGAGGCAGGGTAATTCCTAGAGCGGCTAGGGTGATGCTGTAACAAGCAATGTCAAGGTGCCACGTGGGAGCCACATCTCTACGACCACACATATCCGGGGACACACATCTCTAAGTCACGGGTCAGAGTGAGCATGCTAGATGGCCCCTTATTTTACAGAGAGGTTACAAGAGCCAGTTCTAGGCCTCTGGCATCAGCCATAAGATAAAATCTTGGCTGCTGTTAAGGAGCTCTTCAGTCTAGAACTTACAGGAGTCCACAGATGGACGAAGGTTCCTATTGGTCCAGATACACTATGTAGAAATCAGTCTCCATTTGGGTTTTGCTAGGTGGTTCCTCCACCGGGGTTAGCTCTCCCTGGGGAAGGGCAACTGAAATGCTGTGGGACGACTTTCTGTCCAGCATCCAATCCTCCACCTGGACTAACATCACACTAAGTTTTCCTGGGGACCACCTCCTTCAGCCCTATTCTCCTTTAGCAAATTGCTAAAGAAATCCACTCATTCACTCATTATATATATTTTACATAGATACATATATTATATATATATATATCATTTTGTTGGAGGCTCTTACAACTCATCACAATCCATACATACATCCTTTGTGTCAAGCACATTTGTACATTTGTTGTCATCATCATTTTCAAAACATTTTCTTTCTACCTGAGCCCTTGGTATCAGCTCATCCGCCCCACACCCTCCCTCCCTTATGAAAACCCTTGATCTTTTTTTTTCATGTCTTACACCGACCACTGTCTCCCTTCACCCACTTTTCTGTTGTCCATGGCCCTGGGAGGGGGTTATATATAGATCCTTGTGATTGGTTCCCCCTGTCTCCCCCACCGTCCCCTTCCCCTCCTGGTATCGCTACTCTCATTATTGGTCCTGAGGGCTTTATCTGTCCTGGATTCCCTGTGTTTCAAGCTCTGATCTGTAACAGTGTACATGCTCTGATCTAGCCGGATTTGTAAGGTAGAACCGGGGTCACGATAGTGTGTGTGTGTGTGTGTGTGGGGGGAGCATTAAAGAGCTAGAAGAAAGTTGTATGTTTCATCGGTGCTATACTACACCCTGACTGGCTCATCTCAATATATATTTATTGAATAGCTACTGTTAGCTAGGCAGTCAACACGAGGTGCTAAGGATATGAAAGTTAACACGTAAACCTCTCATCAAGTTCACAATCCAGGATGAATGGGGAAACTGCTGGGAAAGAGAAGCGCTCTTCCTGTTGGGATTGCTGAGAGGATCGAATGGAGGTTAGAGCCATGGTGGTGGTGGTGGTGGTGGTGGTGGTGGTGGTGGTGCTGGTGCTGGTGGTGGTGGTGCTGGTGGTGGTGGTGGTGGTGCTGGTGCTGGTGGTGCTGGTGCTGGTGCTGGTGGTGGTGGTGCTGGTGCTGGTGCTGGTGGTGGTTGGGGGCCATCTGATCACCATAAACAGAGAGGTGCACCATGGGAGAACAGACCCGGAGACCCTGGGCTGTGCCACATTGAACTTTTCAGTTCTCAGACACAAACCACCACCAAAAACTCAAATTCCTTTTTTTCTGCTTAAATCAATTGGAGCTGGATGGAGCGGAGGGAAACAAGTGCATCTACAAGCCTCCTGAATAATACACCGGCACCAGGAAGGACCCCTCAGGACCACTTCAGAAGCTTAGGGGACAGTGAGCCCGTGCTAATGGGGGAGAGGACCTTCCCACATTTAAAAAAAAGGAAGAAAATGGTTGGACAAATTGAAGAATGTAGTCAAGGACACAGAATTGTACATGAAGAAATTGTTGAATAAGTGTATATTTTGTTGTGTATCCTTCCAACAACCTTTTCTTGTTGTTGTTTTAAGACTACCTCGGATAGGTCTAAAGGCAAGTTGGGAAACGCTGAGTAAAGCCGAGTAACTTTTCTGAAAATGGCTCCTCCTTGACCGCTCCCCAGCCCCAGGCACTATTGTAAAGGCTCCCGCCGTGTGGTCATGGCTAGGTTTAAAAAAACCCTCACTCCCCAGGACTTCAAGCCAGAACTTCAAGAATGGAAGAACCGGTGCCTGCCTCCCACCGTGAGCTCAGAACAAACCACAATGCTGGCCCCAAAACGCCAGAGTAGATGGAGGGCTCGATCGACCTCCCATAGCTCGTGAAATTGCCTGCTACCCCTGCCAGCTCCAGGTAACTTCACCTTGACTTCCCAGAGCTAGGTCACGCTGGCTTTTCTCAAGGCGTTTACAGGGACCCAGATAATTGCACTCCCTCCGGGCAATCCCACCATGCTCCGGGGCACTCTGCATACCGACTGCTAGCAGCAGTGGTCGACACTAGACACACAGATAACTGAACTTAACTGACCACATCCTATTGCACAGGAAACCTAATAGCCAGCTATTTCAGACCCATTCTCACTTCCCCTCATCCGCTTCCACCGGTGTCTGCCACAGTGCACATTGCTGGGAGCCAGGGTGGTCATGAAAGAGAATGTGGGGGTGGGCAACAGGGGCCACTACATAATCCTGGAAAAAACGGCCTGGGGCAGTCTACTGGGTTGGAAAGAAAATGCTAAGAACTGACTTCACGTAGCAAACAACATGTTTTCAGTCAGCATGTATTTGGGGAAGGAATACTGTGGGCTGGTGGAAATTTGGGGGCGTCAAAAGCTTCTCTCAAGACACTCCTTGATACTACCATTCCAAAAATCCAGCCCGCCATCATTGAGCCCCACTCCTAGAACCCTACATAAAAAAGAAAACAACTCACCAGCATGGAGTCAATTCTGACTTCTAATGACCCTATAGGATAGGGCAGAATTGCCCCTGTGACTTTCCAGGACTGAACTCTTTATGAGAGTAGAAAGCCCAGTCTTCCTCCCAAGGTGGCTTTGAACTGCTGACCCCAGTTTGCAACCCAATGCATAACCACTACACTATGCGCAGGCTCCACATCTCCCTCACTCAATACTGACTCATAGCAACCCGACACACAGGGTTTCCAAAAACTGTCGATCTCACCTTTCATCCTCAGAACAAGTAGTGGGTTTGAACGGCTGATCTTGCAGTTCACAGCCCAACGCCTAACCCACAGCGCCACCATTAGAGGCAGTTAGAATCCGCCCTCATTCCAATATCAAGGAATGCTTTTTCCATTATTACCTCAAAGAAATTCTAAGAAAAGCAGACAAAGTCTTACATAGCAAAAAAAAATGTTTATCCTGGCTTTCCTTCCAAAAGGGGGAAAATTTTGGGGGGGTTGTTGTTGTTAATGTTCAACAAAAGAGAATGGTAACTGAAAACACAGCCCACCCTTCCCTCTGGAGGCCCACAAGGGATGGTTCTGGGGAACCGGGACCTGCCGAGCGGGTCTCCGCCGGTGATGTCTTCCACGACTGCAGGAGAAAGGGTAGATGGCGGTTGAGTTAGGAATCAGGAGTTTGATTTGCTTTTGTTTCCCTAGGCTTCACTCCTTCCTGTTGAGGACAACCTCTCCCCACAAACCCGGAGATGCTTCCTGAAGAGCTGTTTCGACCCTCCTGAGAGCGGCACAAGCTGAGCAAAGAAGGGGTCCTCTCACGCAAAGATGGCTTGGGGCACTGGGCTGGGCAGTGCTTTCCCACGGTGCACCACACTATCCCCTGGGGGATGGCTGCAAAGGCAGATACCTACACCTTATCTTAGGGGATGAAAGGCTACAATACAAAAATATGTCACTGCCAGGGAGACGCTGAGTTTGGTAGTAGGTCAGGCACCTCCCGGAAATAAGAAAAGCAGTGCATGAACCAAAATTAAACAAGCCTATCCATGCTAAGAAGGATCACTGCATCCAGTCTGTCTGGTTTCTAGAATCATTAAACATTCTGTTCTACACTTCTCCTTTTTGGATCAGGATCTACCTACCAGGATCTGGACCCCAAAAGTTCTCGTAATGGTAGCTGGGCACCAGCGCATGCTTCTGGTCTCCTGGTACTAGGGGTTCTATCAGGATGATAGACAGCTCAATCAAACAGGCAGGGACACAGGAAGTGACATTTTCAGACACTGCTGGTTGGGGTATAAATGAATACAACCTTCCAGAAAACAATTTGGCCATACCTGTCAGGGGCCTTCAAATCTGAGAACCTGTGAATTTCCCATCTGAAAACCTATTTCAAAGAAATCCGAAGAAACCAGGACAAAGATTTATGTACAAGCTATTTTAGCATAGCGCTTTTTTCTGCCGCTGGTGAAAATGTATCAAACCACACACAGTCAGGATTTTCTACATGCACAGTTTAATACCACTGGCTATTATATCTCCCCACTGCCTCACCACTCAGGCTCTCTCTGCTCATTCGATTCCTCCACCATGGACTTACACTCTCTTTGCCCCCACTTCTCTGTTCTAGAGTTCCCACCGCCAATTGGATTCCTTATAAATAATGTCTAAAAAGAGCACAAGGCTCAAAACACTCTTTTGCCTCTATGCGAATCATTTCTTCTCTTTAAAAAAAATCTTTCATTGTGAATTGGGTGAAAGTTTACAGAGCAGATCAGTGTTACAGTAAACAATCATACCCATTTTGCTTCCCACCTCATTCATTGCAACCCCTTGAGTGCAATCACTCGTCCAACCTCTGCCCTTTGCGCCCCCCTCTGCTCCTTCTGCCTCGCACATCTGAACTTTGTCCTCCGGCAAATGCTGCCCACTGGATCTCTCAGGGATGATTATTCTAAGTGCCATTAGGAGAGCATTCTTAACTAATTGAACTAAACAGTTGTTTAAAGATGACAAGATAGTTTCAGCTCAAGGCTAAAAAAAAGAAAACCACAAAAATCAGCTGATTGTGATGATGTATATACACATTTTTTTAAGCAACTTAATGACGGAAGAGTATGATATGTTAATATTAAGAAAACAACTAAAAAATAAACCAAACGTGACCTATGACTACAGTGGGTAAATGAGGAAGAGTTTTTGCTTCGGACCCATTGAGTTTATTTCACTGGTAGGGGAACAATTCGGGAGAGGATGTCAGTCCTATGCTTGTGCAACACCAAGGGCATTCTCATGGCTCGGAATCATACATGCAGAAGTTGTTGAACTGGAAAATGATTTGTTGTGGGTATATTTTCCAAAATTTAAAAAAATGACACAAATAACAGTGAGTACAAGGAAGAAGAAAATGTTCTCAACATGTGGTAAAAGATTATACAACTCTGCCTGCTATGACTGAGCTATTGAATTGTATGATATGTCGATGAAGTGCCCATAAGACTATTAAAAAACGTTATCTCTGGGCAGGAGGTTAGGGGTTCCCTCCGTTCCAATGGAGCCAGTGGGTCTGCTTCCTACAATAATGTGAAATTCTGTTCCACAGTCTTTTTCTGTATTTGATCAGCATTCTATACAACGAGGCTTCAGAAAGTTTGTAGGAAAACCCCATGGCCTTTTCCTTCTATTTTTCTGTGAATATTGTGAAGCCCCTCATACACTGAAAACATTGCTCAAAACATGGAGTCATGGCGCTGGGCACCATTCTGGTCTTGTGGTCTCACAGCAAGAAAGGTCCATGCAGGCACTTAAACCTGAAGTTCAACATGGCCTTGTGTGTAAGGGAAAATCTTTGCTTACTAAAAAAGAGTTCAGCAAAAAGAGATGAATCCATTAAAATGGATTCAGACGGGGTATTGTGTTGTATATTTCTTTCACAGAAAACGGGATGACATGAGAAGACATCTATGATTCAGCTCAAAATGATAAAAGCAAGATAAAATGAAAAAAATCAAACCCACTGCTATCAAGTCAATTCGGTCTCATAGCGAACGGCGACTTTACACAACAGAGTGGAACTGCCACCCGTAAGGGTTTGCAAGGCCAAGAGTGCCACATTTTTTTCCTACAGAGTGGCTGGTGGGTTCAAACCACCAGCCTTCTGGTTAGCAGTCAAGCGAGCGCTTAACCACTGAGCCACCAGGGTTCCTTAAGTTCCATCAAGACAGGGGATTGTTGTTGGCTTTGTTCTCTGCTGTTTCCACAGCCCTTAGAAGGTCCGACGCACAAAGTGGGCATTCAATAAATGCTTACTGAACAGCCAAATGAGTGGCAGCCGGTTCAAATGTCCCCATCTCTGTGAAGTCCCATGACCTGCCCTAACCTCAATGACTTCTCTTTTCTAGAAGCGTAGCCTTCATTACAAAACACTACCGCTACTACTCAGGTGCCCTAGTGGTGCAAACGTTGTTATTCACTGCTAATCAAAAGGTTGCTGGTTTGAACCCACCCAGCAACTCTGTGGGGAAGACCTGGCCAACAGAAAGAGGTGGCCAGAGGACCCTCTGGGACAGTCCTACTCTGTCACCTGAGGTCACAAGCACCATTTACAAAGTTTCAGGCTAATTTAGCACAAGGACCAAGTCTTATTTTCCTTTGTCTCTTTAGCCAGATAAATGTTTGGTCAATAAAGATAGATGATGGATGGATGGATGGATGGATGGATGGATGGATGGATGGATGGATGGATGGATAGATGAGATAGATGTTTGCATGATGGCTTGAGGAGTGGACAAGTGGCAGTCTGTTCCTACTGCCATAATGGTATTTGCATATTTTAATTCTGCTTTAATGCTAATGTAAATGTGTATGCAATTTGATAACTGCTAGCAGACGTTGATCTTACATAGAAAGAAGTCTTAGAAGCAGTCCAAGCAGAGGCAGCTCTAGTGCCAGCTCTGCTGAAACTTCTCCATCGCTCACTGAGCTTCTGGGGTCCTCGTGCCTGTCTGGCTGAGATGTGGATGTTCCCAGGAGGAACCCCCTTCTCTAGATGTTCAAATACCACGGGGCTGGGTGCACAGAGGGAAGAAAAGTCAAAGGCGGAATGGCTCTGTCCGGTGACCTGCTATAGCTGGTCAAAGAACAGGCTATCTATGAAGACATGCCAGGATCAGGTTGTGGCAGCGACCCTGTCTATCCACCTCATGAAGTTCCCTCATTGACACTGACGTTCTACCTTACCAACCAGGATGGCCTCTTCCAGAGATTGGCCTTTCCTGATGACCTGTCCAAAGCCAGCAAGACAAAGACTCCTCAACCTCCGGTCTACCAAGCATCCTGGCTGCCCCATGAGCTTAGAGAATGTTTGGAAACCACCGTCATCCACCACTGTCAAGACTCAAGAGTAAGGAAAACCAGGACTAGAGGGCAGATTCCATGATCCCACCCAATGACCTCCCAGGTCAGGCCTGACAGGGAGGGTGTTCCCAAACAAACCAGACCAGACGCACCAGGAGGACAGCAGAGGCATCTGTGCTGAGGACCAGCTAGCAACCTGCCCCTCCTTCTCGCCCCAGGAAAACAGGGGAGGAATGTCACTGTGACCTTCAAGGGGCATCCTCCCATCCCTCTGAGAGCAGCTGCAAGAAGCCTCCCACTCTCAGACCGGCCTTGGTCTGTAAATCCCCACGTACTTTTACAGGCACAGGAATGATGTCAGATCGCCCAACAAGGTAAGTAGGGCTCACTTGTGCTTACTTGTCTGCAGTCAACAACTCTACCTTTTTTACTTCCCATCCAAGATTTGGCTTCTAGGGATGGCCGGCTTCTGTCTCTCGCCCAACCCCACAGTACCTTCCCACAGACTCAAAGCCTCTTTTGCCATGTGCCGTCCTTGACAGGAACCGAGTACCCGGTAAGCAAGGTAAGCACAGACTTACTTGTGCTTACTTACTAATCTGCTCACTGCTTACTGGGTAATGCACCCCTGAAAAGCAAACAAAGTCAGAGTAAGCTTCGAAAGAGTTCTCCCTGCATCGTGGTCAGAGCCCTGTGTCACTCCCTCCCAAGTTAAATAAACCAAAACAACAACAACAACAACAACAACAACAAAACCCTTACTGACACTGAGTCCATGCCAACTCATAGCGACCCTACAGGACAGGGTAGAACTGCCCCTGTGAGTTTCCAAGACTGTCACTCTCTACAGGAGTAGGAAGCCCATCTTTCTCCCGTGGAGCTGGCTGGGAATTCCAAACTGCTGACGTTACAGGAGCAGCCCAACGCGTTACCACTAACCACCAGAACTCCTGAGTTAGTCGAGTTCTACACTGAGCAAGGCCCTCACTGGTACTACTGTCGTTCGCAGACACTGAGCAAGGCCCTCACTGGTACTACTGTCGTTCGCAGAATGGCTCACACTCTGTCAACTCTTTCGACACAAGCTGTCACGTTACATGCCACCATTTCCCATGCAAACCCAGACCTCTCTTCACAATAAAACTTGGGTTCTTAGATGATTCTTCTAGTGCCTGATTCTTCCAGGTTTAAAAAAAACCCCAGGTTGGAGGGCATACAAAATACGCCTGGGAAAGAGCTGCCTCTTCAAAGTAGAGTGTGTCACCCTACTTGTTGATCTGTGGGCTGGGCAAAGGATCTGAGAGGCTGGACTATCTGAAGACGGACGTGGCGCCAGGGCTGAGAACCTCATTAACCCCTGGGATATGCAGATGACACCACCTTTTGGAACGTGCAGAGGCCTCTAAGCGCTTACTGGTAAAGATCAAAGACTACATACAGTCGTTAGCATGGATTCCATCTCAACGTAAAAAAAAAAAAATTTTTTTTTTAATCCTCACAGCTGGAGCAATAAGCAACATCATGATAAACCAAGAAAAGACTGACGTTGTCCAAGGATTTCATTTTACCTGGGTCTACAATCAACAGTCAATGAAAGCAGCAGACAGGAAATCAAAGGACACACTGAACAGGGCAAATCTGCTATAAAAGATCGCTTTAAGCTTTAAAGAACAAGATGTGACTTTGACGACTAATGTGCCCCTCACCCATGCCGGGGTATTTCCAATCACCTCATCATACGCATGAAAGGCTGGACAATGAATGAGGACTACTGAAGAACTGGTGTCTTTCAGTTAGGGAGTTGGTGACGGACACTGAAAGACCATTTGCTGCCAGAAGAAAGCCATCTGTCTTGGAAGAAGTACAGCCAGAATGCTCTTTAGAAGCAAGGATGGCAAGACGTCGTCTCACGTACTTTGAAGATATTATCAAGAGAGCCCCGTCCCTGGACAAGGACGTCATGTTTGGTAGAGAGTCGGTGAAGACAAAGGCTCTCAATGAGATGAACTGATACGTGGCTGCAGCAAGGAGCTCAAACACTGTAAGGATGTTTCCGGTCCAGGCAATGTTGTGTTCAGTCGCCCAAAGGTCACTCGGAGTTGAATCAACTCGACTGCATCTAACACGTGTATTAGAACTTAAACGCTGAGCACCTTGTTTGTCAAAGCCTATGGCTGACCATGAATACCTCAAATCTATTACACCTTCAAAGAATTTCTTCTGACCATGAACCAAGGATGGAGACCATCTTGCCCAAAGGCGGAGTGCACCGGGAGGTGGATTACCTCCACCGCTCTCCAGCCAGCCCAGGGAGAGGCAGTGTCTTTTAGGGGCTTGCTGGAATGCGTCCTTGATGGGCAGTACTAGGTTCTCAGTGAACAGTCCACCCTGACTGACTTGGTTGGAAGGCCCTGGACCAATCTTCGCACCTCTTCTACCTAACATAATGTGTGTGTTCCAACTCTGTAGTCCCACCTGTAACTGTGAAGGACTGAAGCTGGGACCACCGCCCCTAACACACACACACACACACACACACACACACACACATACAGATGACTCTGAAAGCCTGGGAAGGGGATGTAAAAAGAGGCGGGCTTTTGATAAGATTACTGAGGTCAGCATCGCTCAGAGAGGGCAACATGATCCGATCCCACACTCCAAAGCTTGACCCTCAGGTCCTGGATCCCAGGAGGAAGTGGTCAGCTCGACTCGCCACTCTGCAGGCAACCCCCTCCACCCACCCAAGCCCAGGGTTGCAACCTGAGCCCAGCTACACCAAGGAGTTCACATTCAGGCGAGAAATCCTCTCTGGCACACTTGCTCTTTCTCTCTCTCCACTTCTTCCAGAGGCCTCTGCGGGTGAACGAGGGCACCATTAAGCAACTGAAAGGCTGAAACGCGACCTCCACGGCCGATCATTTTGGCACAAGCCAGGCAAACGGTGGGGTTTGAAACCCTGCCACTGAGGGCTTTTAAGCCACTTCTTACTTTGCACTTTCGACATTTATGAATAATCTGCTTGCCTCCCATTAACTGATGATAAGAGAAACTATTTCTACATGGGCCCCAGCTTCATGTTTTGGAGAAAGAGTGTTTGGAAATGTCTGCCCTCTCATGAAGCAAGAAGGGTGTAATTCCTTATAGAGCGCTCCAACGTCAGCGTCTGCAAAGGGAGACCCAGCACCTTCTACCAGGTCCAAAGGGGGGACACAGGGCTTGCCCTCGACTACCCCGCTAACGTTTGGCTCGAACCCACCCACCAAGTGCTTCGGAAGAAAGGCCTGATGACCTGCGCCTGTGAAGGCGACAGCCAAGGCCTTGTGGAGCGCAGTTCTTCTCCGCGGCACGTGGGGCGGCCGTGAGTTGGAATCTTCATTGGCAGCAGTTTGGACCACACTTGGTACAGTGGAGGGGCAGCAAAAGAGAGGAAGGGTGGACACAGATGGGTGGACGAGATGGGTGGACACAGTGGTTGCAACAATGGGCTCCCACATAACGATTGGGAGGATGGCTCGGGACCGGGCAGCGTCTCATTCTTGGCGTCACCAGAAGTCAGAACTGACGCCGTGGCACCTACCAGCAACAGCAACACACGGCTGCCGGACCCCAAGGCCAAAGGGTAAACCCGGAGAGACTCTGTCCTCCAGATCGGCTCCCACCCCACCTGTGCTCCCTCATGCTCCTGTTCCCTTCCTCCCTCACCCTCCTGCTCTGGCAGGTGACGTCACCTGGAACTTCTTCCCTCCTCTTGCCCCCATAGCAAACTTCTACTCATCCTTCAAAACCCACGGCCAATAGCCCCTGTCCCTCAGTCTCCTTCCATCTCTCCATGCCTCGTCCCTCCACTTCTTCCTGGCCAGCTGGTCTCTCTCTGAGGACCCAGTCGCCATTTGCCCACGAGAAAGCCATTCAGTCACTCATGAATTTCTATCCACTCAGAGAGAATGGATGTTACTCAGACCAGTGTCTGCATACCAATGCTTACCGCCTCTCTGCCCACAGTGAAGTGTCCATTAGGATCTCAGTGACGAGTCATGCTTCATGTGGCAAGTGACCACCAGGACCTATCTTAGAGACCTGAAATCACTTTAATTAAACAAAAACAAAACCCCACTGCTGTCAAGGTCATTCTGACTCACATAGCTGCTACACAGAGTGCAAGGATCACTTCCAAATGTTCCTGGGGAAACTGAATCAAATCATGGAATTTTCAACCCACTTTCGGAAGGCCCCTCCTATGTGACTCCCAATCAGTCTCTCTTATGCAGCACACCGAGCAGAAGCAAGAAACGCCCTCACGTCTGGGTGTCGTTGTTGGGTGCCACCGCGTTGCCTTGGCCTAGAGGTTTCTAGGCTGTGATCTTTATGCCAACAGACTGCCCGGTCTGTCCTCCCTCGGAGCCCAGCACTTACCCAGCCTACAGTCCTACTGGAATCAGGATTCTTCCCAAAGAGGATGGCTTAAACCTAGAAAACGCCTCCCCCAAATCCCAACACATCAAAAAGACTACTAAATCTTTCTCCTGTGTTTGGTTCAAACGACCAACCCCACATAAGGAAGCAGTGCTCAACCACTGCACCACCAACGCTCCCAAGTAACCCCTGCCCTGTGACACAAGGGGAATGAGTCAGGCCCAGGAGAGAGGTCATCTGAAGGGCAGTGCAGCTCAAAGGATGGAAACCTCAACTCTTCCAGAAGCATCAGTGAAACGCAGACTTCTCCATCCTCATTAGAAAGGGGTCCTGGAGGCACTTAACCATCTGCACCATCGCAGAACTCCTTCCTCGGCCCACAAGAGGCCCCACCAGAGAGACCACTGCTGCCCTGTGGGATGAGCCGCGCGAATCCCCCCAACCCGGCTTATTTAAGGGGCGCACTTACGTGCTGGTCATTTCCCCAAAAGGATGGCTTTTCCTCCCCCCGGAGGTTCCGCTGCAGGCACAGCAATGCCCTGCGCCGTTTGACTTTCCCAGGGTCACCTGCTCAAAGCTCCCGGGAGCCTAAAAGGTGGTAACCACACGCAGGGCCAGAGAGAGAGCAAGCTATGGCCTCTGCTTTCAGCATGCAACCCCCACACGGATTTTTCACCAAAACGAAAACTCCACTTTCATGGCGCCCCGGGTGGAGGCAGAGCAGAGTTTGGGCGATGGCAGGGTTCTCCCGGTGACAGCAGTTAGCACAGAGAAAGGACACACTCAGAGTCTCGAAGCGGGGCCCTCTGCATAGCACACACATGAAAGGGCTGAAAATGCAGAGCAAAACACCTGAGCACTGTAAATTCGAACACCCAAACTTCGGGACAGCCACCAGGCATCAATTGGTCAAACAATATCCTACCCGGGTGTTTCAATGCATTTCCATAGTCTCTCCTTTAATCCTCTCCACTTCCACATACCAAACCTACAGCTGGGGTCAACTCCGACGCTTAACAACCCTATAGAACAGCATCGAACTGCCCCTACCGGGTTTGGAAGGCTGTAAATCTGTTTGGACGCAGACTACCTCAGCTTTTTCCCACAGAGCAGCTAGTAGGTTCGAAGCGCTGAACAATTTGGTTCACAGTCGAGCACTGTGACCACCGGGCCACCAGGGCTCCACCACCATCTAGAGCAGTGGTTCTCAACCTTCCTAATGCGGCGACCCTTTCATACAGTTCCTCGTGTCGTGGTGACCCCCCAGTCATCAAATTATTTTCATTGCTACTTCATAACTGTCATTTTGCTACTGTTAGGAATTGGGCGACCCCTGTGAAAGGGTCGTTTGACACCCCCTCAAAGGGGTCGAGACCCACAGGTTGAGAACCGCTGATCTAGAGGCACTATGACCTTCATTTGCAAATGAGGTGATAAATCTCAGAGCTGGTGACTGTCCGTCACACTGTCACTCATTCCATCGACGAGTGAATGAGCTGGGCCCTTGTTCAAACAGAAACTGACATTGTCCGAGTACCTGGTGTGAACCAGGCACTGTTCCAGGTACCGTGGAAGCACAGAGTCCCTGGGCGGCAGCAATGGTTTAGGCAGGGGGCTGCCCCCACAAAGCTGAAGCCTCCAGGGGCACTGAGAAGAAAACACCAGTGAAAATAACCAAAGACTCTATGAAAAAAAAACACCTCACTGCCATCTCATCGATTCTGACTCATAGCGACCCTACAGGACAGGGCAGAACTTCCCTGAAGGTTTCTGAGGCTGTAACTCTTTACAGGAGTAGAAAGCCCCCGCCACTGAAAATCCAAGGGCATACAGTTTTGCTCTCACACAAAGACCCATGGGGTCGCCAGGAGTCCAGAGAAGACTGGAGGAAACTGGATTTGGCATTGGGTTTGGAACAGTGCAGCCTGGATGTCTTCCTTCAGTACCAGCAAATCCTGGCCACACGGTGTCTCCTCAAAGGGCTGAACATCGGCCAATTCTTTTTGGTACGATGCTGGTTCCACCAATTCCTCTCTGTGCAACCTTAGACAAGTGGCATGCTCTGTGCCTCAGCCTCCCCCCTCTTGAAAGCGTGATGATATTCTTGGGTTTTAATAGTCCCATGACAAATAATATATATTGCACACCTGGGTCAAGGGGACCTATGGTAAATCCAATAAATATCATCCAATAAATCCAATAAATATCAATATGCAAGCATGGATATTCATCTTCCATCTTAAAGACCCCTCCTTAGAGAGGCCTTTCCCCCACACCGGATGCAAGGTTTCGCATCCCCCTCCCTTGCTTTGGGGAGCCCTGGTGGCATAGTGGTTATGAGTTGAGCTGCTAACTGCAAGGTCCACAGTTAGAAACCACCAGGGAGAAAGACAGGACTTTCCACTCCCATAAACAGTTACAGTCTCCGAAACCCACAGTTCTACCCTGTCCTATAGGGTCGCTACGACTCGATGGCAGTGAGCTTGGTTTGGGTCCCTCGCTCTATTTCTCTCCAGAGCACTCCCTCCCATCAAACACACAGCTGGATTTTCAATACATGCCTGGAGGGGCAGACAGTTAAGCCATCCCCTAAAAGCCCACCATGGCTCAGTGGGCGGACGAAAGACTTCACGATGCCCTTTGTGAAGGTGAAACTTCAAGAAGCCCCTCCGGGGCAGTGTCCTCCCTCACACACAGGTTTGCTAAGAATCTACTCTGCACTGCCCAGTTCATTGTCTCTCCGGGTTGAACGTGAACTCGGGCTTTTGTGTTTGGGTTTGGGACACAGAGAACAGAGCCTGACCCACAGAGGCGCCCGACAGAAGCCACTGGAACATCGGCTCTGCCCTCCACGTCCTGTGCTCTCCCTGCTGCAAGTGACCACATCAAGGATATAAAGACAAGGCACGCCAGCAGCCAGGAAATGTGGAGTGTGTGTGACAACCCTCCTGGCAGGGAGCGGCCTCTGTGATTTCCCTGTTCACATTCTTTGAAGTTAAGCTTTTCTAACAGAAGCCTAGCCATTAGCCTGTATCACTGCAGGAGCCTTTGAGGGGTTTTGTTGTTCCTTTTTGTTTTTTGTTGTTTTCCCTCCATGGCTTAAAAGTAAGAGAAGCATGCAAGCAAGAGTTTGAGAAGGACTTAAACACTTAGATCAGCTGGTTTTTATGTCTAGCCATTCTCTTCCCAAGCTAGAACTGGAGAGACGCACTGCACGTAGCAGCGCTCCCCAAACGTGCTCCCTAAGCCAAGCTCCGATCTCATTACCATCACCAGGACGACCAGCAGCTGCCACCAGCCAGGGATTCCAATGGGAGGTGGGCAGGACTGATTCAGACAGAGGAGGTCTGTGCTCCACGGGGCTGTCAGGGCTGCTAATTTTTTTAGTGAGCTGACCACGCCTTTCTTCCCCAGCACCTCTGAGTAGAAGAAGCCTCAAGCATTTGCACCGCACCAGGGACCCCGCTGCTAGAACTAACACCGGTCTCACACTGCCCTTTCATGCAAAATCAGTGTTGACAACGACCCCCCAGCATTCCAGCATCAGTCCAACCAGACACGTTTGACCAGTTCCAATGCAGCCTCAGACTGTGTGCTACAGACTTCAGACTCTGTCCTTTCCAGGCACACAACATCCTCCATAGCCCACACCAGAAGGATGCAACACGGAAACCCCACTAAGTGATCTGGGCTTTACCTCAAACCCACCTGTGGCAGATTTAAGGAACTGCCATACTCCCTAGGACAGTGGTTCTCAACCTTCCTAATGCCGCCGCCCTTTCGTACACTTCCTCATGTGGTGGTGACCCCCCAACCATAAAACTATTTTCGTTGCTACTTCATCACCGTCATTTTGCTACTGTGATGAATCGTCAAGTAAATATCTGATATGCAGGATGCGTTTTCATTGTTACAAATTGAACATCATTAAAACATAGTGATTAATCACAAAACAATAATTATATATTGTAGAATATTTATTTCTAATGACAAATAATGAAATTTTGTCTTGAGAGCTAACAAGGAGGATGAAAGAAATATTCTGAAATTGATGGCACACAATAATTATATATTGTAGAATATTTATTTCTAAAGACAAATAATGAAATTTTGTCTTGAAGCATGGTGTAGCATGGGTAACAGTCTGCACGCCGGGTACTCATATGTGAGCGTATCTGCATGTGGGCGGACCTGCCTGGAGACCGATAAAGGAGCGGGGTCTCGGTTCCTAGGACCATGGGAAAAGTGTGTTTTCCGATGGTCTTAGGTGACCCCTGTGAAAGGGTCATTCGATCCCCAAAGGAGTCTCGACCCGCAGGTTGAGAACCGCTGCGCCTAGGACGTGAGAGGTGCCCTGGTGGTGTAGTGGTTACAAGTTGGGTGGAGACCCACATGGTCGCCAGTTGGAAGCCATCAGAAACTCCGGGGTTTCTACTCCGGTGAACGGTTCCAGTCTTGGAAACCCACAGGAGGTGGGTGTGAGTCAGCACTGACTCCACGGCAGTGAGTTTGCCTTTTGTTTGTTTTCTTGGACTTAAACGTTGCAATGCCCTAGTGTGAGAAGCAGCAGACTGCTATCCCAAGGTATGGAACTGGTCCTACAGAGACTACTGTACTATATTTTTTTATGACATGTATTATGATTGTAGGTAGGGTGCTCCCTTTGTGAAGGAGTGTTAGTAAAAGCTTTGCCCCATCACCAACTCCCATTGTTTGTGTAAATGGGATCCAGTCACTTAAGAGTTTAATCTGTACAACAATTCATGGACTGCACTCTGAAGCCACCCTATACCCATACAATTGCCTTTTTTCAACAGTATTTTAAACTCTACTGTTAGCTAAATTAATGATACTCTTAGCAGAATTACTTTGTGCCCCAGGGGGATGATGAATAATGTTCTCTATCATAAAATGATAACGATGTCTCTAAAGTGAACAGAGTCATGCACATAAAGCAGAGACAGATGAATGGATTGGGGGCTCAGACTTAATTCTAGCCCCAATCTGTGAATAATTAGTTCTTATGACACGGCCCTGCTTGGTGCCGGCCCTCATGAAGAAATCACGGAAGGATATGGGTGCTATAGCAAAATGTGGGTGAAGAAAACAGATGGTGCCCAGCTATCAGAAAGACGACCATCTGAGGGCTTAAGGGCTTGTCTTAAGGCAAGCAGCCATCTAAGTGAGGCGTCAACTTAGTCCACATGGAAGAAGCACACCAGCCTGTGTGACCCAAGGATTGTAATAAAACCCAAATCCAAAGGAGGAACTCGTATCAGAGCTTAAATTGTGAACACCTGGTTTGCAGAAGGCTATGGATGAGGTCGGAAGCCAAGGTCCCCGCATGGCTTAAGTCTCTGCTGAATCCGCTCTGACCATAATCAAGGGAGGTGAATAGTCTCTACATCATTCAGAGAACACTGTCAAGTCGACTATGGTAAATGTCGTTAAGCTCACATGGAAGACGCTGTCATTTAATCTCCCTTTGGACCCATTTTACAGTTGTTTCCGTTTTTTGTATTTTCTGTTTTCTCGTTGATTAAAGTCTTTTACATGTTTGTCGTGTCATTGCTGTTGGGTGCCTTGTTTGTTTACCTTTTATGATTTTGCATGATGGTGTTTTGTTTTGCATGATGTCTGTCCTGTGTGTGAAATCCAGGATGGGCAGATCGAGAGACGGTAACTGGATGGGGCCTGGCAGGGGAGGATGGGGAGACACGGAAAGCCAACAAGGAAGATGAGAAGAAAATGTTCTGAAATTGAGGGCACACGTCTTGTTAACATGACTGAACGATGAAATTGTCTGTAGGAAGTGCATGCCAACACTGTCTTTTTCAAGTGTCCGATTGGACTGACGGCGTCAAGCTGTATCGGACATTCTTAACACATGGGTCTGGGAAGAAAACAGCAGACAGACCTTCTGTTTTTGATTCATCAAAAAGCAGAAATCTAACGGTTGAAAATACTGTAGGCAGCTTCAGTGGCAGATTCCAAAAAGGGACATCCATGTCCTGGTCTCCAGATCTTGTGATTGTAACTCTATTAACTAAGAATCTAGGCAGGAGATCATCCTGGATGATGGGGGTGAGCCTTAAGCCCCGAGACAAGGATCCTTATAAGAGGCGTGGGTAGAAGGAGGGGCAGGCCACGTGACGATGGAGGCAGAGGCTGGAGGACAAGCCAAGGAACCCCGGAAGCCACCAGAGCTAAAGAAGAAAAGGGTCTGCCCCCAGAGGCGGGGGTGTGTGTGGGGGGGCGGGGGGGGGGGGGGGCGGCCACACCCTTCGGTTTGAAGTCCTGGTCTCCAGAACTGAGGGAATACTTGTGCTGTCAACCACCAATTAGGTAGGGATGGTTTGGGCAGCCCTAGGAAACTGATACAAATCTGAATTGTCGCTCACATCAAATCTGCCCTATCGGGTTGCATGCCACTAGCGAGACCAACCCTTCTGTCTAAGGAGAGGAGGGACTCACAAAGTGAAAGGGCTCAAGGGGCCACCTCAGGGGTCTCATGGCTCTCAGCACATGTCCGTGGGTCACCACTCACCTCGGAATCATAAGTCGATTTACAGATTACATTAACCGCTTCCACCCAAATTAATCCTCACAAAACGTCAAAGAGGCTTAGAGGGATCCCAGCCAAGAAACCAGATGAGCTGATAACCACACACGTGCACGCAGAATGAGTCCCTCTCCCTCCAACTAGCTCTTCATCAGGGACGCACCTGCCACCTTCCAACCAAGCCCAGGGAGGTCGGCATCGCACGACCAAGGCAAAGAAGACACCCAGAAGAAGGTAAGAATATGGGTGTGGCAGTCACAATCCAGGGTCAACTTGAGGAAGGGGTGGAGTCAAGCCTGTCAATCAGGCCGCAGTTTGATGACCTCATTGTGGAGGCAGGGACGGAGATAAATAGCTCACTGGAGGGGGGACACACACTCTCCCTGTGAGACATTCCTGTTGACAAGCTACATGGAGCTACGCTGATGAAGCCAGAGACTTGGAGCTGGAGGAGCCATGTGGAGACCCACACCAGCGCTGAGATGCTTCCACCGCCACTGGATCCACAAGACTTTGCACCCACTGGCTTGTGATCTTCCTGCATTCGGCATCATGGCATGTGTTGTGTGAAGAGGAATTTATAGACTGGTATTGGACACATGAGCTAATATCAGACTTATGGACTTGATGTGGACTGGGCTGGGATGTTTTCTTAATATACAATTACTCTTTATATAAAGCTCTCTCTTATACACTATGAGTCTTCCTGGATCTGTTTCTCTCATCATCCCAGACCAACACAAGGGACTTCAGGAATGATTGTAACGGACAGCCCTGCAGCAACCGTGTGAACAAGCCACAATGCACGGATGGAAGGATACATCGAAAAACAGGGGTGCTCGGGGCGTGCGGAGGCAATCAGGAGGTACACCCACCTCTAGATACCGGATTGGCTGTGGATCTCTCCACATACAAATGGGGAGAGGCTGTGTGTATGCTCCGACCGGCCACAGAGCACACAAGGGGCACAGTCATGGAAGCGTCTGAGGCATCACCAGTCTCAAAGGCTAGAAGGAGAAACCTGACAGAAGCAGTGGCTCGCTGAATCAAACGGGGGACGAAGCGAGTTCGCAAGCAACTGCAGTGCAAGAAGAATAAGGGGGAGTGGGGGGGTGTCGCCGGAGCTCCGAGGCCTGTGTCTACCTTGGTGATATTTTGCACAATGAATGCTATTCCTACTTGTACTTGAACTTCCAGGTCCAAGCCCCAAGTTAAGTAGCTTATTTCTCCAACTTTCTCATTCTGGCTCTTCCAAGTCTCACTCTTAATCAGAGAGGGAGAATGCTGACCACAGGCCCTATTGTAGTTGGGGGCCCTTAAGCTGATTCTGACCCCGTGTGGGAAAGGAGAACTGCTCATACGATTTCCTAATATTTACAGAAGCAGGTCGCCCGGTCTTCTAGCCTGTGGAGTAGCAAGTGGATGCGAACAACCAACCTTTTGGTTAGCAGCCAAACATGGAACCACTGTGCAAGCAAGGCTCCTTCCTGCAAGTCCTAGAGCTTGAAACGAGGTGCGGGTTTCACAGGCCAAGAAGGCCTTAGCTCGGCTCGCCTTGTGGAGCAGGTAATAGGAGACAACTGGGTTCTCGGGCCTCAGGTAGAGCCTGGGTCTTGCAGGAGGGAGGCAGGAGGGCCTCTTATCCAGCACTTTAAGTAAGGCTATGGAGTATGCGGTGGTTTACCAGAGGGACTTTAACAATTCACACAGCTGACCTCAGGTGGCACCAACAATAAGGCACAATACTACTCAGTGTGCCTGTAAGAAAACGGCTGCCAATTAGACAAGAGGGCTAATGCCATCCACTACCAGACAACCAGAAGTGTGGCATGTGGGGAAGTCGATCTTAAACTGATAAAAATGCAGTCCTTCATGGACTTCAGAGGGGGCAGATCTCAAACCAGATCCAGGTCTCCCCCTCCCCAATCATCAATCCCATGAACCCAATAGATTCTTCGGGAGTGCCTCCCATGAACCTACCGATGACAAGGGTCCAGCAACGTTTCCTTCTCCTAGACAAAGGCTACCACAACCAACAGCCCCTAATAACAAGAAGCCAGGTGGTGTTTGCGGTAGTTTTCGTCGTGAACACCACAGACTGCACCCTGTACCTGTGCGTTAAGAATTTCCCAAAACAGGCTCAGCTAAAACGTCTTCAACCTCTTTTTTTTTTCTGATGTGCACCTCACTCTTCTTGTCTGGGGGATGTTGGGGGCTGTGTGGCCAACTTGATGGGGGCACGTTGCCACACCTTTCTTTCTCCAAAGAGCCCGAGTGGTTTAAGCCCCAACTTGTGGGTGGGCAGCCAAGCACTGACCCATGACACCCCCGGGATGGGAGGAAGGGCAGTGGGGTTTCTGAGACCATCGCTTGGCAAAGGGCACTGTGCACAGCCACTGATTTTCAGCCAGGCTCCATCATTCCCACCCTTGATGTCACCCCCAGCCCCCAATCCCTCCTCCCCACCTCCCCCTGCTCTGCCCACCTGACCGCTTTGCTGCTGTCCCGTGAACACACCAAGCCTGTTCCCACCCGAGAAACCTGCCTGCCCACGCTTCTCTGTCTGGAACATGCTTCCTCAGACGATGGACCTATGACGGGCACCTTCACCTCTTCAGGTCCGCTCCGTTCCGACTCCGTGTCCCGTCCAGTGGAACCCTGCCCCGGTCTGGGCCAGCCTCACAAGCACGGCTCTGAGCCCATTGTGGCAGCCACCATGTATCAGTCGGTTCACCTTGCTGAGGCGCATCCTCTTTCTTGCTGACCTTCCACTTCACTGAGCACAATGTCCTTTTCCAGGACCGGTGTGGCCTGATCACATGTCCACAGTATATGAGCCACGCCTGGCCAGCTCAGTTCCAAAGAGCATCCTGGCTGTGCGTCTTCGTTTGTGAGGGAGGCCTGCCCTAATGACAGCCCTGCCGCGAGCCGCCCACACCCTTCGTCCCTGCTCTCTTTTTCTCTCAACCCCAGCTGACTTGCTGTCTTTTACGGCTGCGTTTGCTGAAAGTCTGTCTAGCTGACTAGAACGTAAGTTCCACGAGGACAGACATATTCGTGTTGCATCCTCAGCGTTGAGAACAATATGTGGCCTAAAGTAGATAGTTGACAAATAACTTAATAGATTAGTCAAGAGAGAGAGAGTAGGAAGAAAGGGAGGGGGAGGGGGTTCTGATCAATAACATTGATCTGAGATGTTCCTTTGAGGACTAAGACATGCCTGACCATGGTATTTTCCATCGACTCATACGCATGTGAAAGTTGGACGTTGAAGACCGAAGAAGATTTGATGCATTTGAATTGTGGTGCTGGAGTAGACTATCGGGAGTCCCATGGACTGCCGAAAGGACAGGCCAATGTGTTTTGGAAGAAGTACAGCCAGAGTGCTCCCTAGAGGCAAGGATGGCAAGACTTCCTCTGACATACTCTGGACATGTTGTCAGGAGAGAGCAGCCCTTGGAGAAGGGCATCATATCTGGTCGTTGGGGGAGGGGGCAGCAAAAAAAGAGATAGACCCTCAACAAGAAGGATTGACACAGTGGCTGCTCCCTAAGGGTCGAGGAGTGTGGAAGTGATTGTGAGGATGGCGCAGGACCATGCAGTGTTTCCTTATGTTGTGCCCAGGGCCGCTATCTTCTGAGGAGCCCTGGTGGCAGAGTGGTTACGAGTTGGGCTGCTATCCGCAAGGTCAGCAGTTCAAAACCACCAGCCGTTCCCAGAGAGAAAGATGGAGCTTTCTCTTCCCATAGAGAGCTGTACACAGAAAAGTGTGTGAAGGGAGACGTCACAGTGTAAGACAGGACAAAATAATAATTTATAAATTATCAAGGGTTCATGAGGGAGGGGAAAAATGAGGAGCTGATACCAAGGGCTCAAGTAGAAAGGATATGTTTTGAGAATGATGATGGCAACAAATGCACAAATGTGCTTGACACAATGGATGGATGGATGGATTGTGATAAGAGCTGTATGAGCCCCCAGTAAAATGATTTAAAAAAAGAGTTGCGGTCTCCGAAACCCACGGGGTAGTCCTACCCTGTCCTGTAGGGTCATGAGTGGACATGGACTCGGTGACATGTGGTGGGTTTTTTTTAAGATCTATCGAATTACAAATTCTAGAACGTCCAAGTATATCAAAAGAACTGTCTCCTCCTTCAGTTGTTATAAAGGATTTTTTTAAACTGCTCCTTAGGGGTTCTGACACCGTACTCTTTATGGGCACAGACAGCTTCTTCTTTCTCCGGAGGAGTGGCTGGTAGGTTTGAAGTGCTGACCTTCCAGTTAGAAAAAAGCAAGAGCTAAGAACGTGAGCAAGCAAAACGCCCGCTGGATTCTGCGCCTGAGAGACGAGGAAGCTTGCAGGCAGCGGCTCTCCTTCAAGCCTTTCCCACCCACCTCCCAATGAAGACGCCGCTGGTCCATCCGGTAACTTTCAGAAGGAAAAGGGTGGTGCCTGTGCTTGTCCGCCTTGCCTTTCCTGTTTTTAAAGGAAAAGGAGCCCTGGTGGCGGAGTGGTTACGCATTAGACTTCCATCTGCAAGGTCTGCAGTTCAAAACCACCAGCCGCCCCGAGGGAGAAAAGAGAAACTCACTGCCATCGAGTCAATGCTGACTCAAAGCAACCCGGGGGCGTTTCCCAGACTGTCACTGGTCATGGGAGCGGCTCTCCGCTGTCCTCTAGGGTCACTGCGCACCAGTATTAGCTCAGTGGCAGTGAGTTTGCTTGGTGCTGATACAGGGCATCAGAAACAAAATCATTCTTCAATGGGAGAAATGCAAAACACAGGATTCCTCTTCCATTCACAGAAGCCCCACCATCTTTTTTTTTTTTTTCAATTGGACAGGCGTGCGGGGAGATGATCACCTCGTTTATTTCCAACTGCAATCTAGCGAGGACACCGGCGTTGAAGAAAATTGCTCAAGTCTCTGTCACAACCCGGCCAAGAAGATGGACACTCAGATATTTAAACCACAGAGGAGTCCCCTCCTCTAACGGCCGCATCTTTCAGGTACTCACGCCTCGTGCCCTGGTCAGGGTCCATAAGCGTCCCAACACCTGTCCACAGAGAGTCTGGGGCTGGTAGCTTAAGGACAAAACTCCGAGGAACGGCCATGACCCCAACTCACTTTCACTTCCTATGTGAGGACTCTCACTTTAAACGTTTGGGCAGGGAATAAAAAAACAAACCGACAAAGCAAAACTGGACTTCCATCCTGAAAAGGAAGTCGAAGCAGCAGGAGAGACGCAGGTCAAAGGAAGCCTGGTGGCACTCAGGTTAGGCGAACGGCTGCTCACTGAAAGTCGGGTGGTGTGACCACCGAGGGATTCTTCGCGAGAGGAGACCTGGCAACCTGCTCCTGTATCGGAGATAGCCTAGAGAGCCCTTGGGGGCAGTTCTAGCCTGCTCTCTGGGGTCGCGATGAGTAGGGACCGACTAAACTCAAACTCACAGCCCTCGAGTTGTTCCGCATGGCCCCCCTCTAGGACAGGGCTGAACAGCCCATCTGTGGGGTTCCCAGGCTGGAACTCTTTTCTTTTTAAAATCATCCGATTGGGGGCTCGTACAACTCTTATCACAATCCACACATCCACCCATGGTGTCAGGCACATGTGTGCATTTGTTGCCATCATCCTTCTCAAAACATTTCCTTTCTACTTGAGCCCTGGGTATCAGCTCCTCATTTTCCCCCTCATTCCCCCATTCTCCCTCGCTCACGAACCCTTGATCATTTATAAACTATTATTATTTTGTCACGTCTTACACTGTCCGATGTCTCCCTTCACCCACTTTTCTGTTGTCTGTCCCCAGACTGGAACTCTTTACGGGAGTAGAAGACCTCGTCTTTAGAACAACAATATAAATGCAAAGGGTGATGTGAAAGCTTTCTGTCCGTAGAGCTTCCTGAGCAGGGCTGTCAGTCATCAGGATGCTGTAGGAGGGAGCTTCAGAATGTCCATGGACAATGGAATGAAAAGAACATGGAATTTTCCTACGGACTTTCTGAAACCCCCTTGTCCTGGCTTAAAACACATATTCTCAAGCACAGTTATAAAATGCATGGTGTGCCCTCAATGACTCTTTCCCTAACATGTCCATGGTGGTTGCCAGATTCCGTGGAGTCCGTGACTCCCAGTAACATCCGTACGGCACGCTGCTGCCCTGCCCTGGCCCTCCGCATAGTCCTTGCTCTATTTGAGCTCCCTGCTGCAGCCGCTGTCATCAGTCTCGTCGAACGGCTTCCTCTCGTTCGCTGCCCTTCTACCTAGCACGATGCCTTTCTGCAAGGGCTGATCCCACCTGAAAATATGGCTAAAGAATGATAAGACAGAGGGCGTCCCTGGGTGACAACGCGTTAACACAATTAGCCGGTAATGGAAAGGAGGGTGGCTCCAGTTGTTCCAAAGACAAGTCTGATCGTGACATCTGAGAATCCAGCCCTCCCTGAAGAGAGTAAAGGGCACAGCCCTAACTCAAAATAGATTCAACTGCAACAGAGGGGGAACGTGCCCATTGCCTCCGGGTGGAATCGTGGACGATGGTTTGCTTCTGTACGTCCTACATTTTCTACAATGAGCACACAGTATGTTTCTATTCACAGTAAAATGATAATACAAAATGCCTTGGATATTCAACCTAATCAAATAAGACTACAAAGCGGTAACCCAAGAGGTCTCTGCATTAAAGTATAATCTTTCAATCTAGTCAACCAAGGCAAAGAAATGCCAGGTAGCACTGGAGCTGAACATAATGCAAGAGAGAGAGCAGGTTCTCTCCTCCACCGGCTTCTCTTGTATGAATAGTAGCTTTCAAACAGAAACCACAATCCTAGGGAAGGACACCAAAGGAGGGTTGGCGGTCTTCACACCTGGGCACAAAGCTGCCTGGGGGCCTCTTTAGCACAGCTCCATCAAAGCCCAACCGTGGAGGCATGAGAGTGAGCCATCTTTATACAGGATGCACTTCCAGGAGCTGGATCATCGCTGATGAATTCAGACACGTGCAGAAACCAGACCCCCGGTTCCATTCTGACTTCAGGAGAACAGCCTAACCCAGCACCCAGGGCACTGGGTCCTCCACCTGACATTTCAGGGGACAGCAAATCTAGGTCACCGTCACTTCTGTCTGCCCAGGTTCCCACAGATCAGAGACACACTCTTTTAGCATGCATTCTTGGCAAGGTGTGGAGCGGTCTTCCTAGAAACTGGAGAAGCTGGCCTTCTAGAATCTAGCCACTTTGTCATCCAACCAATATTTTCCTGAGCACCTACTTACAGGTGGGGACTTACAGGGTGGTACACATGGTTACAAACCAAAAGGTTGACAGTCTGAACCCACCTCGAGGCACCTCAGGCAAAAGGCCTGGCAGTCCACTTCCAACAGATCACCCGTTGAAACCCCAAGGGAGCACAGTTCTGCTCTGATGCTCACGGGATTGCCAGGGGTCGGAATCAACTCCACTCCACGGCAGCTGGTTTGGTCCCTGCCCTTCAACAAAGAAAAATTCTTAACGAAGACCAGTAACTCAGAATGTCAAAGACACACTTACACAGACAAAGCCCACTTCTGCTAAACCCACGCACCCATGGAAGATCAATTCCTGAAACTTATAAATTAGAAAAGCCCAAAAGACAATGGACCCTAGATTAGAATCAAAGGGAGCCCTGCCAGCCCCCTGCCAGCTGTCCCATTTTATTCTTCCTCTCCCTCCTCACACCACTCGCGTGATCTCTACCCGCCACTGGGACCGGGAATCATCTCTCCTGAAGCACTCTTTTTCTACTTCAGACATAGATAAGTGGAACGCCTGCCTAAGGGCTACCAATTTTCAGCAACATCATCCTTGCCAGGCTCCGGCCCCATCTGCGTCTCCCAAGAGGACCGAAACTGAAACTGCAGGGCCAGGCTAAAACACCAGCTGCTGGGAGAGCCTTCTGTGAAGCAAAGGTTGTGGAACTTTTCAAGGAAGAAGTTCAAAGCAGCTGAAAAGGATTTCACCTCTATCAGTGGTACATTTGAATGAAGAAAAAAAAAAAGTGTTCATAGGGACTCGGCATAATTTCTATGTCCCAGGTAATCACAGACAGATGGTGATGGAGAAGTCACAAAACAATATGGCATTCGGAGGGAGGAAGGAAAGAAGACCTCTCGATGAAAGTAAAGAGCCTTGGTGGTATGGTGGCGAAGGCCACCGCTGCTAACAGTAAGGCCAGTGGTTCGAATCCACCGACAGCTGCTGCGAGGCAAAGAGAGATGGCTGTCTGCTTCCCTAGAGCTGAGACTTGGAAACCCAGTTCTCCTCTGTCCTATAGAGTGGGGAGGTACTCGAATGGGTTCGCCAAGGCTGGGTCCAAAGAGATTCTCTGCAGTTAACACATTCAATAGGGAAGTATTGAAAGGAACACTTGCTATGGGCCGGGAAAAAATATCTATCAGAAGAGCATACTCAGGGCCGCGAATAATAAACAAATGCCATTTCCTGGGAGGAAAGCAGGCTTGTAAATGCAGAGGGCCCCAAGGGCAAGCGAAGGCTGAAAGCAGGCCATGGACAGAGAAGTCCTCCCGGGCGACCTTAGAACATGCTGGGCAACAGCATCGCCGAGTCCCCAAGCCTGGACCCACGTGAGCAAAAGGCTCTTTCTAGTCAGCAGGGCATTCTCGTCAGACAAGGAAATTTTAGCCAAGGGCCAGTTACAAGTTCAAAGTTTTCTTCCCAGCAGTTTGGCTGCGAAGCTACAAGTAGTTCCACCTTCTCTCCAGAATAACAAGCACCCCAACCCAAACCCAACTCACTGCCTGTTGTTGATTCCGACCAGCTCCGGCTCCCTTTCAGAAAGCCTTCTCCGCTGCACAACTGACAGACACCAAGATGTACAAGTGCCACCCTGCTGGATGGAGCTTGCTACTCGGCGCGGTTCTGCAGAAATGCCTCCTTGCTGGCCTGGGCGGTCCCGGTAAAACTTTCAGAGGCCTAAACCTACCGCTCAGGAGAAAGGATTTGTATTCCCATAAAGAGTTACAGTCTCCGAAACCCACAGGGGGCAGTTTCCACCCTGTCCTGTGGGGTCACTGTGAGTCAGAATGGCAGTGTGTAAAACAGACCTCTTTATTCAAGCTGTTTGAGCCACAACTTATCTGCCCACCACGCAGTATCCCAGCCCTGGGAATGGGTGGTGGTGGACGGGGAGCCAGGGATTGGGGAAAGAGAGGGCAGCCCACCCTGTTCTCCAGGGGGCCCCAGGAGCATGGCACCCTGAGATGCCCCCGACCCCACCCCACCCATCCGTCTGATCCTGCCAGCTGCAACCACTGCCTAACTGAGGACCATTTTTAAATTCCCTTGGAAGTTTCACAACCACTGGTTTGGGTGAGGAGACATACACGCCTGCAGTTTGCTGCCATTAAACTAAAAATACCCCGCTGCAAACAAAAGCCATCTTTTACAGGACTGGCTCCGGTGTCCTGAGGTTATATGTGGTGGTGGCAGACCAGATCCTAGGCAGCGTGGCTGCCTGAACAACTGTTGCTGAACAAGCCGCACACAGGGGCCATTCCTGTCACTGCGCTGTCAAGGAATCTCGCAGTTACGGGCCTTTGCGTTTTTGATGGAGAGAACTGCTTTAGTCCTCTCCAACAGACCCCAACACAGCCTTGATGAATCCGGGCTGCATCTGCTCAAGTTAGGTACATACTGAAGAGAGAAGGGGGGGGGGGATTAAAAACCCCAAGCCCCATTATTTCCTTGGAGGGAAATGTGTTTCTAGCTCCCTCCTCCTTGCAATTAGGAAAGCAAATTATTACTGGGAGTACACTGCGAAAGGCAACTAGAAGGCGCAGAAATGGGATTTCCCGGCCACAGTGGCCTCGTGAGAGGCTGCTGTGGGGATGGGGGGGTCAGTCTGGGAGACTCCCATGACCTAAGAAGCCACCTCTGCGGGTTCTACCTGTTGGGTTTCCAAGTTGGGCTGCGAACCCCTAGCAGATGGGCGCGCGTGGTCTCCCCTCCCGCCCCAGATCCCAAACTTAACTTCCAGCTCCTGGGAAGGGGGGATCTAGACTGTCCCTCAACCCGGATTCTGATTGGGAGCTTGCCAATACCAAGAGGGAATGCGGGGAAGGGTCTCGGACAGGCTCTCGGGGAAGGCCGGGAAGGGGCTGGGGCAGGGGTGTCTCTGGCTGCTCCTGAACGCAGAAGTGGGGGCTTCGCCACCTGACGGCCAGGCCAGACCCAGCCAAAGTTATCTCAAAAATTGCAGGGGCCATGGCGCCCCCCCCCCCCCAACTCTGAGTCCCCTAGCGCAGGGTCCCCGGGGAGGTGGGGGTGGAGCAGGCTCCATGGGCCCCATCCCCAAGGTCACCACGAGGCTGGATCCCGGGGGCAAACACTGCCGGCAGGCTCCGTCCCCACGCTGGTGGAAGAGCAGAGCAAGGCACCCAAGCCCTCCCCACACCTGCTCTGCGCTGCGCCGAGCCCCGGACACGTGGGAGTCGAGCCCTCGGGTTCCCAGCCCGCTGCAGGGACTCGCCACATCGCTGGGGCGTGCACCGTTGGTGCCCGGTCCCCAACCAGGAAGAGGCAGCATGCCCAGGCGTAGGGCAGCCGGCGCCCGGCGCCTCTTTCATCCCCAGACCGTGGCAGGGACAGAGAGGGAGTTTCCATTTCTTCAAACCAACCCCCCAACCCTGGCAGCTTCTTGAAACCTCTACCTTTCCCTGCTACCTCGCAGACAGACAGACGAGAGACACAAAGGAGAAGGAAAGGGGAGAAATGCCGCCCCTCCTGGTCTCATCCTCCAGTCCAGGACCAGGAGGAAGAGGGCGCACAAGAATTCTCCTCCGCTCCCGGCGCGGTGACCCGGGCAGCCACCGGCGGCCGCGAGCCCGGAGGTGGCCGGCGACGAAGAGGTGAGGCTGGAAAAGGCAGGAGCCCGGCAGAGCTTGGGAGCGAGAGGGCGAGAGCGAAGAAAATACGTATCCAACAAAACCACGCTAACGCGCCCCCTACCTGGGTGCAACATACTTTGGAAATAGAAGATGACCAGGATAAAGGATCCCAAGCAAGTGGCCAGCACCATCCGGCAAATTCGGTTCATCCTCATCACTTCCAGCAGCGCCGGCTTCATGGCTTTGTCCTGGATGCCGGGGCCGGGGCGTCCGGGAGGTGCTCC
>NW_022103898.1:22336525-22373312 GCF_000313985.2 Echinops telfairi
CGAGGTGGTGTCAGCGTTTCCATGACAAACCCCGGAGGAAAAAAATACGAACGCGATCGCCTCCGCGCCGCCGGCCTCTGAGCAGGGAAGAGTCGGGGAGCAGTTTGGGCATCGAGGGGGCCGCCGGGAGGGGGCGGGAGCGGGGGGGTCGATTTTAAACCCCTGGGTGGGGCAGCGGGCCAGTGGTCCTAAGCGCGCCCCCCACCCACCCCAGCCTCCGCCCCAGCCCCCGCTGGTACGGGAGATGCCCTTTCCCGGATGCTCGGAACTTAGCGGTTTCGTTTTCTCGCTAAGGACGACAGCCCAGCTGGAGCGTGGTTTGGGGACGGGGCTGAAGAGGGCTGATTTACATAAAGTCAAGGTTAGGGAAACGGCGTGCCCCCAAGGGTGGGGCGGCAGCCGGGCTTCGCGGGGACGTCTGCAGACAGGGTCTTGGGCACCCCCATCCACTTCGATAAAGGCCGGGTGGGGGGGGCGGGTTTTAAAACTCCAGCTCCCCTATAGAGCTTCTTCCAAATGCTCCCAAGTGCTCACGAGGCGCAGCAGGGTGGGTGCGAGAGGGTCCCCGCACCAAGTCAGCGTCATTCCCTTCCAACCAACTAGAGGAACGCGGAGCGGGCCTGAGGCTTGGCAGGTAAATGTTAAGATGGCGTTGTTTTCCTGTACTGTGTAACGTGAGTGCCCGTTTCCAAGTCTGTGCATTACGGTTGTGTAGCAGTTAATCAAGTGGACGCAAGCTTACAGTGGGGCGCTCACAGACTCGCCTACCCTGTATTAACCGGAGAAACTGGGTTAATACACTCCACTTAGCCACCACCTAGAATGGAGAGCTTGTTCTCCTGTGGGCTGTGGTTTCTGTAATGCAAAGAGAGGGGCGCTGTTGGAGCCACGGATTTTCCTCACAAGGTTACACGAAGTGTTTTTTAAAGTTACAGGAGTGATTGAAGTCCAACAAGAATTGTGCCTTTCTTTCATATCAATAGAAAGTATTATTCTAGAAGACTTTTGTGCCTTATTCTCAAATGATGGATCCCTAGTGATCCAAGCTCTTGAATGCTAACCCAAAAGTTGGCGATTTGAACCCACCCAGACTTGGTGATCTCCAATAAAGATTATACTAAAAAACAAAACAAACCAAAAAGGAAACTGCCATCAAGTTGAATCTAGCGCATAGTGACCCTATATAAGATTTTCAAGGCGGTAAATCTTTACTGGAAGCAGACACAGCCTCATCTTTCTCCCACAGAGCAGCTGGTGGATTTGAACCGACGACATTGCAGTTAGCAGTCTCATGCTTACCTACCCTACCAATCTCAAAAACCCTGTGGGGCAGTTCTCTGTCACATGGGGTGTCTGTGAGTTTGAAAGGACTTATTGGCAAAAAAAGAAATAAAGAAAGGACTTATTGGCACCTAACAAAAACAGCCCGTTATCACTACTGTTAACCCAATAGTGAAATAATGAGTCTTTCAATACCTCTCACAAAGTAGGCATTTGATCAATACTAAATCTGAATGTAGCAGGCCTTGTCTTTTCTCCGTCTTTGAGGCTGAGACAAAACCAGCAGTCCGATTCATGCAGCAAAAGCCACCTCCACCACCTCCCTGCTCTCCCCACCCCCTTGTTTCCCTCCAGCAGTGGCAAGTAGGGAAGTATTGAAGTCAGCAGCCTTGGCTTTGATTACAGAAGACAATCAATTATAGTGCGATATTTATGTAGCCGATTTGTGCGGTATTCATTTGCACTCATTGTGGACGAGCTGCTTGTTACAAACAGCCAAGTTGAACCCGTTCCAATACAAAGTCATTTTCCAGTGATTTCCCATCCCCTGCCCAACCCCACCCCACCACCACCATAGGACATAAGGGATGAAAGCTGCACCCTCCAGGGTAGACCAGTCCTTGCAAGAGGATCAGATGAGCATTTGCCGTAATTCTTGGTCTAGAATGTCAGGCGCTCATGTACTGCCTTGGAAACCCACAGGAGCCGTTCTACTCTGTCTAATAGGGTGGCTGTGGGTCAGAATTGACTAGATGGCAGTGAATTTGGTTGTTGAGTTTGGGGAGTTACAGGGCCAAGGAGGGGCTCAGGGATCTAATTCCTAGTCATTGTCAGTAATTGAATTGTGTGGGATCCTCATCCCTACACCTGGGATGCAATCCCAAGGAAAAGAGGGCTTTCTTTGTTATGTTCACGAGGCCATATCAGTGTTGAGTTTGTCCTAAATCTACTCCCTTCTGGGTGATGCAAGGAACAGCCTCCACAGAAACAAGCTAGCACTATGGGGGAAAGTTCAAGGCCACCTGGAGATTCACCAAGGAAGCAGAGACAAGGACTGTGAGAAAGCCTTGCTTGAGGAGTCCGGGGCACCTGGCCCAAGCCATGGTACTTTCCATTGCCTCATGCATGTGAGAATTGGACATTGAATTAGAAAGACTGAAGAAGAATCAATGCACTTGAATTGTGGTGCTGGAGAAGAATGCATGGGCTGCTAAAGGGACAGACCCGTGTGTGTTGGAAGGCTAGGGCGCTTTTTAGAAGCAAGGATGGTGAAACTTTATCTTATATACTTTGGACATGTTGTCACGAGAGACCATCCTTGGAGAAGGACATCATGTTTGGGAACTTGGAAGGAGGTGGATTGACACAGTGACTTCAACCATGGAGTCAAACATGGGAATAATTGTGAGGATGATGCAGGACCAGGCAGTGTTTAGTTCTGGGTTAGGGTTGGTATGCATCAGAACTCACTTGATGGTGCCTAACAACCACAACAACAAAGCCAACACCTCGAACCACCTTGAACCCAAACTTGTAAACTAATGAACCATGAGAAAATACATTTGTGATCTTTAACACCACTCACTTCTGGTACTTTTTCAACAACAGCACTAAGAAACAAGGGTAGTGGTGGAGGGTTGAGTTGAGTCCATATGGCAGGGAGCATGGTGGGCATGTCCAGCATCCATTTTTGCCTTCCCTCCATCAGGAGTCAGCCTAATCAAAGGTAAGACCCAATATCACCTCTTCCCAGAAGCCTTCGATGATTACTCAGCTGGAAATTGCCCCTGTCTTCTTCTGCACTCTAAGTATTAGGTCTGAACTCCTCTTGGGTCACTTTACCCACTGGGCTGAGCTCCATCTAGAGGACTGACTTGGTTCTCTGTTTCTCTCTGGTACCCAGCCCAGTGAATGGTGCATGATGAAAGCCAAACTCAACTGTTCATGGGGGAGGAAGTGCCCCTAGCGGAAAGAGTGCTTGTCCTTCCAGTAGAGGAAGGGTAGCAGACAGACAGGCTTGATGGAAATGGGGATCCTAGCGTTTCCTGGTCAAAAGTCATACCCTGAGCAGGGTGGACGAAGGGCCCATCAAGCCATCTGTGAGCTTCTCTAATCTTCAATTGTTAGATAACGCAGTCACAGCCCCTTTCTAGCTGACCGACGGGACGGATCCATCTGCCGCCAGTTGTGATTTTGTAACCAATGTCCTTCGCTTTCCCTGCTTTGTAACTTCACTGCATGGTGTGAAGCCTTCAGATACCATGACGACCTCGGGCTGATCTTCTCCTTCATCCAAATGATTCATTTTGTGTACTTGGTCTCATCTCTGTCCTATCGAAGGCTTCAGAGAGGAATTTCTATAAAATACTTGAATGTGGGCTCTTTTTCCCCCTAGGACAAGTCTGACCTGCTACACACAGTCTACAGAGATCTCGCTCACTTGTAGAAGGCTCCATGAAGTTCTCACTGACATGAACGTAATAATCATCTATAATTATCAAGGGTTTACGAGGAGGGGAGGGAGGAACAAAAGAGGAGCTGATCCCAAGGGCTCAAGGAGAAAATGTTTTGAGAATGATGATGACAAACATATGTACAAATGTGTTTGATACAATGGATGTATGGATTGTTACAAGAGCTGTCAGAGCCCCCAATAAAATGATTTATTAGAAAGAGGAGCGTCAGCTAGAAAGAGGAAGACTCTTGGTAAGATGGATTGGCATAGTGGCTGCAAGAAGCACAGCAGTGATTATGAAGATGGGCAGGGCAGGGCAGTGTTCCGTTCTGTGCACAGGGTCACTGTGAGTCAGCGTTGATTTTGAAGGCACCTAACAACAATGTAGGAAAGTGCTATTGATTAAAGAGCTATTTTTGTTTTACTAAACCCATTTTTAAAACAAGAAGATCTTGCTGCCTGAGTCAAGGATGACTCATAGTGACTCCCTGTCACTATGGAAAAGACTGGAAAAGCCCAGTCTAGTTCCCACTGAGCTGCTGGCGGCTTCAAACTACTGACCATGCAGATCGCAGCCCAGCACAAAACCACCCCACCACCAGGACTCCTCCCGTGAAGATAGTATATAGGAAACTGTACATGGCGCAGGAAACACCGTCTGTTCAAGGACCACCATCCTCTGTCTCTCATTTTTCTTCATCCCTTTTGCTCAGAAAGTAAATGGCACCACTGCCGACAGAGGGACCTGGCTACTCCAGGGTTTATCATTAGACATTCTTCTACAAATGAAACAATACACAATGAAGCAAAACAAAACGGGGGGGAGGGGGGGGGAGAGTTAATAACATTGAGTACAAGAAGGAAAAACTATTCTAAAATTAATTGTGGCAATGATTATACAAATCTTACGATGAATGAACTATTGAATTGTATGACTTGTGAATTACATGCCAATAAAAGGGCTAATTTAATGATAAATTTTAAAAAATTAAAATGCTCACAGTCACCAAATTGATCCCAACTCATAGCGACCCTTGAGGACAGTGTAGAGCTGCTTCTTGGTTTTCAAAGCTGTATATCTTCCCAGGGACTGAAAGCCACATCTTTCTCTCAGGTTTGAACTTCTGACCTTGTAGTTAGCAGCCCAGCATATATAACCTACCACACCACCAGGGTGTATGAGGTCAACGGGAGACAAGAGCCTCCACTGGTCTATTTTAAGCTGTGGTTGCAGCCTCTGAAAACCATATGACGAAGGAATTTCTATGTGTGTTGATGATCTAGTAAAGTGTATAGAAGAGTAAGGAAACCGGTGTGAAGTCAGAATTCTATCAGGGAAGCCATCACCGGTAAACCAGTAGATATTTGTAAAGGCCTTCCAGTATACACAGGGGCAGTGGTAGCTGCATGGTAGAAGTCTTGTCTTCCATTTAGAAGACCTGGGCCAGCCCCATCCACCCATCAGTGGAGACTTGAGTGCTGTTATGATGGTCAACAGGAAGAAAGGCCTGCCCAAACCCAGCTGTGATAGGTAGGTTTATTGTGCCAACATGGCCAATAGGAACACATAGGATTATTCAGGTCACAGTTTGACTGGAGGGTAAAGGGATAAATTGCTCTGTAAGGCCTGCCTCTGTCTCTCTTGCTCTTTGGTGATTGGACCAGTGTGCTGCTGCTTTAGCTGGTTCTCTGCCCCAACCTGTGAGCTACACTACCTGTGGGCCAAGCTAACCCATGGATTGTGTAGGTAGAGCTTGAGGCTCCTTCAAGACCAGCTTCGCCACGCTGCTGGTATGTGCTCCGCTTGAGCACGAGGCTGGTGGGTCCTGTCGCCTTGCATTGCTGGAGTTCTGAATCCCATCTAGGTCTGCTTTGCTAAGCTCCCAGCTTCTGACTGTTGCAGACCCACCCTGCTGTTTACTGCCTACGGGCAGTCTCTGCCTGCCTTACCCAAGGGAGAACTCTGCTGTCTGCTTCCTTGACCTGGGACCCAGCAGCCCATGTGAGTTGAAGGACTTCCAGAAGATTAACTATTCCACAAAAGTGAGTTGAACTGAGCCCTCTGTACTGCTGTGTGGACTAATCAGCCATTATATTCCTTCTTGCTGTGTAAACCTATCCTCTTATATATGTATATAAAATCATAAGTGTCCTGGTTTTGTTTCTCGGGAGAACCCTGCCTAACCCAGCAGCCTATGGATCTCTGCAACCAACCAGACAGCACTTCCTTCTGGGGTGCATGAGGTCTCCATAAATCCAGGCAACTCGAGGGCAGCTAACATCAACAGTCAACATGGGCAGGTTCACAGGCACCCTGGTAGGGTACTGAGCTACGCACGGAGCGGCGACACTGGGTCAGTGGTTCAAACCCACCAGCCACTCCATGGGAAAAAGATACAGCTATCTACTCCGGTAAAGATATGTACAAATGTTCTTGACACAATGGATGGATGGATGGATGGATTGTGGTAAGAGCCCCCAATAAAATGATTTTTAAAAAAGAAAAGAAAACGCAAAAGGGAAGTTCTACCCTGCCCTCTAAGTGCTGCTATGAGTCGTAATCGCGTTCGTTCGACCTCATCCACGTAGATTACACTTTCAGGGCGCTGTCTTGGATTCTTGCAGAAGTGGCAGCGATGCCTTCTCCCCCCCTTCATCGGAGAGAAAAGTTGGCTCTGTGTTCTGGTAGACAGAGACGTCTTCAGCATCCCGGTGGGCTGGGGAGGGGAGGACCAAAGGCAGGCTGTCTTCTGCCAACATCAGCCAGGGGCCCCAGGCTGGCTCCTGGGAGGACAGCCCTGGCCCATTTGCACCTCGCTGGCACCTCTAGCACAAAGCAGGCTCAGTTAACCCGCCCACAGTAAATATTTGTGGAGTTGGCTGGAAACCTATTTGCCCACAGCATGTGGAGAACTTAGGGTACAAATTTTCTCCAGGTAGGTAAACCACAGGTACACAAGTGGGTTACTCACAACGTGACTCTGTAAGCGGACTCGACGCTGCCAGCTTTTCAGAACAAGGCGGGTGTTATAGATTGAATTGTGTGCCCTCCCCACCCCATCCCACCCCTCAACAATGTGTTGTAAATCCTCACCTCTGTGCTAGGGGGTATAATGCCATGCGGATGAGTTGTCTGTTAGGTTGATGAAGCAGGGTAAGTGTGGGGTGTTTCTGAAATCAGTCTCTTTGGAGACAGAATCAAACCAAGCAAGAGAGGCTGAGATGGGACAAGAGAGAAGCCACATGAAAATCACTTCCGGACAGAAAGCCAGCTCAAAAGAGACAGGGACCACCCCACGGAGTGGACAGACAGAGCGAGTCTCCATAGAGCTGGTGACTCAAGTTTGAGTGTCAACCCTCCTCCACTGTGAGAAATTAAATTTGTGTTGGGGACGGGACGTCTGTGATGGCCGAGCTAGATGACAAAGACAGAGGGCGGTGGGGAGGGTGGGGGTGAGAAAAGGTTGGAAGAAGGGACAGGCATCCTCTGTGATCTGCCCCTTCTTCACGTTGCGTCTCCATTGGGTTGAATCCACGAGAAACGAGCTGCAGTTAACTCTCAGGCCCTGCACAGCCTGCGTGGCCTTGACCCCTCTTGGTCTGCAGCACAGCACAGAAATCAGCTCCCCTGACCGGCTCAAGCCTCCTGTGTAACTGGTGGCCCCTGACCAGAGTCCCTTGGGGGTGCAAATAGTTCAGTGCTTGACAACTACCAGGAAGGTTGGCGGTCAAACCCACCCAAAGGTCCTTTGGAAGGAAGTTGGTGATCTGCTTTGTCAGCGAATGGTTTGGTTTGGGCTTTGTTTCATTTCTTTTTGTACTGGGTGCTTCCGTGATGAACTCCCAACCCCGCCGCCGTCCGTGTGACCCTGAGGCTCTCCAGCTGGGGTCAAGCGTGCAACCTGTCCCCGGTGGCCTCACTCCCTGCCAGCACAGTCATTCTAAGAACCAACGTTGACATGGCTCTCTGGGCCAAGCTCCACCCTAAGCCCTTCCCCTTGCCACACGTGGGCATCATTATGATCCCCACGTTTCGGAGGAAGAATATGAGGCAGAAAGGTGGAGGAACTGTCCCAGGTCACAGAGCTGGTGTTGGAAGACCCAGGGCCACTGGAAGCTAGAAGTCAGCCTGCCTAAGTGACCTCAGAGGTCTACCTTGTTAATTCCCTCTTAGCTAGCCTGACTCCAAGAGACCAGACTGGCTGTGTAACCTGAGGCGGGTCACTGCACCTCTCTGAGTCCACTGTGATCGCCTATCAACTGAAGGCAGCCAGAGCGGCCTCAGGGACTGAGTGCTGCCTGCAGAGGAGGATATGTAACAAGTGAAAGAGGCCATCTGAGGGCAGCCTTCCTCCGATGACTGTCCATCGGGGCGTTTGCATGGTTTTGCTGTGTTGTCTTCTTGCCAGTCCCTCCTCACGAGCCCAGGCCCCCTTCTGCTAGATCCAGCTCTGCGGGTCCGCCTGCTTCTGCCTCTCCTCAGCTACTGGCATTAGCATTTCTGAAACACACTTACACATTCATGGTAGGGTAATTTATTGAAATATTCATTTGTGTTTATTCACTTCTCCACTCCCGCTCGATTTCAAGCAGGCTTTGTGCTACCTTGCCTGCGGGATTGGGAAATGATTTCTTCTTTAAAAAAAAACCAAAATGTACAACTCTTGAAGAGATCACGCCAGAGGGAGAAGGGGAGCGCCCTGGGGAAGGTTTCTGAAGGGTGTGGTAGGTGCCCATCCCACCCGGGACCCAGGAAAATGGAGGCAGGGCAAGGCCTCACAGTCGTATGGATAGACCAGAAAAGGCTGGAACCCGGGCACAGTGTGCCCATACCTGAGATACCAGGGCCCAAGCCTGGCACAGACACTTCAAGGCTGCTGACCAGAGGGAGCTTTGAAGTCGGGGCCAGGGAATGTCTTCAAGATGACCAGTGTGGCAATATGTCTTTGAGAAAATGCGCCAGTTCTGTTAAAATGAAGCAACAGGGATTTATAGCCATCACAAGATCATTCTAATTAGGAATCTTAGACTCACAGCATGTGGAGATCATGAACCCAAGCGGTAGCTTCCATGAGGGCAGATGTAGGCCAGACCCTGAAGTTCACATATCCTGATTGGCTAGCTGAGACAAGTTCTTCTGATGGGCTATTTTCAGGAAATCATTAAGGACATGCCTAGACAAGTAAGGACCTTTTGTAAATGTCTTTCTGTGTACTGTTTCATGGACTCTCGATCAGTCTTCCTGAGGGCAAGCTGCCCCTCCTTGGTTTACTGACCACTAGTCATGGTTCTTCCTTCTCAGAAACAGAAGTAAAGCTAAGAGAAATTCGAGTCAGACCTTGTGGAAGCCATTTGAGTTAGGTCAAACACTCTACATTTAAAGTGCCCTCACTGTTTGGGCCGGGTCTGGACCATGCAGCCACCTCCCTCAGCTGTCCCGAAAGATAGCCTGCTGGACTGTGTGGCCCCTTCCCCCTGCCTCTCAAGGCCAGAGCTGGACCGTGCAGTCCCTGCCTCCAGCATTCCAAGGAGCTTATCTCTCCAGGCTGGGTCTGTACAGCCCCTTCCCTCAGTGTTCCAGGATGATTTGCTCACAGACCACATCCTGACTCAGACCCTGCCACTGCAGCCCCAGAAGGCCCTCCTTCCCCTCATCAGTGCATACGTCCTTGGCTCAAGCCCTGAATATGTCCCACTGCCTCACTGCCAGGCGCGATTTCCCCGACCTAACTCATTGGGTCTCGGAACCCACCCGGAAGCTCAAGATGCCCCCGGCCCTTTCTCTGCTCTCCCCTCCCTCCCGGGAGTTCTTTCCCTCGTTAAAATCCTTCTCAACTTCACACTCCTGGCTATTTCTACCTCTGCCCTGCGCCTCCCGTTTCCACCTCTCACACATTCCCAAGGATTAGAGGCGGGTCAGTCCTTTTGCTTTCTCCGTGTCCTACACTTTGGACGCCACAGCAGGTGCATTGATCACCGCTGCCATCAATGCAAAGCATCATTGGTCTCGGAAGCTTGGGGGCCAAGGTCAGATTAAGACACAGAGAAACGTCCAAGCACTGATGACGTGATGATGTCCCCCGCACCTCTGGACCTCAAAATCACACACGAGCCTGAAACAAGTATCCAAAGAGCCGGCCAAGATCAGAATTCTTTTCTGTCCTCATGTTTTCCTCATACCTTCATGAGGGTGTACCCCCAAAACAGACAGACAAGCAAACCGGAATTGCGCCAGGCAAAGTGGAGCTTTCATAGCACTCACTGTTCCTACTAGCGAAAATCTAGCCGCTCACACTGAGTAGTGCACCTAGTGTGTCACCTGGGAAGGTTCTCTCTGGTCACAGTGAATTTTTTCATAAAAGCAGTTTCAGTAGAACCTCATTTTTGTGATGGCTGATTTAAGAGAACAGCGTGTGGCTGTGAAACAACTAGTGGTGTTGTTTCCTGATCGGGAAAAATGCCGCAGAGACTGTTGTGATGTTTAACACAGCTTACAAGGACAGCGCAGTGGGAGAAACTCAAGTGTATGAGTGGTTTTCTCGTTTCAAAAAAGGTGATTTGTCGATTGATGACAAACCTCCTGCTGAACGCCCATCAACTTCCCCAGTGGACGAAAATGTCGACTCATAATGCATTTGGACTTCATTCTACCAGGTCAGACAACTAATCAAAATTTCTATTTAGAGGTTCTGAAAATATTGCTTAATGGTGTATGACCAAAATGGCCTGATTTGTGGCAGATAGGGGACTGGTTTTGCCACTACAACAATGCACCTGCTCTCACAGCCATCTCAGTGCACCAGTTTTGGGCAAAAAAACAGCATGCCTCTCTTGCCCACATACCTGACTCACCTGACCTCACTCCATGCGACTTCTTTATGTTTCTACGAATGAAGAGGGACATAAACGAACAGCAATTTGACGACTTAGAAGAGGTGGAAAAAAACAAAACAAGGGAGGTGCTGTCAGCCATCCAAACAGATGATTTTGAAAAATGTTTCCAAGAATGGAATCGCAGATTTGACAGATGTATTAAGTGTCATGGAGAGTACTTTGAAGGTGATAAGGTTGTTTTGTAAAAAAAATTTAAAGACATAGCTTTGAAATTTTTTTCTGGGCTTTTTTTTGGGGGGGGGGTACCCTCAAATGTGTTGGCTTGGTATGCATCAATAACATTTACCCATTCGGGGTAAAGTGTACTCTGTTGAATTTTGGTGATTGTATACAGTTGGGAGCCCTTCAACACTGCAATCAACATAGAGAACATTTCCATCATCCAGAAAGCTCCCCCTGCCCAGACCCTGGCTCCATACAGCCCAGTTTTCCTGTTATAGAATCCTATACAGATGAAAGCACACTGCCCCTCTAGCTTCTTTTTCTTTTTACTTTGGAAAATTCTTTGGAGATGGATTCATTTTTCTGGCTTCTGGTAATGTTTTGTTATAGGTTGAGCAGTATCCCACAGTAGGATTTATCATAACCGCTTATCTATCAACCGATGGACATTTGTGTGGTTTCCAGTTTGAGTGATTGTGGGAAAATGTTGTTACTGTACATGCATATACAAGTCTGTGTGGGGACCAATACTTTGATTTCCACTGGGGGAAATCCCTGGGACACTTTGAAAGTACCGTCAAGATCTTCTTCAAAGTGGCTAGGTCGCTTTGCATCCCCATCAGCAATGTATGCCGGCCAGCACGTGGTGGTGTTAGCCTTGTCCATTTCAGCCACTCCGTGAGGTGCTGTCACGTGTGGTTTCCATTTGCATCTCTCCAGAGACTAGAGACGTTGGATCCTTTTTCATGTGCCTTTTGACCATTCATAACCTTCCTTTGGGAAGTGTCCAGGCAAGCCTTTCGCCCATTTCTTAATTGAGTTCTTTCTTTTTTATTATTCAAACTCCCTGCCGTCAAGTTAATTCTGACTCATAGCAACCCTATAGGGCAGGGTAGAATTGCCGCTGTGAGTTTCTGAACCTGTCACTATGAGAGTTGAAAGTCTCATCTCTCTCTCGTGGAGCGGTTGCTGGTTTTGAGCTGCTGACCTTATAGTTAGCTGTCCAATACATAACCACCATACCACCAGGCCTCTTCCTTCTTATTAGTTGTACTTTATAAATTTTTAACATATTTTGAATACAGATCACTTTTTCAGTACACATTGTCTTAGTTATCTAAGGCAGCTATAACAGGAATACACAAATGGGAGCCTGAACAAGCAGTATTGATTTTCTTACAATTTCTGAGGCTACAAGTCTGAATTCAGGTCACCAACTCAATGGACGACTCTCTTTGTCTGCTCTGGGGGAAAGTGATTGTTTCTGTCCATCATCTATTCCTAAACATAATAAAAAATTACACCTTCTGTTGTTAAAGCCAATAATGACCCATGTGAACCCTGTAGGACAGAGTAGACTTGCCTCATCGAGTTTCAAAGGCTGTACATCTTTATGGAAACAGACAGCCACATCTATCTTCCACAGAGAGGCTGGTGGGTTTGAACCATTAACCTTGCAGTTAGCAGCCAAGTGCTTTAACCATTGTGCCACTATTGATCGATTGCGTGGCAATGGTGCAACCTGTGTCCTCCCTTCTATTTGTACTCACCTGCTTGGCTTGCTTGATCTCCTCTTGTGTATCTCCAAAGAGATGAATTTCCTATGTTAAGCTCATTATGCTACATGTCCTAAGTCCATCGCCAAGGACAAATATGCATGAGCCACTATCATGAAATGTCCATAAAAGGTTTACACACAGAAAGAAACTTTCTTTGATGGCTTCCAGGGATGGATGGAGAAATCCAGGTGAGGGTGAGACAATCACTAACTAGATAGTAGGCTTGTATTAACTGGGATGAAGGCAAAGGTGGCAGCAGTAAGTGCTATTACGTACACAATCCTGCAATGACAGTAATAACAAATAGTACTTGATGAGTGGGTACATAGGTAGATATAACAACCAAACAGGTGTGGGATGGCATATGGAAGTACACCCACAAGCATAAGTAGGTTTGGTAGAGCATATTTTTATATACATATTTATATGAGCTAAAAATATACCCAGGTGTATAGTAGAACATGCAGGGGGCCAAGTTATGCAAACTTTTTCCAAAAGAACTCATTGCCATACGGTTGATGAGGTCTCATAGCAACTCAGAACAGGGTAGAACTGCCCCTGTACTGTAACTCTTTACAGGAACAGAAAACCTCATCTTTCTCCCAAGTAGCACCTGGTAATATCGAACCACTGACCTTGCAGTTAGCAGCCCAATGTGTAACCATGACGATCACCAGGGCAAATTTCTTAGCCATAACCAAATAAAGGACTGAATCTTTGCCTTGAAGACTGAATCAAAGTCTCTGAAATATCTAGATCAATTAGCGTAACACAGCTCACAAACACAGTGTCCTACATCTCACTGTGGTGCGTAGTGATTGGTACTTAAAAGCATGTGAAGGGTCCTCTAAGATACAACTAGTGACCCCTTTCTGTCTGGAGCAAATAAGATGGAAAGAAATCAAAGATTCAAGGAAACAAAGAGTCCAAAAAGCCAAGGGACCACAGGGCCCACAACCTCCATTACAGCCTGAGCTAGAAGAACTGAATGGTGCTCAGCTACCCTTACTGAACCTTTTGATCCAAGATTCCACAAAAGAATCCTGGTCAAAAGGGGGAAATGCAGAACAGAATGTCAAATCTTATGGGCTCTAGGCTTTCTAGAGCCATGGTAGGTGGATGAGTCCCTGAGTACATGACCCTGTGATCATCTTAAACTTTAATTCAAAAGGGCCCCCTGCAGTCTCTTAAAGCTGAACAACAGGTTAGCTAAACTAGTGAAACCTGGTCTGCTTTGACAGTATAGTCTTTTAAGAACTCCCCGACGGGATCAACATAACCGAGGCAGTGAGTTTGCGTAAGTGAGGAAGGAGATGACTCAGAGTTGAGGGTGGGAATGGTTGCACAACTTGAAGAAAGTCACCGATGTCACCGGACAGCACAGGGAGAAACCGTTAACATGGGTGTATGTTTTGCTGTGTATATTTTCCACAATAACATCAAATACGAATTTATGACAAACCCTGTGCTTCCCAGGGATTTCTCATTAACGTAACAAAAAAATCAATTTCCAAATGGGATTATCACCACGGGTACAAGGGTTAGGATTTACAACACTTATTTTTATTTTTTTACACCTATGTTTTAAGGGGGACACTATTCAACCCCTAACACATGCATTGCAAACACTGTTCTGCCTTTTCATTTTCTTGGCTGTGTCTTTTAAAGATTAAAATATCGGAATACTGATGAGGTCCATTTTGTTCATTCTTTCTTTGATGGCCCATGCTCTCTGTCTGCTGTGAGAGAAATCACAGCCTCTCCCAGTACCCCTGAGGTTTCTCCTATGTTTCATATGCAGCGGCGTCCTTTCAGCACTTTCTCTTCAGATTCATTTTCAGTTCATGGTGTGAGGCAAGGGTGGAGATTCCTGACCCCCCAGTGTGTAATCCCCGTAGGTAAAGTCCCTGAGACACAACTAAAAGACAAGAAGCCAAGACGCTGTTCAAATGAGGTCAGAAAAAACCATGATAGGGTTCATCTCTTGACCCTCGAAAATCCCCCGAGATCGTCTGTGTCACCCTCCCGTCTGCAATGCCACAAAGGACAACACGAACACCCACTTCCTTGGTCCGCTGATCACATGATGTCACTCTACCACCACCCTCAGTGGGCCTGGTTTGCTTTCCTTATGAAGGGCCCGACTGATGAATCAAAGAAATGCAAATCCCCACTCACTTCTGCTCTTCACAGGAAGGTCCTGGCAGACGAGAAAGCCCCCAACCAAACTCACTCCCTTCCTGACCCACGGGGACCCAAGGCCAGCAGTTCTCAATCTGTGGGTCGCGACCCCTTTGGGGGTCAAACGACCCTTTCACAGGGGTCACCCGATGCATTACAGTAGCAAAATGACAGCGACGAAGTAGCAATGGAAATAATTTTATGGTTGGGGGAGTCACCACCACACGAGGAACTGTCTGAAAGGGTGGCGGCACGAGGAAGGTTGAGAACCACTGCAATAGGCCAAGTTAGAACGGCCCCTGTGAGTTTCTGAGCCTGAAACTCTTTGTTGTTGTTGTTGAGACTGTAACTCTTAATGGGAGTGGAAAGCCCTGTCTTTCTCCTGCAGGGTGGCTGGTGGTTTCAAACTGCTGACCTGGCAGTTAGCAAGCCATTGCATCACCACTGTGCTGCTAGGACTCCTACCGAAGTAGAACACCAAATCAGATTCCAAGGTCCCTCAGGGTGCACTTGAACCTACAATCTCTAGATTAGCAGTTGGACACACTAGCCAATTGCACCACCCAGGAACGCCAGAAACGAGTTCCCATCGAATCTCTTCCAGCTCATGGGAACCCAATGTCTCAAAGCAGAACTGTACTCCATAAGGCTTTTAATGGCTGTCGTTCCAAACGTCGCTGACCAGCCCTTTCTTCTGAGGCAGCGCTGGGTGACCTTGAACCCCCACTCGCTCGGTGAGCAGCTATGGGTTTGGGAGCCTTTCCACACTGAGGATGGAGTGAGCGAATTTAATATAACTTTCATAGTCTTTCTGGAAGGCGACGGTTAGGTTTTGTTCAACTGGCCTGGGCCAAGATGCTCCGTGATTCGGCAGTGGAGAGCTAGACCTAACACAAGGTAATCAACTCTGTAATGGGATCGTCAGGGAGCAATCACTCAGTGTAAGGAGATCAGAATGGAATACAGTCCCTTATTAAGATCATAGCCTGGAGCTACTGAAAGGAAGTTCCTGTGGGTGTGGCCTACTTCCTATATAAGTGGACTCAGTGAGAAAGCTTGCTTGCGTGTGGCTGGGTCTAGAGCCTGCAGCTGACTCATCAGCCTCTGGTTCTTTGGACTTGAGCCACCAGCTTGCCATCTGACCTACGATCTGACCTGCCATCTGACCTGCCATCGGCCTGCTGGCCTTATATTCACTCACCTCTCCAGTGACCGCCTGAGCTGCTGACCTTGGATTTATCTGCTGGGGCAGCTAACAGCCCGTGGTGTTCCTGCTGACCTTGAGACTATCAGTCCCCCAAAGAGACAGGAGTTAGTAGAAGCCTCCAGCTTAACATATGACCCACAGACTTGGAACATGCCTAGATTAGACTGCTTAACATATGACCCACAAACTTGGAACATGCCTAGATTAGACTGATTAACATATGACCCACAGACTTGGAACATGCCTAGATTAGACTGCTTAACATATGACCCACAGACTTGGAACATGCCTAGATTAGACTGGACTTGGCTGCTTCTACTACTGTGTGAGCCATGTTCATGATACAAATCTCTCTCTCTGATCATGGGCTTTGTTTCTCTGGGGAACCGTGTGTAAATTGGCAATTCAGCAATAACTGGATTGAAATCCCTAAGCTATTGATGGGTCGGGCTAGAGATCAAGCACTCATATATACTTGTTAGGTGTCACCAAGCTGGCTCTGGCTCATAGGGACCCTACTTACAATGGAATAAAACCCTTCCCAATCCTGCACCTTCCTCAGAAGTGTTGCTCTGCTAGAGCTCATTGGTGCGGCCATGGGGTCATTTCATCTGATTGGGGACCTTCCTCTTTTCTTTTTCTTTTTTTGATGAATTAAAATAACCCAGACAATCTAAACATCTAACCGTTAGAATTTGGTGAAACAAATTATAAAACTGCCATAGAGTGGAATACACTACAGCCACTAAAAGAGATAATACGTATCTAAATTGATCCTCTTGGAAGATACGAAAACATCTTATGCAACAATACAAGGAATGTTTATATATGTATTCCTTTTTATAAATAAATATAGTTACATAAGAATCTATATAATTGTGTATAACCAAATTGTTACAGTAGATATTTCTGCATCATGAGAGTTTAAGTTTTTGGTGTTCTGTATTGTGCAAGCATTTCTTAAGAGTATATATGGGTGGAGACTTCAAAATGTTCATTGGAAAATTGAATTAAAAGATTATGGAATTGTTACTGTGGCCCTTGTGGTTATGAGGTGATTGAAAATACCATGGCTTGGGTCAAGAAAGATCAGTCCCTCGAAAAGACATCATTACTGGTAAAGGTGTGGGTCAGTGAAAAGAGGGGGACCCTCAATGAGGTGGACTGACACGGAGTGTTAGGTTGGATTGTCTAGAGAAACAAAGCGTGTCACCGGACACTCAGATGTATAGTGAGATAGTTAAAGTTTATTGTGCCAACCTGGCCAATGAACGCATGTGGGGTTAATTGAAGGGCGGAGGGATAAATGGCTCAGTGAGCCTTGCCTTTCTAGTTCTTGAGTCTCTTGCTTTCTGATGGTCGGACCAGGGTGCAACTGCCCTGGCCAGTTCCCTGCTTCAGCTGGCAAGGCTCACTTCCTGCAAGACATCCCTGAGGGGAAGCCACATGGACCTACCCCTGATGCAGCCCTGGGTGCTGGAGCAGCCGTGTGGAGACCCCTGCCAGCACTGAGATACTTACACATTCACTGACTCGGCTTTCCTCCTGCAGTCGGCGTCATTGCATGTGTTTTGTGAGATGGAGGAGGACTTTGTGGGATGTTTTCCTGATGTGCACTTACCCTTTATATAAAAGTCTCTCTTATACATATGAGTTTCTGAGGATTTGTTTCTCTAATGTACCCAGACTAACACATGTAGGAAAGAGCTTTACATCAAAAAGTCATTGCATATCAAGAAGGCATCCCAGCCCAGTCCAATTTAAATCCACGGGTCCAATGTTAACTGGAGACCTCTTCAGACTCTCAGAGCTGCAGGCCAATGAGCAAGGTGAGCAAGTAGCAGTGAGCTCGTAGGCCAATGGGTGCAAAGTCAGGTGGATCCAAAGTGAGTGGAAACATGGCAGAGGGCCAAGGGCTCTCACGCTTGGGCAGCCTACACGGGGCTGCCCCGGGAGGCAGACACAGAGTTCTAGTGAAGTTCCAAGAGGAGGAAGGTGAAATGGCAGAGAGGAACGGTCTCTGTGGGATCTTGCTCTTCTATGAAAGGCCACACCCCCAAAGGGGTGTCATCAAGCTACCACTTGATTGACAGATTGAACTCCGCTTCCAGCCAGGAGTGTTTGGCTGATGAAATATCTAACTCCCACCCACAGGGACTCAGACAGTGGGCTTAAACACAGAGACACTTGTGGACATGATGCAGGATGGGACAGTGTTTCCTTCTTTGAACCCTTTGGTCAGAGCCAACTTGACAGCACTTAACAGCAACAACAAGTGGAAATGTTTGAATTTTGCTTAAAACATTTGAGAAGTGTGAGCTTAGAAAGACTGAAAGCAGACACAGAAAAACATACATGCAATCAATGAGAAAAGAAAATGTGCTTCATTAAAAAGACATTTTGAAGGAAAGAAATAAAAATTTCAAATGCTTCCAAATAAGAATGAGACTGCTGCTCACAAAGGGAAAGAAAGATAATGGAATTTTTCCCACAAACTTTTTGAAACCTCTCATTTTTTTAAATCATTTTATTAGGGGCTCATACAACTCTTATCACAATCCATACATACATCAATCGTGTAAAGCACATTTGTACATTCATTGCCCTCATCATTCTCAAAACATTTCCTCTCCACTTAAGCCCCGGGCATTAAGTCCTTATTTTTCCCCTCCCTCCCCCCTTCCCCCTCCCTCATGAGCCCTTGATAATTTATAAATTATTATTTTGTCATATCTTTCCCTGTCCGACATCTCCCTTCACCCACTTTTCTGTTGTCCATCCCCCAGGGTGGGGGTCACAGATAGTTCCTTATAACAGGTTCCCTCTTTCCAACCCACTCTCCCTCTACCCTCCCAGTATCTCCACTCATACCACTGGTCCTTAAGGGATCATCCGGAAACCTCTTATTTTATTTACAAACAACCACAAATATATATATAGCTATTTTTATTTTTGAGAGGAAATATATCCTTTAAAAAGAAGAATCTTTTTCTTCAGTCATCAAAAACACACTTCAAGCCCCTACGTCCTTCCTGCAGCTTCCCGTAATTCCTTCAGCCCCCAGCGATGCCCTCCTGTTCATGAGAATGAAGCCACCCTCTCAGTTCAGCTGACACAGTCCAGGTCCACTGCAGAGCCATTTTGCGGGCTTGCGTCCCACCTCCTGGCCACTCTGCATCTGCTCCCGAAGATATTGGCAGTTGATCTGCTGTCACAGAACCTGGTGACAGCCCAGTGGGTTTTTCTTTGTGTTGCCTTTCTGGCCCTGGGTCTGAACTTCTGCTAAGATGATTCGCTGGACCGGAATCTTTCAAAGGGATTGGACAGTATATTAGGCAAATAAGGTGGGTAAAACTCTTGTGGTGATTGGTTAGTCACTATGTAAACAAGGTGCACGGGGCCTACTTAGGGGATGGGTCAGTTTTGCCATTCTGCAAGGCTTAAAAGATCCAATTCCACAAAGGTTGAGGAGGCCCTCACTACCCTGAAGAGGGAGAGCTGGAGCCAGACCGCATCCTTTGGGTCCTTGGGTCAGTCCTGAGGACCTCCTTGACCTCAGAGACCGAGAGACAGTTATAACACTGGAGATACCAGGAGATAGGGTTAGGTGACCCAAGGAGCAAGAACCAGGAGACTGGTCTCAGACAGCTGCAGTGAGCAAGGCGGCTGACCCACTGAGGGAGAGAGCTGAGCACCTTTGTGCAGGAGGCTTGCTAGCAGTGTAGGGTACCCGTGGGTATTTCAAAATATCTTAGGCTGGTGAAACTTATCTTGCTGCCACGGAGTCAATGATGTCTCACAGGGGACCCCTTCCCCCTGTCCCCCTAGATTGTAAATATTTACAGGAGTAGAAAACCCAATCTTTCTCCTACAGAGCTGCTAGAGGTTTCAAACTACCAACCATTCAGATTGCAACCCAACGCATAACTGCTACACCACCAGGGCTCCACCGGTGAAGCATATATATGTAAAGACGTTTCCATGCAGAAAATGGCTCACAGCTGTAGAAGTGGGCAAATTCCAAATCGGTGGCTCAGATGTTAGATTGGAGGCTTCTGACTCAAGGAGCTGTGGGGCTGGAAGATGGCGGGCGGAGGGGAGTGATCGCAAAGGCAGCACAGACAGGAGCTGGGAACACAGGGAATCCAGGACCAGTATGAGAGCGGTGATACCTGGAGAGAGGGTGGAGGGAGGGTGGGGTAGAGAGGGAGAACCGATCACAAGGATCTACATCTAACCCCCTCCCTGGGGCACAGACAACAGAAAAGTGGGTGAAGGGAGACATCAGACAGTGTAAGATATGACCAAATAATAATAATTTATAAATTATCAAGGGTTCATGAGGAAAGGAGACCGAGGAGGGAGGGGAAAATGAAGAGCTGATACCAAGGACTCAAGAAGAAAGCAAATGTTTTGAGAATGAGATGGCAACAAATGTACACTTGTGCTTGACACGATAGATAGATGTATGGATTGCGATAAGAGTTGTACGAGCCTCCAATAAAATGATTTTAAAAAATAAAATAAAAACAAAAACAAATTCTAAAAAAAAAGCAAGTCTCGGATAACTCCAGGAGCAGCAGGCACTATGGCCAACCTTTGCCTCAAGTCCAAAGAACCAGAGGTCAGCAAGCTAGATGCAGAATTCAGGCCCAGCAACAGAGAAGCACGCTTTTATACAGCATTCATTTATATTGGAAGCAAGACACAAGCTCAAGGAGTTTTCATCACAGGGAGTACTCGGTCAAGAGCAACCCTTAGGAGCTCAGGGCAGACATCACAGGAACACCGAAGAGAGTGAACGTTGGAGAAAGCAAAACAGTTCAAGGAGAGCCCTCTCCCACCTCGGCCGACTACCTCTCACCCTCACTTCTCATCCGGGCACTCTCCCCCAAACAGGCTCCCTCTTAGAGCCTGTCCTCTGGCTTGGGAAATCCCAAGTGCCTTTGAAAGTCAGACATTAGCATTCTCTCTGCCCTCCTCCCACCTCTCCTACAGATGTTGTTTAGATGGAAGGATAAGTTGAGCTGGTGTAAATGACTGGGCCATAATTTTCACCTTTGTCCTTTCTCTGCCCTGGCTTTAGGCTGTAGGGAAGGACTGGGGCCCTCAGCATTGTTTATGACCCTCTCTCTAGAGATGAAAGGACTTACTGTAAGCCAGCTGACCCAAGAGCATTGTGAAGTGGCAGGGAGATGAAATGAGGAATTATCTAAGTATTCAGTGTTAGAGAGCTCCCAACTCCCAGAACAATCCCTTTTATTGTGTGGCTGTCTCAGAGATATTTGTTAAGTAACTTCAAAAGACAATTAGTGAGGGGAGAGGTGGGGAGGAAGGGGGAATCAAAAGCAAGGATGGGCGCATAACACCACACACACACACACACACACACCTCTCACCACTGGGGGACAAACAACAGAAACTGTGGGAGAAGGGAGACATCGGGTGTAAAATCTGAAAATAATAATAGTTTATTATTTATCAAGGGGTCGCAAAGTGGGGAGGGGAGAGGGAGGGGGGGCGGGGGAAAGCTGATACCAAGGGCTCAAATAGAAAGTAAATGTTTAGAAAAGAATGATTGCAACATATGTATAAATATGCTTGATAAAATTGGCGTATGGATTGTTATAAAAGCTGTAAGATCCCCCAATAAAAGAATCTCTTAATAAAATTTTTAAAAGACAGAGACAGTAAATTAAAAACATAGTGAAACATTCATAAAATAAAACAGGTGGAAAAAGGATTCAACTTCCTTCTTACATAAAGAATTCGCATCAACAACTAAGAGAATTCCTCCAAGATGGCAGCAAACACATGAACAATCACAATCACAGACAGGATTTTTCAGGGACACAAAGTAGAAACATAACAGGACAATGCAATGTGAGGAAAATGTCCTTTTTCAATAGTGAACAAGTGAAGGAAGCACCGCTTTTATTCTATCAAATTAGCAAAGGGTTTGTTAAGCGACACATCTCTCCCCATGCAGGGATGGATAGAGTGAGGAGGGGCACCCACTTGCTGGTCCAAGCAGACTCAGGTGTTGACCCCAGCTGCTCCATGGGGTTTTCACAGCCACTGTCTTTATGGAGGCAAATCACCAGGCCTTTCATCCGAAGGGCTGCTGGGGGGATTTCAACCACCAGTGGCTGCCATCAAAGTGATTCTGACGAGTTGCATGGCTCTCGGCAACGTCAGCAGTTCCAATCCACCAGCTGCTCTTATAGAGGAAGACGAGGCCCGCTGCTCCCGTAAGATTCACAACCTCAGACACGCACAGGGGCTGGTTTACCTGCCCTAGGGGATCACTGTGAGCATGGATCGAGCTGGTCCAGAAGATTCAACTCTCCAGGAACCCTCTATGACCTGGTAGAACAACTTCTGTGGTTCTCTGAGACCGTAATCTTTGCAGGAGTAAAAAACCTGTGCAAACCAATTTCTGTGGAGGATGGGCAGACTCGGCCACCTATAGGGTAGAACTGCCCATCGTTTCCAAGGCTGCCATTTTTACCAAGCAGACCGTCCCACCTGTCATCCGATGAGCAACCGGAGGGCTCAAAGGACTGACCTGTTAGCTGGCAGCCAGGTGCCTAACCACTACACCACCAGGGCTCCGCTGGAAGAATGCCTGTTCCTTGACTCCACAACGTCTGTGGCTGAGGAGCCACCGTGGTGGTGCTAGTAAAAGAGTGGGCTTGGGAGCCAGGCAGATCTTTGGTGACTCACACAATGCTTGTAAGCCTCGATGTGCTCATCTGTAAAGTGGGGATACGCATGAGTATTTCTAGAATTGGTGTAAAGATTCTCTACCTGACCAAAGACACCCATTGCAGCAGTTGAATCAGGAGCTGGTGATACAAAGAAGCAGGGATAGCATTCCCTGTCACAAGCTCCACCCGCTCAAGGGAGGAGCCAGAACTGGCTGTCCTCAGCATCTCCTGCAGTTAGGATCTGACATGTGGCCTTGGCCGATTCATTTTAGGGTGGCGGTAGCAAATTCCAGGACCATGGAGGCAGCATCTGGGGCTGGGCTGATGGTCATGGTCAAAGAGGTGCCCCTGTTCCGTGGCCATGGAAATGGTGGCCCCACTGGACTGGTGTGTGATGTGATTTGGGGTACAGCTGGCGTCTGCTGATTGTAAACTACTCTCAGCCCTCCTTACATGCCTCTAAGTGACTCTTGTCCTTTCAATCATTCCTTCCCTGCGGAAGTCCCTGCCGCTTTCTGTTGCTTGCAGCTAAAGAACCCTGAATGTATCGATCACCAGGCCTGGATGGATGCAGACCCTGAGCTGATTCTAAGAGGCTACCTAAGGGGACTTGGGCAATTTCCTGCTAGAAAAATTCTTGCCCACTTCCTACCAGGCAGGAAGTTAAATGTCTGACACCAAGTGCCGGTCAAAGTAGAGTATCGTTTCATGACTTAAATACCTTTGATTTTCTAGGGACACCAGGGCCCAGTATGTCAAAATCTGGTAGGAGTCCAGCTAAGAGGTGGGTAGGAGCCAGGAGGTCTGTGCTTGAGTTCAGTGCACCTCTGTCTAGCTGGGTGACCTTGGAAAATCACGGAGAAAATGACCCGGGGTGGGGGTGGTCATGTGGGAGCTCCTTTGGGTACAAGAAGGAGAAGGCAAATCCAACTTCACACCAGGCCAAGGCTGACTGCATTACGGCAGAGCTCAAGCAAGCTTCCACCTCCACCTTCTGGACCCTCCTCTGGCTCCAACCATCCCACCTCGCATTCTTCCCTCCGAGTTCAATAATCCCTTGCAATGGCCACACGTATTGCTCACGGACAATACTCAGGACCACGAGAGTTCATGAGGGATGTGAACAGGATCAGGAGATGTTCAGGATAGAGTCTTTGTCCTCTGGAGGGTCTTTCTCGGTCCTGAGCCTCCCAGCCACGTGCTCATTGGGCCTCTCCCTGGTTCTGCCTCCGGTCTCAGTGCTGCTCCTCTGCTCTGCCTCCTGATCTGGGTGCTGCGGCTGAGATCTTATCCGCACTCCATCGCCGGCTCTTCTTTCTCGATGGTCGTGAGATTCCCAGTTGCTGCTTGATGGCACCCTTATACCCAGAGGAATGGCAGCACTGACCAGGTTTCACACACCCTGCTTGAATGATGTCACATAAGCATTTGATGGGAGTTACAAAGGCCTGGATGGAAGAGCCATGTTTAAACAACCCCACTTCGCCACAATCACTGTGTCATGGGCGCCTGTCATGTTTGTGAGCATCCAATATCTTTTAGCCATCCCACAGATAAATCAATCCCTCCCATGCAAGGTAGGAGCCGGCACTGGCTCCCTCAGCATCCCTTGCAGGAAGGCTGCGCGTGTGCCCTCGACTCTGCCAACCAGGTGCACGAGCTATGAGGCAAAGATGGCAGCTGAGTGGTCTGGCTCATTGAGCAATGGTATGAAGTCCCCGCCCGATTCATCTGTGTGAACCTCAAAGTCTGTGCCAATTGCCAGTAATAACCGTGTCTTGAGGGAAGCAGCCTGAGGCTTGTGTTTCCGGATGCACAGAGGTACTTGGTTCTCTGGCCCTAGTGGAAGTTCTGTGGGCTACTTTCCTAGTCTTCCTGTTAAGTAGATGTCAAGTCGGCCCCCAAATCAAAGCAACCCCTGTGTGGTACTTACATAATCTGGTGTCAATTTGGGACTTGCAAGGATTAAGAGTGAAGGGGTGGAGTCCAGTCTGTCAATCGGGTCATAGCCAATGAGGCCTTTGAGTGGGCATGGCCTTCTGAGGATTCTGGGAACTCCTGTATTTCCTCCTTGGAGGCAGGAGACACACACTCTCTCTCTCTGCTCACTCCCTGCAAGGCATCCCTGTGGAGAAGACACATGGAGAAAGGCTGACAGAGCCAGACCTCTGGAGCCTGAGAAGCCATGTGTAGGTCCCTGCCAGCGCCGAGATGCTTACAATGCCACTGGCCTGTGGTCTTCCTGTATTCGGCATCATTGCATGTGGTGCGTGAGTCTGAAGAGGACTTTATAGATTGGTATCAGACTTATGGACTAATATCGGACTTATGGACTTGATCTGGACTGGGCTGGGATATTTTCTTAATATTCAACTGCTCTTGTATATAAGGCTCTTATACACATATGGGTGTTTATGAATTTGTTTCTCTAGTCTACCCAGACTAACACACCCTGTCTTCTACCATCCCCTCCAGCGGTCACAGATTTGGCCTTTGTCATCCAAGGGTTTTCATTGGCTGAATTTTGGAAGCAGGTGGCTGGTCTTTCTTCTTGGTCTGTCTTACTCTTGAAGCGCTGCTGAAGCTTGTTCAGCATCGGAGCAACGTGCAAGCCTCCACCGACAAACAGGCAGTGGCTGCACGTGAGGTGCTTGGCTGGGTATTAACTCTGGGTCTCCCACATGGAAAGAAATAATCCTGCTAGTGAACTATCTTTCCCCCCTTTTGACTACCCAAATGTCCTTTAAAATATCCCTTTTATTCTTAAGCCCTAGTGGTATAGGGGGTTATGCTCCTTGGGAGAAAGAAGAAGCTGTCTGATACCAGAAAGATTTACAGACTTGGAAACCTTAGGGAGCGATTCTACTCTATTTCATACCTTTATGAGGAGTTGGAATCAACTCAAAGGCCATGTTTCTTGTTTGTTTGGTTTGTTTTTTAACAAGAATTCGGATGGATACATAGAACAATTCCCAAGTCTCCCTTTTCTGCCTGAGGAATGTAAGGACTGGACTCAGTGACCCCCTCACAAGCTGTTTAGAGACCCAGTTCTGCCACACTGGGTGGCTCTAGAGTTGTCAGCTGAGCCTAGTTCCTGTAAATCAAAGCCATCAAGTTTTAGGAACGCAAATGGACATTGTGTGTCTTCATTAGTATTCTCTATTTTACCTCTCTACGCTTTAATATCCATTGCCATGGCTACACAGAACTCACGGACAATATTAATGATTAAAGAGTTTATTAAAGAAGTCGGCAGGTTGTCCTACAAGTGAGAAATGCGCAGGATACAGTTGTTTATTGGGACATGTTGCAAAGTTCTTTAATTCAGCTCAAAAGTGCCCCAAGGGGCATCCTCTCTGCTGTAAGCCCCAACCCCAAAGGCATTCAGCTCAAGCTCTGTGGATCAGTGAACCCAGCTTCTCTATTTAAGACTCTGGAAGCACCCCACTCCACAAGCCGGATTGCTGCCCCCAAAGCACTCAGCTTTACTTGCTCCCTGGCTGGGACGCTCACTACCCTATTCCAGGCTCTGGCTCCTGGTTCTGCTGCTGCTGCTCTGGGGCCGCAGCTGTCTTCTGCATCCAGGAGGTTCATTGCAAAGGGGTCTCAGAGCTAGTGGACACGCTTCACTCCTGGCTCTTGGTGGTAAGGCGATCCCTCCTCTGGCTTTCCAGAGGGCTCCCTTTATACACAGCGGGGTGCCACTCCAGGGAATCCTGTTCACAGTCGCTCACAGGTGAACCTAGCAGTATTTTCCCCCAACTTTCTTACCAGACCCGGGCAGGGAAAGGTTGTTTGGTGGGAGTTGGACACTTTGTTTAGAAGAGCCACGTTAAGTAATGCACTACCCTGCCAACATCCTTTTACTTATTTATTCACCTTAGCATTTTTATTATGAATTAAGGGGGACTTTAGCTCTCAGATCATCATTCTTGCATTCAACAACTTATCAACCCTCCCCATGACTTGACCTATTCCTCCCACCTTTTTCCCCATGTTCCCCTTTTATTTTATTTATTTATTTTTAAATCATCTTACTGGGGGCTCTTATAGCTCTTATCACAATCATTTACCATCATTATTTTCAAAACATTTTCTTTCTGCTTGAGCCCTTGATATCAGCTCCCCATTTCCCCCCTCCCTCATGAAACCTTGATAATTTATAAATCCCCCTCCCCATGTCTTACACTGACCGCTGTCTCCCTTCACCCACTTTTCTGTTGTCCATCTCCCTAGGAAGGGGTTATATGTTGATAATTGTGATCGGTTCCTCCTTTCTCCTCCCACCTTACCCTTACCTTCTTAGTATCTCTAGTCTCATTATTGGTCCTGAGGGGTTTATCTCTCCAGAATTCCCTGTGTTTCCAGCTCTTATCTGTACCTGTGTACATGCTCTGGTCTAGCCAGATTTGTAAGATAGAATTGAGGTCATGATAGTGCGGGGGTGGGGGGGGTGGGGGGGCAGTAAAGAACTAGAGGAAAGTTGTATGTTTCATCGTTGCTATACTGCACCCTGACTGGCTCACCTCTTCCTTGTAACCCTTCTGTGAGGGGATGTCCAATTGTCTACAGATGGGCTTTGGGTCTCCACTCCATGCTCCCCGCTCATTCACATTGATATGATTTTTTTTTTCTGGGTCCTTGATGCCTGACCTGATCCCATTGACACCTCATGCTCACACAGGCTGTTGTGCTTCTTCCATGTGGGCTTTGTTGCTTCTCAGCTAGATGGCCGCTTGTTTGCCTTCAAGCCTTTAAGACCCCAGACGCTATATCTTTTGATAGCCGAGCACCATCAGCTTTCTTCACCACATTTAATTATGCACCCATTTGTCTTCAGCGATTGTTTCAGGAATGTGAGCATCACAGAATGCCGCATTATTAGAACCAGTATTCTTGCATTGAGGGAGTACCTCAGTCGAGGCCCAATGTCCATCTGCTACCTTAATACTTAACAAATAAATATGTGTACATAGATCAATTCCCCTATCATTTTAGGGGAGCAAAGCAATGAAGTCCCTGGGGAATACCAAAAATAGAATTTGGGACCAGAGCATAGCATCCCCTTAAACTGGACTGGAAAACACTCCTTAAAGTCAACAAACAGATCTAGAACTATTTATAAGTGTTTCTTTTTGTTGTTCTTGATTTTTTGTTGTTGCTTTGTTTTTGTGCTTATTATTGTCTCTGCATGTCTATCTAGATAAGATAGGTGGGATAAACCATCCAGAGGAGACAACAATGAGACCAACGGTTCTGGGGGAACACGGGAAAGGGGGAGGTGGGGGGAAGAAGGTGGGTGTCAACCAACCCAGGGACAAGGGAACAACAAGTGATCTAAAATCGATGGTGAGGAGGGTATAGGATACCTGGTGGTGCTTGATCAAGGGCAGTGTACCTAAGAGGAATTACTGAAACCAGAATGAAGGCCGAACATGATAGTGGGGCAAGAGGAAAGGAAAAGGAAAAAGAAGAAAGAGGTAGGAGGCCATGTTCCCTTTTAGGATAGTCTACTCCTTCACCCACCTCACCTACTCGCTACTCTATTCCTCCCCTTCACCTTCTCCCCCTTTCCCCTTCCGTCTCAGATTACCATCAAGGTCTCTTTCTCATGGCATCAAAATCTTTTCTTAAGTTTTTCCTTCCTGCCCATGGCCACATACGGTCTTTGTCCTCCTGTGACTAACATCTCGCAGTGTAATGTCTTCCCATGTCATGAGGTGGTTCCCAGTGGATGCTCGTCCAATAGAACCTCCACAGGTGGGTCACGCGTCTCTGCAAGTGAGGTTGCTGCCGAAAGAGCAGGTGGAAGGACAGCTGCCGGCAAACAAAGTTGCCGTGGAATACAAACCCGATGCCACCGAGTCAGGTTTTTAATGTGCAAGATGTAAACTAATCTCATTATGATCCTGATAAACTCAGGGCCCCGGAAATGAAATTAAGGATGCTGAGCAGTGAAAGAAGAGCAGCCGGGACTAATTGCACACAGCAGGGTGTGAATTTTCAGAGCCTCAGAAGTGGGGGGTTGGGGCTCACGTGAAAACTGTCTGCAATGAGCTTTAAGGGAACATGGTGGTCCTAGGAGGGCACGGCTGGGCTTCTGGTCTCAGCTCTGCCACCAGCTGACAGTGTGGCTTTAGCCCATCATCCCCTGTTCCCGAGTCTTCATAGTCACATGAGATTAGAGTCTGAGAATAAAATACCAACATCTGAGCATTAGGATCTTTTAAGGAGTCCCTGCATGGCGCACACGATTAAGCACTTGGCAATGGACTGAACAGCTGGCCATTCAAATCCACCCAGGGGAGCCTGGAGAAATCCCAGGACCTTTGGAAGTAGAGCACATTCAAGACTTTTGTCCGAAGTGGTCTAGGCTGAGACCGGAAGCGCCAGAGGCAGAGGCGAGGAGACCATGCGGCAGAACAGAGCAGCGGTGCCCAGGTGATGTGGCTGGGAGGCAGAGTGGCAGGCAGAGGCCAAGGGCGTGCGTAGCTGAGAGGCTGAGGACCAGAGACAGTCTTGGCTGCTGGCTCAGGAGAGCTGTTGCTGTGGACCAGGACAGTATTCTTTCTGTTTGCTGATCTGGGCTTCTGGTAACCCATTAACTCCTCCAGTAAACTCCCCTAATGGCGAGTGTGGTCGGTGCGGCCACTGCAATGACATCTCAAACCCAGCAGAGAAGTAGAGTCCATGGGAGGAATGGTGGGGGCCAGAGCCCGTAAAGGATGGTGGAGGGTGGAGGCACGTCTGACCTCTGCCTCACAGCGATAGGGAGGCCAGAGGAGGTGATACATGGTCCCCCCCATCCACATTGTTTAGCACTTGGGGTAGGCAACTTTCTTCGATGGGACCCAAGAAGCAACAGCCATGAAAATGTTTTACAAATTAGTTTTCTTTCACCTATTACACAAAGACGAAAAGAAATGTACACGACATAGATTTGAAGGAAGTATTCACATTGGATGGAAGACAGAAGACTATCCAGCAGACGTAGATTTTCTACCCCAGAAGGTGAAGAGGACAAATAAGTCGCCGTTTGAGATGGACGGAGACTTGGACGTGACGGGAAGGGAGCGCGGCACGTGGTGTGCAGGCACCTGAGACGCTGCAGTGACACCGGCTTGGATCCTGGCGCATCGGAAGCTTCAAAAAGGAAGAAAAGCCTGCAATTCTCCTTCTGCAAGCTCAACCAAAGCGCCAAAGCCCCCGCCATCATGGGCCGCTTCCACTCGCAGTGACCCGTGTGCGCTCTCCAAGGCTGTGACTCTGGGAACAGATAACCTCATCTGTAGTTGGGCTACTGCCAAAAGGCCAGCAGTTCAAAACCACCAGCTGCTCTATGGGAGAGAGCTGAGGCTTTCTGCTCCTGTAGCGTTACGGTCCCAGAAACCCACGGGGAAGTTCTGCTCAGTCCTAGAGGGCTGCTCTGAGTTGGAATCAACTGGATGGCAGTGGGTCTGGTTTGGGTTTCCACCGACTACAGGAGTTTACCTGCTTGTCTGGCCGGCCTCACGGCTTGGTCATTAAGAGTCACACATCACAGAGGCCATCAAGCCAACACTATTATGTCGTTGTTGTTGCTGTTAGTGTTAGGTGCCATAGGTTGATTCTGATGCATAAGAGCCCCATGTGCCACAGAACGAATCACTGGGCAGTCCTGCGCCATCCTCACAATGGTTTTGGTTTGAGTCCATTGTCAGAGCTCCCGTGCCGATTCATCTCATTGAGAGGCTTCTTCTGTTTTTTGGACCCTCTACGTTACCAAGCATGATGTCCTGCTCCAGGAGCTGATCTTCCCTGACAACAGGTTCAAAGTATTCTATACAGTTGATAGAAGCTGTCGAATGAATTCTATCTCTCAGTGACCCGTGTGAAAGAGTAGAGCTTCCCATTGGGTTTCCTAAGCTATAATCTTTATGGGAGCAAATCACCCGGTCTTTCTTCCGAAGAAGCCCCCAGTGGGTTCAGACAGCTCTTCAGTTGGCAGTCAGGCGCTCAACTGCTGCACCACCAAGACCCCTGTGTATCTGTTTGGTGGCCTCAGCTTCCTTCTCTGTCAAATGAGAGAGTTGGAATGATAAAACATCGAAAAAAATTTTTACATAGAAATTCTTGACTATTGTACATTAAGATGGCAAGCATCATTATGTGTGAAGGGTGTGCGTGTCCTAGCACAAATGTATCCTAAACATGCATTACATGCCTCAGGATGTATAAGAACGTTGTACTACCCAGTTCTTTCTTATCCCTGCGATACCACCCTACAAGTTGTCATAAAGAAGTGGTATCTATTTATGGATTCACCAACTGTATTCTGAAACACCTGGTTGGGCTTTGACCATAGACTGTCAGGCTGTTTGCTGCCTCGTATCTGTGTGGGTCAAAAGCAAATACCTGCAGCAGTAAACATTTTGCAAGTAGGGGGGCAACGCTCTGACATCCGAGCTCACTCCATAAATTGGTGCCCGAGGAACATGGGCCTAGAAGAGCTGCGTCAGCCCTGCCAGCTCTACAGGCCGGTCATCTCGTGGGCTCCTTTCCTGGCAGCTGTCGGCCTCAGATGGGCCTGCCCGGGGCCGTCGTTGCTTGGGCCTTGGATTGTAGCATTCCTCTTTCACATTCTCACATTTTACTCCCACTTATGTTCCCCCAAAAGGTTTCAAATTAATCCTTAATATTCTAGGAAAGAAAACGGAAAAAATAAATGGTTTTTGTAAAAGAATGCACAAAATTTAGGCAAATTCAACAAGTAGAACTGGGAGAGTGATGGAAGGAAGCTTGGCATTCTGGAACAATTCACAGCAGGATTTCTTGTCATTGTTCTTGTTGCTAAAAATAAGTTTGTAATGAAATTTGATTTCCAAAAATTCTGTTTTTGTTCAAAAATGTGCAGTGTAAGGTGACGTCTACCTGCAAAAGCCAAGGCAAGGTCATTACCCCAGGGGGCAGGGTGCTGCTGGTTACTCTCGACAAAGCTAGAGAACTCACAATCCCTCCATGACTTCTAAATTTGATCATCATCACTTCCCCTTCAGCCCCTCAGCCTCAAATGGAAATATCCAGCTACCTGCTTGTACAGAGCTCCACCTGGATGGGTCACACGGCTCAATCCTGAATCTTGATTTCACTCCCTTGTCTCCACCAATCGGCTGCACAAGACCTCTTTAAAGTGTTGAAAACCAAGGATGTTACTTTGAGGACTAAGGTACACTTGACCCAAGCCATGGTATTTTCAACTACCTTATATGCATGTGAAAGTTGGACGACGAACCAGGAAGGTCGGAGATGAATTGGTGCATGTGAATTGTGGTACTGGAGAATATTGGAAATGCCATGAACTGCACAAAGAACAAACACCCCTGTCTTGCCAGAGTATGTGTGGCCAGAGTGCTTCTTAGAAGCAAGGATGGCGAGCCTTGGGCTCACAAACTTTGGACATGTGGTCAAAATCCTTTATCTTGCTTGCTAAAGTCGAGGGGCAACGAGAAAGAGGAAGACCCTCGACAAGGTGGATGATCACAGTGAATGCAAACATGAGCTCAGGCATAGGCACGCTGTGAGGATGGTGCAGGGTTGGGCGGTTCTGCATGGGATCCTTGTACACAGGGGGGTCGCTGCAAATCGAAACCAACTGAGCGGCACCTAACAACAGTCTTTACCAACATCCGCCCAATTGCTCACGTCAAAAGCCTGGAAGTCACCCATAATCTCTATTTTGTGTTTTAAATTTTTAATGAGATCCAGGTGAAGGCTTTCCATTAAACAATTCGCGCACATTTAGTTTCATGGCATTGATGGCAGGACCCATAAGGCAACGGCTCTGTTCCCACTTCCGTCCTGTGTTATCCATTTCTGTTCGCCCTTCTTTGTTCCAGAATTGTGATTTCTGGATCCCCGTGAGGTCTAAGTTCAATTGAGGGTAACAGAGACCCAGAATAACCATGGCTTAAAGTAAATATAGCTTATTTCATATATTTCTTCCTCTTGTGGGATAAGGATAGGGCCCTGGGTGACGTAGTGGACACCTGTTAGGCTGCTAACTGAAAGGTCACCAGTTTGAAATGAGCGACCACTCCACGGGCCAAAGACATAACTTTCTACTCCCATGAAGACTGACAGTCTCAGAAACCCAGGGTGCAGTTCGGCCCTGTGCTGCCGGACCACTCTGAGTTGGAATGGGCCTGCTGGCAGAGTTTGGTTTTAAGTTTGGTGGCGAAGGGAGGGAGGGAGTCTAGATCTGGTGGGGTGACTCCACTCCGTGAAGTAGTCAAGGGTGCAAATTCCTTCAGGCCATCACTCGGCCCGACATTCGGTCTAGCCCTTTGTGTTACAATATGGCTGCTAGCGTGCCAGTTGTCACCACAGGGGCCCGAGCAGTGGGATAGAGGAAGCAACAGAAACTGTATTAGGTCAGGTTGTCTACAGTGGCGCTCATATATGTATAAGAAAGAACTTTATATCAAGGAGTAGTCTCATACCAAGAAGGCACCCCAGCCCAGTCCAACAGAAGCCCATGGGTCAGATGCTATGCAGAGCAGGGACTCCTTAGACTCCTGCCGCTGCAGGCTGATGATGCAGCAACGTGAAGTGGAATGCAGGCAGATCACAGGCCGGTGGGTGCAGAGCCACGTGGGCCCCAGGTCAGTGGAAATATGGCAGGGTGCCCACAGTTTTTAGGACCAGTGGTCCACATGGGGCCAGCCCTGGAGGTAGACTCAGAGTCTCAGCAAGCAGGAAGGTGAAGGGGCAAAAAGAGATGGAGGTGGGGGGTCCCCAGTTTCTTCTTCTAAAAAGGCCGCACACCCTCAGGAGGCATCATCAGGCTGTGACCTGATGGACAGGTTAGACGCCACCCCGATACAAGGGCAAGTTGCCGTAAAATCTTAGCGCCACAGAAACCAAGAGGCCAAGAGCACCCTCAGCGCTCTCTCAAGGAAGGTAACTTTTCAAACAAGCTCACGGGCCAGAACTTAGTCCCAGGACTGCGCCTCGCTACAAGAGAGGCTGGGATATGCAATCTTCATTTCAGGGTGTCCTGTCTCCACTACAAATGGGGGCTTTATTATTCTGGGGGGCGGTGCCATAAACGGGTAAGTGCTCAGTCACTAACGGAAAGGCTGGCGATTCGAACCCTCTTAGTGACAAAAGCCGGGAAGCCGGGCCACCTGCTTCTGAGAAACCACCCGCACGGAACCCCCCCAGAGGACAGGTATACCTAGAGGCAGAACGGACCGTCTGGTTTTATAGGACTATGGAGCTTATGGGTAGTGCAAAGATAGATGTGCTCAGCTGCTAACTGAGAGATTGGAGGTTCGAGCCCACCCAGAGACACCACAGAAGCAAGCCCTGGCAATGCACGTCTGCAAACTCGGCCACAGAACACCCCCTAGAGCACAGGTCTACCCTGGCACGTGCTGTATCGCTGTGAGTTGGAATGTTTTATTCCTGTGGAAGAAGGGCAGATTCGATATGGGGCCACAATGTCCTGCTCTCTAGGCTTGTAATGCCCATGTGGTTGGATCCTGCCTGCTGCTTGGCTTTCTCTTTGACCTGGTTCAACACCATCAGCCACAATGGCCTTCCCTAAGGACCTTTGGATCTGCCAAGCTTGTCTCTGCCTTCCAGCCCGGCACTGGCTGTCCCTGCTCCCTGGAATACCGTCCCCACCGGTCTGCACAAGGCTGGCTGCCTTCTCTTCATTCGGGCCTCAGCTCAAAGGCCAGTTCCCCACTGGAGCACTCCCGACCCCACCCCAACAGTCAGCCTCCACCACTTGTGGCTATTTTATTTTTCCCCAAAGCCTTGTACATTCTCAACCCACATTCCACTTGTTTTGTGTCTCCTCCTGCAAGCGCAGCATTCGCCACGCTGGCACAGAGCACGTGCTGAGTAAAGAGTTGTGAGAAATGAATGAAGGACGATCTGTCAGCTCCTAGTCCCCGAGTTTTCCACACAACCAAGTAACAGCCACCACTGAGCAGGATTTCTTGAATTTTTTTTTTTTTGGCTTGCTGAGACTTGGAGACAGGGATTCGCCTTTTCTCCTCGGGCCCCAGCAGTGTGGACTTCAAAGGAAGCCGTCATTGGCGCTGCCAGGCACTGCCCCGCAATGAACAGGTGAAGGAAAGACGAGCCTGTGCTAACACGCTCTAAGGAGGCTTCTGGACTGAGGCCCCAGGGTGACAGCTCGAATAACAGCGTGGCCTGTGGGACCAAGACCACAGGTGGACATGGGAGAGCCTGCCCGTGGTGGGGAGTGCAGCCAATGTCCTGGAGCAGTTTGTGAATGACTTCTTGCGTCGTGTGGGACGTGACCGTTCACCACACATGCTCACACACACACACATTCCCTCCTGCTTCTGCCCATTCCTGGTTGTATCTGGATAGCCTTAGACAAATCCTTTCAATGCCCTGTGCCTCATGCCCCCCATCGATGAGTTGACAGTAACGATGCCCTCCTTCCCACAGGGGTGTTGTGAAGCTAAGACAAGTTCTACTACGCGTGGGGGAGTGAAATGTCTTCATATGACTGTTTGCTCCAGGTCTCCATCATCCCACAAAATGGTGGGATTACAACTAGGGCACGTGTAAGACTAATAGAGAGGATCGGGGAGTGTTAGTTACGTCCCATCCCCTCACCACGGAGGCGGGGCCACGAGACCGAGCATCACAGGATCCTTGGACGTGGCGCACAGTGGAGAGCTCTGTCTGCAGTGGCACCGAAGGCTGTGGCATGAAGACCAGGGGACAGACCGGAGGAGCAATGACCGGACAGCAAACTTGGGTTGCCTTTCTGGCCGGGAGCTGGTGAGAGACTTGGCTCCTGGCTGAGGAATGGTGTCGTGGACGGGGACTGTATCCTGACTGCTGACTAACCCTGGCTCACGAGAATCTTCTTACTCCCCAGATGTAGTTGTTCGGGGCCGTCGGTCCCTTCTGACTCACAGCACTGACACTGCCCGGTCCGCCGCCAGCCTGACGATTGTGACGTTTGCGCCAATGGTGGCAGCCACTGTGTCAGTCCACCTTGTCGAGAGCCTGGTCTTGTTTGCTGCGCCTCCACTTCCCCAGGTGTGATGTCCTGCTCAGGGTCTGGTCTCTCCCGATGACATGTCCACAGGACGGGAGGCAAAGTCTCCCCATCTTTGCTTCTAAGGAGCATACTGGCTGTCCGTCTTCCAAGACACACTTGGTGGCGGTGGTTGTTTTTAGCAGTCGTGGTACCCTCAACATTCTTTGTTAACCCCGTAACTGAAACACATGGATTCTTCTTCAGTCTACCGCATTCCATGTCCAACTTTCACCTGCATGGGAGCAATGGGAAAGACCACGACTCGGGTCAGGCGCACTTTCAGCCGCAAAATGCCGTCTTTCCTTGTCAACACTTTTGAGAGGTGTTGTGCAACAGACGTGCCCAATGCGAGGAGTCCTTTGATCTCTGACTGCCGTCTCCACGAGGACTGGTTGTGGATCCAAGCAAGATGAGACCCTTGCCAACGTCGATCTTTCCTTCCCTTATCACGATGGTAACTTTTGGTCCAGTTGCGAGGATTTTAGTCTTCTCTACACTGAGTTGTGATCTACACTGAAGGCTGCAACCCTTGAGCTTCGTCAGCCAGTGCTTCGAATCCTTACTTTCAGCCAGTAAGGTTGCCTCAGCTGTGCACCGCAGGTTGTACTAAACCTTCCTCTGATCCAGATGCTGCATAAACTCCCTTAAATGTGAGGGTTGTCGGAGCTCTGTGTCCTGAACCTGGATAGGAGCAGAGGGCTGCGGGCGGACCGGCTGGTGTCAGAAGAGCTAGAGAAAGGTGGGGGGGGGGGATCGCTAACCCTGCCTGTGGCCCTAGAGAGGCCAAGGAATGTTAGATATACATGCCCTCTCTTGCCCTTTTCACACTATGCATGTACAGTGAGAAGTCAGTACAAAGTAGCTATTATTATTAGATGCCAAGCAGTTCCCAGGTATTTTCTGTAAGCCTCCCAAATAACGATTGCACTTTACCTTTAACAGAGGAGAAAGAGGAGGCTTGGGGTCTTTGCCCAGAGAGCTCCAGGGCTCTCTTCACCTTTTGCCTTGCCATCTGTTAGTCTAGGTACTTTAGAGAAACAAACCACTGCTGCCCAAGCCCACAAGTCCAACATTAGCCCATAGGTCCACCACCAGTCCACAAAGTCCTCCTCCATCTCACAAAACACACGCAATGACGCCAGCAGCAGGGGGAAAGCTGAATCAGTGAGTCTGTAAGCATCTCAGTGCTGGCAGGGGTCTTCACACGGCTGCTCCAGCACCCAGGGCTGCATCGGGGTAGGTCCATGCGGCTTCTCCTCAGGGATG
>NW_022103898.1:22374653-22375927 GCF_000313985.2 Echinops telfairi
CCTCTTCCTCAGCTCACCGACTGTGGCTGCTTTCAGCAACATGCCTTCCTCGGCCCTCCACGCGCTCCACTCCTCCCTAAGCAGAAAACCATTGCTTAGGGCGAGCAACGTGGGTAAGAATAGAGCCTAGGATACGAGGGGCGGAGCACACCATTCTCCACAGATGCTAGCAATTTTGCTATGACTATTGCTATTATGACGGCCTGAACTTTCCACAGGGCAGTGGAGCAGTTTATCAGAAGCACAGCAGGACTGAGACCCAGCTCCAGCACCAGGGTTCACACTCAGGGAGGAGGGCCGTGACAGGGAGCGAACTCCTGGCCCATCCTGCTCCAAGGCGGTTACCGACGTGGTCACAGGCAGGTGGCGCGAGCCTGGGATGACCCAGATCCTCTGGAGACTCTTGTGGCTTTTCTTGGCCGATTTTCCATCACTCACACAGGCCATTTGTTATACCTTGAGGCAAACTGGCTGCTGGGAGCTACTAACCACGGGTGGAGTGCCGGGAGAGGCCGCCATGAAGCTTGCTGTCGCCCACACCCCAGCCCTTGTTACTCACCAGCTGCCCCAGCCCTTCTCTGACTCACAGGGCACTTACACCCCTTCCTCCCAATGCTGCCCAGCCCTGTGTCCCATCCCCAGGTTCAAGTCACCCTATGGTCACATTCAGCCCCCCCCCCCACACACACACATGCTTAGAATCATTACACTCACACATGTGTTCACACTTACACTCGCAAACTCACACATGCACTCATAGCCACCACAAGGTTGCACACATGCACGCGACCACGTCTTCAGGCTCTCTCTCACTCACGTTCATACTCACACACCAAGAGTGGAAATATCCCTTGTCCGGGGACCTCCATGGAGCCCTGGTGGCATAGTGGGTTACTCTGTGGACTGCCAACAACCAGGGAGCCCTGGTGGCTTAGTGGTTACGCTCTGGGGTGAGATCAGAAAGGTCAGCAGTTGGAAACCACCAGCCGCTCCTCAGGAGCAAAATAGAGCTTTCTATTCCCATCTTGGAAACTCCTGGGACAGTTCTACTCTGTCCTATAGGGTTGCTATGACTCAATGGTAGTGAACTACAATACAAGATCAGCAATTCAAAGTCACTATCCTTGCTGAGGGATAAAGATGAGACTTTCTATGCCCATAAAGATTTAAAGTCTTATCCCTTATAGAAGGATCGCGGGAAGGAGACAAGCCAGTCAGGGTGCAGTATAGCACTGATGAAGCATACAACTTTCCTCTAGTTCTTTAATGCTTCC
>NW_022103898.1:22377413-22378589 GCF_000313985.2 Echinops telfairi
TAGGGCGAGCAACGTGGGTAAGAATAGAGCCTAGGATACGACTCTATTCAAGATGCTGGAAAAACGGCTCGCTTCAGTAGCACGGACAAGGGTGCCTCCAAAAGCTTGTGGGAAAACCCCATTCTCTTTTAACTCCATTGATCCGCAAACTTTTCGAAGTCCCCTTCCTAAAGCCTCCAGTACTGAACTTGGAATGATGGGGGCACATCAGCATGACCACTGCACGACGAGGCTGGCATGCCCGTTTTGACAAAGGGACAAGGGGACACGGTGAACTATGCGGGGTGGGGGTGGGTGCAGGAAGAGTCCGGTGACATTTGAGAGCTTCGAAAATGATGTCACAACACGCAAAGCGTGTGAGTTGATGAAAGCCAGTTTGCGCCATACATTTTCACCCAAATCACAATGAGAGTAAAATTTTATAATAGAGAATAATAATAAAAAAGACACTGGAAAAATGTTTTCTCATTGAATGACATAGGCTCTAACCTAGGCCTAGAAGCAAACAAACAACAACAAAAACTAATCAGTTGCTGGTTCTTCAATTCTGACTCATGGAGATACCCTGTGTGCGATACCCTGTTTCCCTGAAAGTAAGACATCCCCTCAAAATAAGACCTACTTACAGTTTTGCCTCTCACTGAAATATAAGGCACCCCCGAAAATAAGACCTCCCCAAAAATAAGCCCCCCACCAAGCTACCGTAACTCTGGACTCTGGACCTTAATGGCAGGTGCCGCCACGCAGCTCACTGTTGGCCACAGCGCAGCCAGAGCAGACAGGAAGTGTGAAGTCTTTGGTAGCAAAAATTAATATAAGACACTGTCTTATTTTCGGGGAAATAGGGTAGGTAGGTTTATTGTGCCAACCTGGTCAATAGGAACATGTGGGATTAATCAGGTCGCAGTTTGATTGGAGCACAAAGAAATAAATGATTCTGCCAAGCCTCCTCCCTGCCCGCCCCCACCCTCCGCCCTCTTGCTCTCTGGCGATTCCAGCATGCTGGAGTGTGCATGCTGCTGCTGGAGCTAGTTCTTTGCCTCAACCTGTGAGCTACACTACCTGTGGGCCAGGCCAGCCCGTGGATCATGTAGCTAGAGCTCGAGGCTCCTCCAAGACCTGCTTCGCCACACTGCTGGTGTGCACATCGCTTGAGCTTGAGGCTAGTAGACCCTG
>NW_022103898.1:22380255-22381689 GCF_000313985.2 Echinops telfairi
CACTGGGTTGGGATGTTTTCTTGATGTGCACTTACCCTTTAAATAAAACTCTCTCTTATACATATGAGTTTCTGTGGATTTGTTTCTCTAAAGTACCCAGACTAACACAGACATACACACACATAGATCTAGCTATACTTTTTAAAACACCAATTTTTAGCCCTTTGGGGGTGATATTGCCCCTGCTTGGAATGCATGCAAAAAATATGAAGAACTTTTTTAAGACAAAAATTTCAAAAGATAAACCATCATGCAAACATTGATAAATTTGATTATTGTATTTATTTTCCAATGTTGTCAGAACAACCAACCACAAGCTGAGCCACTTAAAGCACCACCCATTGGTCACCTCTCATATTCTGCAGGTCAGATGTCCAGTGGGCTCAGCTGGATTTCTGGCTTCTGTTCTCAAGGCAGTAAAAGCAAGGGGTTCCCTGGTGTGGGCTCTTCGCTAAAAGCTCTGGGGGAGAATCTGCTTCCGGGCTCATGTAGGTTGTCAGCCAGACTTCAGTCCAAGCAGCTGTAGAACCCGTATCTCTGCTTCTTGGTGGCTGTCAGCGGGGGGACCTTTTTCCTTCTGAAAGTCACATCTTCTCCTTAGTTCCTGCCTCCTGCCACTCTCTTCCCAGCCAGCAGAAGCTGGGGCAGGTTAAGGCCATCTCCCCTCTCTGGTCAATCCGCTCTCCTCTTCTTCATTTTCCCTGTTGCTCCTCACTGACTCCAGAAATTTCTGTTTCATTCAAAACTCAAGTGATTCAATTGAACCACCTGGCTAATGTCAGATAACGTCTCCAACTGAAGGGGCCGTAAGGAGCTCTGGGGGTGTCGTGGGTTACTAGTTGCGGTGCTAACCACAAAGTCAGCAGTTGAAACCCGTCAGCCACTCCTCTGAGGCTGTCTGCTCCCTTCAAAGAAGCACCTTCATGATAGCAAAAGGGGGAGAGTCAGGACTACATCCATCATCCCACCACGGTGCTGGCTTGGGGGTCGCTATCATGCTAGAAATTGGGCCACCGGCATTTCAAACTCCAACAGGGTCACCCGTGGTGGACAGGCTTCAGCAAAGCTTCCAGACCAAGATGGACTAGAGAGGAAAGCGTGATGATCTACTACCGATTAGCAGCCAGTGAACACTTTTGTTTCACAACACAACATTGTCAGGCTCCCACACCATCGGAAGGAATCAGTCACTAGAAGGGAACAAGCTTCCCGAAGGAGAGGGCCTCGTTGAGATGCACTGGCCCATTAGCCCCAGCAATGAACTTGAACATGCTGGGACTGGAGGGTGACGGCGGCTGGAGCGGTGTTTCGTTCTGTTGTATATAAGGTCACCCAGAGTCAGAGTGGACCCCATGGCAGCTAATGAGAACAATCCATACAAAGTCCCATCGTGCTTGATTGAGTACCAGAGGATGGCACTCTTGGGGGACACAT
>NW_022103898.1:22382438-22383684 GCF_000313985.2 Echinops telfairi
CCAAAGGAGAAAGATGAGGCTTTCTACCCACCAAAAGATTTAGTCTCAGAAACCCACAGGGGCAGTCCCACCCTGTTTCGACGGGTGGCTGTGAATCAGAATGGACTCAATGTCAGTGAGCTTAACACATGCGAAGATTCTATTTCCAAAGAAAATCACAGCCCATCATCGGGACTGGGAAGAGGACTTCAACATAGCTTCTAGCTTGTTAGAGACGCCACTCTATTCACAACACGTAGCAGGTGCTTTCGAATGATGGCCGATGAGCAGAGCTTGGGAAAGGGAGCATGCTACAGGAGTTAGTGGCAATGAAAAAGTGAAGAAGAGGTTTCGCATAGAGTGAGGATTTGGACATGCTGCTGGGAGGACCCTGATGGACTCGTCTTCTCCAGGGATAGCCAGTGTTGTTAAGGAGGGGGTAGACAAGAGCTAGTTTCCTGAGGGCATCGCTCCACCCAGGCCTCAGGCAATGTCGCCAGGCTCCGTCCCTCTGCTTGTTTGGATAGAAGAGATCATTGATGAACTCCACGCTTCAAGATCATGTATGTGTTCTGTTTGATGGAGTATTTATATTGGCCAAGCAGTACCCAGACTTGTGGTTGAGGCTAGAACGTTAGCGAGCGGCCTTTCTTGCCCGGGTTCAGTGCCAGGAGCCCCTTTGCATCTGGTTCACTGTGGTCTCTGCCACACAGAGCCGTCTGTCTTCTGGCTTCTCAAGAAGAGCAGTGTCGATGCAAATCAACAGGTGAAAGCATCTATGTGACAGGAGATTATCTCCAACGGCGCTTACCTTTTGATTAAGTGACTGATAGAAGCTTGTTGACGGACAGACCCAGAGGAAAAGATGAATGCTCCTGACTTAAGGATTGTAGCTTAGTCAGAAGGAGAACTGTAATTAGGGCTTGGCTCCCTTGGCATGATTGGATTGACATTTTCAATCAATGGTGGGGTGAGAAAGAATGCCTCTCCAAGTGGGGGTGCTCCCGTGGGGGCGCTCCCGTGGGGTCACCCTCCTGGGTCCTCTCAGGTCTGTTCCTCGCTCCTGGGGAAGGGAGCGACCTCGGTTCCTTCTCCCATGCCTTTCACCCCTCGGCTTGCTCTTCTGAATTGCACTGTGTTGCCCGGGAAGACGCTGCAGGCATACGGTAGGCCTTTTGTTGGAAAATAGGGTCTTGGAAAAGGTTATGTGACCCGTCCCGCAGGTCATCAAACAACGTGGATACCTGAAAAAGGGACTGGGAATGAA
>NW_022103898.1:22386273-22403991 GCF_000313985.2 Echinops telfairi
AGATGGGCTGAGACAGTGACGGTCCCAATGGGCTCGGCTTAGGAACGGTGGTTGGCGCAGGACCGGGCAGTGTTTCCTTCTGTTGTGCAAGGACAACCACCTCTACTGGCCAAGGGCCGCCAAGGTCACGGACAACCCCAGGAGCTAGGAAGAAGCAAGGAACACTCTTTCCGAAGCTCTCCGGGGGAGCCTGGCCCTGTGAGACTTGATGGGGGACATCTAGCCTCCAGGGCTGGGTCATCCGGAGGCTCACTGGCCTGGAACATCTCTGGCCTGAGTGGTCCAGCGCCGCCCTCGCTGGCTCAGGCCTGGGCAGGTGAGAAGCCCTAATACAGAGGGCGGTGAGCACATGGGCGGATTCGGAAGCCCTTCGGTCTCCCGCATCCCTCTGTCAAAAACACAGGTCAGAAGGGATGCCACCACCGCCCTGCCTTCCGCAGTCAGCAAGACACTTAAAGCTCCAGTGGACGTGCGGTGCAGAGCAGGCGTTTGATCGGAGGCCGCTTTAAGGCCTTGAGGTCCTCTGGGTCCTTCTCCCCACCCCGCCCCCAAGCAATCAACATTCTCCAGCTTCCTCGGTGGCTCCAGCTCTGCTCAATTATGCAGCTCCAACCCACCCGGCGGCGAGTGAGCAGAATTCCTCATTGAAATCCCTACCCTGCAATTGAGAGGCGTATCCAAGGAGACTGACAGGTAAATGTGAACGTTATAAATCAAGATCTTGATGTTGCATTCTTAATGCCGGTTTCCTCTGAAAGGGCTTCTGTGCTTCCCTCTCCCCGCAGACTTGTCAGCTTGAAATCCAACCTTGGGTTGCACCTGAATGAGAATGTCCCCCGTGGGATTCCAACGGGGCAGTGAGTGGGAATAGCCTCCTGCCGGGAAACCCGACTACTCCCCGCTTCCCTGACCAGGACTGAGCCCGGGAAGGGGTGAGATGGGGATCCCGCAACCCCAATGCTCCCTGCAATCTTCTTTCCACCTGGCTTCAGCTCACAAAGGCCTTATCAAGACAATGGGCCACTCACTGTAACCATCTTCTGTGCCGAGGTCATTCTTGGGGTTTTCAAAAGCGTTTCAGTTCGCTGGTATAACAGCAGCACGCACACACACGCACGCACGCATACACGCACGCACACGCCCCGCCCTGCACAGCGGAGGCATGCCTCAGGAGCAAGGCTGGCATCCTTCAGTGCCTCCCGGAGATCCTTCGGGAGCTTTAAGAGTCATGTCGGTGGAAGGTTCCGGGGGCTTTCAATTCACCCTGGTTTCCTCTCTTTCCATCCTGATGGCTTATTGATTGATCCAGTATGTCTATGAATAATAGATATAAAATATTTATATATTTTAGTCTTGTCTTGGTTGTCTATGGCTACATAACCAACCACCCCAAACGTAGCGGCTTCAACAATAACCACGCATCGGTTCATGGTAGGAGTTGTATCTTCCGTGCCTTCTGAAATACGTGTTGGAGTCCTAACCTGGGAGGCTGGGCTGTCTAGAGAAACAAATCCAGTGCCACTCACTTGTGTACAAGAAAGAACTTTCTATGAAAGAACAACCTAACATCAAGTAGTGACCCCAGCCCAGTCCAATTCAGGTCCGTAGATCCGATGCCAGCCGGGCCCTCTTCGGACTCACAGGGACGCAGGCTGATGACACAGAAAGGCAAAGCAGGAGACAAGGAGAGGACAGGCGGTGGGTGCAGAGCCGGGTGGCCCCACGGTTGGTGGGAACATGGCAGGTGCAGGCAGCTCTCAGGGTTGGTGGCCCACGTGGGGCGGCCCCAGGGGGAGGACACAGCATCTCAAAGAAGTCCTGGTGAGGAAGGTGCCAAAGGGTCAGGGGGAGAGGCAGTTCCCAGAGGCCCTCATTTGCATACAAAGAGCCACCCCCCCCAAGGAGGTGTCATCGAGCCACTACTTGATTGACAGGTGTGACGCCACCCCTAGCCAGGAGTGTCTCGTTGACATAAAATCATCTAGCTACCATCTCATTTGGGCATAGGGTTTTCTTGGTTATGTGAATGAGGCCTCACTCAACTCACTGCCATTGAGTTGATGCCAACAGGGCAGGATAAGAACTGTCCCTGTGGGCTTCTTCGACGGTAACAGTGTATGGAGTAGAAAGTTCCGTCTTTCTCCTGAGGATCGGCTGGTGGTTTCAAACAGCTGAACTTTCAGCTCACAGTTCAACGCGTAACCTCTACTCCAGGTAGGGTATGCTAATAATCTGACTCTTTTATTAAACGAAGTTTTTATTGCGACTTTAGTGGTGAGTTTAGATTTCAGATCATCAACCCTGCATTCAACAGTTATGCATTCAAACCACTTATCAACCCCGCCCCTCCATATACTATCCCATCGGTCCTCTGGATTTCTTTTCTGTCCAGTGCACCTCCATGGGTCCTTTCCCCCAGTCAACACCTGTCGGCCTCCTAGTCTAGTCCATGGCTTCATCTCCCTACACTTGTCTTCCCTCCCTCTCTGGTAGGCAAGTCTCTGTCTTGTTTTTCATCCCTATCTTAGGGTCTCAGACGACACGGGACCTTTTGTGATTGACCGGCCTCCCAGCATTGTGTTTTCCAGTCCCACGCGTGTCATGAGAGGTTGCGTGATTTCATGGTTGTTTTAACCTACTGGCTTTTGAGTTATAGGAAGAGCAATTTATTCTGTGATATGTGGATTGAGTGCCAATAAAACTGTTAAGAAAGAAAGAAAGGAAAAGAGCAGTTTGGACACAGAAAGGAGTGCACGGGGTGGGGGGTGGGGCGGGCACGGACAATACACACCACATGAAGATAGTCAAAGAACAAAGGATAGAAGCTTCTCACCTCCTTCTCCTTTAAAGTCACCTGCCTGTGGTATTTGTGTTACTGTAGGCCTAGGAGAAAGGAAGGCAGTTCACAAACCTGGTGTCCATGCAGAGCTCAGCTGGGCTGGCCACTGTTCATCTGGGGGTCGGCTGGACAGGTCAACTGAAATGGGAGGCCCCACTTCTAATACAACCCACTCCACGGCTGTGATTCCTCCATGTGGACATCTGTATAGAGTGTCTTGGGCTTCCTCACAGCACGCTGCTTGGATTTCAAGAGCAAGGATCCCAACAGATAGACATGGAAGTGGCAAATTTCTTGTGCCCTTGGGCCCCCAAATGAGATGACTTCCCATCTACCTATTTCATGCCTCACACACATGGACACCAGGATCATCACCCCCATTTTGCAGAAAGGAAAGCGAGGCACCGAGAGCCTGAACAAATCCCCCCGAGTTCCGTTAGGAAACACCAGAGCCAGGATTCATGGGCTCATCTGCGTGCAGCCCTTAGCTACGACAGCCCTGGAGTGTCCGAGCTGGGTAGGAGAGACAGTGTAGACATGAAACAGAACAAATGCACAAAAAGCAAAGGCTGTCAGAAAGTGTCTTCTCAGATGGGAGGTTGGTGAGGCAGGAATGAAAGCATGGCCAGGCTCACCAGCCGGGCAAGGAAGCTTCCCGTGGAAGGTACGCCAGGGCGCCTTCTGTGACCAGGGACAAAACCTGCACAGAGGAGGAGGAGGAAGGCCTTACTTAGCTCCTAGGTGCAAAGTTTGGGAGATGACACCTAGTTGGAGTCCGGTGTTCAAACAGGTGGCGAAGAACCTGCATTTCCCGACCTGCCTTCCTCGCAGGCAGGCAAAGCCTTCCCTTGAGATGGCAAATGTCTGCAGCTTCCCAGCACCCCCTACGAGGAGAAATGATTTCTAACAGCTCCCAGAAAAGACCCAAGATGTGGGCTCAGCTCACAAGACTGGGCCATGTACCCCTTCCCGAAGAGCTGATTGTGGGGTCAGCTGTACCCCGAGAGTCTCCACTATGTTCCCGGAGTAGGGGAGAGGCCAGTCACCAAAGGGAAACTAAACATGCAGTTGTCAGAAGACAGAGCAATGAATGCCAAGCAGGTCGAACCAGGTGTCATCACCTTATCTGTAATTTGAAGGTCAAGTTGAACCTATAAGGATCAAGCACGTGTGGCAGCCATTGCTTTCCCTGATCCCACTCCTTATTCTGTGTGAACAGATCCGGCCCCTGCATTTTGCTCAGGTAGAAGGTGCGAAGCCCAGGGGATACACCATGATCAGTCTAAACTATCACGATCATGGTTCTCCTGCTGCACTGGGCCAGGTAGTGTCTTTCCCATCATCCTTTGCGGTTAGAGATGATCACATGCCCCAGATCTGGCCGATGAGATACAAGGAGAAGTCTGGTCATGGGCTTCTGGGAGAATTTTGGTTTCTGACAAAAGGCCATGAGTGGCAACCTCCTTGTTACCATCTCGGCTCTCTTTCCTGCCTGGTGTGAGGATAGGATGCTGGGAGCTGCAGCAGCCGTCTTGTAGTCATGAAGCAACGAGTCCAAGGCATAAAGCAAACATGCTGAGGATGATGGGGGAGCAATAGCCAGTCATCACTGCGCCACCATACCAACCGGGAGCTGCTACCGCCACACACCTTGTTACCAGAGATAATGAAATGTCCTCACTGCTACAGCCATTGTTAGGCATGCTGTAACTTGCAGCCTGACACTTTATCATAAAAGTGAAAGACTATTACACCCTCATCTGCTTTTCTTGAAGGTTCACAAGAGACTTTCCAGAAACCCACACCAAAACCATTCTCGCAGACGCGCCTTCTGCCAGAATTTCAGCAGCTGCCCATTAATATACCTGCTTGAGGAGGCAGGGCCGCGGCCGGCAGTGTGCTAATATATCGCGCCGTTTTGACAGCGTAGTGTGCTATGTTATCAGCTGCATAAAGTGGGCAAGTTAATTTCCGTTCCCTCTGAAACACCGGAGGGAGCAGGGTATGGCTCAGTTCTTTCTGGGTATTAAAGGGAAGATCTTAAGGGACTCCCCTCTCTCCCCAGCTTTCTGTAGGGTTGTTTTGTTTTGTTTTTAAAGCATAAAAAGCAAAAAGAATTTTTTTCTCTCTCAAGATGATCAAGCCATGACGGTCCAACAGCACACTATCAGGGCACGGCTGGGGCTGTCATAGAATGGTCGTTTGCTAAGCAGAAGTGAGTGCAATCCTAGCGATCAGAAATGATCGCACGTGCATATCAACACGTACAGTAGGAGCTTTAGGGATCATTGAGGGTTGCATTACATTCTCCCAAGAGATATGTCGAAGGCCTAACTCCCGATGCCCATGAATGTGACCCTTATTTGGAAATGGGGCCCTGATAGTTATGCTTAGGTTAAAATGAGGTCATACTGGAACATGGTGGGCCCTAATCCAAAGACTGGTGTCCAGAGACGGGAAACGTTTGGGTACAGACACTGAATGAAAAGATGGCCATGTGAAGACAGACAGAGATTATTGGTCTTCGTGCTGCCAGAAGCCACAGAGCACAGAAGGCTGGTAACAACCAGTGGACGGGGGAGGTGAGGAAGAGTTCTTTCCAAGAGCTGTTGGAGGGGAGAAGGAGGAGGCTTTCCACTCCTGTAAAGGGTAACGGTCTCAGACGCCAACGGGGGTATTCTACCTTGGTCCCAGTGGGTCACTGTGAGTCGGCATCGACCTCCAGCCCAAGGAACCCTGGTGGTGTGGCGGGGAAGGCCTCCGCGGCTAACCCAAGGTTCAGCAGGAGAAAGGGGTGGCAGTCGGCTTCATGAGGATTATAGCCCCGGAAAAGCAATGAGACCGTTCATGTGTCCGACAGGGCTCATGGGAGCTGGAATCAACTCAACAGCAGTGGGCCGGCGTGGGTTTGGTACTGTTCAGAGCTGTAAGGCGGTCACTATTTGTTACGGCAGCCCTCTCAGCGGATCGCCAGGTCTTTCTTCCCACAGAGCCCCTAGGTGGGGGTCAACACTCCAACCTTCTGATTAGCAGCCCCGTACTTAATCATTGCCCCACCGGGGCACCTTAGGAAGCTCAGAAAGGGGGTATTGTAGGTTGTTGCCTTTGGGTTTCATTTATTAAATAATAGTCAAGTGTTTAAAAACTGGCGCAGAGGCGGTGCACAGGTAGAATTGTCCCCTTCCACGAGGGACCCCCAGGTTTCGTTCAAGTGCAGTCACCGCCTGTCTGTCAGTGGAGGTGGTGTCGTGGGTTCAACGCTGGGCTGCTAACTCCAAGTCATTCGTTTGAAACCAGCAGCCACTCCTAAGGAGAAAGCGCAGGCTTTCTAGTTCCGTGAGTTAGTCCGGGTTGACTGGAGAAACGAATCCAGAGACACCCATAGAGGTCTAAGAAAGAACTTTATATCAAAGAGTAATCGTGTATTAAGAAAATGTCCCAGAAGCATCTCCAGGGCTCTTGCAAGGTCTCAGTGTGGCTCAATGTGTCTCATCAACAGGAAGGTGAAAACAGAGAGAGAGAGAGAGAGGAAGTTCCCAGAATCCTCATGAGAAGGCCACGCCCACAAGGAGGCATCATCAGGCTGTGACTCATTGACAGGCTAGACTCCACCCCGCACTTATTTATCAAGTTGACATGAGATTACGTAACCACCACATCCCGCAGAGCTACAGTCTCAGAAACCCACGGGGGCCCTTCTCCCCTTTCCTGTACGGCTGTTAGGAGTCAGAATCAACTCGATGGCCCTGAGTTCGGTTGTAGTTTGCCATAATGCTCAATGGGCTTAGAGGCGCAGCCGAGCAGAGCGGGGCCAGGAAGAAAGGTCTGACTATCTACTTTTGAAAATCTGATCATGAAAACTACAAATCACCACAGTCCAATGCTGTTGCACATGGGATCGCCGTGCATCAGGGACTAACTGGACAGCAGCATTTATAAACTATAACAACGATTGCAACGCTAACTATCAAGTGCCAACTATACAGCTGTCTGGTTGTGCTTTGAAGGCATCCCCCTGTCTGATAGTCATGCCTACCCCAGGAAGTAGAGAGGGAATGGCGGCAACAATAGATCCAGCGCAGCAATGACTGTGGGTGTCACAGGACTGAACAGTGTCCCATTCTGCCATACACAGGATGGCTGACTCCAAATCGAATCTGTGGTGCTTAACAACAGCAGCAGCAGCAGCAGCAGCAGCAGCACATCAAGGTTCCTCTCCCCATTAACCAGCACACCACTCCATGGCTAATCGTTGGTATAATTAACATTTCACCAAAGCACGTACATGATTCTGTGGCTGAGCAGTGAGAGGCCAGGAATGTTGCTGATGGATTGGAAAATGAGTGGGATTAGTGAATATTCCAAAAATAGTCAACACCCAGACGGAGGCAGGCAATGTAGAGATACAGAGTATGTGGGGAACAGGAGGAGTTTAAGGAGAAATGAGAATCCTCTCTCAGCTTCATTGAGTCCCCAAACTGGGGAGCGAGAAGAAAATCCCCAAGTTAAACGGGGGTAAGCCTCAACCCAACCCCCCAACCCCCAATTTTGAAGTAAGCAAAAAACCGGGAAAAAAAGGGTGGGCAACAAGAAAAAAAATTTGGAGGAATATAATTTTTGAAAAATGTACTTTTATTTTGGGGGTCAATAAAAAGATTCCCCCAAGCCAAGCATCCGGATTCCATCCCTTTCTTACAGAGGGGATGGCAGGGTCTGAACAGCATTTTCCATCAGAACACTCGAGCTGAAGGTATATGTTATGCAGAGGAAATTTGCATTGGAAGTAACATGCAAAGAACTATCTTGGGACTCGGCTCAGGTGACAAGTCTTAAATTGCCCCTCTCTAGCTCACGTTTGCAATGGTTTTTCCTTCTGTTAAATCCCCACTGGGCCACAGGATTCACTGCCATCTGGTCGATGCTGACTCATAACAATGCTATAGGACACGGTAGATGGTTACGCATTGGGCTGATATCTGAAAGGTCGGCGGTTCAGAACCACCAGTGGCTCCTCAGGAGAAAGACAGGGTTTTCTATTTTCCTGAATGGTTGAAGCCTGGGCTATGGTAGTGGTTTTTTGATATTCAGAGAGGTTTTGACAATGTCACTTGTCCATCACGGATAGTTTTCCCTGCGAGTCTTGGGGTTTCTGAAGTGCATGAGATGACCCTACAGGTGGGCCACGAACGGATGTCCTGTGTCACGACAGTGTCTAACCTGATTTGGCAGGATGTCATACTTTATCTATGCTGCTTAAGCAAAGGTAGCCCTCACTGGTACCTCACCAAAGCCAGTTGATTGGGCGTACTAAAGGGCAAGGCGCTAAGCCAGAGAATCATCACGGGGCATGACCCATCCTCAGTCTGCATGATTTACGATGTCATTGGGGAAAATTACTCAACGCAGGTCGGGTCCTGAACAAGCCTTGGAAATGCACCAAAGAAGGGGGTTTGGCTCTTCTATCTGAGCGTAAGGGTGTGTGGCCTCTACATTTACCCATGGAAATTCCACTTGAACGCCATTGCCATTACGTACTGTCTGCCCAGCCGCCCTGTTCCTCTTCAAAAGGCCAGCCTGGCCAATTTTCCCTGAGACATTGGGGCAGATTCTTCTTCCTTTTCTTGCTCTTCCACACTTTTTTTCCAAAATCGGATGGCAAGGAGAGAAAACCCACATGTAGATGCTGACAAGGGGAAAGTTTAGAATTTCCAATAGTCCCGAAAACCTCGGGTCCACTAGACTATTTGGGATAGTGGCGACAGTGATGGTTTTTAAGTAAGAGAACTCCTTCCCTTGAATAAAAGGACCAGTGCCCCAAAGGACAGAAGCCAACAGCCAAGGGCTCAGTTGTTTGGGCCCTTGGACAAAGGATCTGGCAGGTGGCATTTTGACAAAAGCCCCAGCCTCCACCTTTCTAACCAGGAAGTTGCCAAACTCTTACCGAGATGATTCTCAAACGCCAGCCTATCTTGAGAATTTCCTAGAGACCTCTGGGAAACATGCCCTCACCAAGACTTGACATGAATATTCATAGGACCTATATTCTTAATAGCTATGAACTGAAAACACTCCAAATGCCCATCAACAGGTGAATAAATGGTACATCTTGGAATTACTGTCAGCAAGAAAAAGAGAAAAACTGATAACAGACTCTAAAATACTGATGAATCTCAAAAGCACCATGCCAAGCACAAATTGCCAGCTGCACCCACGCATAACCTATGTTGTGGCCATCGAATTGGCTCCGACCCATAGTGACCCTATGCACAACAGAAGGAAACACTGCCCGGTCCTGTGCCATCCTTACAATCCTTCCATGTCTGAGTCCACGGGTGAAGCCACTGGGTGCAATCCATCCTCTTTTCACTGTCCCCCCACTGTACCAAACACGGTGTCCTTCTCTGTGGACTCATCTCTCTCACAACATGCCCAGAGTCTGTAAGATGAAGTCTTGCCGTCCTTGCCTCTGAGGAGCCCTCTGGCCGTACTTCTTCCAACACAGATGGCTTTGTCCTTTGTAGCAGTCCGTGATACTTTCAATATTCTTCTCCAGCACCACAATTCAAACATAGCAATTCTCCTTTGGTCTTCTTTATTCAGTGTCCAACTTTCACGTGCATGTGATGCAATGGACATTCCCTGGCTTGGGCCAGGCACATGTTAGTCCTCAGGTAGCAGCCTTGCTCTTCAATATGCTAAAGAGGATGCTATTTACATGAAGTTCATGGGCAGACAAAATTAATCTGTGGCAATGAAAAGCAGATTGAGAGTGGCCTGGTGCTGGGGGGACAGGAGGGGATAGACTGCAAAGGGCCACAAGGGAATTTGGGGCATGATGTCAAGGTTCTATATTTTGATTGGGGTGCCGGCTACACAGGTACATACAAGGGCCAAAACTCATGGGACTGTATACTTACAAAGGGTACATTTTATATAGGTACCTATATGTTACCCATCAATAAAGTCAATTCCAAAAGTTAAAAGACAGACAATGAAAAACAGATTTCAGGCCTCCACTTCCCAAAATTTTAGTCTCGTGCACCTAGGAAACTTAATCTGTAGCAAAACACCCTGTGTGACTTTAATGCAGGTATACATCTGGCAATTGTAAGGCAGGTCACACTTCCATCCTGGCTGCCTCAGGGAGTTCGTTACGGTTGTCAGCTGACTACTCAAGGCGACCTTAGGTGTGACAACTGAATCAAGCCTTGTCCTGTATGCACCCTCCTCGGCACCGCCCGCGTGCTCCAGTTCACAACTGTGGAGATGGTGCAACCCACCTCCCCGGCTGTGCCCCTGCACTCGCTGGCCCTCCATGCCACCAAACATGACGTCCTCTTCCAGCCAATTGTCCTTCGGATGCTGTGTCCAAACAAGTGAGTCAGACAGTGTTCTTGGAGCGTTTAAGGAGGATCAAATCCTAGATCCTTCAAAGGGGTGATCCCCAACTGAGGATCTCTCTCTCCTGACACCTGTAAATGTTTACCTTCTCAGCCAGCAAGTATTTATTGAGAGGCTAAGGGCCAAGAACCATACCTGGATCTGGGCTAGGACGACAGACAGGCACTGCTTCATGTAGAGTGGGTGAAGAGGCAGGAATTCTTCATTAAGAAATGAGTCAATGGTCCAATCATCCAACCACCTCTCTCCGATTGATTTTGCAGTAGACTCCCTGCCCGCCTCCGGCTCTGCTTCCTCTCTCAGCTAGCCTCAACACAGTGGCTAAGGCACTAGCCAAGGCAAGGCCAGTCTAGCAGAGGGAACAGCAAGCAAAGAGACTCGGAGCGGATACCATGTCTACAGTGTTCAAGACCACAGAATGGCCCAGTGCGGATGGAGCAGGGTGAACACAGAAGGCCCTGTGGTCAGAGAGGTGAGGGGGGCTGATTATGTTGTGGACCTTTGGGCCAGTGACAAGACTTTGGACTTTATTCTGAGCAAGTTGGGAAGGTGTAGAAGGTCTGGTGCAGAAGGAATGATGTGATCTGACCTATGTTTTTGAAAAGATCGCAGGGGCTGTCATGTCGAAAGTAGACTAGAGGGACAGACTGAAGCAGCGGGCCAGCAGGAGCTCTCGTTCCTCTAGGATGCTATTTCCTCTGCTAGGATGACCTTCCCTCAAGTGTTTCCATGGCTCTTTCCATGACTTCCTTCAGGTTCGGGCTCAGATTTCCACTTCTCAATGCATCTTCCCTGACCAATCCAATATCAAATTGCAAACCCTGCCTACATAGCAATACTCTTACCCCATCCCCTTAGCTCTATAAAACCTATTTTGCTTGTTGACTCAATGAATGAATGAAATGAAGATGTCTTCTGCTCCTCATTTTATACCCAGAGAGAGGAGCCAAATCCCCTTCTTTGGTGCATTTCCAGGGCTGGTCCGTGACCCCACCTGCATTTAATAATTTTTCCCACTAACATTTGGAATATTCACTAATCCCTCTCCCACTCCGTGGGGTTCCCCCAGGGCAGCAGTTGTGTTTAAGTCTTGTTCGTATTCCCAGAACCACCTCTGCCTCTTCTTTTACCACTGCCCCGCCATCCTCTACTCCTAGCCCCACTGCCTTCTGTCTGCTTCATGAACCTGTCCAGGCCCCCTCATAACTTAAGGCTTCCGTGGGAGCTCAGAGGTTTCCATGGAGTTGTAGAACACCTGGTGACCTTCCAAAAATCAGTGCATGGATCACAATGGCCTAATCTCATCGTGCATGAGGTCACCAGGGTCAACAGGCAACTTGACGGTAGCAAACAATAACAATAAACTCCTTTATATAGAACGCTCCCCACCTACACCTACACCTATACCTACACACTTCATCTGCCACATACCAACCCTCATGGGGATTGCTTCTTCAGGTCTCTTCTTAAAGGCCACCTCCTCAGGCTGGCCTCAGCTTCCTCCCTAACATTCCTCACCACAAGGAGTACGCAGCAGTTTAGATCATTATCGATTCTTAAAGCCTCCGAGGAGATTCCGACCCCTAACAACACTGCAGAACAAGGTGGTCTGTCACCCTTCAGGCGAGTAGAAAGCCTCATTGTTCTCCCAGAGAGCAGCTGGTGGTTTTGAACTACTGGCCTTGCATGACCACCGCGCCACCTGGGCTCTTTGGCACCTAGCATCAACAGCATAAGGATACATTTGATGTCTCTCTCTCTCCCTGCAGAGTCTAAGACCCAGGAGACCTAATGCCACTAACATCGCCCTGCCTGTACCACTAACACCTAGCCCAATGCCTGGTACCAGGGAGGGGGCAAAAAGCCCGGGCTGAACCAATGAGTGGGTGAACAGTTCATCCCCCACTATTTGGGGGAAGGATAGTGTGTGGGGGGTGTGCGTGTGCGTGTGCGTCCCTACTGATGAGTGCCATAGGGTTCCTGAGCATCCTCGCTCCCCACTTCCTATAACTGTGTGGAGGCACCGCTGCATTCCTGAGGCAGCTACTAGCTTTTCCACAAAGGCTTCTGGGGCCAAGGACCGGATTCACTGGACTTGGAGTCCTTCCTAATGATACCGTGCATTTTCCCTGAGAGCGACTCAGAGAGATGTTTCTCCTTCCCCATAAAACCTTGAAACAACGCAGGGAGCACAGGCCAGCGCGCCGCCGGCTTTGCCCTCCTCTGCTGCTCTCCCGCCTCATAGTCATCTCTCTCTGGAGGGTCGTCTAGGGGAGCCTGCTGGCTGTTTGTCAGGACTGGAGGCCTCTCCTCAAAGCAAGAAGAACGGTCCACTTAGCTGGATAGAGAGGCAGCTGAGTTAAATAGTCCCCTTTCCTACGGCCATTCGGGGGAAATGCTGACCCTCTCTCCTGCTGGCCAGGCTAATTATCTAGAACATTTATTAGGTAATTAGCCAGGTAAAGCTCACACCCATCTCTCCCTGACACTTTTAATAGGATGTCTTCCTCTTCTTGTTCCATAAACCTGTCTTTTCTAAAGTACCGGCATAAATGATTTTAGGTCAATAGAACATTTTGGAGAATTTAACTATTTAACAAACAGACCGAAAAGTGGGTCATTTTTAAAAATCATTGTTATTGGGGGCTCATACCACTCATCATAATCCATACATACATCAGTTGTATAAAGCACATTTGTACATTCGTTACCCTCATCATTCTCAAAGTGGGTAATTTTGTCACGTACAATGCTCGAGTTCTTTTTGGACAGATGCACCATTTCCCAGAATGTTTAAGATGGACATGGGCGAGCTACTTTTCGGTCACCTCTCTACTTGTGACGGTTGTTGCTGTTGTGAGTGGCCTGCCATCCAGTTGGCTCCGACTCTTAGGGACCCTGTGCACAGCCAAACACAACTCTGCCCGGTCCCGCAGCAGCCTCACAATTGTGTTTAAGCCCATTGTTGTAGCCACTGCGTCAATCTATCTTGTCGAGGACCTTCCTCTTTTGCTGCTACCCTACTTGACCAAGCGTGATGTCCTTCTCCCGGGATGGGTCTTTCCCGATCATGTCCGAAGTACGTGAGAAGAAGCCTCACCGTCCATGTGTCTAAGGAGCGTTCCTGCTGTATTTCTTCCATGACAGGTTTGTTTGTTCTTCTGGCGGTCCACGGTACTTCCAACACTCTTCTCCAGCACCATGACACCAATGCATCAATTCTGTGCTCTTCCTTCATCAAGATGCAACACTCACATACATAAGATGCAATGGAGAGTGCCATGGCTTCCGTCAGGTACATGTGATTCCTCAAAGCAACATCTTTCCGGTTCAACACTTTAAAGCAGTCTTGCGCAGCAGATGTATGCAATGCAGTGCTTCGCTTGTGCTCTTGACTACTGCTTCCGTGAGCATTGAGTGTGGATCCAAGCAAGATGAAATCCGTGGCAACTTCATTCTTTTCTCAGTGTATCATGATGTGACCTATTGGGGAAAACTCTCATAGAGAGTCACCGTCTCAGAAACCCAGAGCAGCGGTTGTACCCTGTCCTATGGGGTCACTGTGGGTTGGCGTCGACTTGATGGCAGTAGTGAGCGAGTGACTGTCTTACCAACAAGACAGCCATTCGGTTGGCTGACAAGCCATAAACCTCACCAGTAGACACCTAATTTTGCTACTCTCTGAGTTAATTATCAACACATCTGTTGCTGATAAGAAACATGGATACTAGAAGAGCTAGCTTTAGGGGTCTTGAGGAGTGATCCCTCTTCCTCAACTCCTTTGATATAATATTGACAAATTGATCTTGGAGTGTGAATTCCTGACTGGCTTAAACTACCACACATTATATCACACCATTGTTGTTGTTAAACTCAAACCCATAGCAACCGGTCATCTCTGACTCATCGCGACCCTATGTACAACAGAACACAACACCGCACAGTCCTGTGCCATTGTCACAATTGTTCCTGTGCCTGAGCCCATTGATGTGCCTGAGTCAGTGTGTCAATCCATCTCACTGAGAGCCTTCCTCTTTTAGTCTGCCTTCCACTTTACCAAAGATGATGTCCTTTTCCACGGACAGTCTCTCCTGACAACATGTCCAAAGTATGTGAGATGACGTCTTGCCATCCTTGGGTCTAAGGAGCACTCCAGCCTTACTTCTTTCAACACAGATGGGTTTTTGTTCTTTTAGCAGTCCGTGGTACTTTCAATAGTCTTCTCCAGCACCACAATTCAAATGCAGTGAATTTCTTCGGTCTTCCGTATTCAATGTCCATCTTTCACATGCATATGAAGCGATGGAGAATTCGATGACTCAGTCAGATGTATCTCAGTCTTCCTTGTTCTTCAATACTCTAAGAGGTCTTGTGCAGAAGATTTACCTAATGTAATACATCTTTGGTTTGTAGACTACTGCTTCCATGAGCATTGATTGTGTATCCAAGCAAGACAAAATCCTTGACAACTTCAACCTTTTCTCCATTGACCATGATGCTTCCTATTGGTCCAATTGTGAGCATTGGGTCTTCATTTACATTGCATTGTACTCCACACTGAAATCTTTGCTGTCCATCAGCGAATGCTTCAAGTCATCCTCACTTTCAGCAAGCAAGGTTATGTCCTCTACGTACTGAAAGTTGTTGATAAGCCTTCCTCCAATCCTGATGCTGCCTTCTTCTTCATATAATCCTGCTCCTCTGATGATTCTCTGCATCAGCAAATGCCAGAAATATGTTTACTTGTGTTTCAGTGACTGTGCAAGGGTAATCAACTGTAAGGACCATACTAAACTCTGGACAACCTTCAGCAGAGTGGGGAATTCCAGAACACTTCATTGTGCTCACAAGAAACTTGCACATGGATCAAGAGGCAGTTGTGCAAGTCTGCAAAATCAGGGAAGACATATGTCAGGGTTGTATCCTCTCACCATCCAACCACAAGGATTACGTAATTTAAAGTAGATAACAAACATGCTACTCCAAGGCCCTCCCTGCCACCTCTGCTCAGGGATCTGTAGACAGAACTCAAGGGTCCGTGATTTTAGATGGAGTGAAAGCTTACATCTTCATTCACATTGGCCTCCATGTTGGTAAAACCTGTGGCCTTGTCATCAACAGAAGTCAGGTGTTTCCCCACCACATTACCGCTTCAGTGGCAGAATTCTTGTCTTCCATGCTGGAGACCTTGGTTCAATTCCCGGCCATTGGGCCTCATGCGCACTGTTAATGGAGGCGGGGGTGTTGCTATGATGTTGACCAGGCTTCGACCGAGCTTCCAGACTAAAATGAACTGGTGATCTAGTTCTGAAAATTCGCCAATGAAAGCCCTGTGGATTATGGACCGGGCAGTATTTCATTCCATTGTGCATGGGGGTCCATGAATCAGGACTGCCTGGATGGAAGTTAACAGTAACATATCCCCAAATTTGAGGCTACATCACAAAGTGATGGTGTCAGTGTCCCAGTGCACGCTGGGTGATCCGCAGAGCTTACTGGGAAGACGGTTTCAGAAAGTGGAGCACTCCATTGGTAAGGGCAGGACCAGGAGAGTTGGACCACGATTTTTTTTCACCCTTCTAACAATGCACCTTCTTGTACTTCTAGGGGTGCCATGGCTGTCCTATTATAATTTTGTTGGGAAGCCTTATGCCATCCACCCTAAAGTCTTGATCTTACCCTTTCCTAATTCTATGGTCCCTACAACTCAAGGAGCATTTAAAAGGAACGCCATTTGAGTTCCCGGCAACTGCCTAAGTTGTTGCTTTGACATGCTATAGATCAGAGTGCGGAATTATTTGGGGGAAGAGTTAGAGAGCTGGAAACACCATCAGCAGCAATATGCAGACCTCAAGAGGGGGCTATCCTGAGAAACCATGTGAGTCTGAGGTTTTGTGCCATAAAGGTGTCTGTAACTTTGAAGCAACACTTTTTGACTTACTCACCTATCAGGCACACTCACTTCTTAACTATTAGACCTACGGATAAATCTTTTATTACCTATTAGATTTATATCTATATACTATCCTATCATCTCTATTACATTACTTGATCAAATCCGTTTTATGTGGCTGTATTTTATATTAATGCCACACGTCTGTTTCAGTAATGGTTTGATAACTGTTTTAGTAAACAGTCCTGGTGGCATACTGGTTACTCATTGGGCTGGTAACTGCAAAGTCAGCAGTTCAAAACCACCAGCATCTCCATTGGAGAAAGCGGAGGCTTTCTGCTCCTGTGAAGAGTTACGGTCTTGGAAACTCACGGGGCAGATTTATCGGGTCTCTGTGAAGCGCCATGGGAAAAGCAGAGAAACAGGACTGGGCATTTGGAGAACGTGAGCTGCCATAGAGAGCTCCAGAGCTGGGGTGGCCCTGACAGTTGTACCCCCTGGATGTGGCTGATCCCAGGGAAGGAGACGTGTCCTGGGGCAAGGCACCATCTGAGAGACTCAATGCTTTGGTCCTGAGGGAGCTTCTGGGACCACCCATTACACCTCCCTACACTGCATCTTACCACGCATGGTCCACAACCAGACACTGCTTCTAACCTTGCCACCGTGCTATTAGGCAGGTCTGCGTACCACCTTAAGGATACCTGAGACTGAAGTTCGGAAGCATGTGTGACATTTCCCGTGGAGAGTCGCTATAAGGGCGGTGTTGGGGTGGAGCGGTCAGCGAACTCCTCAGCTCCCCCTCTTCCTCCTCCCTAATTGTCACCGTTAGTGCTGCGGACTGACGTTTTTGTTCCATCTGAGACTTCAGCTTATGTGATACCATCCCTTCTCCACGTTGGAAGCCAGGGGCCAGGGATGGCTGTGCGGTTACGTGTGTCCCCTACCCAGCACCTGCTCCTCTGGCTCCCCTGCCTCTGAGTGGGGCACTGCCCTCTTTGGGCCATGTGTGAGTCCGTGGAAACTAGAGAAACAAACCCAGAGACCCTCATGTGTGTAAGAAAGACCTTTATATCAAAGAGCAATTGACTATTGAGAAAACCACCCAGCCCGGTCCAGATCAAGTCCATTAGCCCATATGTCCGATACCACTCTATAAATTCCTCTCCAGACTCACGTAACACATGCAATGATGCCTAATGCAGGAAGATGAGAGACCAGTGAGTGGAAAGTCTTGTGGATCCCGTGGCATTGGAAGCATTTCAGCGCTGGCGTGGATCTCCACGTGGCTCCCTCCAGCTTCAGCCCTCTGGTTCCATCTGTGTAGCTCCGTGTGGCTTGTCAGCAGGAATGTCTCATAGCGAGAGGGTGTGTCCCACCTCCAGAGAGAAAGACCGGAGTTCCCAGAATCTTCAGAAGGGCATGCCCACACTGAGGCCTCATTGACTATGACCTGAATGACAGGCTAGACTTTACCCCTTCCCTCAAGTGGGCCCCCAGACCCGCTCAAGCTTGATTTCCCATCATTTTCCCCACCCCCACCCCTTACCTTTCTTTCCACCTCTCTCCTGCCTCCCTTCCTACC
>NW_022103898.1:22404570-22419145 GCF_000313985.2 Echinops telfairi
CCTGGTCGTGAAGCGTGTGTTCATCCGATCCATTTGAGAAAGACTGCTGGACGTGGCTGAGGAGAGCGTGGTGAGTAAGACGGATGGGGTCCTGCCATGGCCGAGCTCTCCCTGCTCCCCAGGAAGACAGATGCTGAACAAATCCATCACACAGAGAACCGCGGATTCTGGGCACGGCTAGGAAAGAGGTAGACCAGATGGATGCAATTCAACTGAGCTCCTTGGTGGTGGGCCAGGAATGGCTTACAGTTGAATAGGGACAGAGCCTCCTCGCCTTCTCTGTTCCCGCTTACCGCCAGCACATCCTGTGAGCCGGACAAGTGGTGTCATTTTCTCCCCCTGCTGAGATCTTAAGGGGGCTTGGGATCAATGCGTGCTGGGGGCTCTGTCTGAGTGGCAGGTGCTGGGGTTGGGGCTGTGGCCCAGGGCAAGCAGCCCACATAGGAGGCCAGCACAGCCCGGGCAGAGGCCCCAGCAGCCCGGGATGTGCTTCAAGGACAAAAAGGAGTCCTTGAGACTGAGCACAGAGGTCAGGTCCGGGTGGGGTATGAGATGAGCCGAGGAGGGAACAAACACCAGTCTCACTGCTCAAAGCATGAAGTGCAGACCAATGGAGCCAGTCTAATCCAGGGGTGTGGGTGGGGAACATGTCAGAAATGCAGCATCATGGCCCCACCGCAGAGACTGAGACATGCAGAGGACATGAGGCCATGTCACAACCATGGAGTTACGCTGCAGCGGCCAGCCCAGGGGTGCCTGGGGCTATCAGAAACTGGAAGAGACAAGGAAAGATCATCTCCATGAGAGAAGATGGCCAATACCCTGAATTTCGACTCCTAGCCTCCAGAATTTTGAGGCATTACATTTCTGTTCCATAAGCCGCCCAGATTGTAGACACCGATAGAGCAGCCCTAGCATATGACACCAAAGGAAATTCTCCAGACCTCACTAACCTGGGGAAAGGGGAGTACTCACCTCTAGTCTTCCTCTATTCCAGACCAAACCGCACGCCAGCTCCCTGCCATCCAGTCCATGCCGACTCTCAGGGACCCCGCAGGACAGGGCAGAGCTGCCCCTGTACGTTTCCAAGACTGTAACTCTTAATGGGAGTAGAAGGCCCCGTCTCACTCCCTCTCACATAAAATAAAAATGGAAAAAGCAGGGAAGCATTTGTAATGGCCATAACCCTGGTGCACTGGCTCCCTGAAAGCCTGTGGATTAATTACAGGCTGATCAAATGTTTCTCTTCCCCCTGCACATTCCACTTCATCCATGCGATGAACTGCAATCTGGTTGGCCCCCGATCCCTGGTGAACTCAGGCATAATGGATCAAAACACCACCCCAGCCTGCATCTCTCCCATGTCGGGCTGGGATTGCATCATTGTGATCCATGGGGTTTTCGTTGGCTGGTTTTCTAACATAAATCACCTGGCCTTTCATTCTAGTCTGTCTTAGTCTGAAAGCTCGCTGCCACCTGTTCACCATCATAGCAATGCACAAGCCTCCACTGATGGACAGGAGGTACACCTATAGGGATGGAACTGCCACTGCGCCCACTCTATCGACGTGGGTCCTATGTAACAGGATTACAACAGAAAGGACCACAAGGCTCAGGCCCTATTTATTGATGAATGAGCCTGGAAGGAGACCCAGAGACAACAGCGGAGACCAACAAGAGGGCCACTGGAGGGAATTTTAGCCTCTGATGCCTACTGTTACGGCAAACATTAAGCCCAGTCAAGCCCCTAGCCAGGTAACCACAAATCCTCACCAGATTCGGGAGCTCCCACCTGCTGGCCAAGAAGGAGGCCTGGTAGTGGCCAAACCAGAAGCCCCCAACAGGCCTGGGGCTGCCTGACTGGAGGACCCTGGGTCAGAAGACCACACTGTCGACCTGAGATACAGGTGCAGGGCCATCGATGGGGATGACGAGGACCAGGAGGCCCTGGGCAGCGGTGCCAGCGAGTTCAGCGACACCTCCATGGAGGATGGTGGCAGCGGGGTGCCCGGCCGTGTCCTCCAGCTGTGAGCACAGGCCGGGACCACACAGCAGCAAGCAGCGTCTCCAGTGGCCGAGCCTAGCAGCAGCGGGCATGGGCTGTGGGTCTGTACCCCTGTGGCTCTGGGGAGAGATCACAGGCCGAGCCGTTGTCTAACAGGTGTGTGCTGGCAGGTAGGGGGTTTATAGCTTTTTGTAAGTTATTCAAAGTGCCATACAAAAAATATTTGGGGGAGAAACAGTCGTCCAGTTTTGCAAGGTGCCCCCTACACACACACACATACACACACACTGAAATCACACATGTCTCAGACCAGCCACACATATACCCCACCCCCAACATCACACATATCTCAGACCAGCACACGCAGGTGCTCCCAGCACTGTCGGGTTTGGAGCCAGAGACTAGCTGGAAAAGCCGCCCTGACGCGTGGCTCCAGCCTGTTGGGCCTGCTACAGGGACCCTCACAGGACAGCACTTCTGCAGAGGGCCCCTGTCCCCAGAGGTAGTAGTCATGAGCCCCAGGTGGGAACTGTGTCTCAAAGCACAAAGGCTGTGGTTCTGTGTTGAGCCCTAAGCAGCTTTCCACTGTCACAGTGTCAGTAGGCATCGGCTCTGGCTGTTGATGCTCTCAGGGGCCAGCCTGTGAGTTTCACGATCCCTCCTCCTGATCTGTGCTCTCAGGAGGGTGCTCTGAGCAGTTGTTTGATGACTTGTGACCCCAAGCACCTGAGCACTGGCGGTGCTACAAGCCCAGCCCTGCTGATGAGCCCCCTAGGCGCTCCTGCCGACGAGCCCCGCAGGTGCTCCTGCCCACCAGGACCTGGAGTCAGTGATGTTCCCACAGCAACTCCGTACCTGAGGCATTGGGGTTCGGCTTCCTGGGCAGCACCCTGTTGGTTGAAGACCAAGACCCTTGGCTCACTCATGGGGCAGGGGCAGGATGAGGAAATCAGACAGCTACTGCTTGCTTCTCACTGGAGGCCCCTGAGGTGCCCTGGGCCGTGCTGAATAAAGAGGCCATGGCACTGGGGTGGTGGGGGAGTGGGGTGACCACAGTTAATGTGTTGCCCCCCAAACTCCCCTGCTCTCTGGGGCTGTTGCACCATGGAGACAGGTACCCTCCCTGCTGAATGCTGTGGGCACTCTGGTACCCAAGGGACCTGCTCCGTGCCGTGCCCCCCAAACTGTGGCCACGATCAGCATTGCCTGGCCCGCAGCCTCCGTGGTGCCAGTTGCCGCCTGGTGCCAGCCTGCCAGGTGTCTGGGGTTGTCCTTGTCACACAAACCTTCACTCAAGTGCTGCCAGGACAACAGGTCCGAACAGCCACACTGTTGGCTCCAAGGTTTTTAAGGGGCACCTAGGAGACTCCACCACAAACCAGCCTGCTTTTTGTACGTCGGGTCTGTTCTTTTGATACCAATAAACCAAGCACCAGGCCACCTCAAATAAATAAATAAATAAATAAATAAATAAATAACAATAAAGGACTATTTACCGTATTTCCTTTTACCAAACACATCATGTCCGGTCTTGCAATGGAGTGAAAATTAGGTTTTGTGATGAGTTGTCCGGGATTCTCGGTGGATTGACAGTTAAGGCCTACCAATAAATAACCCATGGTGTGACCTCATACAATATAATTAATTTCCTAACTGAATCTGCAGCGAGCTGTTTATCAGTTGGAAGATCATGTTGAAATACAACCCTCTTACTTAAATTAAGCCACATCCCTGATGCAACTCAAAGGGAGTTCCCTCAGGGAGGGTCATGTGGCCTGACTGTCCACAGAACGGACGCTGTGGAAAAAGCTTGTTTGCTTTTTGCTGAGTCTGGATCCTGCGTCTGGCTCAATGACCTCTGGTTCTTTGGACTTCAGCCAACAGCCTGCCATGTTGCCGACCGATCCCAGGAACCATCAGGAGCTGCCATCTGACCTGCCCATGTGATGCTGAACCAGCTGATATTGGATTCATCCGACTCAGCAACCTCCAGCTGGTGGGGGCTCAGATTGGGCTTGCCCAGGTTGACAACTGTGTCAGCAGTTTTCTTAATATAAATTTCCTGTGTGTGTGTGTGTGTGTGTGTGTGTCACTGGTTTTTCTCCCCTAGAGGACCCAGCCCAACACACACATTAAAAGTCAACAAACACAGTCTGGAATGACAACACAAACACGAAATCCAGGCTCAGATACAGCAGAGATTTTGGAATGAAAATTAAGGATTCGCTACGGTTCCTGTCTGTTGAGAACACCCTCCTCAAAGACAATGGTAGTCTTGGAGCGATAAGGATTGTTTGATTCAGGCAAATCCATTTCCCTCCCTGAGTCTGCTTTCCTCGTCTCTAACGTGGGAGTGACCTGACCATCTGGCCTCACTCCCGTTTGTCCCAGGTGGGACATGATACTAATTTTGTGGCTGTGCTCCTGGAAGACCAGGAAGCCGCTCAAATAGACTGTCAGGTAACTTTCACACCGCTGCGTTGCCAGTTACCTGTTCTTAAGACCGGATGTTGCCATGGGTGTCTTTTCGTTAGAAGTCACCTGGGAGGGGGGGGCGAGGGGAACTCAAATCAAACATGATTTCTACGGCTGGGAGTGTCTCTAGTCACTGATGAATAAATGAAAAGAAACATCTGTTTTATCCTCAAACTCGAAACACCTGAATTGTCAATAGGTTTCCCAATCTCACTATTAACACAGAGCAGACTGATCCGTGTTTAAACCCAACCTGGCTTTGTCCCTGTGAGGAGAGGATCTTGATTCTCAGTTCACCTTTCTGGCTTGGTACTTCCTTTGTGGGTTGAACATCAAATATGGCGTGAACCGAGGACCTCGCTTCAAATCCCCACTCTGAATCGTCAAACAGGTTCCAAAAACACAGATGAAACAACCCTCTCCCGATTACTACTCAAGCTTATTGAAAATGCCCAGAATGAAAAGCCAGCGTTTGTAACCGGTTTGTGTCTCCCTCAAGGCACCTGCAGCATGTATGGTTCCGAGTTTCCCAGCATCCCTCTGGGCTGTCCAAGTTCTCTGGCTGCTTCAGAGGGACTCAAGGTGACCCTCGGGATCTTGGGGAACCAGAAAGGAACTGCATCTTTCTGTCTGGTCTAGGGATTCTCATACCCTTTGAACCCAGTGGCTCTTTTCTAGAACAAAAGCTCTGAATTCATCCTTCATTGTACTGTAAGGAAATCAATCCATAGATGGTTTTACCTCCCTGCACATCAAAGTTCTTTGTGAACAACAGGAGAATGGCCCATCTATAATATGAAAGAAGAAGAAGAAGAAAAAAAAACAATTTAGGCTAAGAGGAGCAACAGTTACTCACTTGACTACCAACCAAATGGCTGCCAGTTCAAAGCCACCCCACAACTCCACTAGAAAAAGACCTGGCCATGCGCTTCTTTGAAGAGAGAAAGCTCTGTGGGCAGTTCTGTTCTGTCACAGGGAGTTGAGGGAGTTGGAATTGAGGGCACCCACCAACCATTTAGATTACAATACTGTCCATGCTTTCAATCACGCAGTCCATTTCCCGGGGCTCCTCTCCTCTCGGGCTTTGGGCCTGAGCAGTGACCAACACAGGAAGGAAAAGGGAACCAAGATGTTCAGCACATGGGCTTATCGCTCAGGCAAACCCCCACGGAACGGCCTGATGAAATGATCAGATGCTTGCATTGTCTTGTGCCCATTGAATCAATACATATTTACTGAGTGCCGTCTGGGGCCAGGGCCGGAAGACGGGAAACCAGCGTGGGATGGATCCTTCCCCTTTGAGGTGCCATGCTAGGCTGGGCGGCCCGTTGGAACATAAGAGGAAGGAGGAGGAGACCTGAGCCGATCTAGAAGAGGAACATGGATGGGCTGGACGTGGCCACAGACGTGACAGTAAAAGCCAGGATGTTTCACTCAGGAAGGACGACTTTATGCTCGACAGGTTAGGGGGGTTTCTTCCAGATCTCAACTAAGTTGAGGGTGAGAGTGGTTCATTGGGGCATGGCCAAGAGCAAGTCTGTGTCCCAGAAGATGCCCAAATGCCCCAGGCCTTGGGAACTTCAGAACAAAGAGTCGCAATAGCCAAAGGATGGCCATCCAAAGAGGAATGGATAAATACAACATGGTACACAGACACGTGGCATTGCCTTTGTGGTGAGATGCCCTCCGATGGGCTCCGGCTCATGGGGACCTGGTGGGTGACAGAAGGAAACACTCCCTAATGACTCACCACCATCCTCTGTTTGGCCCAATGCTGCAGCCACTGGGTCATCCATCTCATTTGCAGTCTGACCCTCTTTTCGGATGACCCTCTACTTTATCGCCCAGGATGGCCCTGCTGATACCATGTCCAAAGCAAGTGAGATCAAGCCTCACTTCTGAGGCGCATTCTGGCTGACTTCTCCCAAGCCACATCTGCACCTGTTTCAGCAGCCCGCGGCACAGTCAATGCGCTCTGTGTTCTCTGCCAAGTCCACAGTGCCAATGCCCCAGTTCTCCTCAGCCGGCCTGCTCACTGACCAACGTGTGCTTGCAAATGAAGAATCCGAGCAGTCAATTGCTTGGTTCCCAAGAATGACATTGAGCTGAACAATAAGATGCAACCTGGTCAAAGAGAGAAACAAAGTCCCAATGAAGTACATGCTACAGCATGCAGGGACCTTGAAAAATTTGATGCAGCGTGAAATATGTGAGGTAGTTTATTGTGCCAACCTGGCCGATAAACACATGTGGAATTAATTGAAGGGCAGCGGGATAAATGGCTTGGTGAACCTCGGCTGTCTAGTTCTCGGGTCTCTTGCTCTCTGATGGTCGGACCAGGGTGCAGTTGCCTTAGCCAGTTCAACTTAGCTTCAACTGACAAGGCTCACTTCCTGCAAGACATCCCCAAGGAGAAGCCACATGGACCTACCCCGATGCAGCCCTGGGTGCTGGAGCAGCCGTGTGGAGACCCCTGCCAGCGCTGAGATGTTAACACGTTTACTGACTCGGCTTTCCTCCTGCAGTTGGCATCGTTATGTCTGCTTTGTGAGATGGAGGAGGACTTTATGGACTGGTGTTGGACATATGAGTTAATGGGTTCATGTTGGACTTGTGGGCTTGGGCAGCACTGGGTTGGGATGTTTTCTTGATGCACCCTTAACCTTTACATAAAACTCTCTCTTAGATATGAGTTTCTATGAATTTGCTTCTCTAACATACCCAGACTAATACAATATGTCAGTCAGAAAAGGACATATGTCCCATGATCCCTCTTCGATGAAATATCTACACGGGGCAAACAGGTGCAGACATAAGCGTACAGGGACAATCTTTGAAAAGACTGAAGAAGAATCTGTGCATTTGAATGATGGGCTGACATAGAACGTCGAAAGAGAAAAACATGCAACCGTGGACATCCCAAAAAGCAAAGAAATGTCTTGGAAAAAGTACAGCCAGAATGCTCCTTCGAAGCACGGATCATTAGACTTTGTCGTTTGTGCTTTGGACATGGTGTCAGGAGAGATCAGATCCTGGGAAAAGACGTCATGCATGGGAGAGGGGAGGGGCAGTGAAAAAGAGGATGACCTTTGACTAGATGAGTGGACACAGAGCTGCCACGATGGCCGCCAACATAACCATGGCGAGGGTGGCATAGGACCAAGCGGTGCTTTGTTCAATTGTACATGGTTTAGGAGACACTTCTCTTAAGAGGGAGAGAAAATTCGGGGCTAGATCGTGGCGATGGTTACACAAGGTGAATTGCACACATGAAGAAGGTGGAAATGCCAAGTGTTTGGGGGACATATTTATCAGAATTTTTAAAAAAATTTCAAACACAACTTCCAGGCATTCTTCTACTCTCTCCTTAAAAATGCTCTTCCCCCAGACAACGGTATACACTCACTCCCTCCTTCATTCATTCAGATTTGAGTCCCCAACTCCCTTCAGTGAGGCTTTCTCTGACCACTGTCTGCCAGAGCTCCTGTTCCACCCACCCTCTTGCTCAACTTCATTGACACTGACCACTCTGACTTACCAGTTTGCTTGTTCGTAGGAATCGTGGTGGCACCAAGGTTAAGCACTCAGGTGTAAACCCAAAGGTCAGAGGTTCAAGCCCACCAGTGGCACCACAGTAGAAATGAACTGTCTATCTGCTCCCATTAGAATTACAACCTAAAGATAACCCCCTGGAACTTTTGCCCTGAGTGTTGGTCCGGGTAGATTAAAGAAACGAATTCTGAGAGACACTCATTTGTGTATAAGAAATAACTTTATATACAAGAGCAATTGAATATTGAGAAAACATCCCAGACCAGACCAAATCAAGTCCATAAGTCCAATATTAGCCCATATGTCCAAGACCAATCCATAAAGTCTTCCTCAGACTCACGAAACACATGAAATAATGCCAAATGCAGGAAAATCTCAGGCCAGTGGGTGGAAAGTCCTGTGGATCTAGTGGTGGTCTAAGTATCAGCGCTGGCAGGGGTCTCTACGTGGCTTCTCCAGCTCAGGGCACTAACGTAGCTCCATGTGTCTTGTCAGCTGGAATATCTCCCAGGGAGTGTATCTGTGTCCCAACTCCAGCAAGTTATTCATCTCCATGGCGCCTCCACATGAGGTACTCAAGCTGTGACATGATTGGCAGGCCAGACTCCACCCCTTCACTCATAAGTCTCAAATTGACAACAGATTATGTAACTACCACACCCTGGGATAATCTTTAAACCAAGCATAGCCCTGCTCCCCATCCCGCCCTCGCCCTGCCTGAAGAATTCTTAAACAAGCGTTTTGCTTATACAGGAAAAAGAAGTCTTTCTTGAGCATTGTGCTCTTTGGAGAACGAACGTGGAAAGAACTACAATGCAAAGACAGTGGGATTTTCTCCCTAACACATGTTAAAGCCCCTCCTAAGTGGGATCGGCTGGACAACAGCAGCGTGGAAGCCTAGATCAGAACCTTGGCGGGGCGGTGAGTTTTTGCTCATGGGGGAGGAACAGCTTAAAGCAGGGCGAGGATATTTTTAAAAATCATTTTATTGGGGGCTCATACAACTCGTATCACAATCCATCCATCCATGGTGTCAAGCACATGTGTACATTTGTTGCCACCATCATTCTCAAAACATTTGCTTTCTATTTGAGCCCTTGATATCAGCTTCTCATTTTCCTCCTTGCTCCGCCCCCCCAATGAACCCTTGATAATTTATACATTAGGGTGAGGATTTTTGCACAACTCAAAGAATGACATCCAGGTCCCCGATTTGTCTGTGTAGAAACAGTTGCATTTGGGGACGTTTTGCTGTGCATCTTTTCAAATACAGCAGCAAAATCCATCATTATTGTTATTATTAAGGTAGCCACCTACGAAATGCCAGGAGGCAGTTCTGTTCTATCAGTCAGGGTCGCTCTGAGTCGAACTCAATGTAACTGCACACAATAGCAGGTGCACAATTGCAGTCTGTCTCCCTTTGTCAAATCTCAGCTCCCCAAGGTCAGGGCCAAGGTTCAAAGTCTGTGCTACAGACCTCTAACACTCCCTGTGTGCACAAATGGTTGCTAACACCACCCTCAGCCGTTGGAAACTGCTGACGGCTCTTCAGGAGAAAGACAAAGCTTTCTGCTCCCATGAAGAGCTCACTCGGAAGCTCACAGGGCAGTTCTGCCCTGTCCCAGAAAGTCCCGTGAGTCGGCATCATGGCAGTGGGTTTGGTATTGGATTTTACAGGCTGCCTATAGGAAGACTGAGGAAGAACCGATGCGTTTGAATGATGGCGTTGGCACAGAAGCTTGGGGAGATGACCGACCGACAGCCGGAAGAACAAACAAATCTGTCCCGGAAGGAAGAAGAATGATCACTGGAAGAGAGGGTGGCAGACTTCCTCTTACCTAAGAAGAGCCAAATGCTTAGGGCTGGAGAAAAAGACGAGGAGCTTCAAGGAGATGGATTGACAATGGCTGCAGCACGGTAACAATTGTGAGCCTGGGGAAGGGAGGAGGGGCGAGGCTTCATCTGTTATATAGGGTTGCTACAGAGGTCCCTGTGCATCAGGGATTCCCCCAACCCTACCTCCCGCACAGCTGGTGGTGGGCCTTTACAGGCCATCACTTTCCATCTTCCAGTCACTGAACAGATGCCATTGAAAGATGCCTCCCAGGTTGGGAGAGGTGACTCCCATGCCATTCTGAGGGAAACAACGGTTTCAGGAAGCCAGGGAGCAAACGGGTTCGGCCTCAAGGCGCTCTGCTGGCTTAGACCTAACAGATGAGGTGACATACACCTTGAATTAATTCTCAGCGCACAAGTTACTGCTATGAAGGTGCAAATGTCTTCTTAATGGCATTAAAATGATCTCATCTCAGGGATAACCTTTGGGGGTGGGGCAGGGGGCTAGTAATTAAAAAATAGCAATTGCTAGTCATTAAAATAGGAAACAGATAAATATCTGTGATAATTACCGCCTTTTTCCTCTTCAGAGAAAACAGCAATACTGTATGTAGTCATTTTCGATAAATATAGAAAATATGTAATTATTGCCGGAGCTGTTCATTAGGAAACTCTTTCCCCGGTCTCACTTATGCAAACACCATTCATTGTTTCAAATAATCATTCTGAAAAGGCAAGCCAAACTTCTCATTAAGACAACCCCCCGTGGCTGGAGATGTTGCCAAGACCTGGGCCGGCTGGGGCATCCGTATCTCCAGAATGATACACGTGGATACACGTTGGAAAAGGGTGCCTTTTTTCCAACACAGAAACCACCAGAAAGAACCAGAAGGAGCCAGCGTGTCTCGCCGCGTGTCCGTCAGCCAGGAGCGGCTGTAGGTGGGAGCGCTAATTAAGAAGCGTGTGGCTGGTGGATGTCGGGGGGTGGACTCTGCCTCTGCCCGCCCACAGTGCTTCTTTCAGGGCTAACCTCGGCTGAACCTCGTTTCTCAGAAAGCCCGGCCCTAATGGAAAATAAATTCCAGTGGATTTGAATGGAGCCATTAAATGCTCCCTTCTCAGGGCCTGAAACATTTATTTGTTTTAAAAGACACACACGCCTCTCAGCTCCATTAGGAAGCAGAGCCAGCTTTTACCTTGGAGCAAGATTTCTCTCTGCCCACACTGGCCTCTGCTGTCCCAGCTCCTTCCCTGCCCTCCAGGGGCAGGGTTGGGGAGAGAGGTGGGGAGGAGGGGGGACAAGGGATGAGGGAGGTGGGAGCCATCTTAACGCCACCTGGAGCTTCTAATCTCCGAGATGTTGCCATTGCTGGCAGCTGTCTTTGAAGCCCCTCCTGCTCTGACCCCGCCCCCAGACCCTCTGCACATCAGGACCAAACACGGACCGCCCAGCACCATCCTCACACGCCGGTCTCCTCGAGCCCCTTGTTGCAGCCAGTGTCAATTCGTCTCACGGAGGGACTCCTTTCCATTGACCCTCCCTTTCCCAAGCACCATGTCCTTCTCTGGTGGCTGGTCCCCCTGAGGGCACGTCCAAAGCAGGCCGTTGCCTTCGCTGCCCGCAGAATCCTCCTCCGACGTTACAACTTGAGGTTGGAGGTGTCTCTTCAGGCCTTTCAGCTCCAGCCTGTGTGCCGTCTGGTCTGCTGGCTTGGGTCTTCGTGCATTTCCTGATCAAACCTTGTCTTCTCGGCTGCCCTTGGACAGGTTCTGTGCGGAACGTTCATCATTTCTCTCGTCCGCTTCGGCCAGTCTGAGCTCGACCGTCTCAAAGATGACAGACACCCCCACATCAGCCACCATCTCCGGCAGGAGCTCACTTCTTGCCTGGATAAGTCAACCTACCAGCGATTAGAGAAAACGTAGTGACGAACTATTCGAAACGTGTGTCCGGATCCGGACACGCTCCTCTCGTTCCTCCCCTGGGGTTGGGTCTGCGTCCATTGAGGGGAGAGGATTGACGGGTTCAGAGTGCAGTTACTGCGCCTTAGGGGGTGTTTGGAGCTCTGTGAGAGTGCATTTACCATCACAGTGGTTGGTGGGACATTGGAGGGCATTGGCAGGGATTGTCTCATGCCCTAAATGATTGTCAAATGCCCCATTACACCTTCATACGCCTGGGCAACCTTCTAAGTCACTTGGCTCCCACAGACTCCGTGATCCTCCTCTTAGCCGGAGAAGAGGAGATGCTGGGGGTGCAAATGGTCAGATGCTTGGCTGCTACCTGAAAGGTTGGAGGTTTGAATCCACTCACAGGGTGTCTTGGGAGGGGCGGGGGGCAGGAATAAAAAGACAAAACCATGTGGCTTCCAAAAAGCCAACCACTGCCAACCCCATAGCGTGTAGATCGGCTTGGAAACACGCGAGGTGGCTGGGAGTTGGAACCAACTTTCGACAGCTGGCCTAACGTGAGCCATGCTCGCTGGCTGGGGGCTTTGGTCAGTTGGCACCGTCGGGCAGTCTAGGAGGAGGGGTGGAATTAAAAACATTCCTTCTGAACTACAGAAATCCTGAGCACCAACGCTGTGTGCTGGGACACAACACTGAGTCACAGCCGAGTTTCTCCCCGGTGGGGCACAGAGGGTAGTGTACTGTACTCTGTAATCCTACAAAGGACATTAGGACCCTCTAGAGCAGTGGTTCTCAACCTTCCTAATGCCTTGACCCTTTCATACAGCTCCTCATGTAGTGGTGACCCCCCCCAACCACAAAACTACTTTTGTTGCTACTTCATCACTGTCATTTTGCTACTGTGATGAATCGGGAGACCCCTGTGAAAGTGTCATTTGACCCTCAAAGGGGTCGTGACCCACAGGTTGAGAACCGCTGCTCTAGAGAATCAACACTCAATCTCCATTTGTTGAACTTCCCTTCAGTGCTGAGCACTGAGCTCCGACCAGAGGGTGAAAGAGGAGTAAGATGGATCCGCATTCCTGGAGGCGCTCCGAGGTCCTGGGAGCTGGGAGCGGGCAGCAAGCACACCAGTCATTAGGATGCAGCGAGACAAATCCTCGGACGGGATTTCTCTTGGCTCAGTAAGAGCTGCCATTTATCATGCACTTACTAGGTGCCAGGCGCTCTGAGAGGCATTTTACATACATTAACTCCTTCAGCCCGTGGATGTGGCCGCCATCACAACTGCCGCCAGGGCCACCCAACGCCCTTCTGTTGTGTACTTGATGTCTTTCCTTCAATTAATTTCTGTGATTGAACAAGCTCTGGTCCTCAGTAACACTATCTCTGAAACCTTCCCACCGACATGCTACTTCGAGGTGTTTTCTCCTGAATGTTTAGATGGCAGATCCAAAATTTTAAAATCTCAATCCCATTTAAACTACCGTATAGACTCGTGTAGAAGCCAAGTTTTTCAGCACAGTTTTATGCAGTTTTGTGGTAAAATTAGGTGCCTCGGCTGAGATTCGGGTCGGCTTCTACTCGAGTCTATACGGTATTATCTAACAGGCGTGGGGACAGATGACGTGTAAGAAGCCCTGGCAGCGAGGTGGTTGCTATACTGGATTGCTGACGGAAAGGTGGGCAGTTCCAACAGCTTCCGTGAAGCGTCCATCCTCAGAAACCCTACCAGGCAATGCTACTCGCTCTCCAAGGTCGCGGTGAGAGCAGTCACTTCCAGCTTCAGGAGGTGGCAGGCCTTCCTTGGTTCAGTATTCCCTGGCTTGTAGATGCTGCACCCCATTTTCTGCCTCCATCATCACATGGCATTCTCCCTGGGTGGGTGTCTCTGTTTTCTCTTTCTGCAAGGACACCAGTCATACTGGATTTAGGGCCCACCCTAATCCCATCTGACCTCATCTTAACAGGAGTAACCCTCTATTTCCAAAGAATGCCCCCTTCTGGACTTCCAGAGGACAGGAATTTTGAGGAGATGCGGTTCAGCCCGGTACAAAGGGTAAAGTCTGACTTCAACAATCATGGTCTAAACACATCTGTGCTACATGAAGACTCCCCCACACTCCCAACTCTATTTCCTCTCAGAACTCACACCTGTGTGTTGGGCCTGCCCCAGATGGCCTCACCTGGTGTCCCACAGACATGTGGATCTAAACGTGGCCCGAGGTCATAATTTCTCCCCACATTCCCTGCTGAGGGCCACCTTCTTCTGAATTGTCTATGTCCATCAATGGATTCATGGACCAAGCCAGGAAATCTGATCTCAAGTGCTCTTGTCTTGAGTCAGAATGCTTTGAGTTGCAAGTCAAAGAAAACCCAGTTCAAAATGGCAGAAGCGAGCTCCTAATACCCTAGCTCCCCGAATGCCGCGGTTCTAGGGCTGGTGAATATGACGGCTCAGCCACAGCATGAAGGACCCACTGTCTTCCCACGTGGCAATCCTCACACAGCCTGTTGGCTTGATCTCTCAACTGAACCTAAGTCCCTTGGCAGTCGAAATATGGCTCCTGGTCCCAGGTGACACTCAATGTCCAGAGTCAGGAAAAGAAAGTTCCCCAACAGACAGTTAAAAAAGTAAAACAAACAAAAACAGCCACGATCTTTTCTATGGCACTGGCCAGAAGTGTGGGCCATGTGCCCGTTCCCCATCCAGTCATGGGCAAGGAGAGTGGGATGTCGGAATGACTGGCCTTAATTATAATTCATTGTCCGGGATTGTGTATGGAGATCCATCCT
>NW_022103898.1:22420637-22421796 GCF_000313985.2 Echinops telfairi
TAGCACCACCACTTCCCTGTCCGTTTGGCATGCTGTGGTGGCTTGCCTATTGCAGTGATGCTGGAAGCTATGTCACCAGTATTTCAAATGCCAGCAGGTCACCCATGTAAACAGGTTTCGGAGGAGCTTCTAGATTAAGAACAGACTATGGAAAAGAAAGAGGCTATGCCCTTCGGAGGGAGTAGCCACTGAAAACCTTCTGACTAGAAGCACAGCACTGTCAGACCCAGTGCTGGGGAGGGGGGAAGGCAATCAGAAGAAGACTGCTCAAAGCACAGTCGACCTTAGTGACCTGACTACAGTCTCGCTCCGAGGACCTGCATTTGCTGACTGCATGATTTAAAATGAGAAGAAACCATGGCAAATATCCATCAATAGTTGGGACACGGAATTATAAAGTATGAATCTGGGAAAATTGGGTATCATTAAAATGAAATTGAATATATCAGGATTGATATCATAGGCATTTATTGACCTGAAATGAACTGGAATTGGTCATTTTCTCCCCTAGACAATGATGACTTCCTATGCCGGGAGTGACAAATTCAAGAGAAATGGCATTACAATTATTGTCAAATGGATATTTTGAAATACAATACTGCCTATAGTAGATAATATTTGTGTGCCTACAAAGACTTTCGGTTAACATAATTATTATTCAAACGTACACACCAACAATTAGAGCTAGTGATGCAGATGTTGGACAATTCTGCTACTTTTTCAGTCCTAAATTGAGCAAGCATGCAACCAAGATGCGCCTCTACTCAAGTACTCCGTTGACACAGAACACTTTGTTTTAATAACCCAGCATTCCAAGAAGCTCACCTTCCCAACACGATCGCTGAAGAAAAAGCAGGTGCATAAGCAAATGTGGTGAAGAAAGCTGATGGTACCCAGCTATAAAAAATATATAGCATCTGGGGTCTTAAAGGCTTGAAGATAAACAAGCGGCCATCTAGCTGAGAAACAACAAAGCCTATATGGAAGAAGCACTCCAGCTTGAGTGATCATGAGGTGTGCAATGGGATCAGGTTTCAGGCATCAAAGACCCAGAGCAAAAAATCATAATGTGAATGAGGTGGGGAGTGCGGAGTGGAAGCCCAAAGCCAATCTGTAAGCAATTGGACATCCCCTTACAGAAGGGTCGTGGGGAGAAGAC
>NW_022103898.1:22422997-22428955 GCF_000313985.2 Echinops telfairi
TACTTTGAAATTTGTTCTTGAATGTAGAGTAGCGAAAGCAAATTATGGAGTAAAAGAATTGAACAGAAAGACAGCGTATTATAATGAAATGTTCAAAGACGGAGTTAGAGAGCTAAACAGAACACTCCAAATATATCTCAAGTTGAAAGAAATAAAGAGAAAATTCAACCCTCGAGTGGCAATGTTGAAAGAGTCTATGGAAAAAATACTGAACAGTGCAGGGAATATCAAAAGGCAACAGAAGCTGTCAACAGAACCAATGGACCAAAAAGAACTGGTCACATAAAACCATTTCAAGAGGTAGCACATGATCAAGGACCAATGGGCTGGAAGGAAAAAGTGCAAACTGCACTGAAGGCACTAGTCGAAACAAGGATCTAGGAACTGATGGAATTCCCAATGGAAATGTTTCAATAAGCTGACGAAAGCACTGGAAACACCCACAAATATCCCAAGGAATTTGGAAGACAGCTCCCTGGCCAACCGACTGGAAGAGATTCCTATTTGTGTCCCTTCCAAAGAAAGTTGCTCTAACAGAATATAGAAATTATGGAATGGTATCATTAACATCACAAGTAACATTTTGCTGAAGATCTTTCAGTAATGGTTGCAGCTGTATATTGACAGGGAGCTGCCAGAAAATCAAGCCAGCTTTAGAAAAAGATGTGGAACAAGGGATATCCTTGCTGATGTCAGATGAATATTGGCTCAAAGCAGAGAATACCAGAAAGATGGTTACTTGTGTTTTATTGCCTATGCAAAGGCATTCGACTGTGTGGATCGTAACAAACTCCGGATAGCCTTGAGAAGAAAGTGAATTCCAGAACACTTCATGAAGCTCCTGCAGAGCTTCCATGTGGTCTGAGAGGCAGTCGTTCAAACAGAACAAGGGAACGTTGCATGGTTTACAATCAGGGAAGCTGAGAGCAAGGAGGGCTCAAAGCATTTGCCAATGAAAATCAAAGACTGCAGCCTCCAGTATGGACGGCAATTCACTGTAATGGAAACGAAAATCCTCACAACTGACTGAGTAGATGACATTGTGATAAAAGGGGGGAGGGTCGAAGTTATCAAAGATTTCATTTTACTTAACTCCGCGATCCTTGCTTAGAGAAGCAGCCGTCCAGAAATCAATGTAGTGCATTGGGCAAATGCTCATCCAAAATGGGTCATGAGCACACTTGTGTCTCCATGCTTGAATGGTGCTGACGGGTCACAAGTTGACTTGTGTTTGCACTTACGTTCTTTTGTGCGGTTTGTCAGCCTGAAGGAAAGTTGGGTCTTCACAGGAGCCGGGCGCACTTGGTCGTTCAGGCTTAAAATAGCCGGCCAGTAAGATGTTCGAGATGTCATGTTGAAGACTCGACCCACGCCATGGCATTTCCCGTGGCCTCACATGTATGTGAGAGCTGGCACTGAGTCAGTAAGACTGCAGGAGAAGGGATGCCTGTGACGTAGGTAAACAGTAGCACAAGCACCGTGGACGACCAGCAGAACGAGTCCATCTGTCCTGGAGAAACTGCACCAGAAGGCTCCTGAGAGGCGAGGATGGTGAGACTTCCTCTCATGGACTTTGGACATTTGCTCAGAGGGGCTGTGCCGGGAAAAGGGCATCAGGCTTGGTAAAGTAGAAGGGCCGCAAAACAGAGGAAGCTCATCGCTGAGATGCACTGGCACTCCGAGTGCCACGATGCGCTCAGCCGTGCAGGAGACATGCAGATGGCTCAGGGCAGGGCAGTGCTTCCCTCTGCAGTCCAAAAAGTCACTAGACACGTAGAGGACAGGGAAGTCACATGGTGCTTTCAGGGAGAACCCCCGGCCCATCCCTTGGCCTCTTTTTAGAGTAGCTTCTAAAAGCATCTCCTCCTGAGCTTGCAAGAAGCTTGGACCATGCAGCAGATGCTAAGGGTTTCTGAAGTCAATCTTTTTTTTTTTTTTCAACTTTAGAAAAATGGTTTTGTGAAGATTTTATTTTCATAAACACCTACGACTGATTCCTTCGTCCTATTTCTTCACCAGCGCTGTGGCTTTGTCACCTGTCCATGAAGGACGCTTTCAGAGACACAGCCACCTCCATCAACGGGAGTCGCCCTGTAGCTCACCTGTCACGGAATCCACTTCCTCATGTTCCGTAAAAGCCATACATAATTCATGCCCACTCAGTCTTGTTTACAACCCTTCAGGGTACAGTAGGTGAGGGAGCCTCGCTGAATGCACGCTTTTGCTCTTTGTCCCTCGGTCCACTGGTGATTTCTATAAGAGAGAGCCCTGCATTGCCCGCTTCCCTCTCCCGCCGCAGTTCCCTGTAAAGTTAAGGGGACAGAGGAGTGTTCCGACCACTTGTGATACTGCTCTCTCCAGTAGTGGGATTCGGTCAATTCACGCCGGTTCTGTTGAACCCATACCTAATCTTTTGTTGAATTTGGAACCAGTTGTTAGAATGGCCCTTATACTCAGGGTTCTAGGGTGGATGACTAGGCAGCCACCCTATGTGGAAATCACAAATTTACATTCCTTATGCTTTTTAAAAAACATTTATTGGGACAACAGCACATTCTAAGAGCCTGTTCATTCCGTCCATTGGCATAAACAAATCTGACGGAACTATGCTTGTCATGTTTATTTAATCATTTCATAAAACTCATTATGCTGTTGGTGAAATACTACATTTTTATGCCCGGACGTTTGTTCTGTCGTGAACAAACAGAACGTAAAGAGAGAATGTGCTGAACAACCAGTGACACTCTGAGAGCCGGTTCAACTCTGTGCCACGCCCCCAAAGTCCCACAAGATGTCAAGAGTGAATTATGCAGTTCCTGAAAGCCTTCAAAGAGATTTTTAAAATAGTGTCAGAACACATTGTAAGTTAACAGAAGCAGAAATGGGTTTTTCAAAGATGAACAGGCTATGTTCAAAGCAGAGAAGTTGCCCGTTTCTAATATATCAAAAGCAAAGGCTATTGTCTGCGTGGCCTCTCTCTAGAGGAATAGGATCCCACTCTTGCGGTGAAACGATGGCTGAGGAAAAAGCACACAGCCAATGATGCGCATATGAAAATAGAGAATATTGCAAGAGAAGATGTCAATCAAGAAACCATGTGAAAAAATAATTAAAAAATCAACATGGAACTATCTTAAATAACAGTTGATTGTTTTGTCAAGTATTATTTAATATTTCCATGAATATTTTAAAACTCTTTTAACCTACTTTTGTGTACCTCTTTTATTGTTCTTATGTAAGTATTAACTGTATGCAATAATAAACTACCTTTCGGTACCTGGTGTTTTTATACTTCAAATGGTCATTAGGGCAGCGAACCAGCTGTTACAGAGCTTGGATCCCAACACTGGACTTTCCAACACTCGACTGGACGTGATGAGAACCCACAGACAGTTCTGGGTCAGGTGCGCCTGGTCCCGGAGGCTGAGCACATCGGGACATTCCAGGTGAGCAAGTACCTCCAAGCTGTTGCCTCTGATAAGGGTGCACGCCCTGCAGTAGCAGAGCCCACTGACTGGCTCCAAGTGAGAGAGAAGAGAAGCTCATTAGCGGATTAACTAGTGGGGAGACAGGTAGCCACCCAGGCTGTCTTGACGGCGTCCTGCTAGTTCTCAGGATACACGGAGACGGGTACATACCTTTCCCTTCAGAATTCACACTGGAGGTGGAGTCGTGTCCAGATGTTTTACCTGCAAAACTCATGTTCAGGAACATGGTGACATGCAGTTGTTGACCACAAGCCAGCACAGGTGGAACAACAAGGTCAAGACAGCTCAGGATGTCTCTCGGTTGACTACAGATAGCAGGAACCATCTTTTTGACCACTGGCAATCAGGTGAGGCAATTAAGAGAGGACTCTCGGTTAGTGGGACGTCCGCATCTAATATGTTTGCCTCTGAGCAATATGGAAGGTTATAAAAATCCCAGAGATGAGGAAGGGAGCCCGGGATAAGTTAGGCTAACTGCAGGCAGGGAAAACACGGCGCAAGTTAGGCTGACAACACTGGAGTTAGGTTATAATGCGCATTACCTCTAAAGTCCCTGGTAGGTGGAAACCGTTGGCATGCACGCTGTTGATCAAAAGGCAGGCGGATCAAGTTCACACGGAGGCACCGCAGAAGGGTTGGCAATCTACTAGCTATTGAAAACCCTGTGGAGCCCAGGTCTGCTGTGACGTCCTGGGACCGCCGTGCGTAGCCTCCGCTGGATGGCAATCTGTGTTTAGGCCACTTCTGCAGCCACTGTGCCTGTCACAGAACTGGCCTTGTCTTTGCAACATTCTTTTGCCAGTTGCCACGGTGATCCCTAAAATAGAAATCTGGTTGACAAGCTTCACCTGTCACATTGCACGGCAGCATGTTCCTCTGTGAGATTCTCAGTGTGAAGGCTGGAGTTGACTGCCTGGATGGCAAACCCTCCCAAATCTACCAGGCTCTGGCTGCGAGGGCAGAGCTCCTAAACGCCTCCGTTCACCCACCTGGAAAGTGGGGCCGATAATCAGGGAGAGCTGACTGAGCTGATGCGTGTGAAGCACTGGCGCCTGGTCTGTAGGCAGTGCCGCCAGTCGGTGAACGGTTAGTGTCTCCCATGTGGAACAGTAGCTTATGTGCTACTAAGAGAGGAAGCAACGATGGCCAAAGACGGATCCATGCCTTTGCGTTACGGTGTTGTCGAAGAATATTGAAAGGCCCATGAGTCCGCGCTAGAAAGACAAACAGATTCGTCTTGGAAGAAGGACAGCCAGAATACTCTTTAGAAGCCAGGATGGCGAGACTCCATCTCACGTATGTTGGACAGGTTGTCAGGAGGGGCCAGACCCTGGAGAAGGACCTCCTGCTTGGTAGAGTGGGCGGGCAGTACATAAGAGGAAGCCCCTCAACAAGACGGACGGACACAGGGGCTGCAACAGGGGGCTGGCCCCGAAGAACCACTGTGTGTGGAGGGCGCAGGGCCAGTGGTGTTTCCAGCTGCTGTGCTTGGGGTCGCTAAGAATCGGAACCGGCTGGACGGCACCGAGGAACAATCACGACGAGAGACAACAAGAAAGCCGCTGCCAACAGAACCCTGATGACCAGTGCTTTCTCATCTCCCCAGGTTTCCTCCAGACTGTGGGCCGAACTCGTTCACACGTAGGAGGGACTTTCCAAAGCGAGGGGGAAAATTCCACGAGCTTTAATCCCCGTTCTCCACGGACATTTGGAAGCCTTTTGTATTGAACCATAGCTAGTGATCGCAGGTCCCCCTTGGGCTCAGCGGCAACAGGAAATGGAAGTAAAAATAAAACGGGTTCATGTAGTTCTCGCATTTGTTCAGAGTTTGACTCTTCTTCCTGACCTTTTAACAGAAAACCAGCCCTGTTCACCATGTTCAACCCCAAGGTGCCCGGGGCCATCAAGAGCATGGACACGGCAGGGTTTCTTACACGGGTCCTGCTCGCTGGCCTCTGGTGAGGGGACGGCGTTTCTGCCACACTGCTGACACCTGCCCTGCAAATTGTGTGGCTGAGACTGTCTCTGAACTTGCGTTGACTGTGATTGTAAGTCGCCACGAGGCAGGCCTTGGTAGAAGAACAGGGTTCCCTCTCAGCTGCTAATCGGAAGGTGGGCTGTACACACCCACCCCGCAGCTCCACAGGAGACAGACCTGCTGACCTACTCTTATCAAGGTCAAGCCTAGAGCATCCGATGGGGCAGTTCTCTGAAACACACAGGGGCACTCTGAGTTGGAATCCACTCAACAGCACCCAACAATATGGATCTGAAGACACAATCAGACAGCTCCTAAAAATAGCGTGTGTGATTGTGTGTGCTAGAAATGTGTTCGGATCAGCCAGTCAGGCTGCAGTGTACCCTGTTTCCCCGAAAATAAGACAGTGTCTTATATTAATTTTTGCTCCCAAAGATGCACTAGGTCTTATTTTCAGGGGATGTCTTATTTTTCCATGAAGAAGAATACGGT
>NW_022103898.1:22429447-22431821 GCF_000313985.2 Echinops telfairi
ACCTGGAGGATGGACAACAGAAAAGTGGGTGAAGGGAGACATCGGACAGTGTAAGACATGACAAAATAATAATTTATAAATTATCAAGGGTTCTGGTGGGGGGAGGGAGGGGGAAAATGAGGAGCTGATACCAAGGGCTCAAGTAGAAAGAAAATGTTTTGAGAATGACGATGGCAACACATGTACGAATGTGCTTGACACAATGGATGGATTATGGATTATGATAAGACTTGTATGAGCCCCCGGTAAAATGATTTTTAAAAGAAATGAGTTCGTATCATTATATTCTCATTCGAAGCAAAGTAAAAAAAGCCTCCTACATGGTCGAACCATCTGTGCCCATGACTTCATGTAATTGTAAGACTCCTGAATCGTGGTTAAAAACACAGACACCAAGATACAGAGACCCCTCCAAATGGGACCAAAGCTAGACTCTCGGGAAGGGAGACTTGGGCATCTAAATGCTAAAGAATTATCCTTCCTCCTGCGATTCTGATTTACACCAACATTGGAGAATCACAGGAGAACATGGTAGGACAGAGAACCCCAAAAATCGACAAAAGGCGTATACAGGGCACCCTGGTGGGGTAGTGAGTAATGCGCCGGGCTGCTCACGGCAAGGTCGATGCTTCAAGTCCACCAGTTGCTCCGCAGATGAAAGAGGAGACCTTTAGCTCTCAGGGTTGACCGTCTCTGAGTGCTGGGGAGAAGGTCTCCCTGCCCGTGGGTCGTAATGAACGCGAATCCACCTAATGGCGCACACGGCGCGTGTACACACACACACACACACACACACACACACACACACACACGCGAGAGAGGTCTTCAGAAAGTTCACGGGCAGTGGGTATTGTCCAAAAACGCTGCGTGGCTCTCCATTTCTGCGCCGCCCCTGTGTGCGGTGGTCTTCGCAACATCTTCATGGTTGTCTTCACAGCGTTGTCTCAGAAGGCTTTTAGGATCAAGAGAGTCCTGGCCAAGAAACAGAAGCCGAATCGGCCCATTCCCCAATGGATTCGAAGGAAAACGTAATAAGATCAGGTGCAACCCCAAGAGAAGACATTGGAGAAGAACCAAGCGGGGTCTATCAGGGGCCCCCTGAGGGAAGGCACGCATGTCCCCATTTGCCCAGGCTCACTGGCGGTCTGTCGTGCTGAGTTTAATGAACTTTTGTCACCCTCTGATCAAGTTGACTTGTATTGGCAAATATCCTGAGTTCTTCCTTGGTTTTTATGTGTCTGTAATGAGAGTTTAACAATAAATCATGTAAGGCCATTGGTCTGAAAGAACAAAAATGCAGGCAGCTCCCGGAATTCCCCCAGGCCCAGTGGGGAGACAGTCATAAAGGTCAGCGGACAGACCTGGAATGATGTATGTTTTTTTCTCTCTCTTTTTTTTCTTTTCTTTTTTCAATCTTTTGTTTCCTTTTTGTCTGGTTTATGCCACTGCTGGTTTGCCTACTTGCACAAGGCAGGCCTGGGAAGCAAGCTCAAGGAGAAAGCAATGGGATTGACAGTCCCAGAGGGACTTGGAGGGACAAGGGGGTGGGGGCAGGGGACGGTGAGCAAACAACGCCATGGACAGGGGAACAACTAAGGAATTAAATCAACTTGTTCAACAGGAGGACATAGAGATGCTGGGAGTGCTGGTGCAGCAGCAATCTAGCTGAGCGGAAGCACTATGAGGCAGAAGGAGGGCGAGCGTGATGGTGGGACAGAAGGAAGTTAAAAGGAAACAGAGGAAAGGTCTAGGAAGTAAAGCTATGGAAAGAGGTATAAGCATAGGTGTGTACATATGTAAATACATCAATCCATAAAAGGAGGTATTGGCCTATGTACATATATTTATATGGCAATACACTGAGGTAGTGGACAGACTTCGGACCTCTGCTCATAACCTCCCTCAATACAAGAACGCTTTGTTCTAACAAACTGGCATTCTGGGATGCTCACCCTCCTGGCACAATTGCTAAAGACAAAATGGGTGCATAAGCAAGTGTGGTGAAGAAAGTGGATGGTGCCTGGCTATTAAAAGATAATAATGTCTGGGGTCTTAAAGGCTTGAAGTGAAACAAGCGGCCATCCAGCAGCAAAACAACAAGCCCACAGGGAAGAAGCACACCAGCCTGTACAATCATGAGGTGTCATCAGGACCGGGTAACAGGCATCAGAAGACCCATAACAAACAAATAAACAAACCATGAAAAAACATATCATTGAGAACGAGGGGGGTTGGAGCAGAAACCCAAAGCCCATCTGTAGACAATGGAACAACCCCCCCACAGAGGGGTCACAGGAAGGGATTAGTCAACCAGGGTGCAGTAAAGCAACAATGAAACACACAATATTCCTCTGGTTCCTTGAGGCTTCCTCAC
>NW_022103898.1:22432757-22435055 GCF_000313985.2 Echinops telfairi
GAATCGGAGGAAGGCTTATGAACAGCCCGCAATGTGCAGCTGACACAGCTTTGTCTGCTTCAAGCGAGGACCGGAAGCAGTCGCTGACGGAGAGCAGGGACTGCAGCCTTCAATGGACGACAACTTGTAATGTATCATTGCTCAGTATCTGGAACTCGATGGCACTTATCTTGAGAGATAACCTGCATATTTTTATCTTTTAATGCCATTTTCCAGGAACTATTTGAAGACTCCTGGTACATACATACACACACATGAACATACACATACATCTATACTTTGCTGTGTACCCTCTGTTCTTAGAATTACAAGCAGCCCAGGTTACACACCGAGTTCCTTCCTAAGTCTGTCTGTATGTCTAATAGGTAGCAAGTTGGAACAGGTGCAGACAATTCTTTTTAAGCTGACTTTCATCCACGGAAAGGCTCAAAGCCTTTTCCATGATTTAAATTGAAATTATTTCAATTCTTTAAATTGCACAGGCAGTCAGGGAGGAAGGTGGCTGGGATGGAGGCATTGTTGCCAATAGAAGGTGGTGCAATCCAGTGAGGGAACGTCTCATAACTGTAACCCAGGGCGGAGCAGCCTTCTGCAAATAGCGTTCGTGTTCCATAGTCACTGTACGACTTTCAGTAGCGCTCGGCGTGGCACCACTTTGTATGGACACCCTGCAGTGATTGCTCTCAACTCTCTTGGTTATCAGGAGTCCTGGTGGCATAGTGGTCATGCACTGGGCTGTGATTCTCAAGGTCAGCAGTTCAAAACCACGAGCTGATCCCTGGGAGAAAGACGGGACTTCTCTTTCCCGTAAAGAGTGACAGGCTTGGAAACTCACAGGGGCAGTTCTACCCTCCCCTCTGAGCAGCTGTTCATCAGGGTCAACTCGATGGCCGTGAGCTTGGCTGCGGTGCTCTTGGCTCCCTAGGGCTGCTGGAACAGAAATTCCGCAGGTGGACGGCGTAGACAGGCAGAAATTTCTTTTCTCGTTGTTCATGAGGCTAGAAGTATGAAGTCAGGGCACTGGCTCTAGAGAAAAGCTTGTCCTCGTTTCGGTTCTGGGGGGAGGTCCTTGTCTCTCTATGGTGTGTCCAGGGTCCTTAGAGACCCCCCACGTGGTGTGGCACGTCTCCCCCCACCCCTACCCCCAAGCTACACTGGCTTAATCTATTCTCTTTATATCTTGTCACAGGTTGGCTCAAGACACACCCTACTCTTATGCTGAGTTATTAATATAACAAAGACAGCACGATCCCACAGGAGATTCTAACCCCAGGCAGCAGGTTAGGATTGACAATGCATTGGGGGGCGGGGAGGGGCTGCAGGGGGAGACAGCATTCAATCCAGAACAGTAAACTATAAGATGCTTTCTCCATTATTCACTGTCCTAGGCAGTGCTGTGGCTCCCTTACTTACCTACCACCTACATCTCGGAGAAGAGAGAACTTTCCCAGGAGTCTCCAGCCAAGTGCTCCTCAACCTCATGGCCAGAAAGGAGTCAGGTGTGTGTCCCTGCACCAATCACAGGAAAGGGGTGGGTCATATCCTAACTGTAACCCCACAACTGCCCAGAACACTCCCTGGTTCATAGTAGGTTCTCGTCAAAACTGGTCGAATGGATGAAAGATTTGTTAAGCAGACAGCCCAGAAACAATGAGCAAGTCCACAGGGGCAGCTTCGACTCCCGGCATCCTGAAGTTGCACCTTGGTGTCTAGCACACCCATGGCCACTTTCCCTGGCTCAAAATATGCACTGAGCACTCACAGTACGGAGGAGACGCCAGTCTCTCTGGAAAATTATTCACTCATACCACTTCACTCCTAAAGTCTCATTAGAAACCATCTTTCCCACCCCCCAAACAATCCCTACCGACTGCCATCAAACCCATTAGGATTCACCCTAAAGGACAGAGCAGAGCAGGCTCACAGGGGCTCCAAGACTGTCATCTCTAAGAGCAGCATTGCCAAGGCTGCAAGCTCTCTGGACGGCCTCATCTTTCTCCCGCAGAGCAGCTGGTGGGTTCAAACCAGCAACCTTTCCATTAGCTGCTGAGGGCTTCAACCAGTGCGCCCCTTATTCCCCCCAGAAGGAATTCAGGGCTAGCACAAGCCTCAGGGTGGGGGGCGGGGGAGAAAGAAGCACGGTGTGAAGATATTTAAATGAGTATGTATGTATGTATGTATTGGCCCCATTCGTTAGTACTGACAGCAGGAAACTGCTAATACTAGCATTTCTCTTTCTTACATGTGATCACCGTAATTCTCCCCGCGTGCACGCTCCAGGGAAGTGGAAGTAGAAAC
>NW_022103898.1:22437123-22444856 GCF_000313985.2 Echinops telfairi
AAAAAAAAACACGTTACAGTCTCTAAAGCTCACTGGGCAGTTTTACCCTGCCCTCTAGGGTCCCTATGAGCTGGCATTGACTCAGTGAGTTTTGAGCCTGTCAGTCCATGGTACTTTAAATATTCTTCTCCAACACCGTAGTTTCAGTATCGATTCCTGGGAAGTAGCCACATTACTCTCTTGACTTCATAGATGAGGGCACTCAGGCACAGGGTCCCTCAGGATTGCCCACCAGTTGGGTGTTGAAGCACAGGAAGCTTCCCAGCCACAGACCGCCAGATAGGCTCCTTCTGGCTCCAACACAGGTTTCCATTTGGGCACCAAAGATCCCACAGGTCCACTGATTCACTGTATCCGCCAGGCTAGGGCGGGCTGTGCTATAGCAACAAGGAGCCAAAATCGGGACCGTTTAGTTCATCTCCTGCGCATCTAAGCAGATGGGTGCCTAGACTGCTCCCATCCATCTCCTGCGTGTGATGACGGAGGTAAGCCTGAGACTCACAAAGATCCTGGAACTTTCTAGAGAGGCTAACGGGTCACACGAGCACCGTTCCAGTCCCTCACCAGGAAGCTACACACACTGCCCACTTTTCGTTAGCCAGGAGGAGACATCGGCATGGGCCCCTGCCCAGAGAAGGAAAATGGTGGGTATTGGTGGGCACCACTAGCGTGGCTAGCAGTGAAGGGATCGGCATACGCTCTGCAGCCAGGGACAGCCACACAGAGAGCTAGCTCACGGAGCCCTTCCTCAGTCTGCCTTTTTATTAACCACGCCTGTGGTTTTGCAGCATAATGGCACCCGCCCGCTCCTCCTGCCCAAAGATGGCTTAGCTGAGCCCTGGAAGTGAAAGGTCAGGGATTCAAACCCAGCAGCCGCTCTGACGGAGAAGAAGGAGACTTTCTACTCCCGTGGACAGTTACGGGCTCAGAAACCCACAGAGGCAGATGTGCGTTGCTCTGTGGGGTTGCTGTGAGTTGGAAATGGCTCAGTAGCAGGGGGCTTGGTTTTTGGTTGGTTGGTTGTTTTGGGGGAGGACTATGTCCTGGCTCTAGAACCTGCGAGTGTGTTACCTCACACGGTGGAAGGCACTCTGTCACTTAGGCGCGTTTCGTTGTTAAGGCTGCTCTTGAGAGGAGAACAGGGTGCTGGAGGATGTGGGGGAGCCCAGTGTAATCACAAGGTCAGTTGTAAGTGTGGGCAGAGGGATCAGCATCAGATGCTGTGCCGAGAACAAGAGGTTGAAGGGATACAGAGGAGGAGGCCCGAGCTGAGGGGCGCTGGAGGCTGCTAGCAGCCAGAGAGGGCAAGGAAATCGATTGCCTCTCTCCTGAAGCTTCCAGCAGGGACAAAGCTCAGCCAACGCCTTGACGTTCCACCTCTGACCTGAGAACTGTAGAATACTAACTTTGTGATCATATCTTACAGCTGCAATAGGTAATCCATCTACCCACTGTTGGGGCTGGATTGGGAAAGGCTGAGAAACCCTAATCAAAGAGAGAAGAAAACCAAGCTGCTGCACATCTACCTAGATGGAAACCTCAACACGAGGAGCGCCCTGAGCTACTCATGGGACAGATGGAAGGAGCCCCAGTGGTGCACTAGCTAAGGGAGGGGCTGCTAACGGAAAGGCTGGCCTTTCAAACCCACCCAGAGGCTGCGTGGAAGACAGACCTGGCGATCTACTCTCCTAGAGCCTGGAGAAGCCGAGGGGAAGGTCTACTCTGTCACGTTCTCACATGAGCTCCCCATGCGTCCATGCTGGCTCAACGGCACTAAGCAACCTAACAGTGGTGGCGGGGGTGAGCCTGAGACTCACAAAGATCCTGAAACTTTCTCGAGGTGGTACCCTTGGAGCCAAGATTTGGACTCCTTCCAGAGTCTGGGCAAAGACAGCCTGACGGCCCAAACCTCAGCTCTCTGAATGCACTCCTGTGGATGGACCCTCTCCTTAAAGTCATTTTTTAGTGGGTGGGGTGGGGTGGGGGGAGAGAGGAGGTGTCTGTGTTCCTGCAGGGCTCTGGACCCGGGGGAGGGGGCAATGTTGAGACACCAGGACTAGAACGGGTCTAAGGCCCAGGTTCAGCTCTTTGGGATCCTGGGGGTGATGCTGCTTTCCACCCAGACAGGAACTCAGTAGAGAGGTTATTGTCTCAGCAGTTCTCTTAGGTGTTTCTAACCGCTTGCCCCAGGCAGTGCCACCTTCTCAACTTTAACATCGTTATCTGCAGGAAAGTGTGAGAAAGGGTTGCTGAAGCTAGCCAGCCCAGCGTTTCCTCGAAGACCCCAGACTCTCTAAGGGGGTCTTTCACTTAAAGGCCTGCCTCCCTGAGTTGAGCTTCTTGGATCTGGAAAACCCCACTGGAAGCAACTGTATGTTCTGAGCGCCACCTGGTGGTTTCTGGGGCTCCCTGCGCTTAACTTCTCCAATCTGACCTGGAAGAAGAGGCTCCCACTTAACTTGCTCTGAAGTCTCTCCAGGCAGAAGTGAATGAGCTGGCGGAGGACAGCAAAGCTTTCTAAATGCAGGACGGCTCAGAGAGGCCCAAGGACGGCCGGTTCCTGAGACTCTGTGGGCTTCCACTGGACTGAGCCCTCCTGCCCTCCCCACCCTACTTGGGCTTCAGGAAGCTGGTTCTGGGCTGAGGTACAGAAAACACCCGCTCCTCGCTTACAGACGAGCTCATTATCCAACATTTCTCATTAGTAACAACAGCCAAAAAACTGCTCTCCGATATTTTTCACATTGCCAAAGTGCCTCCGGCAGTAATGATTAAGGCAGTTGTGTCTCCTTGGCTGGGCTGTGGCTCTCCGTGGTTTGGCACTGATGCAATGATGTCATTTGGCAGTTATGTTAGAATACAGTCTGGCAGTTCGGGACTGCTGAGATTTGGCGGTTTCATCACCGTGTTTTGGCACTCGTGTAAAGTCACCATTCTGCACCGTGTGACGGGCTATGATCACCCTCCAGTTTGCATCACTCGCATGACCCAACCGCACCCGGTGCCATCGGTCGATTCCGCCATACAGAGATGCTGTGGGACAGAGCAGGGCAGCTCCAGATGATGGCCAACTGGCCTAGCGTATGGAAGCACGTCTAGGTGGACACAGCTTTCTCTCACCGAGCAGCGGGTGGGGTCAACCTTGCCAGGGAGCGGCTGGGCACCCAACCATGGGCACCAGCAGGGCTCCTTCCACAGGTCACTCTCCCCAACCACTCTCTGCCATCCGGTCTAGGGTGACCCTCTCGGACCCTGGCGGTCCCGAGGGTTCCCATGGTGATACGTCTTTGCAGGAGCAGATACCCTCCTTTCTCCAAAGGAGGGACTCGTGGGTTTGAGCTGCCAACCTGGTGGGTAGCAACCCAGTGCCGAACCCCAAGTGCCACCAGGCTCCTTCTGCACACCATGAAAACAACAACACACACAACCACTCACTGCATGGAGTCCATTTGACTCCTGGTGACCCTTTAGGACGGCAGAGAACTGCCCCTGTGGGTTTCCAAGGCCAACTCTTGCCAGGAGTAGAAATCCTTGTCCTTCTCCTACGACGTCATTAATGAAAACCACCCGGAAGCAGCTATCAGAACGGTGAACGTGAACAATCGTGGCCACCCGGACTGCTGGCAAGGAGGCGGAAAATCTGTTCCACTTGGACCTCGACGGTGGGAATGTGAAGCCGGGCATCTGCTCTGGGACACAGTTCAGTCACTCCTTTAATCACTCAACGCACGCCGACCTCATGGCTCAGCAATTGCAGTCCAGGGCGTTATCTCTGCGAAGGGAGAACTAGAGATCACACGAAACCCTCACACAAAGGTTTCTCTCGGCTTCGTTGGACATAGCACGGTGGGTAAGCCGAGGGTGAGTGAAAAAGAGGAAGCCCTTCAACAAGACGCCTGGGCCTGCTGGCCGCCCCCAGTGGGCTCAACCAGAGAAAGGGGGGTGTGAATGACGGGACCGGGCAGTTCTTGGTCTATGGTCCACTGCGTTGCGAGTAGAGCAAACTCGGTGGCACTTACAATGGCAGCCTCTGTAAGAACCCAAAGTGGCAACCAGCCGGTGCCCTTCGACATGTGGACCGTCAACAAACGGACGGGTCATCAGTGGGTTATGCCGAGGAGAAAGCAGCCACTCAGCAGAACCCTCTGAAGACACATGAATAACGCTCCTTACTAAAGCTAATCACCGTGATCATTATTAACGTTACACACGCCAAGACTCCACTGACATGGCACTCTTGAATTAACGAAGCTGGGGGGAGGGGCTGCCAGGGACTGGACGGGGGACTGGGGAGGCAGATAGGACCTGTGTTGTTCTGCATGTGAACTGCATCTGTCTCAGCGGCTTAGTCACGGAGCTGGCCCACACTTCTATGTGATATTTCAAACAGCGGACCCTACAGTTAGCCACCCAAGAGCCAACCACCATGCCCCCAGGGCCCTGCCACTCACTGAGAGAGGCCGGCAAAGAGCTCGTGGGCTCTCTCCACACAAAGGAGTCTCTAAAGGTTCATAGGAAAAAGTCCGCTATCTCTGTGCCATTTCTCCATGAACTCTTTGAACAGCACCCCCCGCATATTATTTCTAATAACGGCAGGTGAGCCTCTAATTAGATTAAGACTGAAGTGTCCACGTACTTACACACACACACACACACACACACACACAAATGTCTTCACCCATTCCCTCAGAGTGGGCGAGACCCTCTGAGAAACTTCCAGCCATCAAAGCCCACTGGCCCCCGAACCCCCAGAGATCTGACTCTCGCCATCTCGGATGGGCCCCCATGTTGTCATGCTCTCAGCCCCAAAGCAGTCCCGTTTCTGTCTATGCTGACTCGTGTCCACTCCTGTGTGTGTCAGGGATTTCCTAGGCTGTGACCTGTGGGGAGTCGATCGCCACACCTTTCTCCTGAGGATCCATAAAACTCCAGGGCGTGGTTCTAATGTGCCACCCAGCTGAGGACCACTCTGCCCCATGGAGCCCTCCCACAAAATGCCTCTGGTCAGTGCTTCTCTGAGCATGGTCTCCAGCCAGGAGCAGATGCAGCAGCGACGGCGTCCCCCGGTGCCGGTCCCACGGGAGACCTGCTGAGTCACAAGTCCTCGGTGGTCTGTGTTCTGACAAGACCTCTGGGCGATTCTCCTGCTGGCTGGCCTTTGAGAGCCTCTGCTTCGGCAGCCAGCTGAGTCCCCAACAAGGAAATGCTCTGGGCTGAAAAGCATCCAGAACGGCAGTGGTGTTTTTCACCGTCTCTCTTTGGACCAGCCCTGGGGCAATCACGGAGAGGCGATGACGTCCCAGCGGGCATTTGTCCAAGGAACACACTCAAAAGCACGTCAGACGACAGATAACACTTCCTGCTTCCCTTCTCACAAGACCAGGGTAACCAGCCACCCCCCCACTCCGTGTGTCTGGGGTTGAGCGGGGACCTCGGGGTGCAGGACTTCTCGACTGAACCCTAGGACAGTCCGGGAACCACGATCAGGCGGTTGTCTGTCTCCCAAACCTGCGGGATGACCGCCCCAGGGCCCCTTTGTCTTGCGGACCAGAGAGGCTCCTGGTCCTCGAGCACTGGCGTCACTAGGGGCTGCTGGGAGCTCAGACCACCCGAGTGGCACGGTCGAGGAGGGGACTGTCTTTGTGTGCCAGCTTTCAACAGAGACGCGTTTTCTTTCACTAGAGAATCCCTGTAGCTAACACAACAAGGGCATTTTTCTTAAGCGTCCCCTGCATGTATCAATATAGCTTACAAGGCTAAAACTCGGTGCCAATTTACTTTTTTAAACCTTCTAATGTGCCAGGAACCCTGGAGGCAGAGTGGCTATGCGTTGGACTATGAGCCTCGAGGTCAGCAGTTTGAAACCACCAGCCACTCTGTGGGGGGAAAAAAAGGATGAAGCTTTCTACTCCTGTCAAGACATACAGTCTCAGAAACCCACAGGGATAGTTGTGCTTTGCTTTGTTTTGTTTGTGGGGGGCAGGGACAGTTCTTCTACTTGTCCTTGGCAGTCACTGTGAGTCAGAATCAACATGGCTCCCCTTGTGACCCCTTTCAGGACTTCTCTCCCTTTCCCCCCTTGACTGGGGACATGGCGCTGGCAAGGAGACCCCGCTGGGTTAAACAAGGAGCAGCCTACATCCCTTTCTGTCTCTCTCTTTTTATTACAAAGCTCGTCCAAGGGCTCCTTTGTCCTGGCTCCTCCCAGGCACTCACACATCCTCTCTGTTCGGAAGCGCTCAGTAACCCTCTTAGCCTCTGCTTGGAGTTAGGTGGGTGGGACGGAAGCACCCCCTACAGAGCAGAGCACGTGAGGAATCCACCAGGGCTGAATTAGGGCCTTCATCTTCCCGGCACTCTGTCCCCCAGATCAATCCTGCCTCCGCGTGACTCCACTGGACGTGCCAGCATCAGTGCCTTTACGAACCGCTCTATCCGTCCGTTTCCCTCCTCAGACGTATTGGCAATTGTTTAGGGAGCTCATGCCCGCCTACTCATGTGCGGTGGCTTTCATGGGGCTGTGGGGCCACGCCGCTGGTACTTCACGTACCCCGTATGGTGGACAGGTTTCGGCGACACTTCTAAACCAAGTCAGGCTACAAAACAAGACCTGGTGATCGATCTACTTCTCAAACAGACTACGCAACCCAAACGGATCGCAACTGAATGGGGTCCAAGAGCGTTTGGGAAGAGGAGCCGCCTGGCCGGAAGACGCACAAAATAGGAGGAGACCCCAAAAAGCCCCCGGATGAAAACATCAGGGAGTTCCCACACATTGTTCGTGTACACAGTGCTCGCTACGATGCACTGAGCCTGCTGGTGATGGTGGCGATGGCGCAGGGCTGGGTGACGCAGGACTCGGTTGCACACAGTCACCCTGCGTCGGAGCCGACTTGATGACGGCAACTACCGACCCCTGAGGCACCCGGGGAGGGCGGAGGTGACAGACATGGTCACGTGCAGTGAAGAGGGCACCCGTTGTGGAGCCTAGGCCTTGCTCATTCCTGTGTCCTTGTCATTGAGCACAATTCCTGGCAAATCAAAGGCATGTCTGTTGAAAGGATGACAAGATCCAGAAACATCCCGAATAAAGTCACAGAGAGTACCACCACTCAAATCTGTTTTCATACTGCGATGATGTGAGGGAGGGCTGCCCCCGCCCCGGAGGAGGGGCAGCCGAGAGGACAGGACAGCCTCTGGGCCATGCTAGGAGGGAAGGTGTCTTTGGTCCCACCTGCAGCCTGATGCCATCATGTTCAAAACCCCAGGAGTGGAAATGGATTCTCAAATGTTCCTCGTTGTTTGGTTTCTCCCTTTGAACAAGTGCGGGGTCAGAGGGTACGTGGCCGGTTGCTATGGAACCGACTCTGACTCACAACGACTCAGTGTGAGTCACAGGAGAATTGTGCTCCTCTGGGTTTTCAATGGTTGATTTTTCAGGGGGGAAAAACCCACCAAAACATCCAATTTTCTATTGAGGCTCCTCTCGGCAGACTAACTTCAACCCTGTAGTTAGCAGCCAGGAACTCCAACTGTTTGCACCACCCAGGGACTTACTATTTGGGTTTGTATATTTTCAATTAATCGTATATAAGTAGTAGTTTTCCACATAACAAAATTTGTAAGTCAGGTGCTAACTTGCGTCACAAATATATGACAAATATATTTGTGCATATGCTCTTGTTGCACAGTGTTATGGACTGGACTGTGTCCGCCTGACTAGACTACGATTC
>NW_022103898.1:22445855-22448241 GCF_000313985.2 Echinops telfairi
AACCTCCTTGTATCGGGGATCCCTGCGCTGAGAACCTCCTAGACCCAGAGGACAAATGATTCGAAGACCTACAGAGATCTCCGAGGAATGCTGAGCTCACAGGTGCGGAAAGGACACAGAACCTTCACCCAGAGCCAGAAAACCATCCCCTGGAGCTGACGCTCCGGCTTCCAATGTCTAGTCTACTAACCTGGGGGAGAATCCGTTTCTGTTGGTGTTGTTTTCTGCCAGCGCAGCACCAGATAACTAAGATGTAGTGTGTTTCGCTGTGTGCCTGTATTCCCCTCTGTTTAAGGAGCTTATCTAACAAGTTCCCTGGTTTGAGACGCATGCTGTTTCCAGGTTCCCCAAGATGGATATCCTAAAAGCTAACTCCTTAGAAACATTCCTAGAAGAGGGAATTGCTGAGTCAGAGCACATACATTTTAATAACGTTTGGTATTTCTTGCCAAATTGCCTTCAAGAAAGAATGCCTTCTAGGAACGAATTCACAAACTCGTCCCTCTGAGTATGGGTGGGCAATTTTAGACAGGTCCACAGACCTGGTCCCAAACCCTTAAGGCCAGAGGTGTTTCAGAACCAGAATGTCCTGGGTTCCAGCGGAGTAAGTGCCGCAGTGCCTAGGTGGTGCGAACCCTTAACATGCCCACCTACTGACAGAGATTCTGGAGGTTCAAATCCACCCAGAGGAATCTAGGTCGAAAGGCCCCAGGTGATCTACTTCCGAACAATCAGACATTCAAGACTGGGTGCAGCAGTCTCCTCCAGGGGGGTCTCATCTGTGAGCTGGATCGGACTCAACCACTGGTTACTGGAGAGGGATACACATACTATACACAGACAATGTGTATACACATACTATACACACATGTATACTTCCATCTATAATATATATTATTAATTTGTATATAATAGTAATACTCAAAAAAATTCAGCATAGTGCTACAAAAAGCATACAAATCTTTTCAAGCAAAAATACCAAATGGAAAGCCATTGTTTCTCAACATATCCTCCACCTGGGACTATGCATTTCTGCGGGGGGGTTGTGTCCACCTCTCCCAGCCTTCCCCCAGCATGCCGGGTCGGTGAGAAAGAGGAAGAGCATCGGGAGATGGGTTGACAGAGAGGCTGCAACACTGGGCTCAGCATTGTGGCAACTGTGAGGCTGGCGCAGGACCCGGCGGTGTTCCCTCTGCTGGGCACGAGGTGGCTAGGAGAGGGCACCTAGCCACAACAGTGCACATAGGACCTCCTGGCTGCTCAGGGCAGGTTTTGGCAATTTGTGAGCTTAGAGCATGTTAAACAAATAAAACACTGTCCACGTTCTGAATGTTTGTCATTTGGTTTGGATTACGGAGAAGGCAATGGTGTCTGATGGAGCTGCAGCTCAAAGGGACAGGAGGAGGGATTGCAGGCTAAGGAGCAATTCGCAGACTCGGGAGAAACAGCCCTCATTGTCTGCAGTCTGGTTTCACCAACTACAAGCTGGGTGGCCCTGGGCACATGCCCTCTTCTTGGGCCTCCGGTGTCCCATCTCTAGAATGCTCAGATGTCCCAGAGCTGCAGAGGAGATTACAAGGACAAAGCACCCAGTCTGTGTTGACTAGATGAGAGCCAGGCGTCCTGGTGGGGCAGTGGTCACGTGCTACGTTGCCGACGGCAAGGTCATCAGTTTGAAACTACTAGTTGTTCGGTGGGAGGAAAAGGAGGCTTTCTACTCCCATAAAGAGTTAAAGTCTCAGAAACTCACAAGGGCAGTTCGACCCTGTCCTTATGAATCGGCATCAAATCCGTGGCAGCAAGTTTGAAACGTTTTGTTTGCTGGTGTTTGAGTCATTGTTACGAAAAGGACCCCAGGGGGGGAATGGGGAGCTAATAACAAGGAGGTCAAGAAAGAAGAAGCTGTTCTAAAATTGCCTGTGGTAAGGATTGTACAATTCTTCTCGATATGATTGAACTATTAAATTGTATGATATGCGGATTATGTCCCAATGAAACTTTTTTGGGGGTTTTTTTGGTTCTTCTCAATCTACCTTGAAAGGGAACCCTGGAGATCTGCTTCCATATAGCTTGTTGTTGATATTGGTGGTGGTTTTGTTTTGTTTTTGCCATCAAGTTCATTCCAACACCTAGTGGCTCTCTATAGCAGGGTAGAACTGCCAATGGCCCCATCGGGTTTTCTTAGCTGCTTGGCTAGAATCTTTATGGGAACAGATCACCAGTGTATTAGTCTGGGTACTTTGGAGAAACAAATCCACAGCAACTCACATATGAGAGAGTTTTATGTAAAGAAAATGTGCATCACAAAAACATCCCAACCCAATGCTGCCCAAGCCCACAAGTCCAACATTAACCCATTAACCCAACACCAGTCCACAAAGTCCTC
>NW_022103898.1:22448729-22450149 GCF_000313985.2 Echinops telfairi
GCCCTATTCATAACAGTAGCAAAATTACAGTTATCAAGTTGCAGTGAAAATAATTTTATGGTTGGCCATAACATGAGGAACTGTATGCAAGGGGGGTGGCATTGGGGAGGTTGAGAACCGCTGGTCTACAGCCCAGAAACCCCGTGAAGCGATTCTCCCCTACAGCGCACTGGATTGCCTTGAGCAGGAAGGGACTTGACAGCAATGAGTCTGGGGTTTGCTTTTCTTGGCTTTTTTGGTTGTTGTCATTAAGGAATGTCTGGGTGGTGCAGACAGTTAAAAGGCTCGGCTGCTAACGGAAAGGTAGTAGGTTCAAGTTCACCGGGAGGAGACTCAGAAAAAAAAAGGCCTGTCCATTGACTATTCCTCTAGAAAAGCAGCCTCGAAAAGCCTGCAGAGCCGTTTTCCACTGACACACGGTCAGGGACCCCTGATGGCCACTGGTCCTCATCGTTCATAAGCGCATCCTAGTAACGGGCAGGTGGGGAACTCAGCACGGGCTTTTCCTGCAGTGCCAGGTGGGGCCAGTTGAACACAGTCTCTTCCCAGCTAAGGTGCCGCCCAGGCCAGGCTCAGCATCCCTGTTCTCACTCCCTTAAGGGGGAGGCTGGATGCAAAGCCCTGCAGTGAATTTCTCTCAGGGGCCCAGGGACCCGGCCTCCCATGGGGGCGGGCCTCTGCACACTGTCTGTCTCCCTAACCCCCTTGCTGGGTGGCATAGAGGCCCCGGCCCGCTAGACCTGTCCCTCCATGGAGGCTGATTTTGTAGCCCCAGAGTGTGGTTGCTGCAAATGCTGGTCCAGACTGCTGCAGCTACAGCAGTCCAAGCCGACGCCCGGGACAGGACACCAGCAGGCTCCACAAACAGTCACCCTGTCTCACTGAGGACCCCTCTGAGAGCTGGTGCCATCGGTGGGATCACAGGACAGTGCTGTGCGTGGGAGGGGGCGAGGGTAGCAGGAGTGAAAGGGGCATTGATCCTGGGCTGGCAGAAACAGAGTGGAGGGAAGGACCCAAGGCAAGACCTCCCTCCCTCTGAGTCGCCCGGGAGCCAAACTACCCCTTGGGCTGTTTGTTGACTGAAAATGACGCCAGAGGAGCGGGAACAGGTGGGGCGCTGAGTCCCGAAATCCCTGTGACTCGCGGCTGTTTGGGGAGTTTCACCAGCGCAGCTCACAGCCCCTCGGAGGCTGCAGGCTCCTTGCACTGAGGACTCTTTTTGAGACCTTGTTCTGTCTGCCAAGAATAATTTTGCCCAGCCCAGAGCTGCTTTCCACCAGGAATTGAAGACACAAAGATTTCCAGTAGACCCCGTAAGCAATGGGCCCTTTCACAGACTCTGAAAAATGGCAAACCTCGGGCTCATCCGTGTAGAAAGGACTGCTGGGATTTCCCAGATTCCACGGTAAGCCACCACCAA
>NW_022103898.1:22451867-22453808 GCF_000313985.2 Echinops telfairi
CTGTTAACGATGAGGACAAGACAGCAGGAAATGCTCTGAAATGGATTACGGTGATGGTCGCATGACTCTTCTTCATGCAGTTGAACTACTGAGTTGTGTGATATGTGAATGATAGGTCAATAAAACTGTTAAAATAATAATTAACGAATGAACACAAATTGAAGACTCAAGGTCCCGTGCCGCCTTGACTGGGGTGAGGTTATGAGGCCCACACACCACCTAACCACAGGCCCCGCCCATCTATCCGTGCTCACTGCTCCCATGCTGAATGGATGGCTTTGTCTCCCTTCATTTGCTTCGCAGTCCTGAATACGTGCTCCAGCAAAGAGCCACCTGAATCAGGAAAGGAATTTATAGCCCGGCAATCATTAACCGGTGTGGGCCACACCGGGGCGGGGCAATCGCACTCCTGATAGTCTCTCACCACTTCACCTTGAGAAATGCCGTTCACTAACTGCGATGCTCAAATTCACTGTAGCAGGCGGGAGCCAGGGAAGGCAGGGCCAGTGTCAGAGCCAGGCACTACTAGGGGAGAGACCTGCACCCCTAAATTCCCTTCAAATAGCTGACTCCATGCCAGGGCTGGGCAGGAAGGTGTATTCGCTCGTGGCTGAGAGCCACCAGAGCGGAAATGGAAACAAATGTTGCAAGGTCGTCAGGCACCGAGGACCACGTGGGTTCTGGTGGGCAATGAGCATCAGGGGACAGAGGGGCTTGTTCTTTCCTGGCCTCTGACCTTTCCTTCAGGGGCTCCCTCCCATGGACCCTCCCTCAACCTCAGGTCACCCTGACTGGGCAGTGTGTCCTCGGGACGTGCACGGTGTGTGTTCCACTACTGCTCCAAGGTTGACGGCTGGAACTCACCTGGTGGTGGTGCTGCGGAAGAAAGACCTGGTGACGTGCTTCAGCAAGGATCACAGCCCAGGCCAGGCCGCTATCAGGCAGTGCTACTCCAGTCCCTGCGGTCACCTTGAGTCAAAATCCGTTCTGTAGCAACAAGCTGGGTTTGCTTTCACTGTGTTTTGTTTGCCACGGTATGTGTTTGCCAGGTGGTACAAATGGTGACTGGCCCGTCATCTGTCCGGAGGAGCTGTGGAAGAAAGGCCTGGAGATCTCCTCCTACAAACCCAGCCACTGAAAACCCTATGGAGCAGCCTTGCTCTGACACGTACGGGGTGGCCATGAGATGGAATCAACCTGACCGGCAGCGGCTGATCTGCTAGGCGGTGTGTCTTTCCCCTTGATTGCAAACCCCGGGGACGTGGTAGCTTTGCGGCCTTCTGCATGCAGTCAGGACCGATTGGGCGGCAGCAGCGGGCTGGGCACATAGAAGGCCACCAGGGGGCGCACTTCCCCGTGGCTCTGGAGTAGCTTGGAGGACTTGAAGGCCCTTGACCTTGGGCTGTCTCATTTTTCTCACCCAATGACACCAGTTCCTGGGGGGTTCCAAGATGAGTAATCGATTTATTGTGTCACGTCCAGTGTCTTCGATGTGTAGTCCTCTCTCCCTCGTCCTCCTCTCCCAACACCAGTGCTCAGCGTCTCCTCCCCAGTCTCCTCCTCGCCATTTTCACAGCTTGCTTCCCCTGGGTGCTCAGACTTCCTCAGCTGCCCCACCATCTCATGTCCCCTCCCTGTACCAAACAGAACCTATGTACAAATGCATAGTGATTGGATTTACAAACAGCGATTGGATTTGCATTGGATTGCTGAAGACCGTATTATGTAAACATTTAAAGATGTGTCCACTAGAATTTTCAGCCAGTGTTTCCATTTTTGCAGACACTAGACACTTTGCTCTCGGCTACAACATGCCTGCCTTCTCTGGGCTAACTGCAGGAACACATTTGGGAGGGAGGGGGAACTAGCCCTTCTGGGCAGTGGTTGACACAGGCCCGTTGTCTAACCACCCTGCTGAGCCCGAGTATCTTTAGATTGGGG
>NW_022103898.1:22454320-22456286 GCF_000313985.2 Echinops telfairi
ATAGGGGCTGGGCCTTGTGACCATTGGTGCTTTCTCAGAGATTTATCTGACAACTCAACAAAAACTCAAACTCACTCCCAGTCAACAATGACTCAAAGCGACCCCTCCTGTAGGTTTCTGAGACTCAACTGTTTACAGGCGTAGAAAGCCCTGTCTCCCTCCCTTGGACAACAGCAACTCAAAAGGTCAGATGAGAGCAGGGGCTTCACGCTAATGGTGTGGAGTAACTTGAATAGGGCAGTAAGACCACTTACAAGGCTTGAAGAATGTCAACATCACCGAATGGTAAAGAATTTGCTGACATGGTGTATCCTGTGTTGTGAATATTTTCACAAAAACAAACAAAAGTTAGCTAAGTAAGGGTATGCTTCAACTTTTAAGAAATAAAACCAAGCTTTATGAAACTGTGTCACAGGGACTGCCTGAGTCGGAGCCAACTTACTGGTGTGTGTGTGTGTGTGTGTGTGTGTGTGTGAGAGAGAGAGTAAACTACTGAGTGGATGCAAAAGAACATGTATTCAATAACAGTAGTGATGAAATACTTAATTCTAGTATTTAGAAAGGGACCCTGGTGATGTTACCCATTGGGCTTCGATCCACAAGGTCAAGCAGTTTAAAACCACCATTGGCTCTGTGGGAAAAAGACAAGACCATCTTCTCCCGTAGAATTAGTCTCTGACACTCATGGGGGCAGTCCTACCCTGCCCTATAGGGTTGCTATGAGTCGGCGTTGGGTCGATGGCCGTTTAAGTTTGGCTTGGTGAATTTATTTAGACGAAAGGAATCAATCTTACAGTCTCCTGTGCCCTTACAGACCCTCTCCGTTGGTGACCTGGTGCAGCTGTATCCAATACCACAAGAGGATGGCTTTAACAACAATGTACTCTCTCACAGTTTGTTGTTGTCGTTGCTTGGTACCATCAAGTCAGTTCTCACTCCGAGGGGCCCCGTGTGCAATAGAAAACACGGCCCTGCCCGGCACCATTCTCACAATGGTCGTATCACGGAGAGGCTGTCTTTTTCATGGACTCTCTACTTTACCACGCGTTTGGTTTTGGATGCGTACTATGAACCTTTCTGTGCCTGACTCAGTGCATAGGGTGTATCTGTATTGGGTTTGTGCCTAAGAGTGGAGGAGTTAGTTGGCTTAGAGGTGTATGCAAATTTAACTTCACCGGCACGTTAGGCTGGCTTGTCTAGAGAAACAAATCCAGTGACACTCATCCATGTAAAAGAATGAGCTTTATATCAAGAAGTATTTTCTGCCAAAGAATGGCATTCCCCCCCAGTCCAATTCAAGTCCCTAGGTCCCTATTCAGATGCACATCGCTGCAGGTCATGCCCAGGGCAGGAAGATCATGGGCGGCGTGTGCAGTGTCCCGTGGATCCAAGTGCCGGGGTCGAGAAGTCCACCTGCCCCCTGGCCCTGGAGGCAGGCACAGAGCCCAGCAGGCAGGAAGGCAAAGAGTGGGGAAGGGAGGTTTCCAGGTTTTCTGCTGATAAGAAATCCAAACCCCCAAAGAGACATCATTGGGCTATGGCCTGATTGACAGGTTGCTAAACTGCTATAAAAATTCATGTTGACACAAAATCATCCAACTACCACAGTGGTCACGACACATGGTTTTCCACAGTGACTGTATCAATGTACACCCCCACAGCAGTAAGTGTCCCCACTGCACATCGTTGCACCTACTTGAGTGTGATACTGCCAAACTCTTAAAATGTGCAGTGTAGGAAATGGTATGTCCCTGTAAGAAAAGTATGTGCCTGTAAGAAATGGTATGTCCCTGTAAGAAAAGGTATGTCCCTAGAGTTTAATTTGTATTTTTCTTTATTGCTGAGGTTGACCCTTTAGAATTTTTTATTCTTTGAAAATCAGTTGACTACAGGTGCAGATAAGACATAATTGCTCACGACACATGGAATCCAGGAACAGGAATGGGAGTAGCAATACCAGGAGGGT